>NC_138184.1:52568151-53168151 GCF_964194105.1 Spermophilus citellus | reverse complement strand
ATATCTACTTGTTTAGCAAAGGCATTCTCAGACCTATTTTAGGTTCAGGTCAAGAAAGAAGTTATTTATGGATTTGCGAGTAAGTTCTGATAAATTGATGCAATGGTGCTGTTTGTGATCAAAATATGTGAAAGTGAACTTTAATTATGGACTTTCAGCCAAATCCATAATCCCAGCAGTTTGGGAGGTAGAGGCAGGAGGATCACAAATTTGAGGCCACCCTTAGCAATTTAGGGAGAACTTTTCTCAAAACAAAAAGGTCTGGGATATAGCTCAGTGGTCCCTTCACCTTCTGAACATAGCCCTCATTGCTCTAAGGTTTATTTTTTTAAAAAAAGAAAAAAAAAATTTCTTCCTGTAGTTGATGGATCTAGGAAGTGAATCCTAACAACCATCACAGTGCCCTTGGACCCCCTAACAGAGTATACCTGGAATGTCACCCTTGAAGTTCCTTTAAATAGCCCCTGTCCCTCCTGATGGGGGGAGTCACAGCCTTTGGGACCCGAGTCCCTCCTTTGCTAGCAAAGGAATAAACCTTCTCCTAGTTATTAAATTGGCATTGGGGACAGGGACCACCAAGATTTTAGTTACAGGCTCATTCCCCCCCCCAAAAAAAAATAACAAATCTGAATGTTTAATCCATGTGAAAGTGGACCCTCCAGGATCCACAGGTGAAGGTTTTAGGGACAACCCTCATGCCTACCATTACTGCTTGGGTGACTTTTCACAAGTGAATATTACTTCCACAGGTCTTAGTAAAAAAGTAAAAACTGTCTAATGGGTTATTTTAAAGATTAAATGAAATAATGCACAGTAAAGAAACTGCTCTTTACATCATTCATCTCAATGGACTTAACACAAAATACTATATTATGGGGAAGGTACACCTTCAGCATGTTAGAATGTATAGAACCACACGGAGGAATAACAGACTTACATAAGAAAATTAAGGGAGAGGGGATTGAGCTTTTCTAAGAAATAAGAGAGTTCTGAAAACTTCTGATAGAAGTTTTATTCACTCTATATGTAATCATGAGACCTACACAAGATGTATAAAAAATATGAGTATCTGAGGAGGATTTCAAAATAATTGACGAAGACCAAGTGTTAAATGGTTTTCTCATCAACTTGTTTGCCGGCTCAAGGCCTCTCTTGCTGGAAATGCTCCTTTCTTACTGGGTAGTCATCGTCCCTGTACTGTTATTATAAATTTGCTTGGACAATTTTGTTTCACAGAACAGGTACTCAGAGCTCATGTGAGAGGCTAAGCAGAAGACTGTGGCAGGTAGACCACAGGCCAGCCTGGGGGAAATGGCCACTGGTAGGTGGCAAATTCATACTTTTAGACTTTGGGAAGTAAAATACATGAATGATGCCTGCCACACCTAAGAAAGCTAAAGAGTAGGGGGACTGTGAACGGCAGAAGGCCCCCCAACAACTAGCCACCTCACTCTGTCCCCAGCAGAAGGCCACCGTGTAACCTAATCTGGTTTTGTCAGAGAAGCTGGAAATGTGGATTCATTTGTGTAGTCTCCTTATTTTCGAAGTTTGGCAATTAACCTAATTAAGAAACACACACTTACCAGCAGCTAATCTGCAGTCCCCCCAACATTTATTCAATGAGATCCCATTAATGAGCCAATCCCATTTTCTCTCCAAAGCTCCAGAAACATGACAAAGAGGGAGTGGACTCCCCAGCCTCCTGGAGATCAGAGGAGGAAATGGCGGCGGAAGCTGCAGCTCTGAGGGTCTACTTTCAATGACAGGTAAAGACTGTGCACTTTGTCATCACCAAAACACTCCACTGGCCCTCAGGAAAGGGTCTCCTGGCTGGGAAGGGGGACAAAGATAAGCAGCTTAACCAATATCTTCAGCTGGTGGCTGCAAAAGTCTCAACAGCTGAAGTGGAGAAAACTAGGCTCTTTAATGAATTTATTTCCAGCACCCTTCTGCTCCAGACCTGCGGCTCTCCATTCCAACAGCTACACAGCAGATGGTGGGTAAAGCAAACCTGGTTGTTTGAAATGTCCAAACCCTCTAAAGGTGCGACAGTGCCCTCAGGCTCCAGATTCTTTGTCCCTCAGCCTCCTGCCATTTCAGCCTCACCCAGGTAGACTCCTTTCTCTGTTGCTGCTATTTGGTAAATTTCTCTTTTTCTTAAGGTGCTAGGAAGCTCAGGCAACAGGGAAAAATTAGGACTTGTTAAGATTTTGCATTAATGATGTTTAACTGTTGCTAGAATAAGATTGTGGTAGAAAGCTACAATCTCCTTTTTTAGAATTCATGCTTAGAATAAATTTTTTTTCCAATGGATATTATACATTGATCTTCTGACATTTGTTCGTAAGTAGGATTGCCATGCAGTACTGGGAGCAGACTGGAAAATTATTGTTTATCTGAAATTCAAATGTAAACTGGCTGTCCTGCATTTTATTTTGGTACTGGATTGAACTCAGGGTTGCTTTACCATTAAGCAACATACCTTCCTCTTTTATTTTAAGATTAAGTGGCCTAGGCTGGCCTCTAGTGATTCTCCTGCCTCAGCTTCTTGAGTCGCTGGGATTGCAGGTATGCACAACTATAACTGGTTGTCGTACACTTTAATGGACCCCAGATAAACATCCTTTAAATAATTATTTTTCCTTTTAGAATTATATGCTTCTTCCTTTAGCCTGTTTATAAGTTGTTGGAGCAGATACTAATTTAAAACAAAATTAATGAGCAAATACTGGTAGCAATTGAATTGTATAAAGTTTTGCCAACCACTTAGTAGTCATGATTTTGGCTGGAAAACAATACATTGCACCTTACCCAGGGTTTTGCTTTCCCTAGTTTTAGTTACCCTCCCTCAACTGCAGTGCAAAAATATTAGATGGAAAATTGCAGAAATAAGCCATTCATAAATTTTACATTGCATGCCCTCCTGCTCCATCTCCCCCAAGACGAAAAACATTTCTAACTTATCCACACAGTATACACTACCCTCCTGTTAGTCACATCAGAGTTGTCAGATAAACTTCCCAATGTTTATTTTTAAGTGACTCTTTAATAATGGCTCCATAGTATAGGAGTAGCAATGCTGGAAATTTGGTTATGCTAGAGGAATGCTGCAGAGTGCTTCCTTTAAGTAGCATCACAAGTCTAGTACAATAAGGTATTTTGAGAGAGTTAATATTCACCTAACTTGTTTTTTTAAATTTTTAATTGTAGACAGACACAATACCTTTCTTTTTATGTGGTGCTGAGGATCTAGGCAAGTGTCCTACCACTGAGCCACATAACTTTTAATATAGTGTATTTTTATAATTGTTTTATTCATTTTTGTTAATGCCTTAATGTATCTGATTTATACATTAAACTATCCTAGGTACATATACAGAGGAAAAACTTAGTGTATATGGAGTTTGATACTATCTCAGGCTTTAGACATCCACTTGGGGCAGATACTGTAAAATAACCCCTGCATGTAAGAGGGAACATCTGTTTTTACTTCAAAATGGAAGTTTTATTAGATAATTTAAAATCTATGTGCATTTCTTGTCCTTTCTCTCCCCAATCCCCTTCTCAAAGTACTTTAATTACTTAGAGACCCCAGAGTTCCTCCCCTCCCAGTTCTGTGCAATTGTGGTGAAGGCTCAGGCACTTGCATCTAGAAAGCTCATTTCATTCTCCCTGTCATCTGTGTGTCAGCTCTGCACTTAGTTGCCTGAAGGCACAGAGCATGGTGTAGCAAAAGCTGTCTTTCATATATTATTTTTAACCTTTTCCACTGTTCATCTTCTTTCTTAAAAAAAAAAAAAAAGGACCGATAAAATGAACTTTGGTCTATGGGCATGACTACAAACCTCTTTCTATTCTCCTCTCAGAATACCTCCTTTGAAAGAGAACATGTCATTTTGGAGTGCCCTGTTCAAATGGGAATCACAGATGTTCAGGCTTGACTTTCTAGGCTGAAATTGTTTTCTGAGTTATCTATATAATGGGTATTTTCAGGCAGAGCCAAGAAGGCTCTAGGTTTTTCCTGGGGCTTGCTGAACTCTAAGGGTCTATATTTGAATGCATTTTCTAGATGTTTTAAGAAGATTTAAACTTACAACCTGATTTTGCTTCTGTCTTGCCTTGAGGCCTGACATCTCCTATCTTCCAGGTAAATCCATTTGTCTTATGAGTCTTGCCAGAAAGACATTCACCCTAAGAAATATCCTACAAGCTACTGTCAAGCCTGCCTGTGTGTTTTTAAATTAACAGATATTTGTATCTCTCTTTAAGGGTGTTGTTTATAGACCAAACTAATGACCTCCTGAGCTGTGGGGATTTAGTTAGCACCTTAGAGACCAGGGACTTACACTTAGGGTCCTTCAATTTTACCAAGAACATCCCCTTTACCTGCAATACAATGGGACTGAATATACTTCCCTCTAGAGACAAAGGGGGACAGAAACTTGGTCCTTAGTTTTTTCCTCATCTTCTTTCACACCCACCTAACTTCCCTTTTCAAAATGCCTCTACACACTGAATTTTTATACAGTGTTAAATAGTTCATGGAATATTGAAATTGTTTTACTAAATAGAGCAATAATTTTTTTTTAAATCCATTATTTATCTGAAATTCAGATCAACTTGGCCTCTCCCAGCTATCCTGATCGTACCCTCAGGAGCAAGTCAGTCTTAGGCAGAGCAAGTTCAAAGTCTTGGCACTTGCTCTGCAAGACCAGATGATTCTCCACACATAGGAGCTGACAGGATGGGGCACAGCCCAGCATGGATGACTAAAGCCGATTCTTACTGATAGATTCTATGATAATCCTGTGTTGCCAGTGAAGAGAAAACCAAGGCTCTGTGATGTTAAGTGTTATTCTAAGGTACATGGTGGGCCCAGGCTGTCTAACCCAAAGGCCATTTCCTAATCTTTGTACTGCTCACTTCGCTTAAAGAGCTCCCTCTTTCAGCCAGTCCCTTCTCCCTTTCCTAGGACCCCTCAAACATTTTTTTAGGCTTTTTATCTTATCTGCTGGTCTCTCTGGCTTCCCTGTAAGGTCCCCTCTGTGACCCCTGCCTCCCTTCATGCTGTAACCAGGTACCAGGAATCAAAATGGCCCCAACATTGACTTTACTGATTCCAACCAGGCTGCCCTCCTCCCTCTGTTCTCTACCATCTGAACTCACGGTCAAGAAATGCAACCTTGGGCAGGTTCAGGGGTTCCCAAATTGCATGCATTTTGTCATAGAAGATCACCAAGGGCATCATTTACCTGACTCACTTTTTAAGTTTGGGTACATTAGTCTTAAACTGTGTATCTTAGCCTTGATTAAAAAAAAAAAACTACTTGTAATTAGAAGTTAAGCATGAAAATATAGTAATAATAAAAATAAAACTGTGCTGGTAAAATTCCAGCTTGCTGGTAGTCATCAGGACTGAAGTTATTTTCTCTTTGTTAGAAAGTGAGGCAGGCCACTCTCAGAGAGGCATTTAATTTCAGCACAAACCTGAGACTCTCCACTTGACCTATTCAGAAGGATAAAAAGAGAATGACCTATACAGAGATCAGTGTAGGTCACCTAAAATTAAACAGGCATATGATTCCCATCTTTGGAAAAACAGTAACGGAGGCTGGAAGTGAAACCCGGAGCAAGAGACCTCTAGACTATTCCAACCACTGAGCCAGTCCTTCCTTCCTTCAACAAGACATGCTGAGAATACAGGGTGCATGGGGGAAATCCAAGAGTCAACCTTCCTAGGGATACTGGGTCACCATTTTGTCACCAGGCATGAAGTATACACCACAGCTCACTGCCTCCCCCAATCCTGGGGGCACACTCAGTCTCCAAGCTGAGCATCTTCTGGGGTTTGCTTTTAACACTTGGCTTGCCCAGAGTCTACCTTACAAACCACAGGACTGCAGAGAAGAATCCCTACACCCAAAAAAGAACTGCAAGAGGCAAAGAGTCACTGTCTGCTTGCTTTGGGTTATACCTAGCAACGCTGATAAGTAAAAACCCCTGTTCTGGATCTATTTTTTTTGGTGGGGGGAGGGTGGTTGTATTGGGGATTGAACTCAGGGGCACTCAACCACTGAGCCACATCCCCAGCACTAGTTTGGATTTTATTTAGAGACAGGGTCTCACCGAGTTGCTCAGTGCCTCTCTGTGGCTGGCTTTGAACTCGCAATCCTCCTGCCTCAGCCTTCCCAGCCGCGCGCCATCACGCCTGGCTCTGCATCTTCTTTATGTATGAACCCAGACTAATCCTCAGGATGACTTGAGTGCCGTTAGGACCATAAAGAGAAACATCCCAGAACTATAAGCTCTCTCCTCAGCCTCTTGAAGCTATCACGGCATGCACATCAGTTAGGGGAATTCGCTCTGCCTTCCCATATAACCTGGCTGGAGGTCTTGGTGTCTTAGCCACCTTCTATTATCCCTGGGCTAGCAGAAAATGACTTTGAATCAGTTTCTGATTCAGCAGTACTAAAAAATGGACACGGCCTTTGCTGTGCCCAGAGAGGGCCACTGGTTGCTGAATGAAGCTGCATCTCCCTCCTCCCTGCCCACCTGACAGATCCCCGATGAGGTTGCCAAAGCCTGTGCTTCCAGGAACCAGCATCTACTCTCTGCCTAGGTGCATTAATGCATTGGCTCCCCACACTGGGCTGACTTCCGGGAGAGGGGTTTTGTGATGGCTCTTTCTAAATCACATTAGATGACACTGGATCTCCATTTCTTACCTAACCTTGCCTCCTTCCTGGAGGACGGTAACTCTTTATGCAGGCATGTCACACTCAGATGGTCTGCCTTTGACACACTGGCGGTAGGTTTCCTGCTTAATTTTAAAGCAGTGGTGTGTGTACCCGTGGGGAAAGTCCTCTCCTTGTTCCAAATGGAATTGAGAGGGATATGTTATCAAATATGCAAGCATCACCTAACTCTGATGGGAAATCAGAGCAGGACAGGTTTCTACACCCTGTTGTGTCAGCAGAGTTCATTTGTAATTCATCAAACTCTCCTCCTCGGTGTGTGTGGTTATTTTACAGATAATTGGTTGCCTCTCATTTGCTTGTAACAGAGCAGAGCAATTTCAAAGCAACTGAGTCAGCCCAAAACAACGTTATTAGTCCTTATAGATGTACTGTCAAGGAAAATTTGGACACTGGCTTTTTTTTTTTTTAAACCATCATAATTTTAGCCACTGGTAATCATGGGCAGTCAAGATGGATGAGAAAGGATAGGTTGCAGACATGCTTTGGTCTGTAAATTGTACCTCTGAAATCCACCTATCAGCTTGAGAAATAATCTAACCTTCTCAGTGCTGATGAGAAAGACCCAGGGAGCCCTGTGGCCCCTGTTTCTATTGGATTGTGCTGCTGTTCTCCTCATTCTGTTAGGAATATATTTCGAGAACTTGTTCTCAATAGCAAGGAATTGAAGATTCTGTTACTTGACTGACATAAGTATAAACCAGATCCCTATGGCTTAAGTAGAGAATGTTAAACCATAGAATTGTGGAAACTTTAGAAAGTATCAATTCTAGTGACCCACAAAATGATTTATTTTACAACTCCAGCTATACTGGAGTTGGTTGTAAAAACCAACTTCCCTTTGTATCTATTCTATGAGCTAATCTATCTCAAAGTTCAAAATGAGAATTTAGTTTAGTGGGATCATTTTTAAAATGTTTGGCTAAGATTGTTTTCGCTAACATGGACCTAATAGTTTAGGCAAAAGATCTCCATAGGCCCTTGATAGCTAGAGAATCCAGAGAACTCATCTACTGGTACTAGAAATTATTGGTTTCTCCAAGTTAATTTTAACCCTTATGAATCTTAGCATGACACAGCCCATCCATCCACAGAGTTCTTTTCAGAAAAATGTAACCCTCATAGCCAAAAATATCTCAAATTTGGGAGTTATTTACTTGCATCTTGCAAAAAGCCTATTATTATCATCCTTATCTCACATTCCTCTAGAGCCTTTTATAATAAAAACCTTCTACACTAAAATTTTTCACTCTCAAGATTTTTTTTCTTTCTCAGTTTTCTCCACTTTTTTCTATACAGTCTTCTCCTTCCAGTGAACTGATTTGTCTTCATCTCTGACACAAAGGAAAGTGGGAAGAAGGGCTCTTCTAGAGACCACGGGAGGTTACTATGAAGAAAATTCACAGGAATACTCTTTGACCCCCATCGCTTAACAATAGCTAATATATAAACATCAGCGCCTCACTTGATCCTATGGCTGTGATGTCCCTCAGCCATCTCTGACACAGGAAGTGCTCCATTATTTTGACATGCTAGGGTGTCATTCAAGCGCTTATGCAGGCAACCTGGAGTATTAGTGCAGGATGGTTTTAATACTTCACCAATGATTCTCAAAGAGTTTAGTATGCTCTCCTACTTCTAATTCATGAGTGACGGGCAACTGAGACTGTATCTTATTTATTAAAATATAGTCTGAAAAAAATGAGGAAAAGAGAGGGAAGGACTAAGAAAAGAACATCTTGAGAATTAAACTGTCACCAACTGTTCCAGGAGGGTAATTAGTAAAATTAGACCCCAGTCCAGGTCCACATTAAGTGTCCTCTCTTCTTCCAGATAACCTCTTTTCCATCTATACTCCTTCAGAGCATGCTATCTAAAGAGGATAAGAGCCATATAAAGACTAGGGAAGAGTGCTGTAGATGCCAATCTAGAAATAAATCTGTACTTTCTTATGCCCAAACTCCTTCAAGGTATGAATACCTACCACCTCTTCTTTCCTTCCCCAAACCCCATTGTACTGACCTGGCCATTTCAGTTCAGTATTACTACCATCCTGCACCTCTAACACAGGCCTGGACTTACTTCTATTCTAGATCCAAGAGGAAAACTTCTAGTGGTAGGAACAGCCTCCTTTGAGGCAAGGCTTGTCTTGTGCTTTACACAAAGCTTTCTAGAATGTGCTTAGAAGAGAAGAGACTGATAAAATGAACATTAGAGTTTTGTAAAGATCATGAGAAAAGTATGACAGACCAAAAATTTGACTCAAACCTCCTCCTGTGTTCAACTAGAAAAACTTTACATAATAATAATAATCTTAAAAAAGGTTAGAAGTAACAAATAGCAAAAACATACAGTGGCACACTCCTGTAATCCCAGAGGCTTGGGAGGCTGAGGCAGGAGGATCAGGATTTCAAAGCCAGCCTCAGCAAAAGTGAGGCACTAAGCAACTCAGTGAGACCCTGTCTCTAAATAAAGTACAAAATAGGGATGTGGCTCAGTGGGCAAGTGCTCCTGAGTTCAATCTCTGGTACAAAAAACAAAAAACTACAGGATCAAGACACGGAAGTTCAGTTCAGATTAGAGAGATGAGCCCAACATTTGGGGCCACTTTTCCACCGAGGGCATCTGTCAGTCTTAAAGAAGCAGAGAGATTCGGCCAACAATGGAGTACTTGTGAAACCTCCACACCCGGGTGAGAGTTCAAAATCTAGGAGAGTTACACCCTTGAAATAAGAGTGAGCCAGATCCCTTAACGTATAAAAGCAGTCCTTTGTTGTTGGACATTTTTATTATTTTCACTTATTATGATAATAAATAATGCTATAATAAACATATTGGAAAAAAAATTAAAAAGAGTGAGCCAGATGTAAGCCAGCCCTCACACCAACTGCTGCCCAACTTCATATCGTGTAGACAGAATAAAAAAAAAAATACTTAGTCCTGGAAATTGAATTAAGGTAATCCCTAATTGCTAGTCCATTAGACTCTTGGCAGAAGAGAAATTCTCTATGGAAGAAAATACCAACTCAAGATCTTAAATTATTTCTGCAATTTGTTTCTGAGCAGAATGCCCAATATGTGTGTGTGCTAATGCCTAGGCACATACACACACACACACACACAAGGGACCAAGTTTTGATGTCCTGAATGCTGTGTCCCACCCCCAGAATCCATATGTTGAAGCCCCAACCCCCATGTGATGGTGTTAGGAGGCAGGGCCTCTGGGATGTGAGTAGGTTAAGACCACATCAAAAGCATGGCACCTCCATGATGGAGTCAGTGCCCTTAAGAGAAGAGACATCGGATTTCCCTGTGTGCTCAAAGAAGGGTCATGTGATGGCACAGCAAGATGGCGGCCACCTACAAGCCCAAAGAAGAACTCTCAAAATGAATCTGTTACTATGACTTGATATTGGACTTCCCAGCCCCCAGAACAATGAGAAATAAATTTCAGTTGTTTACAAATATGATGTGATTCACAGGGTTTTATCTAGAAATTGGAATTAGATATTAAAATAACTATATTTAAATTTGTTTATAGACAAAAGACACAAGAATTCAGCAGAAATCTTTAATCTATTTTTTTATAAGGCATAAATCATGAGAAAAAGAACCAAACAGAAATCTGAGAACTAAAAATACATCAACTAACTCTTGCCAGGTACAGTGGCATATGCCTATAATCCCAGTGGCTGGGGAGGCTAAGTCAGGAGGATCTCAAGTTCAAAGCCAGGCTCAGCAACTTAGCGAGACCCTGTCACTAAATAAATAAAATATAAAAAAGGGCGGGGATGTGGCTCAATGTTAAGTGCCCCTGGGTTCAATCCCCAGTACCAAAAAAAAAAAAATTAAATTAAATAAAAATACATTCACCCAATCAATGAATTTAGCAGCACATTTTTCATAACCAAAAAGGTCATGAAAGAGCATGCTATCTAAAGAGGATGAAAAAGAAAAGGGAGAGAAATAACAGTTTCAGTAGACGTTATAGTTAAAAAAGTAACACCTAAGACTATTTTCAAAACTGGCCAAATCTGCGACTCCAGAAATTCAAGAGCACATCAAGACCAGAATAGGGTAATGAAGATCCTCATTCACACATATCATGATAAAACTGGAGCACCTCAAAGGCAAAGAGATAAATATTTGATTTTAGAGAGTGTGTGGGGGCACTAAATTTCAATAGAAAAATAGACTAAAAGTTAACAACAAAAACAAAAACAGTGAAAATCAGAAGACCCCAGACTGATGTCTCTGAAGAATCAAAAGAAAATAACTACCAACCTAGATATCCATAAGCAGCTAACAGATTTTTCATGAATGCCATACTTTGGGTATGAAATGTCCTCTAAAAGCAGAATTGTAATGCAAAAATAAAGAAATAATTTTTTTTTTTAAAAAAGCCCAGGCTTTAAGGGCTTAGTCCCCATTTTGGCACAACTGGAATGGGGGTCCTAGATTTAGATCACTGAATGTATGACCCTGGTCTCTTCCTCTTCCTCTTTCATTTCCCTGCCATAAGGAAAGTGGCCTTGGTTCCCCCACAGACTCTGTACTGCACCCCCACAGGCCCCAAAGCACCTGGGCCAATTTATCTTGGACTGTAATTGTGAGCCAAAATAAAAGTTCATTATCTCAGGTATTTGATATAGCATTGGAAAGCTAACAATGCATGTACGTGAGAAACATTTTCTGACAAAGCTGAGAGAATTTGTTACCAACCAATTGATATAAGGGGAATTCTCAAGAAAACAAAAATCCAATAGGAATTAGAAACTTTTTTGATCCTAATAAAGAAAACTAAAACTTGTGGATAAAGGTGTGTTTTGAGGATAATTTTTTAGAAATTTATCCATTTTTTAAAATTAGAGCTTTATAGTAATGCTTTATAGTACTTGGGTTCATCTCAACAAACTCACACAGGCATGGAAATCGATTTCAGTTCATGATCCCCCCTTTTCTGTCCTCCTTCTCCTACTTAACATGACTTCCTTTCACTCACATATTCAATTGTATTTTATTGGTTCTTTATATTATCCTATCCTTCCCTCCCCCTTTCCTTTATTGTATTCTAGCTTCTGTATTTCTATCAATTTACCAGCAAATGCCAAAATTTCATTCTTTTTTAATGGCTGAGTGGAACTCCATTGTATATACATATCACAATTTCTAAACCCATTCATCTATTGATGGGCATCTGGGCTGATTCCATAATTTTATAATTTAGCTATTTTGGATTGGCAATTAACTTTTAATTATGACTGAGATGTATTTATTGAAGAAAATAATAGCTAAGAGTTAATCTACTAAACATCATTATAGAAAAGTCAGAGTGATCAAAATTAAATAGAGATGTTAAAGATAAATAAGTAGTAAAATAGAAAACACGGGTGTAATTGAAAGGATTAATGAAATAAAATATGTCTTTAAAAAGAAAAACCACAGAAAATCAATGTCAAAAACAAAGAGACAAACTTCTGTACAGATATTTCAGTCACTAAAAATCAGAGCATATGATGAATAACTTAAGAGCAATCCATTTAAAAATTTGGATCAAATAGATAATTTTCTAGAAAACAGTAATTTACCTAAACTGACTAAAGTGAAAAAGAAAATATGAATAATTTGATACCAAAGAAATTGAACTTTCATTAAAATCCTTGCAACAAATAAATCATCAGGTATCCACAGGCTTACTGGTGAATTCCACCACACAATGGAGAAATAAGTAAGAATTTTACTCAAATTCTGACGGAATGGGAAAGCAGAAAGGAATAAAACTCTTTCACTGCCCAATTTGTTTTATGAGTTACCTCTCAAATGAACCTAACAAAATGGCCTAGGCAACTTAGGAAGACCCTGTCTCAAAAAATAGAAAGGGTTAGGGATGTAGGTCAGTATCATAGCATTCCTGGATTCAAATTCCAGTACCAAAATAAAGAAGCCAACAATACAGAAATCTATAGAATGACTACATGTGAAAACACAGGCCAAAGTCCTAAAATATTGCTGTTGGACACACACACACACACACACCATTTATGAAAAGAATAACACAACGAACAGTACAACTTCTCACTTCAGACTGTCAAATCATCTCTTTCCCCAGATAAATCAAGGAGAAAATGATAGGGTCATCTCAGTAATCACAGATAAAAATTATTGATCTCATTAAACATCAAACAATAAATACAAAAGTTCTCAGGAAATTAGAAAGGAATTTAATACTTAAGGGTGAAATCTTGAGCACTGTTCATCTGAGATTATAAACGAGATCAGAATAGTCACAGGTAACATGTCAATTTCACAACATTCTCAGGGTCCCAGCCAGTGCAGCTAATGCAGGAACAATAAATAAGAGATAGAAGGGTTAGAAAGGAAGGAATAAAACTGTTATGATTTGTGCACAATACGATGATGTATACAGAAAATCCAAAAGAAGCTATGAGAAGCAATTAGATTATTAATCAGTAAATGTGTGAAGGTCTCTAAATATAAGTTTTCATTTTCCCTGTATCAGTCACAACAGCTAGAAAGTGAGAAATTTTAAAGTCACCATTTATAGAAACATCAGAAATCGGATGCCCAGGAATAATTAAAGATATGTAATCTTCTAGACAGAAACTATATAGTGTTTTTCAGAGGCATTAAAGATAAATTAAATGATGAATGACTTGATTTCATAAAAACTCAGTTTTCCTCAAATTGACCTATAAATTCAGTGCAATTCAGATTTAAATTCCTTCTACGTTTGATTTTTGTGAAAACTGACAAGTTGATTCAAAATGCTTATGGAAATGTAGTCAGAGGTTCTTCAAAGAACAAGATTAGAAACATTGAAAGGTTTCCTCTACTAGTCTACAAAGTAAGAGGTACTGGTCCAGGATAAGTAGTAGACTTATGGGAACAAAATAAAATACCCAGGAACAGATCCAGATATATATGAATACGTAAGATAAAAATGACATCAGAGAGCTCTGGGGAAAGATGAGTCTTTTCAATAAATCTTTCTGGGAAGCCAGGCACGATGATGCATGCCTGTAATCCCAGTGGCTCTGGAGGCTGAGGCAGGAGGATGGTGAGTTCAAAGCCCGTCTCAGCAAAAGCAAGGTGCTAAGCAACTCAGTGACATCCTGTCTTTAAATACAAAATAGGGTTGGGGATGTGGCTCAGTGGGCGAGTGCCCCTAGTTCAATCACTGGCATGCCCCCCCAAAAAAAATAATTTCGATATGGAAAACTAATAAAATGAACTCCTACCTCATCATATGCACAGTTTGGCTCCAGGTGGATTATAATTCAAAATGTGAAGTATTAAACAATAAAGCTTTGAAGACAGTTTAGCTGAGTATCTTCATGATATTGCTGTAGGGAAAGCTGGGTGCCATGGTACATGCCTATAACCCCAGCAATTTGGGAAGCTGAGGCAGGAGAACTCCAAGTTTGAGGCCAGCATAGGCAACTTAATGAGACCCTAAGCAACTTAGCAAGACCATGTCTCAAAATAAAAAAGGACTGGGGATATCGAAGTGGTAAAGCACCCCTGGGTTCAATCCCCAGTACCAAACGAAACAAACAAACATAACCAACAACAACAACAACAAAAAAAAAAAAAACCAAAAACACTGTGAAGAAAGAGAAAAGTGGTTATAGCAGCACAATTCACAATAGTTAAGCTATGGAAACAACCTAGATGCTCATCAACGGGTGAATGGATAAAGAAATTGTGGTATATGTACACAACAGAATATGATTCAGCCATAAAGAATGACTTTATGACATTCACTGGTAAACGGATGGGTCTGGAGACTATCATGCTAAGTGAAATAAGCCAATCTCCAAAAACACAAAGTTCAAATGTTTTCTTCAATATGTGGAAACTAAACTACAGTAAAGGGGGTGGGGGAAAGAATAGAAGTTCAGTGGAGTAAACAAAGGAGAATGAAAGGGAAGGAGATGGGAAAGAAATAGAAAAGATAGTGGAATGAATCAGACACAATTTTCCTATGTACATATATGAATATACCACAGTGAATCTCACCATCTTGTACCTCCACAAGACTGGGATCCTAATTAGAATAAGATATAGTCCATTCTTGTATAAATATATCAAAATAGATTCTACTGTCCTATATAACTAAAAAGAACCAGTTAAAAAAAGAGAGAGAAAGAACAAGTCTCAAACTAGAGAAACTATTTGCCACCCTATATAACCAACAACAGAGCAGTGTCCAGAAGATAATTTTAAAACTGTGACAATAACACTAACAAAAACACTTTAAAAATCACTAAAGAAAAGCCAACAACCCCACAGAAAATACAAAAGAACTTGTTTGGGCACTTCACAAAAAAATAGGTATTGAAATGGCAGATAATCTTTAGCCAACCAGGGAAATGTAACTTAAAGCACGATGAAATACCAAATCCGCCCACCACTATAGTCAGAGTTTGAAAGAACTGACTGTATCAAGTGTTTGCAAGAACGTGGAACAACAGAAACACATAATAGAATACATACTGTGTAATTGCCCTCACATAAAGTTCAAAAACAGGCAAAATTAAATTATAGTGTTGAGAAATATATTTATGTCGATGGTAAAATTATAAGGGAAAGCAAGGAAGCAAATTGGCATAAAAGTCCAGCCAATGGTCACCTTTGGCGGGGAGGCAGGAACAGGGTTATGATTTTGGAGAGGAACTTGGACTGGGGTAGAAGGGTTGGAAGGGGACTGACATTGTTCTGTTCCTGGCCATGGGAGGTGATATGTGTGTTGACTTTATATTGATCCTGCAAACTGTAAATATATCATCTTCATTTTTCTGTCTGTGTGTTATATTTTACCATAAAGAGGACAACAAAAATAAGATAAGTGAAAATTCTTAAATTAAGGGAAAAATAACAGGGAAGAAAGGGACTGACTTTAATGTGCGATCTAATTGCTGGCTGGATATTCGATTATTCCACAATAGACTTAAACACAAAAAGAATTAATTGCTGCCAGTAATCTTTACAGACACACTGCTTGCACATCAGAGTTAATTCCCCTCCTCCTGGCCAGCCTCCCTGACTTTCAGAGGCCACATTAGCCGCCAACCAGATCTTTTCAGGAAGGGAATAAGAGAGACCACTGCAGAGAGGGCATTTCATTATTAACAATAATTCTTAATGATGCCACTTAAGGAGAGCCTACCCCAGGCAATTTATGCCAATCACTTTCTAGATTTCATATCAATTAAACCCCACAACATCTCTCTAGTGTCACCTTGTTTTCAGAAGCAGAAACTGAGGTTGAAGGCAGCTATGTGACTTGCCCATGGACTCTCATGTTATATGTAGAGATCAAGGTTCAAGTCTAAGAAGTCTGACTTTGGAGTCCAATTTACCTTTGCACTAAAACTGACAGATCTCTGTTTAGAAACATCCTCCCCTGTGTCAACTCTAGCTAATGGAAGGCAAGAATTAGTCAAGGAAGTTTGATATTACAGCATACTCGCGCTTCTGATCTAACTTCAGAAACAAAGCCAGCATTTGGTGATCCTCATCCTTGGGGTCTTGGTGTTGGTCATTTGATCCAGTCAACATAACCAGGGAATGTTGTTGACATTTGAATTTGGAACTGTCAAATCAATCCCAGCCAAAGACCATGGCTCTCATGTGACCCCAGCCTGGCCCATCAGAGTCCTTCACTACTGGTGGGTGTGTGAACACAGAGGAGCCATGAGAACTGGAGGTTAGAAATCATCCTGCTTATCACTGGGAGAAGCCAGAAATAGGGACATTCAGTAGAGTAAAAGGAGACAAGAGTAGAGAGGGGAAGAAAGTCATCTGTCTAAATGCCAATGTCCATCAATTCTTCATAATTAATAGGGCAGTAAGTCACTTTTTATCCAGCAGTGAATTTCATATAGGGTTCCCTAACTTGTTAGCAAATGAGCCTTGGCTACAACAGGGGCATAGATTGTTGGCCTTCCTATAGAAGATTTGAATCTTGATGTTCTAGAATTCAACTAACAATGTTTTGTGATCTTCTCATTTGGAGCCAAATACCATCTATGGCATGGTAGGTAAAGTCACCTGTGCCCTGTAGGAGCTAATGGTCAGTCTGAAGGAGTGAGTCCAGTGTAAGAGCAAGCAGGTATGGAACTGAGTCCTGGGCAAGTCGGCAGTGCAATGTCACCCATATCTGTGACCAAAATGATTTCGTTCCCTTATCCTACCATAAAATAGTTGACTTTTTTGTCAGCCATGTCTAACCCTTGCCCCATGCCCACACACACAATTACATGCCCTCCAAGAGCCACCTCATGGTCCAGGATTAGCCAATCGATTTTAATGGGTATTTAAGAGATTTTTCAAAGAGTGCAAGTTAGTGCCTAAGATGATAGATCGTGCAATAATTAAAGCATTAAAAGAACCCAATTGAGGATTCTCTTCCCGCCAGCAGATATCTTTAGGTCAAGAAGGTCCATAAAAACTGGCAGATCATTTTCATTCCTTTAAGACAGACAAAAATGACTTTGAATTTAATTAGATGTTCTTACCAATTTTCCTCTGCTAAAGCTCCACATCTTGATCCACTGAGGCCTGCAAAAATTTAGAACTGCTGGCATTCTGAGCTGAAAATTGACGGCCGGGGTATTACCGTGAAGCAATGAAAGCCCGTGATGTTGCTCAAATCACTTTTTGATTAGAAATGATAAACCAGAGTCACAGTTACAAGTAAGGGGAGCCTTCGGACAGGCAGCGGGCCAGTCTTGGCTCTTTGGAGCTCTCGGTTGCTGGTAGGACTCTTACCCTTCTTATCCCATCTCTCTGGTGATTCCTGAAGATCCTGGAATTATCCATTTATAATAAAAGAGTATGCCTAACAGTAAATCAGCCTTTATCTTTGATATCCCTATCAAAGTCTTGCTTCCTTACTCTTAAGGATCCATTGCCAATCAAAGCACTTTTTTTTTCTTTTAGATGGAAAATTTTTTGTAAGGTCAGCTTTAATTTAAACTTTTCAAAGAATGCGACTCCATGGAAATAAAAATAGTTCAAAAATTTAAAAGTGCTTTCAATTGAATCTAAGAACTCTCCTCATTCTAACAAGGCATAATACTGCAATTAAAAATATCACTTCTATATAGAGAACATCATACATAAACTGTTGACTATGACTCTTCAAATACATGTGTATATCCTCAAATTCACCCAAGGTCACACAAGATGACGAACGCAGTAAAAGAGAAAATGTGTAAAGATTACGATCCTTTAAATGGAAAGCCAGGTCTTGTCCCTCCAGTGCACTTTGCAGAGTCAGCAAGGCCCTGATCCCACGAGGCCCTGAAGGTCACAGTAAGGGGAACAAGCTCACCTGCCGCGTCCATTCCCCACACTCTCTGCTCTAACCTTCCTGCTTTCTGTGACTGGATCACATCAAACAATGTCCCCAACTCACACCTCTTACAGGATTTCGTGTCCCCTTCTGCCTAGAATGTTCCCGTCTCCTTTCCTCCATTCATGTTTTAACTCAAATGTCACCTGCTCAGAAAGGCCTTCCCTAAGTGCCCAACCTAAAGTAGCACCCCTGTTTCCTTCTATCCAGGTCGCTGGCTCTACTCCATCTCCTGGGTGACCTGGATGGGCTTTAGAGAATGGGTTGGCTCTCTAGCCTCCTCCATAGTCTTGGGGGTCTGTTATGGGACAACATAACCCTCAGGCCTCAAAAGTAAGTGATCAACTATCTCTGCTGACAGTGGTGTTGTCAGTTTTGGTGTTCCTCCTGAGAAAAATTAGACCTGAGCATCTTTGGACGAGAGCAGAGTTCAAAGACCATATAATACAAGTTAGTGTTTTACAAGGAACAAAACTGTCTCACTGTGGTCCAGAGAGGAGACATATCTGGCCCAGATACACAGAGTAAAGACATCACAGCTTATATCGAGGCATTTGATGTTTGTGGTCTCTTTCTGAACATAAAAGAGACAAGGCTGGGGAGATTCCCGTGAGGAGGCTTCTAGATGGTATGAGGAGTCTAGAAGGCTTCTGTCTATGACCCACTGTGCCCTATTTGCATTTCATTCTAGGCAACAGCATCTCAGGATAAGCATGCTGGCGTGAAGTACTCTCTCTGCTGGTAGCCTACAACTGTGTTTTCTTGCCACTTTCCAACCCTTGAGATTTTGGTCCCAAATAGAATTTGATCAAAATTCAGGTTGGCCTCTCTGTGAGGAACTGAAGTTGACCATAACTTATCTGACCATCCATTTCACACTCAATATACAACATTTAAGATTTCTTCTTTCGATTTTTTGATGGAAGGTCATATTCCAGGTAATAGACTTTTATCCATGAGCTCAAAGATATTTTTGGATTGTAATCTGGACTCACGTATCAAGCAGAAAGAATATAATGACACCAACATCAGTAACTTTTAAATGGTAAAGAAGAAAAAAATACATACAATAACTCCATTAGGCTGTTAAAAAGTGCTGAACCCCAACAAATTCGCAATGTAATGATCTTTGAGTATGCATCTATAATCCTTCAGCAAATATGCCTTCTATTCAACTACAGAGTTGTACACACTCCAGACACAAGTGCCATTAATTAAATAACACACTCAGCAAACTCTCAGAGCCATTAATTATCAAAGGTAGCCTGCTCCGTGCTCAGCTCTAAATTCTATTATAAGAGAAGAGTTCGGGCTAGAGCTTAGGAATGTGCTGGAGGAAGGTCACCCTCAAAAGCATGATAAGACGACGCTGTCAGAGAAAGCAAATGACAGAGCGTGCATGTCTTTTAGCTTTTCCTTTGCCCATCTGCAGGGTCTGAAGGAAGGAAAAGTGTTTTCTATTGTAGGGACTTTCTCAAAATTAGTTTCTCTCATGAAAGATGCAAGTAAATACAAAGTAATCCTTTTTCATTTTGACTGTGTTGCAGATCAGAGTTATATCAGCTGAAGATTTGGAGACAAATAAAGTGTGCTCTCACAAGTCCCATGGGAGAGAGTCCTTGCTGGGCCTGGGCACAGACAGAGAGAAAGGGGGATGTAAATAGCAAACAGAACAAAGAGTCTTATTGGCTTAAAGTGGGTCTCAGGAAAATACCCAAGTAACAGCATATGTTTTCTAGCAATGGGTTTGCCCTGCTCTACCTCCTCATTCTATAATCAAGTTCAAAGTGTCTGCAGTTTCCTTTGCAGAGGAGTCAAGTCCAGTGGGGCCAGGAAAAATGACTCACGGCAACAAACTTGGAGAATCGTCTTTTCTTGTGTGCTTGCAATCCTTAGAATTCAATTTGTCCCTTCCTAGAGAAAACTGACAAAGCTAAATTTGTGGTCACTCTAAAGGCCAAGCTAGGGGTGAGCCCCAATCTTGTTGGAGATCAGATGTCTATACCCTGAGCCCAGGGGACTGGCCATGGGATGTCCAGAGCTACTTTGTGTGCCCCCAAGGAGGTGACACAGTGGATTGGGGACGTGGACCCTGTTTAACAGGAAGTTAATTAACGCTTTCTTACTGCAGGAAGTGAGAAAATGTTATCAGCATGTGCGGCTTGCCACAGAGGAATAGGTTTGAGTTAGAAAAATGGGTGGGGAGTTGCCGCTGTCTGGAGTCCCTCTCCACCCTGCTAGGTTTCTGGCTGCTGTACTTGGGGGTAACCCCCTCCTCTCTCTAAATGGAATAATTGCATTGCCTCAGAGATACAATCAGAGTGGTTCTCTGATCCTTGCCATTTCTCCCTCACCTTCCTCCTTTACCCACTTACTGTAAGACATTGCCACCTGCGGCTTTTGTGGTCCAATTTCTGAGACCAGTTTATTAAGAAAAAGCTGAAAAGCAGAGGTCAGGGGTGCCTGCCCTTAGAAAATTGCTCACCTTGTTTTCCATGGGATCAGAATGACTTTCGTGGCTGCTCTGCCCGTCTCCCTAGCCTCCTAGGAACTAAGTCGAGTTACTTTTAAGTGGAGAGAGTTGTCAAAGAGAAGTTTCATGTTACTCCCTCGGCTTTGTGTTATTGGTGAGTGTGGTTCCTTCATTTTAAGATCATTTCTGTGTCATCCCTGGTATGGAAACAAAAAAAGGTCACCTTAATCCTCATGGGCAAGGGGCACTACCTTTGAAAGATAACAATGGTCCCCTTCATGTAGTTCCACTAAGAGTGAGGACAACCTTATTGGAAGTTGAGTCTACAACTGAAATCTGACTGTCACATCAGGATGGTTTCTGAGCATTTGGAGCACTGCATTGGAAATTTACTTTGGAAGCGTATCAAAAGGGAGGCAGGCCTGTGTTTCATCACCACCAAGTTCAACGATTGTGTTCCAGAGGCCCAGGCACACCCAGAACCAGTTGATCAGAATCTCTAGGGGTGAGATGGCAGCATAGCACATTTTTTTTTTCTTATAATGCCCCTACTTGATTCCAATGAGCAGCCAAGTGTAGAAACACAACCTTAAAGAAGGAAGGGCAGGTGAGTTTTTATGGTCCCAAGCCTTCCTTCCGCATTCAACCAAGTCCTATGGACTGAGGGAAATGCCCATCCAGGTTCACCTACAGAAGAAGGGAGACACTGTTCTATTTTCTCAGCTTCATAAAAGGCCCTCTTTTGCTGCGGCTCTGGTAGTTTGAAGTAGCAGCCTCCTTCATTTGCAAATTGCAAAGCAATTTTGAACCAAAAGAGCAAAGCTGGAGGTATCATAAGCCCTGATGCTAAGACACACCATAGAGCCAGAGCAGTAAAAACAGCATGGTATTGGCATAAAGACACGTAGACCAATGGAACAGAACAGAGAATCCAGAAGTAAGCCCACTGTCTACAGTCAACTGATTCCCACTAAAAGGGCCAAAAACATGCCTTAAAGAAATGACAGCCTCTTCACCAAATGATGCTGGGGAAACTGAAGTAAGAAGGCTTTGTCTGGCATGCAAACCGATCTCGTGGAGAAGGACTTTATGGAGCTTGGTGCCTGCTGTGGTTTGGAGCTGGAGTATTTTTTAAAAGCCCCTGTGCTAAAGACTTGGTCCCCAGCCTGGGCTGTCTGGGAGGTAGTGGGCTATTTAAGAAATGGGGCCTAGAGGGAGGTTTTTTGCTCTCTGGGCCGGGGGTAGGCTTGAAGGGAATTATGGGACCCTGATCACATGCTCATTTTCACTTCCCAGCCATGAGGCAACTGTCTTTGCTCTGCTTCACACCCTCACTGTGATATGCCAACATTGGCCCAAAGCAGTGGGTCCAATTGATCAGGGACTAGTACCTCTAAACTATGAGCCAAAATAAATCTTGCCTCTTTACAATTTGATTTTCTCAGACATTTGTTTCAACAATGGAAAGCTGTCTGGCACAGTGACGCTTGCAAGTTCAAGGAAAAGTCAGCAGGGTTCATTCATATGGACCCCAGCCGGGACTGGCCCCTTTGATTTTACCCTGTAGCCATTAAATAATACAAGAAAACACCAAACAACTTCAAAGACTTTCCTGTAGCTTTCGAAGAGAGATGAATGAAGAGGTTATGGTCCTTACTCAAGACTTATTTACATCACATAAATAGAATGAAAGATAAAAATCATACAATCATCTCAATAGATGCAAAAAAAGCATTTGAAAAACTCCAACATGGCTTCATGATAAAAGCCCAGAATAAATTAGGTATAGAAGGATCACACCTCAACATAATAAAGGCTATATATGACAGACCCACAGCCAACCTCACAGTGAAGGGGGGAAAGCTGAAAGCATTTCTTCTAAGACTGGGAACAAGACAAGCGTATCTATTCTCACCACTCTTATCCAATAGAGTACTAGAAATTTTAGCCAGAGTAATTAGGCAAGAGAAAGAAATAAAGGGCACACACATACGAACGGAGGAAGTAAAATTATCCCTGTTTGCAGATGATATGAATTTATAGAAAAGTCTAAAGACTACACCAAAAGACTTCTAAATATTGATAAATGAATTCAATAAAGTAACAGGATACAGTATCGACACACAAAAACCAGTAGCTTTTCTACATGCCAATGATGACTTTGCTGAGAAAGAAAGCAATTCCTTTTGGAATAGCCATTCACACTTAAAAAGAAATAAAAAAAGAAGGATGATCCTACAGATAAGAGATCTCCAACATGAAAATTACAAAACACTGAAGAAAGAAATCAAGGAGACACTAAAAGGTGGAAAGACCTCCCATGTTCATAGAACATTGTTTTGATGTTGTTGAAATTTCCATTCTACTCAAAGTGATCTACAGAGTCAAGCAATCCCCATCAAGACACCAATGACCTTCTTCACAGGAAAAAAAAAATCCCAAAATTTGTATGGAAGTACTAAAAATCTCACATAGGCAAAGCAATTTTGAACAAAAAGAGCAAAGCTGGAGGCATTATAATACCTGATGCTAAGACACACCATAGAGCCAGAGTAGTAAAAACAGCATGGTATTGGCATAAAGACACGTAGACCAATGGAACAGAATCCAGAATCCAGAAGTAAGCCCACTGTCTACAGTCAACTGATTCCCACTAAAAGGGCCAAAAACATGCCTTAAAGAAATGACAGCCTTTCCACCGAATAATGCCGGAGAAATTGGATATCCACATGCAGAAGATCTAAACTTGACCCCCATCTCACCCTATAAAACAACAATCAACTCAAAATAGATCAAAGACCTTAATGTAAGACCTGAAACTACTAGAGGAAAACATAGTGGGGAACACTTTTAAGATACTGGTAGAAGCAAGCATTTTCTGGTTAGGGTCCCAAAAGCACAAGAAAAAACAGCAAGAATTGAGAATGGCAGTAAACACTTACCAGCTACTCATCAGCAGTGGATTAATATCCAGAAAGAACTCAAAACACATAACAAAAAAAAAATGATTCAAAATGGGCAAAAAAACTGAATAAACACTTCTCAAAAGAAATACAACTGGCCAATAAATATATGGAAAAAAAATTTCAAAATCATCAGCCATCAGGGAAATCAAAATCAAAATCATGAGGTTCCACCTCACACCAATTGGAATGGCTTTTGCAAAAAAAATATATAAAAAATTCTGGAGAGGATGTGGAGAAAAAAGAGCCCATGTACACTCCTGGTGGGAATATAAAGCAGCACAGTACGGAGGATTTTCAAAAACCTGAAAAAGAATGACCATATGATCTAACTATCCCATTCCTGGGTATATATATATCCAAAAGAAATGAAATCAGCCTACAAAAGAGATACCTGATGCCCATGTTTACTGTAGCACCATTCACAATAGCTAGGATATGGAATCAATGCCCATCAACAAGTGAATGAATATGGTAATAATGGAGTGTTACCCAGCCACAAAGAATAAAACTCCGCCATTTGCAGCAAAATGAATGGTGGTACCAAGGACACCATGTTAAGTGAAACAAGGTAGACACCAACACAGGTATATCAGGTTCTCTTGCATATGTGGAAACTAAAAAGAAAAGGATCTAAAAGTAGAAGAGGGACTGGCAGATCAGTGTGGAAGAAGGGTGGACCCCATGGACGCAAGTATGGAAATATCACAGTGAATCCCATGAATTTGTACAATATACCTTAATAATTAAGTAAAAAAAGAAATAGATATAGTGGCAGATTAATAAAAAATAAAATAAATAGCCAGAAGTTCCTTCATCAGACATTGTATTTTTTCTTCTAATTCAAAGATGTTACCTATTATTCTCCCAACATTTTGCTGGTAATGGCAGACGGGGAAGGAGGGCAGTTAATCTGCTCTATGTCCATTCAGAACTTGGAAATAATGGAAAATTCTCAAGCATGTTTGTTCACAGGGATCAAACCTCCGGCGTTCCCAGTGAAAGGCCCACATGTTCTGGCCCACCTGCTCACCTGGCCACATGCGCTATGTGTGATATGGATTGGAAGCACCCTGAGGACACAACCATTCTCATTCACCTACTCATACTTTCCTGGAAACCTTATTTGCATCTCAGTAAATCCTTTCATTGATGATGCCCAGATGTCCTTCAATTTAGCACCCCTTCAATTTTAACTCTGACATTAAAGGAAACTACAGATATTTAGAAGGGCACCTTGTGTCAGAAATCAAACTAGTAGGTGAGCACATGGCCCTGCTGCAGAATAATTCCCTGTGTAACCAAGTCCTAAGTCTTCTCTTGCTATGACACTGGAAGAAATAATGATAATTACAACCAGAGACGCCAACACACAGTGACGTTATCATGCCCCAGGCATGGCTGTCAGCGCTTGTGTCGCTGAACTCTCTAAAGCGCCTGCGAGATGCATTCACCCTGCCTAGGGATGACCAGCTAGGAAGTGAGGTGCCTGGACTTCACACTCTCACCTTTTCACCCAAAGTACAGCACATTCTTCCAGTGTGCTCTGGCATGAAAGGAAGACTGTGTTTCTCATGAGCCTCCAGGCCAGATGGGCAAACAAAACTGCACAGGCAGAGCTCTAAGGAGCTAGGCAGACATTTGGACGTAAAAGCTGTGTTGAGGGATGGGTCACAGAAGCGTTGTGCGAAGACTGGCAGAGAGCCTCCTCAGGTATGGATAGAGGCATTCACCTGGATTCAGAAATTGCAGGGATCTAGTGCAGGGTCACAGCCTTCAGGATACCAAAAATAAAACCAGGGGAAACTTCTCCTAAGACATAAATCTGCTGTAGACAGGCAAGGCAGATAGAAAGGATAGAGAAAGGGCACATCCATTTTCAGTCCTGTTCAGGCGCCTCTGACTCAAAGTCAATATTGTTCAAGGACAAGGGCAATGATGAATGATGGGAAGATGACCAGTATCTCCAGGCAAGATGGGTGGCACTGGGCCCAATAGGGGATGATCCTACTGTCAGATGGGAGTAAGACAGGTCCCCTTCTCCCAGAGGGGCCAACTGGCTGCTACATACAGTCCATGGTCCACTTTTCACTACGGCTACCAGCAGGCCTCAAAGGAGGACATCCTGAGCTCAGACAAGACCTTCCTAGTGTGGTTCAGAAGCAGACATGACCCAGCCTCTATGTTCTAGATTCCCAAATGGACTAGGTGCAATTCAAAGAGATGGCTGCTCTTCACTGTTACTACATTGTAGGAAAAGCCTAATGCTGGGCTCACTGGGATCTTTCTCCATGTACTAGAGGTGCATGTCCTCCCCAAGGTGGATCTGAGTGGGCCCAGGTTGAGGATGTCCGTGAGCTACACCCTTGAAGCAAGCAGGGTCTTCACACCACAGCTTCTCAGATCCGTGGCTGTAGTGCCGCACACCAAGCCACAAATGGCAGACAGTATGTGAAAAGCAATTTAAATATTTTCTGAAATCCCTTGAAAACCCTGAAGAGGAAATCTATTTGTGCTTCTCAACAATATTTCTCAAAATCTCTTCATTTGTCACACACATGGTAGATGCTCCAAAATTCTCCTAGTGCCTTTTCTTTCAATCTTCCCCCAATTTTATGAAATATAACCCATAATGTCTTCATCTTTCTCCTCACTCCTACTTTTTTTTTTTTTTTTTTTTGTAATTACTCCACTGTGAGCTAGGAGGCAAGCAGGGGCAGAACCTACTGTGCCTAATTAACTGATCCCAGTAATAGAGGCCTAAAAGTTAAGGCTGCAACAGAGAGGTGGGTTTGGAGCTATGAAATGGTGTGGGCCACTACACCATCATACCACCAAGGAATTGTCTGATTTTCTTGCAAAATGAAAGGACATCACCCTCACTTTTTAACTTTGTGAGTAGAAATTATTGTAGGCCTGGCCTATGTGCATAAGATACACTGCTTGGCCTTGAGGCAGAGCTGATTCTGCTTGCAGTGTGGAGGTTCCATAATTCCCCAAGCCCCTGGGCTAAGCTCCTCAGACTCCCCTGAAGAGATTGTTTAAAAACACAGATTCCTGCTGGGTGCACTTGTGCACACCTGTAATCCCAGTGGTTTGGGAGGCTGAGGCAGGAGGATAGCAAGTTCAAAGCCAGACTCAGCAATTTAATGAGCGCTCTGTCTCTCAATAAAATATGAAAAATGTCTGGGGATGCGTCTCAGTGGTTGAGAGCCCCTGGGTTCCATCCCCAGTACCAAAAAAAGGAAACAAAACAGATTTCTGGGCCTCTCCCCAGAACTGCTAAGTCAGGATGTGGGGCACAGAGTTCTGTTTTTAACAAGCTCAGCAAGTAATTCTGACAATGGCTGCTGGGGAACCCATTCTTACCTAATAACAAACAGAGGTCTGGATTGGTTTCATTTGTATATAAGCTTTTTATCAACAACACAGATTCTTCAAGCACCATGCCGCTGACCTTGACAGCATAGACTGTGGGCAGAGGACACAGAAAACGTGGGGACCCAGCCAGTATAGGCATCAGCAGGGCTGGAATCTATCTATTTCATGGAATGTGCCACATAAATATGACCTCTCATAAAATGTTAACGGCAATCCAACAGATTAGCAGTAAACAAACTTATATTTTGTTTATTGCCATGACTCAAAAAAAAATGCTACTGGTTCTAACTAAATGTCTGCTTTTATGTTCTGTCATTTCCAGGCATGAAAGTAACCCAAACAAATCCCAAGGCATAAGGAAATGGGCCTCGTTCTCTAGGACTCCGCGGCATTGGAAATGAAGCTAAGCAGACTTTATTACATCCTGCGATTCTGCAACCTTTTGCGAAGCATTTTATTGCACTCATGGAAGCCACTGGGGTTATGTTTCAATCATGATGACTGACAGGCTGGCTTCAAAACAATGGCATCCACAACCTTGCCACGAGTTTCTCTTCACGCTATGTACTTAGAATAGAACGTTTCTAAATTGTCCCTTAGCCTGGGTGAAAATAAAATGGTCCTTAAAATATTTATCTCACGT
The DNA here is from genome assembly GCF_964194105.1 of Spermophilus citellus. NCBI lineage: Eukaryota > Metazoa > Chordata > Mammalia > Rodentia > Sciuridae > Spermophilus > Spermophilus citellus. The sequence continues at coordinate 53,140,556 of NC_138184.1, read as the reverse complement.
GCTGGCTGACTTAAAAATGGATATTTCGGGGCCTCTGAGAGGCACCACTGAGGAAGGTGATCTCTTGGAGCTAGTTGGCTTCCTGTGACCCAAGAGTTTGTTACGGCGGAGATAAGATTCAGAGTGTTTCCATTTTGGTAGGACAGATAATAGAACAAGAAATGGACAACTTTTCCTGGGTTATGTTTTCCTCTTGCCCTCAGTGCAAAGAAGCAAGGTCCGGAGAGCTTCAGATGGCAAAATTAGGTTCAGGATACAGATGCATACGTTCTACATTGAGCTGAGCTGTTGGGTGGTAGGAAAGTTAGGGGGAGCAGAGAAAGCTTCTGATATGGGTTGAGGAGGCATGCCCCTGGCCCATAATTTTTCAATTTTTAGGGAAATAGGATGGAAGTAGGCTTTTTCTTTCCTCTGGCATATTTATAAAAATGGATTAGAGTTTCTATAGAAAGATAAAACACATCGACAGCATAGCTACAAATTCCTGTAAACAGGATTTTTCTAAAAATGTCTTTGAGAATCTCTTTAGGCTTATGGGCCACTCCCCAACTCCAACCCCATCACCAGTATTAGTCACATTAGTTTCCTGTCATTCCTGAACAAGTTACCAGAAACTGGGTGGCTTACTACAACACCTTCATCTTTCCACAGTTCTGGAGGTCAGAAAAAAAAAAAAAAACAGAGTCCATCAGGGACATGCTGCCCCAGAGGCTCTGGGGGAGAACCCATCCTACGCTTCTCTCCTAGCTGCTGCCCATGAGTGGTATCCTTGGTGTTTCCTAGAATCCTGTCAGTCTCTGTCCCTGTCATCACATTCCTCCTCTTCTCTCTCTCTCACCCCCCCATCTCTCCTGGGTATCTTTATTTGGGGAGGGAACAGTAGATTTTTAATTGGTTCAGTTATATAGGACAGAGGAGTGTCCATTTTGATAAAATTATACCTGCATGAAATACATCTTAATCAGGGTCCCAATGGTGGGATTCACTGTGGTGTACTCATAAATGTCCACAGGAAAGTTATGTCAGATTCTTTCTACTGTCTTTCCTATTCCTATCCCCCAAACCCCTACCTTATCCTTTCACTAATGCTCTAAACTTTTGTTCTCCCCACCCCAACTCTTATCATGGGTTAGCTTCTACATATCAGAGAATACATTCCACCTTTGGTTTGGGGGATTGGCTTATTTCACTCAGCATGACAGTCTCCAGATCCTCAAATTCATCAGCAAATATCAAAATCATTCTTCTTTATGGCTCAGTAATATTCCACTGTGTATATATGCCACAATTTCTTTATCCATTCATCTGTTGAGGGGCACCTAGGTTGATTCCATAGCTTAGTTATTGTGAATTGCATTTCTATAAACATTGATGTGACTGTGTCACTGTAGTATGCTGATTTTAAATCCTTTGGCTATGTACAAAGAGTGGGATAACTAGGTCAAATGGTGGATCAATTCCTAGTTTTTTTGAGGGATCGCCATTCTGCTTTCCAGAGAGGTCACACTAATTTGCAGAGAGTACCCTCTTCCCCACATCCTTGCCAATATTAATATTAATATTATTGATAATATTATTATATTAATATTAATTATTGCTTATATTTTTGGTAATTGCCATTCTAACAGGAGTGAGACGAAGCCTCAATGCATTTTTAATTTGCATTTCTCTAATTGCTAGAGATGTTGAACATATTTTTTTTATGTTTGTTGACTATTCATATTTCTTCTTTTGAGAAGTATCTGTTTAGTTCTGTTGCCCATTTATTGATTGGGTTATGTGTCTTTTGTAAGAACATTTGTCATTGGATTTGGGGCCCACTTGAGTAATTCAGGATGATCTCCCAAAGGTCTCATTATCTTCAACAATTCTATCCACAAAGTCCCTTTTTTCAAAGTTCACATTTGCAGATTCTAGGGAGTTGACATATCTTTTAGGGGCCACCATTCAACCTGCTACTTACAGCATTAGGGACTGGACTATATCTGATCTGGTAGGAGCCAGTTGTCCAAGTATGACTCAATGGCTTCTCTTTAAAATCTCGTTCTATGTCTTTGCCAAAGCCCTATTTATGGGCACTGACTGATGCTGCCTCCTGGAGATTGGGAAGCCCTCCGTTTCCCAAGTTTGGTCTAAGACAACTTCTCTCTTAGCTAAAAGTAAAGCAGCTCTGTTATCTGAACATGATGTGCTCAGATAAAATGCCAAAGAAGATGGTAAGTACTGGTCACCTTCCCCCTGTCCAGGGGTGCTGATGAAGGGTCCAGAGAAGAGCCCTAAGAGGAGGAATTCTTATACCCTAGAGGTCAAACACAGATCCCTTCTCAGTTTTAATAGCAAATGTGATCAGGGTACCTGGCCCCTACCTCCAGTTAGTTGAGTGGTACTGCAAGCCTACTTAGTTTTGTTTTCCATTTTTGTCTATGAAATGAAAATCCTGTAAGAGCTCCATTTCTGCCTCTCTACCCATGGATGTCCTCACTTCTGTCTCTGGTCCAACACTGGCATGAGGTTGCAGGTGTAGAAGCTCAGCCTTGAAGCCCCGTACTGTGGGTATTACAGCAAAGACTATATATGAAGCCTCTTCAGTATTTCAAAAACTGAACAATGTCCAATGGTATCAATATAGGAAAATGCAACTGTCATACTGGGTCTGGTCTGCATGGAGAAAACACTTTTCTTCATAAAGCACAACACTCAAGTCCAAAGCAATGTCCTTTTTCTCGTTGATTTCTTCTTGGGCATAAATACACACTAAGTTGTTTCTGCTCAAGGGAAATTGTTAACATTATACTAAGCAATGGCTACCTGTATATATGTGTGTGTGTGTGTTTCCATTGTACTAGCAAAACAAAAACAGCACGGCAGCTACTCCCCATGTTAACAACATTTCAGAAGAGGGTTTCTTTCTTTATCTCTGTGTCCTTGATTTTCAGACTCTAGGCTCATTCCTACCTTTATTGTCGAGCCTTCCATCAAAATCCAAGATGGCGGAAAAACAGGACAGTCTAAGGAATCTTTCTTTCTCCATGTCTGCCTCCTCCACAGCTGATCCAAAAGTAGAGAACAATTTCTCAGGTTCACCAATTCTTTCAGATGGGGAGAAGAAACCTCTTCCATCCTTCTTCCTTGTATCCAAACTTCAAACTGAGGGCTGGGCACACACCTACCTCTTCCACAGCATCTGTCTTCTGAGTATATCTGCTCAACATGCGATTGTATATTTATTGTAGACATCCTGTACAATGCATGTAGATATTTAAGCTCAGAAAGGATTTATTTGTAACTAGTTCAGGGTTTCAAAGTTGGTAACAGGTGGATTTGAGATTGGAACAATGGAACCCTTGTTCTATGGAGAATTGATAATCAAGGACTCCCACAAATTTAATAAATACCATTCTCAATTTCTCTCCTTAACTGTCCATGGAGTCGGTAGGATTCTCCTTTATACTGATACTACTGATATTCAAAAGGAAAGGAAGGGAATTGTCTAATATTTTTAAGGTGAAAGCAACCCTTTAGTCATGGAAATGAAAAACAACTAGTGGCATTTCCATAACTCAATAACATATAAGAGAGGGGGGAATGTTTCTAAAAATGCTTTACTTCTACCCTTAGGCAAATGTGTTAGCCAAAGGCTGGATGATTACTTACCCTAGGAACTAGAAGAACATAAAAATTAGCATGTAATTAGTTATACGGATTGGAAATGGGTCACTTCTATGAACCCTTACCCCCAACAACACTCTGTCATGGTCATGTTCATGTCATTCATTTCATATCCAGTTCTGAAAATACCTTGAGCCCCTGTATACACTGAAATCGAAAGCTATGGACTCGGTGGCCAAAACTCAGGTGGCCCCAAAATGACTGCTGGAGGTTACATGCTAAGGTCTGAATGTCCGTGTTCCCTCGACATTCTTATGTGGAAACCTAATCCCCAAAGTGATAGTAGACGATCAGGAGGGCAGCACCTCTTACTACAAAAAAAAAAAAAAAAAAAAAAGCCCCAGAGCTGGGTGTGTTGGCACATGCCTGGAATCTCAGCCACACTCAGGGCTGAGGCAGGAGGATTGCAAAGTAAGTTCCTGGCCAGCAGGGGCAACTTGGAGAGACCCTGTCACAAAATAAAAACTAGAAGTGCGGGCACATGCAGCTCAGTGAAGTGCCCCTGGGTTCGATCCCAAGTACCAATAGGTTACTGAATGACTGAATATATGATAAAAAGTCCCAGAGAGCTGCCTGTCCGCTTTCCACCATGTGAGGACACAGAGAGAAGGCGCCATCTATGAATCAACGTGGAATCTGAGGGCAACTTGCTCCCAGACTGTAAGAAATAAATTTCTGTTTTCTGTTTAAAGCTATCCAATTCACACTATTTTGTTACAGCAGCACCAATGGACTGAGATTTACTGTGGATGGCAAAGAGAAGGGGACTAAGAATCACAGGCTTAATTCAATAAGAATATAGGTCTTGTTATAGGCATTTAGAACTTTTTTTTTTCAACCTATTCTTCTTTGTCAAACATTGTAATTTTCTCATCATCATGATGATGATTACTACTTACAGACTATCAGGAGTTATGCTAGTAATCTTCAAAGCATTATTTCATATAAGCCTCACAAAAAGCAATTTATTTTCCTTCTCCCTTGCCTTTTTTATTTTATTTTATTTTTTGGTACTGGGGATTGAACCCAAGGGAACTGAATTTCTGAGCCCACATCCCCAGCCCTTTTTGATATTTTATTTAGAGACAGGGTCTCACTGAGTTGCTGAGGACCTTGCTAAGTTGCTGAGGCTGGCTTTGAACTCTTGATCCTCCTGCCTCAGCCTCCTGAGCCTCAGAGATTACAGATGTGTGCCACTGCCCCAAGCTGTTCCCTTTTCTTTATTCAACAACTATTTATTCAACATCTATTATATACCAAACACTATCTCTACTAGGTGCTAGTCTACAAGCGCTGAGGAAAAACATCTGTAACCAGTATCCTCCTCCTACAGATAAGGAAACTGAAGTTCAAAGAGTTGTGGGGCTTGCTTAAGGTCACACATTGATAAGAGTGCATGTCCATATAGGAAAGCCCAATTCTTTCCTCTAAGCTACTTCTCGTAGGCAGGAAGAGAGGACACTACAGTTAGATGCCAGATGGGACAACTCTTTGATTTCTCTCTACTGACCAGAGCCAATAAACATATCTACTTTCTTAGATCAAAATTAACTGGACACAATTTAGTCCACTAAGGCTCAAGCTCCATCAGTTTAATGAGCATTTACTAAGTAACCTGGGCGTGTCCATCCTGGGGGATCCCTCTCAGAACTCTTGGGATTCTTCCTGGACCATATTTCACCCTGGAAGGCCCCACTGTCTTCCCCCTTTCTGACAGTACAGGAGCATTCTCGGCACCCTTGAATATCGTCGAGTCACTCAGCTTTGGATGAGTATCTCCATATCCCATGCCTGGCTCTGAAACAATGCTCCCAAATTCCAAAAGAGCCCCACACTACTGCTCCCAAGTACGCTAAGTAAATGGACTTCCCCACCAGGCCACTCAGATCTTGTTCCTCCACTTTTCTGATTTTCTTTTCTTTCTTTTTTTTCTTTTTTTTTTTTGGTTATAATTGTTATTGTTTCTCCTTGTTCAAATCTAGGCCCACAAAAAACAAGTCCCTGATCTTGAAAGACAGTCTAAAACAGTGGTTCTCACCCACAAGCCTCTACCCATCCTCAACCAGGGCAGGTTGTCAGAACTGCTTGCAAGAGCCTACCAGAGAGTTTCAGATTCCCTGGAGCGGGGGAGTGGGGTAGAGAGGGACAGGCTTCCCCCTGAGGCCGATGCAGGAGGGTCAGGGCCACACTGTGAACACTACCCGTGTAAATGGATTCATTTTCCAAACAAGCGGAATGTGTTCTCAGTGCAGAACTGAGGTTGTTTCTCGGGCTCTGCCTTTAACATATCTTAGTCTAGAAGTCATGAAATGCAAGTTAAATCCAATCAGGCCACTGAAGCAGCTCTCTGGTAGGTGTTTAGAGTTATTTAACAGCAGAGAAGGCTTCTTGTTGGGGCTAATTAAGTGATTAGTTGAGATCGATCGTAGATGAACAAAAGGAAGACGGGGCAGCTCTAGCTCACCACCAACTTAATAAAATGGTGGAGGCTTCAGCTTAGAGAGGAGCATGGGTTTAAAATGGGGCTTAGCTCTTGACGACTACAGTGTGGAAAGGAGTTCAACTAGCCATTGCCGGAAAATGGCTATTCCAAGGGAATCTTAGACGTGGGCTGCACTTGCCGGGCGTGGTTAGTCAAAGAACCACACCCTCAGGCACAGGGCCCATTCTGCCCAACTGGCATCTGCCCTGCTTCCCACAGCGGTGGAGGCCAAGCACCTCCAGTGACTTCAGGTTTGAGGTATGGACATCTGTGCTCGAAACCCACGTTGTTGCTGGGCGCGAAGGTGAATGCCTATAATCCCAGCAGCTTGGGAGGTCGAGACAGGAGGATCACGAGTTCAAAGCCAGCCTCATCAATGGCGAGGCCCTTAGCAACTCAGTGAGACCCTGTCTCTAAATAAAATACAAAATAGGGCTGGGGATGTGGCTCAGTGGTTAAGTACCCCTGAGTTCAATCCCTGGTACCAAAACAAACAAATAAACAAACCCACATTGTGGTAGAGCTTGCATTCAAAGTGAAATAAGCTACAAAAGGCACAAACCCACAGCTTTGCAAGTTCATGTGAGCCCACAAGCCCCCTGTTATCAGGGGAAGAGAGTGGTAGGGAACTGGCATTTATGGTTCAGCAACCATGTGCCAAAGACCTTTTGAGGCAGGCAGGACTAGCCCGATTTTACAGCCAAAGGAAATCAGACTCAGAGACTGTCCCCAAAGGGGTGACGATGTTGTTGCCTCGACAGTAAGAAGAGCACTTAATATTTACAGAGCATTTACCATGAGACTGAGGTCATTTTTTCCCCTCCATCCTCAATTGTATCATTAACTCATCCAGTCTTCACCATCAACCCTATCTGCCCATTTTACAGACAGGAAAATTCTAGCCCAAAGAATGGGAGACTTGCTTGTGGTCATCTGGTTAGTACGTATCAGAGCTTGAGGTTGACTCCAGATAATGTGAATTGAGAATCCCTGACAGCTTCTTCCTGAGATGCAAACTCAAGGGGACCAAAGTCCAACATGTCATCTCCCAGCTACCCTGAGCCTCTGGGAAAAGGACCTGGAGGGCCCTTCACCACACAGTGAGGCTAAAGCCAAATTGTTCCCCGGCACCATCTTTATTCCTCCGGAGAGCTTGGCTCTGGGTTTTCATAGAAATGCTCACACCCGCCCTCCCTCCTCTGTCCCAGGATCCAGCTCCAGGCTGCGTCTGAGCTCAGCACCATTCCAGCTGCATGAATGCACATCTGCTGTTGGCAGACCCGGTATCAGCCCAGGGAGGGTGAGAAGCACCTGCCAACCGGATCACTAGGCAATGCTGAGCTGACGTGGATCTGGGGCGAACAGTCTGTGCCTCTCAGAACACACACTGAGCCCGGATCGGCTGAATTCAAGCTCCCGTTCGCCTGCTTCCCGCAGACAAACAGCTGTGACTCAGCATTAATCCATCCGGCTGAAACAACTGGTCAGCCCTTCTCATCCTACGGAGGTAAATGCCTACCGAGCCTTCATAAGTAGTAGCCACAGGTTTGAAACGGGGCTTGGGAGAGACAGTAAGGACCCACCCGTTGCATTGGTCGCCCGGCAAAGGAAAACGAACTGTCGCCATTTGCAAGAGACACCACTATGGCAGAGAACTGACGTCATCAGACTGCGGCGGAGGAGATAACTTCATTGAAACCTGCAGCTACAGCATCAAATAAATTTATAGGAGTAAACAGTAACTCAGCAGTCAAACAGAACAAGAAGTAACATGAGCAGCTTCAAAAAGCAAGGAAGAAAAGGAGTGCAAACAATTCAGGACAGCCTAAATATTCAGGAGGACCTAGAGTCATCAGAAAAATGGTCATATAAAGAAATCAAGGAACACCTTAGACAGATGGAATGGAACCTTAAAGAGGATACAAGACAGCAAATTCAAGCATCGAAAGAACACATTGAGAATGAATTACATAAACAGATAAAAGAAGAAGTTAAGCATCTTTATCAGGAGATAGAGATTATAAAAAATAATCAAACAATAATTCTAGAAATGAAGGAAACAATAAACCAAATTAAAAACTCAATTGAGAGTATCACTAACAGAGTGGAGCAAGTAGAAGCCAGAACGTCAGATAATGAAGACAAAATATATCATCTTGAAAAGAGTCTAGCCAACTCAGAAAGGCTGGTAAAAAATCACGAGAAAAACATCCAAGAGTTATGGGATAACATAAAAAAACCAAACTTACAAGTCATCGGGATAGAAGAAGGTACAGAGATTCAAACCAAGGGAATGAGTAACCTGCTAAATGAAATAATTACAGAAAACTTTCCAGAAATAAAAAAGGAAACAGATATACAAATTGAAGATGCATACAGGACACCGAGCACACAAAATCACAGTAGACCAACGCCAAGACACATTGTTATGAAGATATCCAATATACAGAACAAAGAGAAAATATTAAAAGCTACAAGAGAAAGGAGACAGATTACATTCAGGGGTAAACCAATAAGGTTAACAACGGATTTTTCATCACAGACACTGAAAGCAAGAAGGTCATGGAACAATGTATTTCAAACACTGAAAGACAATGGATGCCAACCAAGAATTCTGTATCCAGCAAAATTAAGCTTCAGGTATGACAACGAAATAAAAATCTTTCATGATAAACAAAAGTTAAAAGAATTCGCAGCCAGAAAACCAGCATTGCAAAGCATTTTGAGCAAAACACTACACGAGGAAGAAATGAAAAACAATAACCAAAACCATCAGTGGGAAGTGCCTCAGTAAAGACAGAGGGCGAGGGGAAAGATAATCATGGAGAAACAAACTATTTTTTTTAAAAAAAGGATAAACAATCAAACATGGATGGAAGTACAAACCATATATCAATAGTAACTCTGAATGTTAATGGCTTAAACTCTCCAATAAAGCGACATAGGCTGGTATCATGGATTAAAAAAACAAATCCAACAATATGCTGCCTCCAGGAGACACATCTGATTGGAAAAGACATACACAGGCTGAAGGTGAAAGGATGGGAAAAAATATACCACGCACACGGTCCTCGTAAGCAAGCAGGGGTGGCCATCCTCATATCGAATAAAATCAACTTCAAGACTAAGTTAATCAAAAGGGATAAAGAAGGTCATTATATACTGTTAAAAGGAACCATTCACCAACAAGACATAACAATTATCAATATTTATGCACCAAATAATGGTGCTGCGACATTCATAAAACAAATTCTCCTCAAGTTCAAGAATCAAATAGACCACAACAAAATAATTATGGGTGACTTCAACACACCTCTCTCACCATTGGACAGATCTTCCAAACAAAAGTTGAATAAAGAAACTATAGAACTCAATATCACAATCAATAACCTCGACTTAACTGACATATATAGAATATATCAACCATCATCAAATGGATATACTTTTTTCTCAGCAGCACATGGATCCTTCTCAAAAATAGACCATATATTATGCCATAGGGCAACCCTCAGTAAATATAAAGGGGTGGAGATAATACCATGCATTTTATCTGATCATAATGGAATAAAACTGGAAATCAATGATAAAAGAAGGAAGGAAAAATCCTACATCACATGGAAAATGAACAATATGTTACTGAATGATCAATGGGTTACAGAAGACATAAAGGAGGAAATAAAAAAATTCTTAGAGATAAATGAAAATACAGACACAACATATCGGAATCTATGGGACACAATGAAAGCAGTTTTAAGAGGAAAATTCATCGCCTGGTGGTCATTCCTCAAAAAAAGAAAAAACCAACAAATAAATGAGCTCACACTTCATCTCAAAGCCCTAGAAAAGGAAGAGCAAAACAACAGCAAATGTAGCAGAAGGCAAGAAATAATTAAAATCAGAGCGGAAATCAATGAAATTGAAACAAGAGAAACTATTGAAAAAATTAACAAAACTAAAAGTTGGTTCTTCGAAAAAATAAATAAGATCGACAGAACTTTAGCCATGCTAACGAAGAGAAGAAGAGAGAGAACTCAAATTACTAACATACGGGATGAAAAAGGCAATATCACAACAGATGCTACAGAAATACAGAAGACAATTAGAAATTATTTTGAAAACCTATATTCCAATAAAATAGAAGATAGTGAAGACATCGATAAATTTCTTAAGTCATATGATTTGCCCAGACTGAGTCAGGAGGATACACACAATTTGAACAGACCAATATCAATGGATGAAATTGAAGAAGCCATCAAAAGACTACCAACCAAGAAAAGCCCAGGACCGGATGGGTATACAGCGGAGTTTTACAAAACCTTTAAAGAAGAATTAATACCAATACTTTTCAAGTTATTTCAGGAAATAGAAAAAGAGGGAGCTCTTCCAAATTCATTCTATGAGGCCAACATCACCCTGATTCCAAAACCAGACAAAGACACCTCAAAGAAAGAAAACTACAGTCCAATATCTCTAATGAACCTATTTGCAAAAATCCTCAATAAAATTCTGGCGAATTGAATACAAAAACACCTCAAAAAAATAGTGCACCATGATCAAGTAGGATTCATCCCTGGGATGCAAGGATGGTTCAACATACGGAAATCAATAAATGTTATTCACCACATCAATAGACTTAAAGATAAGAACCATAGGATCATCTCGATAGATGCAGAGAAAGCATTCGACAAAGTACAGCATCCCTTTATGTTCAAAACATTAGAAAAACCAGGGATAACAGGAACTTACCTTGACATTGTAAAAGCTATCTATGCTAAGCCTCAGGCTAGCATCATTCTGAATGGACAAAAGTTGAAGGCATTCCCTCTAAAATCCGGAACAAGACAGGGATGCCCTCTATCACCACTTCTATTCAATATAGTTCTCGAAACACTGGCCAGAGCAATTAGACAGACGAAAGAAATTAAAGGCATAAAAATTGGAAAAGAAGAACTTAAATTATCACTATTTGCAGATCACATGATTCTATACCTAGAAGACCCAAAAGGGTCTACAAAGAAACTACTAGAACTAATAAATGAATTCAGCAAAGTGGCAGGATATAAAATCAACACGCATAAATCAAAGGCATTTCTGTATATCAGCGACAAAACTTCTGAAACGGAAATGAGGAAAAACACTCCATTCACAATATCCTCAAAAATAATAAAATACTTGGGAATCAACCTAACAAAACAGGTTAAAGATTTATACAATGAAAACTACAGAACCCTAAAGAGAGAAGTAGAAGAAGATCTTAGAAGATGGAAAAATATACCCTGTTCATGGATAGGCAGAACTAACATCATCAAAATGGTGGTATTACCAAAAGTTCTCTATAGGTTTAATGCAATGCCAATCAAAATCCCAACGGCATTTCTTGTAGAAATAGATAGAGCAATCATGAAATTCATATGGAAAAATAAAAGACCCAGAATAGCAAAAGCAATTCTAAGCAGGAAGTGTGAATCAGGCGGTATAGCGGTACCAGATTTCAAACTATATTACAGAGCAATAGTGACAAAAACAGCATGGTACTGGTACCAAAACAGGCGGGTGGACCAATGGTACAGAATAGAGGACACAGAGACTAATCCACAAAGTTACAACTATCTTATATTTGATAAAGGGGCTAAAAGCATGCAATGGAGGAAGGATAGCATCTTCAACAAATGGTGTTGGGAAAACTGGAAATCCATATGCAACAAAATGAAACTGAATCCCTTTCTCTCGCCATGCACAAAAGTTAACTCAATATGGATCAAGGAGCTTGATATCAAATCAGAGACTCTGTGTCTGATAGAAGAAAAAGTTGGCTCCGATCTACATATTGTGGGGTCGGGCTCCAAATTCCTTAATAGGACACCCATAGCACAAGAGTTAATAATAAGAATCAACAAATGGGACTTAATTAAACTTAAAAGTTTTTTTCTCAGCAAGAGAAACAATAAGAGAGGTAAATAGGGAGCCTACATCCTGGGAACAAATTTTTACTCCTCACACTTCAGATAGAGCCCCAATATCCAGAGTATACAAAGAACTCAAAAAATTAGACAATAAGATAACAAATAACCCAATCAACAAATGGGCCAAGGACCTGAACAGACACTTCCCAGAGGAGGACATACAATCAATCAACAAGCACATGAAAAAATGCTCACCATCTCTAGCAGTCAGAGAAATGCAAATCAAAACCACCCTAAGATACCATCTCACTCCAGTAAGATTGGCAGCCACTATGAAGTCAAACAATAACAAGTGCTGGCGAGGATGTGGAGAAAAGGGTATACTTATACATTGCTGGTGGGACTGCAAATTGGTGCGGCCAATTTGGAAAGCAGTTTGGAGATTCCTGGGAAAGCTGGGAATGGAACCACCATTTGACCCTGCTATTGCCCTTCTCGGACTATTCCCTGAAGACCTTAAAAGAGCATGCTACAGGGATACTGTGGTGAGCCGTTTCTGCGGACTGTGGTCGCCATTACAAGATGGCGCTGGCTCCGCTGTGGTCTGTAACAAACAACTCCTTATTTGGGAGAGTTGGCGCATGGTTTTTTAACACCCTATGAGAAAGCTCCACGTGGCAGCTTCGCATTGGGGCTTGAGATGCTTTATTAAGGCTGGGAGAGGCATCCGAAGGAGAGAAGAAGAAACATCAGGGGCCTGAATAAACGGCTGAAAGAAGATTCCTGTTGTTGCGTCTTCCTTGCGGGCAAGGGGTCGCGACAAGTGGTGCCGAAACCCGGGAACCAGAACTTTCAGCCGTCAGGGGTGGTGCACCGGATAGTCCCAGGTAAGTGGGACCCGCGACCAAAGCGGGGATAGTCCCAGTAAGTGGGATCCGCGACCAAAGCGGGGTCAGCTCCTCTACAAAGAAAGAGAGAGCCTCATATTTTATTGCAGCTGCAATGTGTACTTTCACTTTTGTTTTCTGTGTTTCTTTTGTCGTCTGTGTCTTTTGTTTTCTGTGTTTCTTTTGTTGTTGTGTCATGGGTGCCGCATCTTCAAGTCCGCTTCTTCTGGCCCTAGATGGCCTGTTACGTTCCAAGGGCCTGGAAGTGAAGCATCGTACTTTACAGAGATTTTTACAGAAGATAGATATTGCTGCACCGTGGTTTGCATTTTCGGGCAGCCTTACCATACTTAGTTGGGATAAATTAGGCAAAGATCTTGACTTTGCTTCTGAGCAGGGCATATTAGAGGGCGGGGTGATACCCCTTTGGAGAATAGTCCGTAGTTGCCTCACAGAGGACAGATGTCATGACGCACTTACTAAAGGACAGGAAGTTCTAGAACAATTACATGAGGAGAAATCAGAGACGGCAGGAAGTGAGGTATCTCGGGAGGATGGAAGTGTGCGGAGCGTGAAACAGGGGAAGAGGCGATTGTATCCAGATCTCAGTGCGCTGCGCACACCTCCATGTGAAAGTGGGTCAGAGGAAGAGGAGAATGAGGAGGAGAAGCTTGGGAGGCTGTCTCGCCAGCTAGGGAGTTTAGCTGTAGGAGAAGGGAGCAAAGATAAGCAGGGGCTCAAGAAATGTGATCCTCCGGATCCACCGCCGTATGGTGGGGGTGTTTCGGGGAGAGCTTTCCATGCTCAAACATGGAAGGCTGTTCACGCTGAGATGGGTCTTGCTTATCCAGTTTTTCAGGACGATAATAGGGGAAGATTCCATGAGCCTTTAGATTTTACTCCCATATTTGTCATTAAGAAAAAATCAAGGAAGTGGCGCCTACTGCATGATCTACGAGCAGTTAATGCTCAAATGCAACTTATGGGGCCCATTCAAAGAGGGCTGCCTCTGCTCTCCTCTGTTCCTCAAGGCTGGCACATTATTGTTATTGACATTAAAGACTGTTTCTTTTCTATTCCTTTGCATCCTAAAGACTCGCAGCGTTTTGCCTTCACCCTTCCCTCGTGTAACCACGAGGAACCAGATCAAAGGTTTGAGTGGGTAGTGTTGCCGCAGGGAATGGCTAATAGTCCCACAATGTGTCAGATGTATGTGGGGAAGACACTCGCACCTCTCAGACAAAAGTATTCCTCCATCAAGATCATTCATTATATGGATGATGTATTATTGGCTGCTAAATTAGAGCAGACAATTCATGAGGCCTATAAAGACCTAGTGAAGTTGTTAGCTCAATATGGACTGCATATTGCACCTGAAAAGGTTCAAACAGGGGATTCTATTAAGTATTTGGGAGCAACAATTGGGTATGGCAAATTACGACCACAAAAAATCACCATACGAACTCAGGATCTCCAAACTCTAAATGATTATCAAAAACTGCTGGGAGATATTAATTGGATACGAGGATATTTACATATTTCTAATGTTATGCTACAGCCTTTGTATGCTACTCTTAGGGGTGATCCAGATCTTACTTCCCCTCGTAGCCTCACTAAAGAGGCTAGAGCGGCCCTTATGACAGTAGAAGAAGCTATACAACATGCTACTTTATGCAGGCTCCAGAGTGATAAACCTTTCCAATTATGTGTGCTTGCCACTATGCGGCAGCCTACTGTTGAGCGTGCTCATCGCACCTTAAAGGAAACTTTACAAAAACAAAAGGGGGGAATAGGAGCTGAATATACTCCTAAAGAACGCCTGTCCTTAGCTCTCTTTACCATTAATTTTTTGAATTTGGATATTCACGGTCGCTCTGCGGCCGATAGACATGTGTCCCCTCAGCCCTCTGTGAGTGGCTATGTTAAGTGGAAAGATGTTCTTACGGGCCAATGGAACGGCCCCGACCCCGTGCTGACATGGGCACGAGGATCTGTATGTGTTTTTCCCCAGGATCGCACGGAACCATTGTGGGTCCCTGAACGCCTGACAAGAAGAGTCTTGACGCCAGCTACTCAGCAACAAGAAATACCACAGCAATCCCGTGATGAGGATCTTCATTCTGCTGAGCGCTCTGGCTCTGGTGCTGGTGCCGATGACATGGACGACACCAATGCAGTGGTGGGCAGCGGCACGGGCTTGGCCAATGCCGATGCCGGTTCATGATTTAATGATTCCAGGAATGCCTCCCGTATCATTGGCGAATATTTGGCCGGAAATTGGTCCAGATAAAGCTATGATCATACAAGCTCTTGCAGCTTTAGAAAATGGCATCTCACCTCAAGTCTGGCTTGCGCAGATTAAACAGTAAATCTTTGACATGGTCGTTGCACCCCAAGTTTTATGAACATTGCACTGGGATTGACATGTCTTTCTTTGTTATTCTCTTAGTGTTGGAAAGCCCTTGCACTCTGCCGGCTTTACTGCCATTGCACGCAGATGGGTTTCCACACTAGTGCTTTTCTATCGCCTTAAGACCCATGCCTTTCTTTTAGGGTGTTGCCAACTTGTTTGTCGTCGTATTTCTATACAGCCACAGTTCAGCCTCAGCCATCCCCCTTCGTCCACCATCATCACGATACAGGATGCGAGGCAAGGCACTGCACTTGAGTGATCCTTGAAGTGGACCTCAAGGAGAGCATGTCCTATTGCATGCGGGTTAGACGCGTCCACGCCCCGTCCCACGAAAAAAGGCGTCGGCTGATATGGCCTCAGATCTGGGGAAGGGCCCTCCTTGGGGCTGAGCCATACTATGCAGCCACTTCTGCACAGTGGGATAGGACCTCTACTCTCGCCTGTATTGTTTTTGGAAAACAAAAGGGGGAACTGTGGTGAGCTGTTTCTGCGGACTGTGGTCGCCATTACAAGATGGCGCTGGCTCCGCTGTGGTCTGTAACAAACAACTCCTTATTTGGGAGAGTTGGCGCATGGTTTTTTAACACCCTATGAGAAAGCTCCACGTGGCAGCTTCGCATTGGGGCTTGAGATGCTTTATTAAGGCTGGGAGAGGCATCCGAAGGAGAGAAGAAGAAACATCAGGGGCCTGAATAAACGGCTGAAAGAAGATTCCTGTTGTTGCGTCTTCCTTGCGGGCAAGGGGTCGCGACAGGATACTGCCACATCAATGTTCATAGCAGCACAATTCACAATAGCTAGACTGTGGAACCAACCCAGATGCCCTTCAATAGATGAATGGATAAAAAAAAATGTGGCATCTATACACAATGGAGTACTATGCAGCAATAAAAAATGACAAAATCATAGAATTTGCAGGGAAATGGATGGCACTAGAGCAGATTATGCTTAGTGAAGCTAGCCAATCCCTAAAAAACAAATACCAAATGTCTTCTTTGATATAATGAGAGCAACTAAGAACAGAGCAGGGAGGAAGAGTAGGAAGAAAAGAGTAACATTAAACAGAGACATGAGATGGGAGGGAAAGGGAGAGAAAAGGGAAATTGCATGGAAATGAAGGGAGACCCTCATTGCTATACAAAATTACACATAAGAGGTTGTGAGGGGAACGGGAAAATAAACAAGGAGAGAAATGAATTACAGTAGATGGGGTAGAGAGAGAAGATGGGAGGGGAGGGGAGGGGGGATAGTAGGGGATAGGAAAGGTAGCAGAATACAACAATTACTAATAGGGCATTATGTAAAATTGTGGATGTGTAACCGACGTGATTCTGCAATCTGCATTTGGGGTAAAACTGGGGGTTCATTACCCACTTCAATCTAATGTATGAAATATGATATGTCAAGAGCTTTGTAATGTTGTGAACAACCAATAAAAAAAATAAAAATAAAAAATTAGGAGCTGTAAAAAAAAAAGAAAAGAAAAGAAAGGCTCACACCCATGCATCCAGCTACCAGGCCTCAGGGGAAGGCGAGTGTCCTATGGACGTTGAGCCCCAAAGCAAGAGACTGTCACTGCATCAAAATTTCAGTACTACCCTATATAACTAAAAAGAAACAATTGAAAAAAAGAGAGATTTCAGTCCTTTTCAGCGTTTCCAACCTTCAACATTTTTGCCATCTCTCCCTAGTAACTGTTGTTTACTGATTTTTTTTTCTTTTACTCAATTCTAATTTTTACTTGAGCAATGAAAAGCAAATGTACAATTATTACAGCAAATGGAAAACCAGTAGCCATTGCCATAAATAGAAGCTGATGGTAAGGATGAATACCATGAAAAAAAATTTTTAAAAAAAGTCATTAAGTCCTAGCTAGATACTGTCGCCTGCCGAAAGCCCTGCTCAGAGGCCCGTCTTCTCACTTTATTATAAAGGGACATTAAGAAGTGTGAGAGAGGTGTTAAAATCCTAGGCAGAGGCCTGGTCCTTGAGGACAAAGAGAGGCAGACAGGGAATAACCGCTCAGCTTGTGATCCGATGGGTTTTTGGATGCTTCCTCCACGGGACCCTGAAATCCTCCCTGTGCTTTCCCAAAACACAAGCCCAGCTGTGTGTGGCCACGCTGTGCCTCCCCTCTACGCCCTGGGGCCACCTTGAGCCGCCTCTGCTCCTTCCCAGGCAACAGGCGCATCTTGAAAAAGTGAAAAAGGATCTCCAGTTCAGGCGCCTCAGGGAAACAGACAGAAATCAAGGAGAGAAAACTGATTACGCAGTCACAGCAGCAGAAGGCACCTCCAACAGGAACGGGGATCACTGAGTTCTGCCTTTGAACAGGATTGCCTTTGACAGCGCCTGCCTCCCACCCCGTCTTGTCATCCTACTCCAGACAGAAGCAGCCGGGAGAAAGGAGCGGCACATCTGTGTTGTGCCAGCATCTGCCACAGGAAAAGAGGAGGGGCTGGTCCAGTTTCAAGGGGGGGAAATGCATCTCTCCAAATCCACCTGCACATTTACATCCCTGTCCATCTGAAGAAAGGAAGGGGAAGGGGACACTCCAAAAGAGAAGAGAGACCCAGCCAGGGGCGTTCGTAATCCACTCACCACCCACAACTCCAGAAGCTAGAACATTCACAGGCTCCTCCTGTTCTTCTAACCCAAGTCTTGCTTTTCTGGCTGGGAAGAGTCCCTTTGTGGTACTAGAACAGCGTAGCTATAATAAGTGGTGAAACTTATTGCAGGGCCTTTTTTAAAAAGTATTCTTTTTAGTTATACATGACAATGGAGTGTATTTTGACATATTCTACGTACACAGAGTATAACTTATTCTAATCAGGATCCCGTTCTTGTGGTTGGACATGATGTGGAGTTTCCCTGGTCGTGTGTTCATATATGAACACAGGAAAGTTCTGTCCCATTCACTCCACTGTCTTTCCTATTCCCATCCCCTTCCCTTCCCTTCATTCCCCTTTGTCTAACCCAGTGAACTTCTATCCCCCACCCCCGTGCCCTTATTTTGAGTCAGTATCCACATATCAGAGAGAACATTTGGCCTTTGGTTCCTGGGGGATTTATTTTTTCACTTAGCGTGCTAGTTTCCAGATCCATCCATTCACCAGCAAATGCCATAATTTAATTTAACTTTATGGCTGAGTAATATTCCATTTTATGAAAACTACCTTTCCATAAAATGCAAGAAGCACACAACACCTCCACGGGACAAGGGTCTATGTAGATGACAAGGCAGTGCTGGGTGGTAGAGAACTCTCCATGGAGCCTTCTAGAGTCACAGCTATGCCAGATGCTTTACCTGAACAATCATTGAACCAGGTGAGATGGATCATATATGTCTTCACATTTTATGGACTAGGGTCCTGAGGATAGAGAGATTTGGTGACTTGCCTAAATACATACATACATACATACATACATACATACATAGCAAAATATCACAGAGCTAGTAAGCAACAGAGCCAGGCTTACACCCAGGTTTGGGTTACACCAAAGGTCATGGTATTAACCACCACCCTCTGGCGAGTGTCTGATGCAAATGAACTAACTATTCATTATTGTTCCTTTAAAATTGCCTATAATTAATCTCCCACAATCGAGGCCAACAGAGGAACTAAAAGCACCCAAACCTTTCCCCAAGGCTCCCCATGTGAGTTGGCAAAAGAGGAAAGAGCCTGATGGCTTTCTTATGTTAAATCTTTTTTCTTCTCTCTTTGCATATTGCAGATAAGTTGTAATGAAAACAATCAAATCCCAGCAGCTGATATTTGCTGTACACTTATTAGGTGCCAGACGTATGCTGAGCATCTCCTAAGCATTCTCCCTCTTCATTCTCATCGATCACCTTGCGAGACAGGTGTTGCCTGTGAGAAAACTATGAGTCAAAGAGGTTAAATCACTTGCTCAAGGTCTCTCAGCTTATCAGCTTGTAAGAAGCAGAGCAAGAAGGTGACCCAGCCATCTCTGCAGACTGCGGAGCCCACGTTAGGATCTGGTGTAGCGGGAAGCGCACAGATTAGGCAAGTGGTACTTTTTCTTTCCAAAGTTGCATTGACAGGCAAAAGACAAACATGGAAATATTCTGAGGACTTTATATCTCCCAGGCCTAGAGAAACTCTAGGCAAAGCATCTAGAGCAAAGGCCAGTTAGAGATGGTTCTTCAGACAATTCCCATGCTTACTGCATCAAGGACATGAAAAAAGGAGACACCATCTCCTTAGGTGCCAGGGAGAGAGACTCTGCCTCCAGCACAATTTACCTGTACGTCAAGGTTGGCTGTGCCTGTCACTCAAGAAGCTTGGAGGGTAGGAGGATCCAGTTGCCTCCTAGAGCTTGCGTTCTAGAAATTCTTTTAAGTGTCTGGCCTGTGTGTTTTCTGTTTCCTAGTCCAGCTGCCCTGTGCATCCTCAAATGACAGTTTCTTGCTTGACTGTGCAGAAGGAGAGGCTGCTGTCCCAACACTGTTTAAATGAGTCCAAGATTCCGAGGAACCTGCTGAAGAAATGCACAGCCCCAGGGCTTTCCCCTGGGAATCTCATTCTGTAAGTCTGACATAGAGCCCAGGAAGCAGCCTTATGACAACCAGTCCCAAGAGACTCTTTTGGACGCATTCAGAGACTAAAATTCAAGAAAAGACGGCTTCAAACCTCACCCTGGTTTATCCCAACCACAAAGCTCTTCTCTTCAGAACATTTTCTTTGACCACGCCACCTAACTCTATAGGTCACTTATGTTTCCTGAGAGCCTTCTCTGTTTTTCCTTCTATGCTGTGAGAGAGTGATGGGCTGGGAGTAAAGAAAAGAAAATGGAGAAACAAAGTTCTAATGATATTATTTGAGCTCCTGGACACAGCTGTACCTGAGGCCAACTGACCTCTAGACTTTTTATTATGTGAGCTAATAATAGATTAAAGTCAAAATAAACCCCTTTCAGGGATAGGAAAGAAAGGAATGAATCAAGGCACGGCCAACAGATAAATGCTGCATAATACGACTTTTAAACAACCTGGCCCTCTCCCAAACCCCACTATCCTGTCTATGTGAGGAAGCTGAGGCTGAGCCAAGACCCCAGCCTCCCTGGTCCTTTGCCCTGTGATTGCCACCATGAGCATAATTTCAACCTCCTTCTGTAGTGTAAGTGCCCAGTGTCCTGTCCCACGGGGCGTCCCAGTAAGGAGCTGACAACTGCTGTTCCTTTGGGACGATCACACCAGAAGCAAAGGTATTAACAAAAATCACATCTTGTCACCATCTTTGGGGCCCTAGTAGCAGCAGCTGATTGACAGGAGAAGTGTCTCTCTGGTTTGTGACTTTATGCCAGAGGCTACGGAGACACCGGGAGTTGTCCATGGAAGCAGATGCCTGGTAGCCCTGTAGCATTTTACTGCAGATCAGAACCGGGGATCCAGCGGGTTCCCTTTACAAGTGCCAAACTGTGAGGCGCTTTTTGCCTCCCGACATCTCTAAAAGGCTTTGAAAAAGAATGTCTTGGCTTCCTTTGTGCTTTAATATTGGACCCCAATCCCCTGAATCCCTTTGTAAACTCTGGCCGTTGGCTTCCTGATGCCTACGTGTTTCACTGGAGGCAGAAACAAGGATTGGAAGCTGTCAGGGTCCAGAACATTCCTGGCCTAGTCTAGGGCCACTGCATGTGGACAGGCTTCCATTGATGCTTTCTCCCCAGAAACTGGAGCACAGCTGGGAGGCCACCATCCAACAGTTATGCCATCGCCGAGCCCCGAGTTGCCTACTCCACATCTGTTCTCCTGTTAGACTTTTTTGACTCCATCTTAGGTTGGATTTCTGCCCCGTTTCACAGATGAGGAAAGCCAAGGCCCCCAGCATCAAATGATTTCTCCAACACAGCACAGTGAGAGAGTGGCAGAGACTGGATGTGAGCCCTGCTCTGTGAGACTGTGAAGCCTAAGCTCTTCGCCAAGAACTTGGGAAGCAAGAGGAGGCAAGTATTTAGGGACAGAGGACGACAGGCCATGGCCCACCAGCCACTTCTCAACTACCCAACTTTTTTTTTTTTTTTAATGGATCGTAGTGTTGCTTGTCCCTTACATTTTGTCTCTGGCTGCCTTTCCCTACAATAACAGAGGTGACTTGCTGTCACAAAGATGGAATGCCTTGCCCACAAAGAAAAAAGGTTGCCAACCCTTTGGTCGGAACATTAAGCTAGGGGGTCAGTCTGAATTAAAAGCCTTCCTATCTGTGTGCCCTCCATTTTCTCATCTGAGACACGGGAATCCTAGGAACCTGGGCCTTAGCAGGGCTGTGGTAAGAATGGAATCAAACACTGCATTCAAGCGTCTAGACTTGTGGGTGCCTCCCAGGACCTTCTCAAGGAAAGGGAGCCTCCAACTTGTCCCATCGAGACTATAAAACAGGGCTGGGGTTGTGGCTCAGTGGTAGAGTGTTCACGGAGCATGCATGAGGCACTGGGTTCAATCCTCAGCACCACATTTAAAAAAAAAAAAAAGATATTTTGTCCACCTTAAAACAAAATTGAAAAAAAAAAGAAAGACTATAAAACAGCCCACAGCAGCAGGAGCTCTGCTCACTCTCATTAGAGGAGAGGTGAGTACCACTGAAGGCTTGGCTGAATTCTGTTGAGCCATCGCACCAACCTTCATGCAAAGCCTGTGGCTCTGGTGACTGGTCCCATGTGGACAGCTCAACCCCTTTCCTGCCAGACCCTTGTAGGTACCCAGTCTCTGGGGTTGGACTGTAGAGAAGAATGCCCAAGAATCAAGGTCTTTCCTGAGGACAGTTGTGTTCCCTCCCCACTTTCAATCTAATGTAAAAGGTGGTTTTAAAAAGAATAAAATAAAATGGCTCACGCAGGACTCTATTATCTCATTGATATGTTATGAATTTACATGTAGAGCTTCTCCTAACACCAATGGGAATGGAGCAAAGAGATGATTTTCTTTATTGCAAAGGTCAAACATAAGTTTGTTTATCCTCTGCATTTCAATGTTATCAGCAATGATTAAACTCAGGTAGGGAGCCGGGAGGGAGAGACAGACTGAATGCATTTTCTAAACCAACTTCCTTTTCTTCTTCTTAAAATATGAAGACTGTCTTGAGAGAAGGAAAAAAAAAAAAAAAGAAAGAAAGAAAGAAACCACAGGGCTCCAGTTGGTCTCCCTAGGACACACAGGGGCTCTTTGTGATTATGCTAATTAGTGATCTCAACAATATTTCTGTCTTGACACATGCCCAGGGTTTTAGCTCACTGAAATGATCTTGCAGTAAGATGGTGAAGCTCACGGCAGCACTGAGACACCCCAGAGTTTCAGGGAAGAAACTCACTTGGCGACAGCATTCTCTCCCAACACCATCAGTTTCCCACCATGGTGTTTCTAGCCAGGAGGAGAATTTGTGAACTCAGTGATATACTGAATGCGTAACCCGACTTCATTAACTACAGCTAGACGCTAACACGCTTGGTTCCAGTTTCAAGCACAAATTAGCATCTGTAATAAAGCATATAATCAGCCACATACCCAGATGATCTCCATGATGAATAAGCCCCCCAAAGCCCTCGGACTGCTCTTTGATTGTCCTGCTATCTGGGAGAGCAGCCTGGCCCCCACGTATCTTGTGTCCACCGGTCAAATGAGTGTCTGAATTGACAAGTTTCTGGACACACTTATCAAAAGTCAATCATGGAAAGTCAAAGAGAGTTACCCTCCTTTCTGCCCTTAGAACAGCCCACAGGGAGTTAAGTTCAAAATGAAGGTAGAGGTAGAAATAAAACATAAAAATTCTGGGTCACCTGCAGCCAAGCCCCACTCAGCAAATACTGAGAATCCTTGGTAAAATCAATATGGGCACTGACACTTCCAGAAACATCCATCCTCATCGTGACCCCAGGTGGGTGGTTGGCCACAGACCAAGCAAGGTCTTGCACACCTGCCATCCCCTCCAACCTGCAGGGAGGGATGGTCAGGATTTGCCCACGGGTACACAAAGGGCAAAGGTTAACCTTGAGCATAAAATCCAAATTTAGCTCACTTCAGATCAAACTTCTCTTGAGTCCTTATTCCATGCTGATAATTAGGGATCTCTTTTTTTGTCAGATACATTATCTATCTTTATTATACCTCAAAAACCGGTTCCTCTGTCCCTCCGCCTATGTCTGTTCTTGCTTTTCTACCACCACCTGGGGCAGAGCCCCTGGTGTGCCTACCAGACTTTCCTAACAGCCTCCTGGTCCTTCTCCTGGCTTCCACACTTACTCTTATTCATCCTCCACACCTTAGAGTCTCACTAAAAGGTGTCAGCCAGAGCTGCTCATTTTTCCACTTTAAACTTTTGAATGGTTTCCTACTATCCACAGAATAAAACCCAAATGCCTGTTTGTTCACAACGTCCAAGCTTTCTACATTTTTTTCGGGTACCAGGGATTGAACTCAGGGGTATTTAACCACTGAGCCACATCCCCAGCCGTTTTTTGTATTTTATTTAGAGACAGGGTTTCACTGAGTTGCTTAGGACCTCACTAAGTTTCTGAGGCTGGCTTTAAACTTGTGATCCTCCTGCCTCGGCCTCCTGAGCCACTGGGAAGAATCCAAGCTTTCTAGAACTTGGCCCTGCCACCTCTTTGACCCTGCTTCACTAGTTGTCTTTTCCTTTCTTAATCTCAAATATAACAATCCCTTTCTTACCCCAGTATCTTACATTGTCTATGTGTCTGTGGGGCCTCCCCACAGCCCTCTGGATATTATCCTTTTTTTTCTTTTTTTTCCCATTTCTGACTCTTATTACATTCAGAAAACATCATGTTTGTTTGCTTATCATCTCCCTCACTTGAACACAAGCTTCATGCAGGCAAGGACATCAGTGTCTGATTTATTGTCTAGGCCCTGCACCTGGCAAAGGCGCACAGAGGAAATTTTCCAAGAAAAATGTCTTGATTGAATAAATGAATAAATGAAGAACTCATCAACTAGGCGCAGCACAGTATTCTCATCTACCTTTTTTTTTTTTTTTTGATACAGAGGATTGATCGCATGGGTGCTTAACCACTGAGCAACATCCCCAGCCTTTTTTCTTTTTTATATTGTATTTAGAGTCAGAGTCTCGCTAAGTTGCTTAGGGTCTCCCTAAGTTACTGAGGCTGGCTTTGAACTCATGATCCTCCTGCCTCAGCCTCCTGAGCTGCTGGGAATACAGGTGTGGGCCACTGTACCCAGCTCTTATCTGCGATTTTAACTTTTCTTTCATCCATTTAGTGGTATGTGATCTTTGAATATAGGATTTCTCAAAGATATAGTGATCACATCACTAAACTTACAAAAATAAAAAATCCTCAGAATAGCAAGCATTTCTATGCTCTTTCCCCAGGATTGAAAATCCACATTTATGCATTAAAAGTAAGTAGAATTTCAATGGATGGACGAGCTCCTGGCCACCATTCTTTGCTTGCTCAGGAAACCTCAGTGATTGCACAACAAGGAAAAGGTCTGATTCAGGGAGAACAGGAGGGAATAGGAAGACAAGATGATTATGGTAAAGATGGTTTTAAAATCCATTTGAGGGGCTGGGGTTTTGGCTCAGTGGCAGATAGCTCGTCTTGCACATGCAGGGCCCTGGGTTCCATCCTCACCACCTCATAAAAATTAAAAATTAAAAGGTATTTTGTCCAACCACAACTAAAAAAAAAAATTCATTTGTGGGCTCATCCACATCCTGTGTGAAAATCCAGACCTACATCAAGGATGTGCCCAGAGGTCCCATTCATGGACTACATGATGACTGAAATCCATCCTAGGCTAAAAGGCACCCACAGAAAAGGTTTCCCTACCCCATTCTCCAGCTCTGGCTGTACTGCATTTTTTTAACAAGTCCACAGACTAGGAAATCTTATCCTTCTAGGCTCTGGGCCCTGGAGACAGAAAACCCTTCACCCCAAGAAGCAAAGCCATATACACAGCTTTACCTTCTTGGCCTCCACTATAGCCATATGGCTCAACAGGATGCCTCTCGTCCAACTGAAAGGCTAGCCTCCTGTCCTGTCCCCAACATTTTATTCAATGTAAGCGAGTTTTGTGAAATTCATTTTGGGGAAAGAAAAAAAAAATAAAGTCCCCTGTAGGGTGTCCTGTTCAATCTCTGGCTACGGTCAAAGCTGTCTAGACTCCAACACACTCCCAGTGGGAAGTGGTTCCATTCAAGACTCTTCAGGGGGCCCTGGCTTACTCATGATCCAAGGCAGAGATGCACAAGGATGCAGCTAGAAAAAGGGGAATGTGGGGCAGGAAGTGTTTATTGCCCCAAAAACGTGAGAGTGGCTTTGATAGGTGTTCAAAATCTGACATGATATTGAAAGTTCTGAGGTTTCCAGAAGAATTCCACATGATGCAGTAATTCAATTGAGTGTGTGGGTGTGTTTGTGTGTGCGCGTGCACGTGCCACATCCTATGTCTTTCTGTAACTGTTTATTCCCTTCACATTGCAAATAAATATAAAAACCAGCTTGCATGTGTCAGGAGGGATCCTTGGACAACAAGGTATCGATTTCTCTGTGTAAGAATTTTCCCTAGAACAAGGCCAAGAAACTAACCTCTGCTTACTTGGAGATTTGAATAGAGCCTTTTGGACAGCCCTGAAGGCAAGAATATTTTTTTAAAAAGAATAATTATTTGGCTATCATGCAAGAAGCAGTGTTTCAAAGTCCCTGTGGCTTCCCTTGCAGTAAACGGATTTTCCATGGGTAGCTCATCTCCTGTGTATCCTGATCAGGTCTGGGGGAAATGCTGTGTGCATCATTAAAGGAGTCTTTCTGCGCCGATGGCTAAATTTCCACGAGACCTTTGCACTAGGGTGCTTTGCATAATTGGACACTGTGTCTGCAAATAGGACTAATAACCATAGTTGTTCAAATGATTAGCATATCATAGATCTTAATAGTCTCCCGGAAATGCCTCTGAGGGTAGTGCTTGTTTTCATGACCAGCCAACTTGACACAGGACAGTGGTCCCTACGATTAGACTAGCCACCCTTCTTTCTTGGCCATGTGCCTACTTACCTCTGTTTGAAAAAAAGAAGATGGTCCCTTTCAGAATAGTTGACTTATATAGAAGGTCTGTGAGCCACCAAGGATATGTACCTCTTTTAAGGAGTAACTGATAATCTGTCTCCAAAGTCCTCATTCCTAAGCAGCATGCTTCTTTGGGCTCAGAAGAAAGAGCAGACTCACACTCTGTGTGACCTTGGAGAACTATCCAAAGGCTTAAAAAAATATGTGCATTTCCTGCTATTAACTGGGTGTCCCCCAAAAGCTCATGTGTGAGACAATGCAAGAATTTTCAGAGGTTAAATGATTAGATTATGAGCAGTGTAACCTCATCAGTGGATTGACCCATGGATAGATTAACTGGGTGGTAACCGTAGGCAGATAAAATATGGCTAGAGGATGTGAGTCACTGGGGGGTGTCAGTCACTTTGGGGCTTATATTTTGTCTCTGGTGAGCAGAGACCTCTCTGCTTCCTGGTTGCCATGTTCTGAGTTGCTTTATTTCCTCCTCCACTCCCTTCCACCATGACGGAACTTATGCCTTACCTTAGGCCCAGAGTTATGGAGTCAGCTTACTGTGGACCTGAAACTAAGAGCCAAAAGAAACTTCCTCCTCTTTGTTGTTCTTCTCAGGTATTTGGGTCACAATGATTAAGAGAAAAAAAAAATCTGACTAAAACACTGGGCACATAGCATTCTGTTCCAAGTAGAGTTGAATGTGGAACTTAGAAAACCAGGGCCATGGTTTGGATGGGTTTCGACTCTTGTACTGGTTAATGGAATTTTCTGAGCGGGTGAGTTGAACAGCTTTCTGACCACTGTTTGGTAAGTAAAGGTGGGTCCGCTAGAACCCCAAGGAATCAGGACGACTGAACCGACAGCTGGGCACAACTCCCTCATCAAAACCACCTCACACTTATGTGTGTATGTGTGGACCTGCTGTTGGCACCATCTCAGCGCGGTACCTTCAGGGGACAGGCTTATGTATTCATTTTAGTGAAGTCAGTTAGCACCTCTATGTGAAATGCGATGCCCAACAGACACGAGTGAAATATTTCACCTGCTCCATGGCACTGAAGCAAGTCTCCTGTCACCAAAGCTATTACAGCCACCTCACAGTCCACACCACTTCCTCAGGGCCCTGGACCCTGGAGGAGGCCAGGCTGAGCTCTGCCCGAAGAACCACGAGGCAAATAAGCTTCTACTTTTTAATAAATTTTCCAGTCTCACATAATCTTAAGGTATTAGAAAACAGACTCAGACCTTGATATTTCTGGAAAGATCATCTTGATTTCCTCAGGAACTATTTCTCCTCATGCTCCCTTTGTTTCTTTGGGGGAGAACAATGCTTCCTCCCATTCTCAGGGCTCCAGGTTGGCCTTGATCTCAGCCTGGTCAATCACTGCCTTGGGTCTCCCTGCTAGCAAGTGCTTGGTTCTGGGACAGACTCATGACCCAGCATGGCCCAGGGAAACTCAATCCTGGGACTTGTGCTTGGATTCTGGAGAAGGAATTCAGCATTATATTGTATTGGTGGTGCCGGTTACAAGTCTAATCTAGTTGCAGGGTTGGCTGGGCTTAGGTCAGTGTACTGAAACGTCCTTCCTTGAAGTGAGGCCAATGTGGAGAAAAGTAAATCAGCAAAAGTAGAAAGAGGGATTCCAGATTCTCAGGATACTAGAGAACTCTGGATCTGTCCAAGCTCAGAGTCAAATAGACTCAAGACTTCATAGTTGCATAAACTAGTAAATTCTCATGTCAATTTAAGATATTTTTAGATGGGTTTCTATCATTTGTACCTGAAAGACACATTTGAGAGATTTTTTTTTTTTTTTGGTGCTGTGAACTTCTTTTTTCTCCAAATATGTAGAGGCCAAACACTTAGTGGAGACCACACAAACTTGCCCCATGATGATATTTCTCTTTTACGGTAAAAAGAGCAGATCTCTTAGCAATGACAGGCCACGGTAAGAAATGGCCAAGAGAAGTCTTGGCCTGAATCCCCATTCTGCCACCATCAGAAACCCCCCAAATATACAACACAAGGTCAACAGTGTGCTGGAAATATCAGTTGAATCAAGAGACTGAGGCATCACCTCATTAGAACATCACCTTAGTCTGATGTCCGCCGTAGCCCGTGATGTATTGGAGAAAGCAAGACAAATGACAGAATGAGCATGATTCCCCTGTTTCTACTCCATAAAATTTAATTCTTTGATAATTCCCATTCTGCTGTGGAAACCAGTAAAGCAAGCTGGAATGGCACAAAATTTCTATTCCACACACCATTGAAAATTAACAGAATGATAAGGCAGGCAGAACAATGGCCCACCAAGATAGTCAACCCCAAACCTGGAAAGGGAGACTGATGGTCACCTCTGGATGACAGATGGTCACAGAAGGATGCCCATCGATGGACTTTAAAACACATTATCCTGGATTATCCAGGTTCCCCAGCATCATCTCAAGGGTACTAAGATGTGGAAGGTGGAGGTGCAGAGGCAGAGACACACCAGGTGAGAGGAACTAGATCTGCCACTGCTGACGAGGAAGACTGAGCAAGGAGGCCACAAGCCAAGGGACAGAGGCATTCTCTAGAGGCTGGGAAAGGCAAGGATGGAAACTCTCTCCCAAGGGGTTCCATATTCTTTTTCTCTGGTTTTCATAACATACACCATTTCCTGGGCAGCTTAAGCACCAGAAATCATTTTGTTACCATTCTGGAAGTTAAAAGCCTAAGATCCAAACATCAATAGGATGATTTCTCCTGAGGCCGCTCTCCTCTCTGCAAGGTAACTTCCAGCTGTGTGCTCACATGGTCTTTCCTCTGTGTGGGAGGATCCCTAGTGTCTCTGTGTGTTCAGATTTATTCCTCTACAGATGCCAGACTGAATCAGGGCCACCTAATGGCTTCCTTTGAAAACATAATCACCTTTGTACAAATCTGATCTTCAAATGTGGCTGCATTCTGAGTTATTGAGGGTTTCATATGAATTCATATGGGCTAAGGACATACCACTTGGCCCATACATTCTGAAAGGGAACACAACCCTGCACACCCCTTGTTGCTGGCCCAGTGAGACCCAGGTCACATTCTAACCTACATAAAATGGTGTGATAATAAATGTGTGTTGTTTTAAGCCTCTAAGTTTATGGTAAATCATTATGACAGTCACAGGAAACAAGCATTTAATGCAAGCATTTAAAACTGAGTTCTTTGCCTTATGAATTCAATCTTCACCCTCACTTGAGTCTTAAGAGAAAGCATCACCTTTACTTCCATTTTGCGTGAGGAAATAGAGGCAAGAGAGATGCTGTTATGATTAGGATGTGAGGTGTCCCCCAAAAGTTCATGTATGAGACAGTGCAAGGAGGTTTGGAAGAGAAATGAATGGATTATGAAAGCTTTAACCCAATCGGTGAATTAATCCCATTGATGGGATTAAGTGGGCCATGGCTGAAGGGTGTGGCTGGAGGAGGGGACATTGGGGGCGTGGCTTTGGGGTCTCTATTTGTCTCTGGAGAGTGGAGTCTCTCTCTGCTTCCTGATCACCATGTGAGCTGCTTCCCTCCACCACACTCTTCCTCCATGATGTCCTGCCTCCCCTCGAGCCCCGAGGAATGGAGCCTGCTGTCTGTGGACTGAGACCTCTGAAACTGTGAGCCCCCAAATAAACTTCTCCTCCTCTACCATTGTTCTGGTTGGGTCTTTCAGTCACAGCAGCAAAAAAAGCTGACTAATACAGATGCTAGGTGTCCAAGCCCAGATAACTAAAAAGTAGTAAACTCAAATATGACCAATTCCAAAATCAATGCTCCACACCACTAGCCCTCCCACCAGGTAACACAGAGGATTGGATATGTTTTTTTTTTTTTTCCTATTTCCCAAGTTGAAGAAAGAAAGTAGGCAAGACTCACAGGATGCACAGGGTCACCTGTTCCAGCTTCTTATTTGGAAAATGAGGTAAACAAAGTCGAGAGAGATGAAGTAGCCCCCAGAGAAGCTAAAGCAGGTTTTCTGGGACTGCAGTGAAGGTGGGTCTCGGGGATCTCAGCCCAGCACACAGCTGCTCATTCTCTTCCAACCTGATGTTTCTTGCTTCATCTTTCAACAGCAGCATCTCAGTGAACCACCTAATGATCTGGAAGCTGGGGGACCCTAAGTCATGATGTCAGAAAGCAACAAAGCTTGCTCTCAACCCCACAGCCAGTCTCAAGACCTTTCCAGCCATTCCCCCTTTTACAGAAATAGCCCATGAAGCGAACACAAATTGAGAGATCATCTCCCATTCCTCAGGAGGGGTTTGGAGCTAGGCTACTCAACACACCACCTCTCCTAAAGTCAAACTTAAGCCTGGTGCAGTGGTGCACGCCTGTAATCCCCACAGCTTGGGAGGCTGATGCAGGAGGATCGTGAATTCAAAGCCAGCCTCAGCAACTTAGTGAGACCTTGAATCAAAATTTAAAAAATAAAAGAAAAAGAGCCAGAGAGGTGGCTCAGTGGTTGAGCACTCCTGGGTTCAATCCCTGGTACTGCCCACCCCTGCAAAAAAAAAAAAAAATTAAACTTAAAATAACTTCAGAAGCAAGAACAGCCTTTGAAATCCTGATTTGAATCCCAAGCTTTGACCAGGAGTCTGGACAAATAAATATGCAAATTGGGTTCCTTTCTTACTAATTTATCTGGTGAAGTCAACAAGGCCAGAGACCCCCACCCCCCATCCCCAGAACGGTTGGAGACTGCCGTGGAACATTCAGCTAACTTTCTAGGCATGTTGCAAAGGCTCACATCCATCGTGATTTCTCCAAAACACTCCAGGAGCCAGCTTTTCCTTGTCTACCTAAAGCCTGCTTTTTCTCTCCATCTGTGGGGAGGACTGGTCACATGGTCGATAGAGCTGGGAGCAGGCAACTCCCTTCAACAGAACTCAATGTCAAAAGGATGTAAATACACTTAGCTAATAATGAAGTTTGATCAGAGTGCTTTCCGCCCATCGTGATCGTGTCCTGGTCACGATGGAGAAGAACCTCTGTCACTTCACCTGGAATCAGAGGAAACAGTT
Organism: Spermophilus citellus; assembly: GCF_964194105.1. Classification (NCBI taxonomy): domain Eukaryota; kingdom Metazoa; phylum Chordata; class Mammalia; order Rodentia; family Sciuridae; genus Spermophilus; species Spermophilus citellus. The sequence continues at coordinate 53,109,102 of NC_138184.1, read as the reverse complement.
ACGTTTTAAGTCAGGGCACACAAGACCCAGGGGGCTTGCTCGGCACAGCAGCCTCCCTTTAGGATCTGAGGAATCGCTTGCAGGATACTTTCAGGGGATAACAGTGGGCTGGCAGTGGATCTTTTTGTGTTTTATGTTGGTTGCTCAAATATTGAGACTGAATATCCCAGAAAGGTCAACTGTCATTATCCATACGCAGCCAAGTTCTCATGAGAATCATTTTGGCTAAAATTCAAAGGATATTATTTGGGGGACTTTAAACACCAATGTAGAGCATGGGAAGAACTGACATGTTCGACTTGCTTTATGTCAACATTCTTGGGTTTCCATGGCCGACTTAAAGTGCCTACATGAGAAACCGGAGCATCTCTGATGCTGCTTAGAATGAAATTTCATTAAGGCTGAATGAGACCCCACTCTGCAAGTTGATGGGATTTCACATTTGCTTAAAATTGTAAGTGCAGATTTTAGCTGCAATGGATGGAGAAACACAGAAGACATCAAACTGGGGTAATTATTTGCAATAAAATCATATTTAACTACAACAAGTTAACTTGAGATAAAAAGGAGAAGGTGTCACTGAATTTGGAGCATCACTGCATGCTTTTATTTATTTATTTTGTTCTGGATGGAATTTTCTTCGTTATCATATTCCCACATTGGGAGTAAGTGAGGGGCAGGATTCAGAAGAGAAGAGATCCAAAGGTAATTATACCTTCTCATTAAAATGATGCAATCATAAGCATCTTACTGTAAGGTGCCCTGTTATCACATCCTTATCCCACGAGCTCAATTCTGCTGTTAATATGCTTATATCACTCACACAAAGCTGCAGGAGACAGCTTGCTATAATTCACTGGATGGTTTAATGCTGTCAAGGGATTCTTTATCTGGTGCAAATCTCTTTGATTAAACAGATAAACACACACACACACACACACACACACACACATATAACACAGTCCTTAAAAGTTTTCTAAATCTGTCTCTAGACACGCAATGTGAAAATTCCTTTTTTAGAGTAATTACACTTTTCCTTAGGCCAGGGACTACAAAGGCACATATATGTCATTCTTTGTCATGGTTTTGTTCAAATAATAGAGTAATCAATCAGTGCCATTCTTGGAGAAGAGCACAATCAAAGGTATCATGGAAGCAACTGGCAATCTCAGAGAGTGGCTGAAGGTTATGGTGACTGTCAGTCGTTAACTGTGCCTAACTACGTAACGACCTCCAGGGTTTCCCGAACATCATGGAAACTAAAAGCATCATCACTTTCCCTCTCTACAAAATAGGGTGGGACCTGCAGAGGTCCATTTCCAATTTCTCTGTTTTAGTCAGATTTTACACCTCTGTGACCAAAAGATACTCCAAGAACAAGATAGAGGAGGAAAAGTTTACTTGGGGCTCACGGTTTCAGGGGTCTCAGTCTATAGTTGGCTTTCAGTGCTCTGGGCCCACAGTTAGGAACACATCATGGCAGAAGGGTGTGGTATAGGAAAGCAGCTCAGGAAAGGCCCCAGGAAGCAGAGAGACTATGCTCAGCAGGGACAAAATCCATACCCCAAAGCACACACCCAGCCACCTACCTCCTCTAGCCACACCCTACCTGCCTGTAGTTACCAGCCAGTTAATCCACTAAAGTGGACCAATGCACTGATTAGGTTAATGCTCTCATAAACCAATCATTTCACCTCTAAATTTCTTGTGTTGTCTCACACATGAGCTTATGAAGGACGCCTCATATCTAAACACAACACACTCCATGAGTAGATTTAAAGTGGGGGTTAATAGGGACTGAACCCAGAGGCACTTTACCCCAGAGATACCTCCCCAGCCTTTTTTTTTTTTCTATCTTATTTTTTATTTTGAGACAGAGTCTTGCAAAGTCATTAAAGCTGGTCTGGAACTTGTGATCCTCCTGCCTCAGCCTCCCGAGTCCCTGGGATTATGCATGTGTGCCACCACACCCAGCTGTAAAGAGATTGTTTATAAAAAATTGTCCACGTCTAGAAAATATTGGTTTAATGAAAGAAAACCATTAGCTCATCTGGGACACCTCAGCTACCTATAGGCTGGAGGTACGTGTTGGAATGACGATGGATTTCAGAGTTGAGGGAATTTTTGTTTAATTTCAAGGAAGAGAAGAGAAGGAAAGGGACAATTCATTATTCAAGTTTTTATTCTGCTTCTATAGTTGGAATGACGTCCCCTGACCTGGGGGAACTTGGTTGTTCTTAGTGAATTAGATTCCCTGGGGGGGGGTCCCCTCTCTGGGTGTTGCCTCAGCAGTTGTCAGGGACGTGCAGGCACCGAGGTATGGGGCAGTGGAGACTGGGTCGCTTCTTGCTCTCTCATTTCTTAAAGAAGACATCAAGATGACTACCTGACTTTTAACAAACATAACTCCCAAGTTACCTCCTGGGTTTTTAGACTTCCATCATAGGAGACTATGTTTTATTCACCTCTATCCCCAGGACTCAGTACGTGGTCTGTCAAGTAACAGGAGCTTGGCTTCTTGGGTGAAATAAATGAGTGAAGGAAAGACTTGGGATGTCCATTGCTCCTTTTTCTCAAATTAATTTCTTCTGTTGTTCTTCTCTGCTCTCTTGTTTTCCAATGTTGGCTTGAATCTCTCTCAGGCATTCTTGGAATGTGAGTTTCAAGTATGCATGAGGTACCTGGAACACTGCTTAGGCCCAATTCCCTTTTCCAGATGGCCAGTCATTTAAAAATTTTTTTTATTTGTTCTTTTTAGATATACATGACAGTAGAACATATTTTGATATTTCACACATACATGGAGTATAACTGCCCATTCTTGTGGTTGTACATGACACAGAGTCACACTGGTCGTGTGTTCATATATAAACACAGGAAAGTCATGTCCCCTTCATTCCACTGTCTTTCCAATTCCCATCCCCCATTCACTCCATCTCCCGCTCCTCCTCGTCCAATCCTGTGAACCTCCACTCCCCCCTCGCCCTCACCCACTTATTGTGAGTCAGCAACTGCATAGAGAGAACATTCAGCCTTTGGTTTGGGGGGATTGGTTTATTTCACTTAACATGATAGTCTCCAGTTTCATCCATTTACTAGCAAATGCCATAATTTCTTTCTTCTTTATGGCTGCGTAATAGTCCGTTGTGTATGTGTCCAACATTTTCTTTCTCCATTCGTCTGTTAAGGGGACCAAGGTTGATTCCATAGCTTAGCTATTGTGAATTAAGTTGCTGTAAACATTGATGTGGTTGCGTCACTGTAGTATGCTGATTTTTTTTAAAGTCCTTTGGGTATATACAGAGGAGTGGGATAACCGGGTCAAATGGTGGTTCCATATCAATTTTCTGAGGAATCTCCATATTGCTTTCCAGAGTGACTGTATCAATTTGCGGTCCCACCAGCAATGGATAAGTGTACCGTTTTTCCCACATCCTTGCCAACATTTATCAAGAATACAATAATCCTTGTATTCTTGATAATTGACATTCTGACTGGAGATGGAATCTCTAATTGCTACATATGTTTAAATTTTTTTCATGCATTTGTTGACTGAGGTATTTCTTCTTTTGTGAAGTGCCTATTCAGTTCCTTCACTCATTTTTTGATCAGATTATTTGTGGTTTTTTTTTTCCTTTTGGGTTTTTTTTTTTTAGTTCTTTATATGCACTGGAGATGAATGCTCTGAGGGGCAGGTGGCCTGTCATTTGATGAAACACAATCACATTCACTGTAGTTCTTGGATATTGGTCAGATTTTCTCTACATAGCACAGCGCCATGAACATTTTGTAAAGAACTTTCAAGAACATTCATCTTCTCCTCCTCCCTGTTAGGTAGGAGTCAGGGCACCAGAAATGACCATTCCCATTCAAAGATCAAAAAACTGAGGCTCAGAAGAGAGAGACTGACTCTCAATGCTATCCCATCCTGTCCTGTAAATAAATCATTCTTTATAAGGAGGATTTTTCCTCTGTAGCCAAAGAGGTTGAAGTTAGGTAGAAAGAAATGCATGAAGGGAAGAGCTCTAAGAACTGGGTTGTGGGAGTGATCACGGGGTGTGCAGAAATGGATGAGCCCTCCTTTGACCACAGCTCTTGACAGATGGCTCATGGTTCACCTCTACCTTCTACAGGTGATGGCAGCACTGGAGGGGGGTCCTCTGCTCGTCCCGGCTGCCGTGGTCTGGAGAGTGTGGACTGAGCTGCTCCCTCTCAGAGAGAGGGCTACTGCTGTCTCTCTGGTGGCGATCACTGCCTCTCTGGAAATAATCCCTAGATTATTGCTTTCTCTCATGCTTGAGCGCCTCCTTGAGCCAATCAGCCTTTCCCCAGGGAGCCTGGATCGTGTGCCATGTGGGACAGACACATGCTAATGGGGCCCTCTGCTAACTATGGCCCACATGACCCGATCTCTCCTTTCACAGGTCCGATGTCCATTCTTCTTGATACCACGAGCTGTCCTTGTCATCAAGCTGATCTCTCTCTTTTGCATATGTCAGCCAGATTTGGGTTCTGTGGCTTACAACCCAATTCTACTTGACGGGTGAAGTGAAGCGGAGGGAGAGATTTCCTGCGAGTCTGAGGGGCCTGGTACCTGTCACCCAGGGGATGGACCTGCCTGGGGTCTGTGTACATTCCATGTCAGCTCCTGCTCTGCTGTGACCTATATTGCCAGGAAAAGGTCCTTGTCACTTTCTCTTGTGGGACCCGGGCAACAAGGCACTGCTGTCAGAGCCCCAGCCAGGAGATGGACAAGAGCAAAACCTCTGATAGCAGCATCAGGGCGGTCGGAGAAGAGAGATCATCCTGCTAGGCCAGCAGGAGACCCGTGGGCCCCAGGTCTGGTTTATCAGCACTAAAGGATGAGGGCAGGAAGCGTTTTGTATGGTGTTGAACCTACAGACAACGAAATGTGAAAGATATCCCAAAGTCATCAATAAGGACAAAAAACACCTCCATTTCTGAAAATCAGGGGGCAGTTGAAGAACCCAGAGGGCAGAGCCATTCCCGGGGCAAAGAAAATGTTTTCTATTTGAGATTTGTGTGAGGGCGAGGGGCACACTCTGATCCACTCTCCCCTAGACCCAGAGTCTGATGAGCACCTTTCCCGACTGAGAGGGGCCAGAAACTTGGGGGGAGGGAAAGTGACCTTGAACTTGAGCCTCCTTCTAGAAAGTGGACAGGGTTTTGGCTTCCCCTGCCCTGGGAGGTTCAGACCATAAAGGAGGAATCAGACCCTTAGTGTGGGTTTGCTTCAACTGCTGTAGCTCATTCTCCCGCCTGCGCAAACCCCACCAGATAAAACAACAATAGCAATGACCTCCATTAATTAGACCCTTAATGCAGGCTAGAAGTGGTGCTAAATGCTTCATATTCATGATTTCATTTAATTTTCACACCAAACCATGGACTCAGTACAGAGTTTCTGCTGGGCTACAGATTGACAGGAAGAGACACCCCAGCTCGACACACACATATATGCTGTCAGAAAGAAACAGGGACAGCTGTACCCCAAGGGGACACAGAACTGCCAATAACACCGTTCAAAGAAGATGGGGACTGGCTGGGTCCCTGGAGCTCAACTTCTGTGATGCACAATCCTTTCAAGTCAGTTCTTACATTACCATTTTGGAAAGCACATTATGTTACTTTTTGGGGAGGTGGGGGGTACCAGGGATTGAACTCAGGAGCATTCAAGCCACATCCCCAGCCCTGTTTTGTATTTTATTTAGAGACAGGGTCTCACCGAGTTGCTTAGGGCCTCGCTGTCACTGAGACTGGCTTTGAACTCACGATCCTCCTGTCTCAGTCCCCCGAGCCGCTGGGATGACAGGTGTGCACCACAGCATCTGGCTAGCGTTACTTTCTTAAAGCATGCTACATACACTTCTAAAGTACATTCTATTACTTTTCTGCCATTATAGAAAGGAGACAACCATCTCTGATGAGAGAGATAATTGTCAGACTCTGCTTGTTCTTTTTTTTAAAAAAAAAATATTTATTTTTCAGTTGTAGTTGGACACAATTTCTTTATTTTTTTATGTGGTGCTGAGGATCGAACCCAGGGCCTCACACGTGCTAGGAGAGCACTCTACTGCTGAGCCACAATCCCAGCCCCTCTGCTTGTTCTTGAACCCAAGTCAGTCTCACAGAAGCTCCCTCCACCCCACCTCCAGGCTGAAGCTTTCTCCAGGATGCACAAAAGCTCATTTCCCCACCCAGGTGTGTGCTGTTGTTCACATCTCAACATGACGGGGTGCAGAAGTGGTGGACCTCCAATTTGAACTCATGTGAGCGGTCTGGCCAAGACACTACCTGGAGCCATCTAGAGACTGATCCACCAGAAGCGTCCATGTGTCCGGACCCTGAGCACCCGATGTCTTTTCTGCTTTCAGAGGTACAGCCCTCTGTGACCTTCAGAAGTACAGTCACCTAGGAGGCCTTGGCTAAGATGCCTGTGACGCAGGCTTATAATTGAAGGTGGGGGTGCTTTTGGGCAAGAGGAAAATAAAATATCATGGGGAGACACTTGCACAGAATGCCTGCAACTACATATCCAGGTTTTGGATTGGATTCTGCAAGGCTCTCCCCTGCCCAGCCAATTTGCCCTGAATTCCTGGCCCCAGAAGTAGAATCCGTCTTCAGCTTGGCCACCCCTGGTAGGTTCTTGTGGGCAGCATTCGGCACCACCTCCCTTTCCCAATTCTCCTGTTTAGGTCACCTGCCACCTCCCTCTACAGCTCCTCTTCCACCAGGGCACCCGGGCCAGCCCTTGACCCCCTTTCCTCTCCTATTCCAGCTATAGATCTGGGGTGCAGCGCTGTTACTTCAAAATATCTGTGTGACAACCTGCCCCAGGCCGTTCCAGCAGCCAGGGGTTTCAGGGATGTGACCTAATTTGAATCTGACTCCAAAATCGCCCTTCTCATCACCTCTGATTCCCGGGCAGGGGAGAAACATGGGTGTGCCGTTTTCACTGCGGAGCCCTGTGTGACAGCAAAGTTAGTTTCTAAAGTAGGAGAAAAATTGCAGACCATCAAAGCATCATTAAAATTTCCTGAAATACCCAGGATGCATGAAATCCGTGATGGCATTAAAACATGATTGTTTTTTTAGCATTAATCACAAAAGGCAATTTTTATGTAAGCCAGAGTTGGAGAACCATCAAGCTAGATTCAATCTGGGGACAAAATTAACCTATACACAAATGGAGAATTTTTCAAATAATTCCTTTCTTTGGTACTAGGGGTGCTTTACCACTGAACTACATCCCCAGCCCTTTTCCTTTTGAGAAGTGACTCCCTAAATTACTTAGAGGCTCACTAAGTTGCAGAGGCTAGCCTCAAACTTGCAATCCTCCTTCCTTGGCCTCCTGGGATTACAGGCCTGAGCCACCATGCCCAGCCACAATTCCACTTTTAAAAGAACTATCAATTCTCCAGAGGCAGATGAGGGATGAATAGAAAATTCTAGTGTTCTTTCTTGCTTCTGTTTGCTGAACCCTATTTTAATACAAATCATGAATGATTATAAATATGCTTTAAATATGTTTGTTACCAGGGTTAATTAGAGAGTGAAGATGTGTCTACTAAAAGGGAAATGGGGGTACTTGGTGTTCTAAAGTGCCACATGGTTAAATATCCGGGTGACGAGTCTAACATGTAATTGAGAAACCCGAGCTCAGGTAGAATAGAAGGGACCTTCATGGTTATTCAGTGGCAGGGCAGGGCTGGAGCACTTACCCCTGCTCTAGGCTGGCTCCTTTGCCACACAGAGCGTGACCTTCCCACTCCTGTGAGTGGCTCAGTCAACGTGGCTGAAACTGAACTGATGGTTGCACAATGACCGGGAACATCACTGAGTCATGTCTGTCACGTAGGGACTCTTTGCCCCACGAAGACATTCTTGGAAACTATTTGAACGGCACAGGCACAGTTTTCCTGAGGAGCCAGAGAAACAGTCTCATATCTGTCTTGTATTTGGTTCACATTAATCTTATGTGACACCCTAACCACCACCGATGTAAGATTCAGGAGGCAATTCTAAAATTAGATGTTAGAACTCCTTTGAACAACCACGACTATGGTAACTGGGCCCTTGAAACCTGCCAGGCACTCTGCCAAGCACTTCCTATACAATATGGTATTTAATTCTTAATAATAAAACCAGAATTCTGTCCATCCCGTTTTCGAGTTGTAGAAAATAAGGCTCAGAAAGGTCCGCTAAGTTGTCCAGGGTCACACAGCAAGAAAACAAGAGAAACTGATTTAAATTCAGGTCTGTCTCATTCCCACTCTGAATTATTGAAAGTACTGAGTACAGCAGTTATTATTATTATTATTATTATTATTATTATTATTATTATTATTATTATTTTTGTCTAGATATTGGTCTGGATAGAAGGATAGAGCTACAAAGATTAGCAGAAGAGCCCAGAGGACCATTTCCCAGGCCTGGAGGACAGACAAGCAGTGTCCCGTCCTTCGCAGAACCTCCAGAGCACACAGATGGGCACAAGACTGCGTTGCTCTTTCAGATGCACACAGTGAGAGGGGGTGTGAGCTCAGCCCAGGCCCCTTCCCCACACCCCTGCCACTCCAGTCCCCAGCCCTTGGCCTGTGACCCACGTCACCAGGCCCAAGTCCTCTCAGGATTGCTTTTCACTCTGTGATGTCCCAGCGTGTCCTAGGGAATCCAGAGAAGTGACGGGGCATGGCCACACGCTGAAGTGAGAATGTTTTCTTGCCAACTCCAATTATTTATGGTCCAACAGTTAACCAGTCACTCAACTGGAGGATCTGGGCGCCACGGGGCTGTTTTATGACACTCAGCATAAAGACGCCTTGCACATAAACAACGTTTACTATGACAGGCTGCTGGCTGGCTTGTTAAAACCATGTCATGTCAGGAGAGGAGAGCGCCCACGGGCACAGAAAGCACGGGCTGTCGATGGCCTCTGTGTGTGGGCGCACCTGGCCCACCGCGAGAGCTCGTCCACCCGTTATTCACCGAGCACCTACTATGTCCCCAGTTCTCCTGGAGACATGGAGGAGCTGCAGCGGGGAAGGGCTGAAGGAGCGAGACTTACATGCCAGTCAGAGGAGACAGCAAATAAAGACACTGGTATGTGCCAGAGCCATGAGGCTAAATGGAGCAGAGGCAGGAGGAGGGAGAAGGTGGATGGGGCTCTGGCCAAGATGGCCACACCTGGTGGTGACCTGAGGGAAGTGGGTGAATGGGGAGAACAGGAGTCCAGGAAGGACAGACAGAAAGGGCAGAGGCCCTGAGGAAGGAGCATGCTTCATAGGTTTAGAAACAGCCAGGAGGCCAGTGTGCAGGTAGAGGGTGGGAGGCAGTACAGGAGTTAGCAGGAAGACCCGGGTGGGCTGGGTGGCTGACTATAGGGCTGTGACGGTCCCAGTCAGCTCTTTGTTTTGGTACCAGGCATGGAACCAGGGGCACTTCACCACTGAGCCCCATCCCCATTCTTTTTATATTTATTTAGAGACAGGATCTCCCTGAGTTGCTTAGGGCCTCACTAAGTTGCTGAGGCTGGCTTTGAACTCGAGATCCTCCTGCCTCAGCCTCCTGAGCTCCTTGGATTATAGGCTTGTGCTCCTGGCTCACAGTAAACTCTTTAGATATTTGCTGAGGAGGGAAATGAATGAATGACAAGGGCTAATCTTGTGCCACGTGTTGGGCCAGATGGAACCCATCTTCTTCTTGTGTCCCCAGGACTACCCAGAGCAGCCAGTATTTCCTGAATCCTTATAATGCACCAAGCTCTCCATGACACATTTTGCAGACACGATCTCAAAGAATTCCCATAACTGGGCCAGCGAGGGACATGTGTCCCTCTTCTCTATGTAAGGAACAGAAGCACATAGTGGTCAGGGAACCTGTACCAGGTCACAGGGTAGTAAGTCGGGGAGCCACGGCCCAGATTCAGACTCCCTCTGAATGTGAGGCCTGAGCTCTGCAGTCTTTCAGCAAAGGGGACCGTCAGGAAGGAGGACCTGACTCAACAGAAAGGATTAGTTGAGTTGTTTGGTACAAGAGATAGAACCCAGGGGAGCTTAACCAGTGAACCATACCCCCAGCCCTATTTTATATTTTATCTAGAGACAGGGTCTCACTAAATTACTTAGGGCCTCACTGAGGCTGGCTTTGAACCTCAGATCCTCTTGCCTCAGCCTCCTGAGCTGCTGGGATTACATGTGTGCACCACCATTCCACACAAAGGGTTTTTAAGAGCAGAGCTGCTCAGAAATGGAACAGTCTGTCTAGAGGAAGAGGATGCTCCCCTGGAGAGAACCCATGGCTAGCAGATCCTACATCCAGAAGTGGCAACTCAGCATCCTGTTGGGTGCAGGGCAGGGAGAGGGCTGAGACCTAAACTCAACCTTAGAGACTCTCAGAACCTCAGTTCTTCTTACAGAAGAGATACCAGATAAAATGTCGTATTTTTAATTTTTGTGTTCTTTGAAAGAAACTCTAATCACAGATCACTGGCCTTTAAACAATGTCTGTAGCATGTTAATGATTGTGAAATGTATAGATTATACTTATGAATAATTCAGAGCATCCATCTTTTCTTAAATTACAAAAATACATCCTCACCAAATGATTCAAAGAGTACTGAAGTGCGTAAAGTATTTTATCCTCTCTCCTTCACCAGGCTCCCCCTAACTCCAAATTCCTTGAGGTAACCAACATCAACCTCTAGGAATGTTTTCTTTTTCTTCATTTTAAAATTTAGCATGAGGAAAGGCTGAGGCAGGAGGATGACAAGTTCAAAGCCAGTCTCAGCAAATTAGCGAGGCCCTAAGCAACTCAGTGAGACCCTGTCTCAAAACCAAATATACCAAAAAAAAAAAATGGCTAGGGATGTGGCTTAGTGGTTAAGTGCCCCTGGGTTCAGCCCCCACTACCAAATAAAAATAAAAGTGTAATCAATATTTTTCTAAAGTAGTATTAATAGTTGATTAATATTCAAAGATATAAACAGGATGATTTATTTAATTGTCCCCCAACTGAGGGGCTTTTTATGCTCTTCCTGTTTATTTTATTACTATCAACAAAGCTACCATAAAAATTCTTAAAGTATACTTTTATTCTTTCACTTTGATTTTTTGAAATAAGTTTCTAAGAGCAAAATTTCTAGATCAAAGGCATGCGCATTCAAATCCATGATCACCCCTGTGGGACTTTCTCTAAGCCTGTTTTGACATATCGCATGTCTATCATCTTGATCTGAGAGTACCATTTCCCCACATCATGAAAAAGTTTCCTTTCAAAATACTTTTGCCAATTCATGGGCAAGAAATGAACTCTCCCTTTATTTATTTATTTATATTTTTTTAGTACCAGGGATTGAACCCAGGAGCACTTAACCACTTAATATGGCCACCACATCCCCAGCCCATTTTACTTTGAGACAGGGTCTCACTAAGTTGCTTAAGGTCTCACTAAGTTGTGAGCCGGCTTTGAACTTGCCATCCTCCTGCCTCAGCCTCCTGAGCTGCTGGGATTACAGGTGTGCACCACTGTACCCAGTTTAAACTTAATTAAGGTGAAATTTTTAATTAGTTTATTTATTTTTTAAGTTTTTAGTTGTAGATAGACACAATACCTTTATTTATTTGTGTTTTATTTATGTGGTACTGAGGGTCAAACCCAGTGCCCAATGCATGCCACTGAGCTACAATGCCAGCCCAAGGTGAAATTCTCATAACATAAACCTAAGCATTTTAAAGTGCCCAATTTGGCTGCATTTAAGAAATTCACAATCTTGTGAAACCACTTCCTCTATCTAGCCCCAAATAGTTTCCTAGCCCCAAAGGAGACCTCCATACTTATTAGCAGTCATTACCTATTCCCTTCTCAACCCAGCCTTGGGCATCCCCTAATCTTCTGTCTGCATGGATTCACCTATTCTGGATATTTTTTTAAATACTATTATAGAAAAATCGTGACATTATGTGTCTGCATATTTCTCACTTAGTATCATGCTTTTAAGGTTCATCTAAGTTGTAGCACGTACACAAAGTCTTTCCTTTTTATGGCAAAATAATATTCCACCGCATGGATGATATTCCTCCACTTTCCCCTGGTTTGGGTTGACAATTGGAATCTATTTTTCCATACGGTGTGAGGTAGGGCTCTCATTTTGTAAAGTCATAGACACTAAAGGGATATTTTATTTAGATGCCAATACCAAGAAGTAGATGAAAACAAGTGTTTGACAATTACATTTCTGTTTCAGTACCCATATTCACCAGAGGCCCACATATTTTCAAAAAACATCCTGTAGTGACACCTGCCAGAGATAAAGCAAGACCTTACTAAGACAACCAACTGCCAGCCTTTACCTTAGCCGTCTAAGCAATCACACTGATTCATGGACCTTCTAATGGCTTCCCTCTCTGTGGGCATTTCCAGGTTTGTGGGGTGACATTTGTTTAATCAAGGCATTGGCATTAGATGGTGCCTCTTCAAAGACACGTAAAAGATACAGCATTCTATTTCAAACCCATGTGAGCCGGGAGTTCAGAAATAGCATTGGTATTCTGGTTAATCTATTTTCTAAATGTTCATTCCGGAGTGGTGAAAACTTTTGACCTTGATGCTGATTATGATTAGCATAGCAATCACTCTTCTATAATTAAAAGGCAGACGAGAATTTTCTTTGGCTTGTTTATTAATTCCCTCATGAATTCTTTTTTTTTATTGCTATGAGGACAAAGTGTTTTGCATGAGTCACGAGGAAACATGGGTGCAGTTACCCCCAAGAGACCCAAACCCCCTTGGAGAAGAATCACTGTCTCCTGGATGGGTCCCACAGTTAGCGTGACCCTGAAAGCACAATGTACAACCTCCCCCTCCCCCTAGGCTTCCCCCTCCCTCGGCCCAGAATGATACATAGACACACAGCTCTTGTAATTAGCTATAAGAGTCAATATTCATTTTAGCTACTGATTTTCCAACAGCCTGGAAAAAAAAGGCAAGTTAGAAACCACGGCTCTATGGGACGTGCCTTTCTAAGTCTGGCCCCGTGTGCATCTGACTCTGAGGCCCCGAGTGCCAGGACCTGTGCTGAGTTCCAGGCCTCTGCCTCTTTATGCAGAGCCCGAGTTACAGCGGTGAATCATGTCCTAGGTCTTGATTTTCATTGCCTATTACTTATGAACCACTTGATATTACATGGACACTGTGCTAATTGCTTTTTATGCTCCTTGTCATTTAATCCTTTCAAAGGCACGAGAAAAGTACGATGGTTGTTCCTGGTTTCCAGATGAGGAAACTGGGGCCTTGAGGTGGCAAATAACTTGCCTAAGGTCATCCACCTAGTAAGTGTGAGAAGTGGGATCTGCAGAAGTTTCTACCTGACTCCAGGGCCCATGCTAAACCCACACACACTGTCTCCCTAAGACTTCGCTCACCACTTGCCTTTTTTTTTTTGGGGGGGTGGGGAATGGGGTATCTGGAATTGAACTTGGAGGCACTTAACCACTGAGCCCCATGCCCAGCCCTATTTTGTGTTTTATTTAGAGACAGGGTCTCACTGAGTTCCCTAGGGCCTCACTTTTGCTGAGGTTGGTTTGGAACTCACGATCCTCCTGCCTCAGCCTCTTAAGCTGCCGGGATGACAGGTGTGTGCTATTGCACCTGGTGCCACTTGCCTCTTCTAAAGTCTTGTCTAAGACACAGCTTTTATAATAGGATGCAGGGGAAGCTTGATAATAATAGCAAGCACCCGTGCCAGATTCTTCTGCACAGTTGCCATCTATACAGAGACAGACAGGCACACACACATACACACGATATCCCATCGTGATTCATTCCCATTTTGCATGTGAGAAACTGAGGCACAGAGAAGACCCACAGAAGGGGAGCAGCAGAAGCAAGATGGAAGGGGCTGTGCGTACTCTTCCCCTTTGTAGTCGAGAAGGCTCTGTGGGCCAATTTTCTGCACTAGCTCTGCACTCCCAGGCAGAGTGTGGGCATTCCTGTTTTCTGACATCCTTCCAGACAGTTTCTCTAAAATTCTTCACCTACCGTCACTGCCAAGATCCTCTCTCAATTTGCTCTCTCCAGGATAATTTTTTTTCCAATAATGCTCTCAGTGCTGCAGGCCCGTTTCTGTGGACCCCTGGATAATAGGTATTCTATCTGGGCTTCCTGCAACGCCCTGAAAGGTCCCCACTGCCTAATACAAAATCTTCAGCTCTATGGCGAACAGACTCTCCAATGCTCACTGTCCAGATTGTCCTACAGAGTCCGGGGCATTCTCTCCCGTGAGTGGAAAGAAAAGAAAATGAGAGAAGGACTCACAGCTGGGAAAGTGGAAAGTGAGGCACAGACAAGGGCTCCTTCCTGTCGCAAATGGTCCACTTCAGTTTTCCTTTAACCTGGTTACCCTGATTTAGACACATTTATGCTGCAGTCCGGCTGCAGCAAAATAACCGGGGGGGGGGGGGGGGGGGGGGTGACGAACAACTTGTGTACATTGATACAGCAGGAGGGGGAGCCGTTTATTGTAGGACAACAGAGGTATTTATACATTCCACACAGCTTATCTTAATTAACATAAACTAGATACAGCAGTCAACCAATAAGGAATCTCCACACTTAATGGCTCACTGGCCTTACTTCACAAACCACTCCCTCTGCAAAATGCCAGGCGCCATCCAGACTTGTTTACAGACCCTAACACATTTACAGACTTTTAATTATTTTTGGTATTGGAGGTTGAACCCAAGGGATGCTCAACCACTGAGCAACACCCTCAGCCCTATTTTTTAAAAAATATTTTTTATTTAGAGACAGAATCACACTGAGTTGCTTAGGGCCTTGCTAAATTGCTGAGTCTGACCATGAACTTGTGATTCTCCTGCCTCAGCCTCCAGAGCTGCTGGGATTGCAGGCCTGCACCACCACGCCCAGCACATTTATAGACTTCTAAGAACAGATGTCAGTAATAATGTTGAGCTTGGGATACTGAATTTTAGTAAAAGCCTTCTGATGTTCCCAGGACAACCTCAGGTAGAAGCTACGTAAGATTTGTATCACATCTTGCCTTAAAAATCTCCACGTCAGGGCTGGGGCTGTAGCTCAGAGGTAGGCACCTGCCTTGCTCATGTAATGCACTGGGTTCGATCCTCAGCACCACATAAAAATAAATAAAGATATTGTGCCTATCTACAACTAAAAATTACTTTTTTAAAAAAGGTGGAAAAAATCAGCACATAATCAGAAAGAATAATAATAAAATTACCAATAATCAATTGAGTTATTAGAGAAATTTTTTTTTAGTTGTAGAAGGACACAATATTTTTTTTTTTAATGTGGTGCCAGGGATTGAACCCAGTGCCTCACACGTGTTAGGCAAGTGCTCTACCACTGAGCCACAACCCCAGCCCTAGTTATTAGAGAATTTAACTTGCATGAACCACATGGAGAACCTTGAGTGTATGAACCCTTTGTTTCTTGGGAAATCAGTCTAGTTTTCCCACCAAGTGCAGGTGGGGAAACAGAGATTAGATGATCCGCCCAGGATGATCAGCTACAAAAGACTAAACCAGGATGCTGCTCTGGCCAGCACAGACCTTTATTGTCTGCTTACTTTAACTGAGGACTTCCAGAGACAGAGTTCACGGCCATGACTTTAACGGTGTTTTCACGGCTGCTGCTGAAGACACCGTTTAAGTCCTAACTGGGAACATCTATTTCTTCGCATCTTGAACTCTGACATACGCCATCTGATCCAGACCTTAGGACCACCTTTGGAAGCCAGCACTATTAGCCTCCAACTTTGCAGGCAGGGAAACTAAAGCATAGAGCAGGTAAGGTGAGTAGGAGCTGGTGAGTAGGAGACGGGTCGGCACTTGAACCCTAGTCCTGTCTGACCCCAGATCTGGCTTATGCAGATGTGTTGTTCTGTGCTCTTTCATATACAGCACCGAGAGGAGATGGTCAATTTGTACCTGTGTGACTTGGCACCAGGCTCAGCCAGAGGAACAAGAAGTTGTGCTCCATTTGTGTACGATGTGTCAAAATGCATTCTTCTGTCATGTGTCACTAGTTAGAACAAATTAAAATATAATAAAAGAAGAAAAAACTATCTGGTTGAGACCCCAGATGGAGGACTTCCCACTGCTATTACATGGGTTTTAATGTGACTTCATATCAAGATCAATGTAAAACTCTAGCATCCACCATGAGGCTTGCTTGGCTTTTCATCTGGAAACTTCTACGTATTTAGCCACTTAGAGGAAGTCTACATTTTTCCCATCTTACCTTCCAGCCTACTTTTAGTCCACAGACCATTTTTCTTTCTGTATCTCAGCATCTAATCCACTCTGGCCTGAAGTCTTTTACCTATATTTCTGATTTCTAGATTGAACCCAGATCTCTCTCCTAAGCTCCAGACCTCATTTCTACTCACACTCTGATGCTGTTCCACACCTCAGACCCATCGTGTGTGACCAGCCAAGACCTTCTCTTGACTTCCCAGTTTCTGATTCTCATGTACCCATCTCTGGTTACTCAGAATTAACACGCCAAGCCCATTTTTTGGGGGTAATACTTCCTTCTCCAAAATCCAATTCATCTAATCACCTATTTACTACGAATGAAGTGGTAGAGTACAAGTAATAGCCACCCATTCATTCCTCCACTCATCAAACACCATACATCTGCTACTGGACCATGGACACAAGACCAGATTGGACAAATGATAGCAATTGGAGAGCTTCAAAAATTAATATGTTATCCAAAGGACTTAAATCAGCATACTACAGTGACGTGGCCACATCAATATTTAGAGCAGCTCAATTCACAATCGCTAAGCTATGGAACCAAACTAGAAGCCCATCAAGAGATAAATGAATAAAAAAGGTGAAAAAATATATATACACAATGAAATATTACTCAGCCATGAAGAAGAATAAAATGATGGCATTTGCTGGTAAATGGATGGAACTGGAGACTATCATGCTAAGTGAAAAAAGCCAGGCTCAGTAAACCAAAGGCTGAATGTTCTCTCTGATATGCTGATGCTAACCCATAAGAAGGGCAGGGGAGAACAGACATTCACTGGATGAGGCAAAGGAGAATGAGGGAAAGAAGGGGATGGGAATAGGAAAGACAGTGGGATGAACTGGACATAACAGTTCATACATGAACACACGACCAGTGAAACTCCACATCATATATAACTACAAGAATGGGATCCTAATTTACTCCATGTATGTAAGACATGTTGAAATACACTCTACTGTCATGTGTATCTGAAAAGAGCCAATGAAAAAAAAAAAGAGACCAAAAAACAAATTAGTGTGTAACAGAGGGCAGACAGTGATGTGTGTATCATCAGAAGAGGGAGAGATGGTTCTTGAGTGAGGAGCCGTTGGAGACCATAGGCTGTCTCATATCCCTTCTCTTCTCTTCCACGCCCACAGCGGTCACAGATCTCAAACAGAGACCAAAAGGGAAGGTCAGCCTCTCATTTGGAGGTTTAGGCTATTTCCGATGGCTTAACAATCCCGCATCATTTAGCCCGAGCCCCCCTCAGCTTTAGATTTTGGTCTGTGTTCAGTAAGAAACTTCTGGACAATTTTAATCAGAGAAGAACATCATCTCCTCATTCAGGACTTCCAGTGGTTTGCTCTGGATTCTCTAAAGGCGAAGGATTGTGGGAAAGCACGAGTGGAAGCCTGAGGTCAGTTAGGAGCCTGCTGAAGGATTTCAGACAGGAGACTGAGATTTCCCTCTGGGATCTAGACCAGAGGTTGACAGCTACGGCCCACACCTGTCTGATTCTGTAAGTAAACTTTTCCCGGACCACAGCCACACTCCTTTGTTCACCCAGTGCCCATGGCTGCCGGAGTGGGGAGTCACAAGAGACCGTCTTCACCTGCATGGCCTAAAGCGTTTCTTTCTTGGCCTTTTACAGAAAAAGTCTGCTAACCTGTGTTCTGCCAGTCTGAGAACATACAAAGTATTTTCCCTCCTGTTTTACTCAGATTTTTCACTGCCATGACTAAAAGACCTGAAAAGAACCATTTTAGAGGAGGAAAAACATATTTAGGGGCTTGTGGTTTCTCAGGTCTCAGTCCACAGACAGCAGGCTCCACTCCTCAGGGCTCGAGGGGAGGCAGGACATCATGGAGGAAGAGTGTGGTGGAGGGAAGCAGCTCACATGGTGACCAGGAAGCAGAGAGAGACTCCACTCTCCAGAGACAAATAGAGACCCCAAAGCCACGCCCCCAATGCCCCCTCCTCCAGCCACACCCACCTGTCTCCAGTCACCACCCAGTTAATCCCATCAGGGGTTCATTCACTGGTTGGATTAAGACTCTCACAACTCGACCATTTCTCCTCTGAACTCTCTTGCAGGGTCTCACACGTGAGCTTTTGGGGGACACCTCACATCCCAACCATAACACCACCCCAGGGAATAGGAGATGTATTCTATTTGCTGGGAACATCCCTTCCCTATTTTGTTTTGCATGATTTCTTTCTTGGTTTCAGGCCTCAGACTTAATGACAGACAAGTCTTTGGAACTGTAAATAAGCCTTTGTATTTAACCCCTCCACCTGGTGCTTTTGCAATAGGCTGTGTTCTTAATTATGTATCTGTTCACTGTCTGCTGGGAAATGCCATATGGACAAGAACCATATCTGTCTCATTCTTCATTGGATGTCTAATAGCCAGTGCCATCCTTTAAGGTAAGAAACCAAATATTTGATAATTATCAAACAGAGAATTGATAATCAATAAAAATGGCATAACTGTTGGGAGCCATCTGATGGATTCTATACAAACCAATAAGAGCAACTCAAAAGAGAAACTAAGTAATACACTTGAATAATGTCCCCCAAAGACAATATCAAAATGGCCAGTATAAAGTATGAAAAATTGCTTCTACTTCACTACCTAGCTAGGCAAATTGAGAGCCACAAAGCAATTTGTAAATTAATGTCATACCAATCGACTAGAAAGGTTAAAACTAAAGAGACAGAAAATACTACATATCAACAAGCATGTGGGCTAAAAAAATTTTCTTGTACTACTAGTAAAAGGATACATTGGCACAATTTTGAAAAAAATTGGCAGTACCTATGAAAGTTGACCTTGTGCATTCTCTGGGACCCCATAGAATTACACATATGTGCTCACCCAAATACATACATAAGAAATAGCAGCACTATTTGGAACAGTCACAAATATCCATGAATAAAGTAAGTAATGATACATATATACACAAACACATCCACACACACAGAATATTATACTGTAATGAAAAATGCACTGTCATTCTACCCAACAAAATAAATAAATCTGTCAAATTCAATGTTGAGAAAAAAAAACATGAAACACAATATGAGTTCATTTGTGTGGAATAAAGAAACAAGTACAACATATGTATGCTGTTAGATATTAGGGCTCTAACTGGAAAGGAACTGTAAGGCGTGCTGCTGAGAGCTGCTGTTTCTTAAGATGGACATTGGATTTACAAGTACGTTCTGTTTGTGAAAATTTATCAGAAGTACATTGTAGGTAACATGCACTTTTCTCTGTGTTATACTTCAAACAGAAAATTAAGTAGAAATCTAAACAGGTTGATCACTTTCCACTCGAGAAAGCTAAAATAGCCACCGTTGTCCTTTAAAGATAAGGTATTAGAAAAACATTCTGTTTTGAGAGTTGAAAGGACATTTATGTTGGGAGTCACTTAGTGGATTCTACATTAGAAAAATGAATATGGAAACTTAAAAAATTTCTATTCCTGAAATACATACTCTTGGAAGAAGGGTATCTTAAAAAAAATCTATAAGACTTTTCTGTTCATCATGGAGAAGGATGCACCTTCATCGATCGGCATAATTACATTAGAAACGGACATGCATCTTCCATATTATAGGCCATTAGCGGTTTACAGAACACGTTAAGAGCAGGATCCTTGAGCACAGAGTGAAATAAACATGAAGTACCAATGGTATTATATAACTTTAAAAAACACACGTTATAATAGCTCTACTTCTGTTCCCACATAGTACCACACGCTTCTGTGGACAGGGTAGCCCATTCCCATAGTACAGATCAGGACAATGAGGCCTGAGGAGGATTAGGTCACCAGAAATAGTGGCAGAGATGAAATCCACATTTTCATTCTTTCCCCTTTTAAGAGAGGACAATTTGTCAGGCTCCTTGGCACATGCCTGTAATTCCAGCAGCTTGGGAGGCTGAGGCAGGAGGATCGCGAATTCCAAGCCAGCCTCAGCAATTAGTGAGGCCCTGAGCAATTCATTGAGACCCTGTCTCTAAATAAAAAATACAAAAAAGGGCTGGAGATATGGTTCAGTGATTCAGAGCCTCTGGGTTCAATCCCTGGTACCAAAAAAAAAAAAAAAAAACATAATAAATAGAAAATAAAAATTAAAAAATAAGGAGAAAAACTTTCTGAAAACCCTGCATACAGAATTAAAAAAATGCAAATTTGGTGATTGTTTAAAAAAACAAATGAATAGTTATTATCTATGTATTAAACACAGGTAGCCATCCGTGTGTGTTGGAAAGTGGTCATGCATGTGAGTGACATGTATTAATTCCTAACATGTAATTCACATATGGATTCAAGGCTACGCAAATAGTTTGCTGGTGAAATGATCAAAGGTCACTTGACCCAGGCGTAGTCTGAGCTCCGCAGAAGCTCTGGGGTACAGTCTTGCTCGGGATTTGCTGCATGGGCTTCAGAGGTTGTGGCCATCCTCTTGCCTTTCACGGGGACTGCTGGCCCAGCTCACCGCTTACCAGCCACCTGACTTGATGCTGCAGGGGCTGCTGCTTCTGACTGCCTCCGGTTCATGCTCCCTTCTGCAAACGGGACCTTGTTTGACTTGGAGAACTCCCTCTCCCACCCTCAGCTCACAGTACGTTGTGGGGCTGACTGACCAGAACCCTCCAATCCCTGGGCACAGGGACAGCTGCAGTGGGAGAAACAAAAAATATGGTGCCAAATGGGGACAAGTAATGGTCAGTGTTGGGACCTTGGTTACAACAAATGGGAAATGGGAGATGTCACTGTGCTGTGGTTGATAAACGATTGGGACATAGGTTGGAGCTGCAGGTGGCTATGTATATACTAAATGGAAGGAATGTGCTAGGAGGGAGGGAGGGAGAGAAAGAGGGGGAGAGAGAGAGAGGGAGGGGGAGAGAGAGAGGGAGGGAGGGGGAGAGAGGGAGAGGGAGGGAGGGAGAGAGGAGGGAGGGAGGGAGAGAGGAGGGAGGGAGGGAGAGAGGAGGGAGGGAGGGGACAGGGAGGGAGAGAGGGAGGGAGGGGACAGGGAGGGAGAGAGGGAGCGAGAAAGGGAGGGAGAAAGGGAGGGAGGAAGGGGGGAGAGAGGGAGGGAGAGAGAGAGGGGGAGGGAGGGGGAGGGAGAGGGAGGGAGGGGGAGGGAGGGGGCTGGGAGGCAGTGAGGGAGGGAAGGAGGAAGGGAGGGAGAGAAGGAGGGAGGAAGGTAGGAAGGGAGGGAGAGAGGGAGAGAGGGAGGGGGCAGGGAGGGGGCAGGGAGGCAGAGAGGGAGGGAGGAAGGGAGGCAGAGAGGGAGGGAGGAAGGGGGGAGAGAGGGAGGGAGGAAGGGGGGAGAGAGGGGGAGAGAGAGAGAGGGAGGGAGAGAGAGAGAGGGAGGGAGGGAGAGAGGAGGGAGGGAGAGAGAGAGGAGGGAGGGAGAGAGGAGGGAGGGAGAGAGGAGGGAGGGAGAGAGGAGGGAGGGAGAGAGGAGGGAGGGAGGGAGAGAGGAGGGAGGGAGGGGACAGGGAGGGAGGGAGGGAGGGAGGGAGGGAGGAGGGAGGGAGAGAGGAGGGAGGGAGGCAGAGAGGGAGGGAGGAAGGGGGGGAGAGAGGGAGGGAGGAAGGGAGAGAGAGAGGGAGGGAGAGAGAGAGAGAGGGAGGGAGAGAGAGAGGGAGGGAGAGGGAGAGGGAGGGAGAGAGGGAGGGAGGGAGAGAGGGAGGGAGGGAGAGAGGGAGGGAGAGAGAGAGGGAGGGAGAGAGGAGGGAGGGAGAGAGGAGGGAGGGAGAGAGGGAGGGAGAAAGGGAGGGAGGGAGGAAGAAAGGGAGGGAGGGAGGGAGAAAGGGAGGGAGGGAGGGAGAGAGGGAGGGAGGGAGGGAGAGAGGGAGAAAGGGAGGGAGGGAGGGAGGCAGGGAGGAAGGGAGGGAGGAAGGGAGGAAGGGGGGAGAGAGGGAGGAAGGGGGGAGAGAGGGAGGAAGGGGGAGAGAGGGAGGGAGGGAGAGGAGGGAGGGAGGGAGAGAGGGAGGGAGGGAGAGAGGAGGGAGGGAGGGGACAGGGAGGGAGAGAGAGAGGGAGGGAGAGAGAGAGGGAGGGAGGGGACAGGGAGGGAGAGAGAGAGGGAGGGAGGGATGGGGGGAGAGGACGGGAACAGAGTCCAGGGCCACCTGCCAGTCACCTGCTTCCTCCCGTGGATCCCCACCTGCCTACAGTTATGACCCCGAAGTCCATTCAGCTATGGATGGATTCCTCTAGCAAATGGATTAATCCACTAATTAAATAGCTCAGAGCCCTAATCGTTGCCTGACCCCCCCCCCCACCTCTGGACCTTGCTGCATTGGGGACCACGCTTTCAACACATGAACTTTTGGGAGGACATTCTAGAACTAACCACCATAGGCAGGAATGTAACCTCCCTAGGCTTCCGTTTCCTGACTTGGAAAATGGCAATCATGCCACCATTCTCAGAGAGTGACCGTAGGGATCAGATGAGGGGATGAGCTCTAAAGCACCCTGCATGCTACACAAGGGAATCCAAATGCTCATTAATGCTGCTGTTGACCTTCATCATGGCCTGTGGACCGGCGCCAAAAGCCCCTCTGCTGCAGCCTAAGAACTGAGCACAAGGATATTCCGACAATTCCTTTTCTAAATCAGATCTGAGACTCCACACCTTCAATGGCTCATGCAGAGGGAAGACTGAACCCAGCTTCAGGCTACAAAATGAATCGCTGCCTAAGAAACAGTAGCCACTCTTTAAAGTGTTCTTCTCACCCACCTGCCTGTCCAAGGCAGCAAGGTCTACACTGGGGCAGCTGTAAGGGAATGTGAGAGAAAAGGGTTCATTGTGACCATATGCAGCATGGTGCTTACCAGACGACCAACACCTGAGCTAATAAATTGTCATCGCGTGGCCAGAACATGAGGCCATCTTTTTGGATTTGGAGGATCTGCCTGGAACACGATTGGAGGAATGAAAACTATGGCCCCCACCTCCCAAGGCCTGCTTCTTAGGACTCAGCCGGGTCTAACTCCCTCCCCAGGAGAAGCAGAGAGTGGGGGAATATTCCCACAACAGGCCTGGTCACTCTAGGGGTAGCCACCCTGTTGGCCTTCTGAAGAGGACTCCAGGGTTTGGACAAGATGGCTTCTAGGACCACTGCTCAGGAGATCCAGGGCCAAATCTGGCCAGAGATGAGCACCCACCTTTTGTTTTGAAAATAGAAAGAGTCTTACGTTTCTCTGAAGACATGCATACACACGTGCGCACACGCTCACACACACATATATATTATATGCAAACACACACATGCATATATATATGTTTGCATTTAATTCCAAATTCTGTAATCTCTTTGATATTCCATATATATTTGCATGTGTGTGTGTGTGTGTGTGTGTGTTAAAAAAGAAAAAGCATGGGGGGAAAAAGATACAAAAGGTAGAAAGACCTGTGGTTTGTTTTTTGGAAAAAAAAAAATCCAGAACACTACTGCATTTGACATACCTGCTTTTATTGCTTAACACTATCACATGGACTTTTTGTTCCCCAATGTCAGCAAATATACACCAACACCTCCCTTTCTGGAATTCCCTAACTTCGGGTCACCCATACGAATACACACCTGGGAGTTTCTGCTTCCATTTTTCATGATTTGAAATAGTAGGCCAAGTTCCTCTCTGTGGTTAAATGACTCAAAAATCTTCCAAGACTTAAGTCAAGATAAAGTTAAAATCTCTAAGCTAAAGGTTTATTCAAAAGACATTCCCAGAAGTGGCAGGGCCCTGTCAGAAGGTGTTCCACGAGGCACTTGGTACATAGGGCTGAATCACTCTCCCTGGTGGTTCTACTCTCATAGGCATTATATGAGAGGGCAGGGATTTCTGTCTCCCTCCCAAGACTTCATGTTTACATTCTTGTGAACATTTTTTGCCATCTTGACCTTGAGCATAATCAGAGGAGGAAGACATCCCAAGAAGTGGAAAATGTGAGCAGGAACACCCTGAGAAAGGAGGAAGAACAGTGCACACTAGGAGATGACCCTGGAAAAGGCTGGAATTCTACAATGTGCCGAATCTTCGAATTAATGCACACAGATTACCAATCAGAAGGCAGGCAATTGTTAAAGCCATTAAGAGGATCAAAGGATTTTAGTTGAGCTTTTACAAAAATGTCTAAATTCTGACTCATACTCAGATCCTTAGAGACCAGTCCAAGATGTCTCAAAATTGATTTTTTCCCCAGTGCTGGGGATGAAACCCTGGGCTTTATGCACACTAGGCAGGTGCTCTGAGCTTCATAGGTCATCAGACTGGCTTGGACAGAGCCGAAACTGTAAATTCCCCTGCCGTTCTCTTTGGCCCACTGTGCTGGTCTCTGAATATAAAGTTTATACCCAAAGGATTTAAAATCAGCATACTGTAAGTGATGGAAGATGACCTTTCCGGCATGCCAGCCTCAGCAACTTAAACCATATGGTAACTCAAATTTACATAATTTTTTTCTTTGCCTCTGTAGTTTTCTTCTCAGTATGAAGATTCTTGGAACAAATGGACAAAAGACATTTGGGACATGGCTTAGCCTCTGTGGAAAGCATCCCCAGACTGTAACTATTGGTCACTGTTTGGATACCTGCCTTCTGGAAGGATAGTAAATTAATAAGGGCAAGGATTTACAAATCAAGATCGAGGATGATCCATGTGGTCAGAGAATCTTGAATTAGTCCTCAAAATCAAAATCCATACCTCCACTAATGTCCTCTGGCAGTTGCCATGTATCTGGGAAGCCCAAAGTCCTGGACCACGGGCCTTCCCCGAGTGCTCAATGCTCAGAAATCAGCCTTTGCTCCCGATTTCTCCTGGGTATGGAATGTCGATTCCTACATTTCTTTCAAAGCCTGATGGAGATGCAAAGCTTTGCTCAGACCCTGCTACCCTACAGTGGTGGCACTTCCCTGAGCTCCTATAGGAAACTCAACAAACATGGAACTCCATGTCTGTACCTGGGTAAAAATGTGGGCCCCTGGGTGGGTGTAAGCTGGTCTTCCTCTTGGACTAGGAGGGAGGGGGATATAAGGAGCCTATTTATTTCTAGTATCTCTTTAATCTGGCTTCGTATGAGTGAACAGTGAGGTAAGAGTATCTCAAACCGAACAAAAAGATGGTAGCCACTAATAAATGTTCACACTACTTATTTACCCCTCTTTCAGTTCTTTCCATGAAATATTCAAGGCACCAAAGAAATTCCCAAAGAAATTCCTGAGGTCTCATTACTCTCCCCCTTCTAGGAATAACAAAAACAGTGGGTGAAAAGTAAATCGGGAATCTCTGAGATTGTGTCACCTGCCCAAGGTCAACCAGCCAGGAAGGAATATTGGAAATTGAGTCCACCTGATTCCAAAGAGTATGCTGTTAATAATGATGCTATCTGGCCTCTATCTCTTTGCCTGTATTAACCGACTAAAGTTGTAAGAGCTGAAATCTATTCTGAAAGACACTTCAAAACTGCGTAAGGTAGAAATGCCCACCGTAAAATGGACCGAATTCATCCATTTTTATAACAGTCGCAGTGAAAATTGGTTTTCTTTGATGGCTTATGGGGGATCCTAAAAGGGCGGAGAGGGAATTTCAATGAGACCAACCATCCCAAACTGCCACCTCCTTTTATGCTTGGGGGGACACTTGCTAGATGGGGTGGGAATAATAGCTTTAAACGTGTTTAGACACCATGTTCTGAATGGAGACAAGAGCATCAACAACTCCTTTGATCATCAAATCAGCAATACACAAAATTAAAATAAATTAGACTTGGAAATGATGAAGTTATGATTATACAAATGCTAATTAAATTAATATTGACAGTGTTCTAGGGGAAAGGCAAAGGCAAACTGCCCCCGACTCCCTCCTCTGTGTTTCCTGGCAGAAGGTAAGGCCACCTTTTGTGGAGTGACATTTGGGATGGAACCAGGAGCAAACAGATGTGCAGCGATACGTGCCGAGATAGCAAAGCAGACTGGCTTGGTATCTTTACTACTGAGGAAGCTGCCCTCATCTAGAAACTTGTTCATACGGCCCCCACAGCCCCACACAGACTTGAGTTTTTGTTTTTGCTTTTGGGTTTTTTTTTTGGGGGGGGGGTTCCTGGGGATTGAACCCAGGGGCACTTAACCACCAAGCCACATCCCCAGCCCTTTTTGTAAATTTAGAGACACGGTCTCACTAATGTTGCTTAAATCTCTACTGACGGAGCACCCCAAATGAACCAACCTGCACTCTAGATACTGGGGATAGATCTGCTTTGTTGACACAGTCTTGGGCCCCATGCAGTAGACATTCTAGAGAAAGAAAGAATGAATAAAGAAACAACCAACATAATATACTCTTAGGCTGAAGAGTGCAAAGAAACATAATGCAAACTATGGGGGTATAAAAGGATGAGATCCAGTAGTTTAAATAGGCCAGTTGGGAAAGACCTCTGTGAGGGGGTGACATAGGAACAGAGCTTCCAATGGAAAAAGAAACTGAGTCATGTGAATTTCCAGGGAAAGTGTGTTAGAGGAGGCGGCGAGAGCACATGCAAAGGCCCCAGAGGCAGGAAAAGAGTTACATACATGTCAAGAGGCAAAGAACCTAGTAGATCTGGATGGGAGTGAGCAGCCCTAAGGATAGGTAATGGGGTCGCAGAGTTAGCCGGTGGGCAGATCGAATAAAAATTGGGGATGGAAACAAGAGAAGAAGAAAAAATGCCAGGTGAGAACTAATGTCAGCTCTGACTAGACGGTGGGGTAATGGTACCAAAATGATCAGATTTGAGATATATTTTGAAAACAGAACCCACTAAGTTTGCTAAGGGATTAGACGTTGGAAGAGAAACAGAGGTGTCTGAGATGATTTCTAAGGCCACTCTGCGTTTGATCTGATATTCCTCCATGCTAAGGAAGACACCCCTCCAGAATTTCCACGCTGCCATTGGTCTCTGCAGAATCCAGAGAAGGACATTCGAAGGGAGGAGTCCCCATTCACTCCTCTGCCAGTTCACATACACTTCTTTTTGCCTTCATAGAAAGGTCCTCTGATAGAGGGGTAGGAGAATGAGCAAAAGGGTTGTCATGATGAACATTTCAACAAATGTCATTAAGATGCTGACAGCTGGGTGGGGTGGCACACACCTATAATCCCAGTGACTGGGGAGGCAGAGACAGAAGGATTGCAAGTTCAATGCCATCCTGAGCAACTTAGGAAGACATCACCTCAAAATAAAAAAAAAAAAATAAGAAGGGCAGGAGATGTAACTCAGTGGTAGAGCACACCTAGATTCAGTCCCCAGTAGTGGAACGACGATGACAAGAAGATGATATTGATAGAGAAAA
Source organism: Spermophilus citellus (assembly GCF_964194105.1). Classification (NCBI taxonomy): domain Eukaryota; kingdom Metazoa; phylum Chordata; class Mammalia; order Rodentia; family Sciuridae; genus Spermophilus; species Spermophilus citellus. Next base: position 53,081,441 of record NC_138184.1, on the reverse strand, counting down.
GCATATCTATCCTGCGGGGCACAGTGGAGGAGGCCTGTAATCCCAGCGACTCCGGAGGCTGAGGCAGGAGGATCACAGTTCAAAGCCAGCCTCAGCAACTTAGTGAGGCCCTAAGCCACTCAAAATAAAACAAAGAAAGGGCTGGGGATGTGGCTCAGTGGTTAAGTGCCCCTGTGGGTTAATCCCCCAGTACCAGAAAAGAAAAACAAAAAGTTTCAATACCTTTTCTAAGGTACTGACAGAATTTTGGACAAGGCCCAGCCTCTGTGGAACGTTTCCCTCTTCCCTTTTCTATTTATTTATTTATTTTTAGTTCTCGGCGGACACAACATCTTTGTTGGTATGTGGTGCTGAGGATCGAACCCGGGCCGCACGCATGCCAGGCGAGCGCGCTACCTCTTGAGCCACATCCCCAGCCCCAGAAGAAAGGCCCTTTTCCCTTTTCTAAGGGAAACTGGGTAAGGCTGTGAGGAGACCTTCATAGACCTGCAACTTTGGTTCTTGAAGTGTCTGTGTCATGGCCCACTGAAGCCCCTGGCAGAGTTTTCCAGTCTTAGAAATACTGGCATTTGGGGCCTAATAACTGTTGTGGGGAAGGGGTGTCCTGTGCATTGGGGGGATGTTTAGCAGCATCCCTGGCCTCTACTGGTTAGAGGCCAGTAGCCACACCTGTCCCCAGCCCTAGTTGTGTCAACCAATGACGTCTTCAGCAGTTGCCGACTGGCTCCTGGGGAGGAATTGCCCCGCCCAGGTGGAGAACGGCTGCCCTAGGGGGTTGTGGGATGTGGGATGGCTCAGGAAGCCAGCATCCCAAGCAGTGGGGGAAACAGCTGGAGGTCTCCTGTGGCAGCTTTATCAACAGGCAGAGCCTTTCTCTTGCTGTAGTCAGGACCTTTTCTATGCCTCCTCCTGCAAAGTAATTTCCTAGGTCCTTCCAGGTGGGAGAGAATATTCTCTCCTGGGATTTCGAGGGTATTCTGCATGTTCTCTTTTAGCGCATCTGTGAGTATTCATCTGGTGCTTACTAATCTGTGTGCCCACGAACCACTAAGTGCTTTGCTTATTATCTTCTTTGGTTAATGCCAATAGCATCATTTGGACACCAGCTAAATTTTGCTCCCTGGGGACGCTTTCTGTGATGCCCACGATGGGGTTAAATCTCCGAAACTCCAGTCCCATCTTGCCTGCCCCCACCATATTAATAAGGCCTTTCTCATTTGCAATTTCACTTGCATTTGAGGAATATTTGATTATGGTTTGGTTTGAATTTCCTTCATTGGAGCGTGACCTCCATGAAGGTAGAACTGGGTCTACTTGGGGACTATATTCAACTCCAGTTCCCTAGCATGGTCCTCAGGCTACAATAGACTCAACGCTTGTTGAATGAATACATGATTAAGTAAGATAATGTTTGTAAAGTGCCCTGCATGATATTGTCACACCAAACAATAAATGATGGTTGTGACATTATCTTACTATTGTTGTTTATAGGGGAGAGAGGGAGAGAGGTGCTCAGGGATTGCAATGTCATACCCACACTGACTAATTTCCTTTCTCTCTCTTCTTATTTCCTTTTATTTTCTTCCTGGCCTACAGTAGCCTCAAGCCATGCAAAATAAGCTTCTCCTTTGAAATTCTGAAATTTCATAAGACAGTAAGTCTCCAAGTCGCAGGGAAACATGAGCTACCATTAAATCCAGGGAGATTTCATGGTGTTTTTTCGGTTGCAAAGGAGAGGGCTGTAGGTGCACCTGGATTGAGCTTCAGAAAGAGCTTCTACATATGACTGGAGCCCGGACCAGCTTCTCTCATAAGATTTTTCCCCATAAGACCACTTGCAGGACAAATGATCAAGGTCAAAACTGATGTCCTGGGGGTGAGTAGAACAACAGGGGCCAAGAAGGCACCCTTTTCAGAGACTGTCCCAGGTCCCAGACAATTGCACAGGTCGCTCGGATCTGGAAATACAATTCAACCGAGAAAACAGAACCTCCTGGCAGTCTTCCAACTCACAAGACTGGCCCCAGGACGCCGCCTTTGCTGCTCACTTCTCTGTGCAATCCGCTTGCTCTGGGACATCTGCCATCTGAAGGACGCCAGCAGATATCCAGTAAATTCCACTTCCCAGCCATCGGGACAGTCAATGCTGACTGGCTTTTATTGGGTGGACTGGGCATTCCATCTCACACCAGCAGGCTGTTCCTGACTTGGAGAGTGGGGTTGGCAGGACGCCTCCATGCTCTTAATGAGGTCCACTGCATGAACACCAGATGAGGGACCAGCTGCCATATAAAACCCAAGCCCCCAAACCACCTTGGGATGCATAAAATACTGGGGCTTCCAGGAACTCTTCCCTTCCTCCCCATCTGCAGATACCTAGAAACACCTGGAAATCTAAGGATGCCCAGCAGGGCCAGAAGACACCACCGTAAGTAAGCTTGGCTCTGTACTTGATTGAGAGGAAACAGTAAGGACAGCCACACTTTCCCCCAAGCAGAAAGCATTCACATGCCGTGTGTGGTGATGCACACCTGTAATCCCGAAGCAGCTCAGGAGGCTGAGGCAGGAGTGTCTTGAGTTCAAAGCCAGCCTCAGCAACTTAAGACCTAAGCAACTCAGTGAGACCCTGTCTTGCCATCAAAATCTAAAAAGTGACTTGACAACTTGATCTGAAGTCCAGACAAATTGTCTCCAATCCCTTTTTGGCCCCAGGACCCTGCCTTTGTCCACCACTATTTTTTTTCCCCCAACACAAATTCCTGCCCGAGCTTCATGTTGTGCTGCCCTGATTAAAAAGATAATCGTCACCTCCTTCTGTCAGTTCTGAGGAGGGGAGGGGGGATAGTAGGGGATAGGAAAGGTAGCAGAATACAACAGTTACTAATATGGCATTATGTAAAAATGTGAATGTGTAACCGATGTGATTCTGCAATCTGTATTTGGGGTAAAAATGGGAGTTCATAACCCACTTGAATCAAATGTATGAAAGATGATATGTCATGAGCTTTGTAATGTTTTGAACAACCAATAAAAAAAAGATGCTGGTCTCAAAGACTAGTTTGAAAACAGTTGTAGCAAATTATCTTCTTAGGAACCTGCATGTCTACACCCCACCAACTTCAAGAACCAGTGTTGTTCTACATGGAGAAGACAGTCCTGCCATTAGGTGACTTTCCTGGTCAAGGGCATCTGCTGCAAGTTGTCTTGGGCTCAAGGTTCCTGTTCCATTCCTTCATCCTCTGCTGCTCTTCTGTGACATTGGCAGGGGTTGGGGACAGCAGTTCCATCTCTCCTTTGTTTCCCATGTGATGTATCTTGGCATAAGCTTCTTGCAACTAGAGGGAGGGACACATCTTCCCAATTTGCACAAACATACACTCAACAGCTCTAGCTTCCTGCTTTAGGTTTCCTTCTTTTCTTTCCCTTACTCTCATTCCTTCCTTCCTGGATGCAGAACATACCTCCTTTATTATGGATGAGAAAACCCAAATACAACGAAAAGCAGCAACATCAGGAGACACGAATAGGGAACCATGCATGTGACACACTTGTCATCCCAGCAGCTCAGGAGGATGAGGCAGGAGGATCTCTAGTTCAAAGCCAGCCTCAGCAACTTAGCGAGGCACTAAGCAACTCAGGGAGACCCTGTCTCTAAATAAAATACAAAATAGGGCTGGGGATGGGGCTCAGTGGTTAAGTTCCCCTGAGTTCAATCCCTGGTACCAAAATAAATAAATAAATAAATAAATTAAAGGAAAAAAGAAAGAAATGGATAGGGATAGGGATTGTAGTACATGAAGGATCAAAGTCAAATTTGGGGCAAGGACAAAGTTCCAAAGCTCAGAAACCATCTCAGTGGAAACAAGAGCGCTTCCTGTTGTTTTTCAAACACATATTTGATAAAATGATTTTTGCACACCCACCTGGGACCCTGGTGGATGGAGAAAAGAATTAATGAGGACAAGATAAATTTTCTCCAAGAGACAGTCCTGGCAGAGGTGTCGATTTCTTTCCCAGGCCACTCTGAGGGCCTGTCGGGGCCTGTGGGCGTGACTGGACAAGCTGAGCAAGGGACCTGCTGACCATGGGTCTCCTGGACATTGCGCTTGGGGGGCAGCTCAGCTCCACTCCCAAGGCAGGGCAGCCCCCTCCCCCATGCTGCTAAGGGGAATTAACAGGCAGAAGTGAAAAGATGCTCTGCGGGGTTTTAATTATTTTTTAATTATGCTCCTTGTCATTACCTCAGCAAGGACTCTTACAGGGCCTGTCTCACTGGGGGGGGGGGGGAGCGAGAGGGGAAATGAAAGGAATCTTTTTCCCCTTCTTGCTCTGTCTGCAACTGTATTCTAGGTCTGCAAAGCTTTCTGATCAGTCCAGTTGGGCATGAAAAGACAGAAGAATACCCGTGCCTCAAAAGCTCACTGGAGTAGAGGCCGGAAGAAAAAGGAGACTTTGAAAGTGATAATTAAAAGAAAAATCCAAGTCCAGGCCTTTCAAGTTCTCTCGGGCTCAAGATTCCTTTTTCGTTCCTCCAGCATCTGCTGCTTCTCTGTGAGGTTGGAAGAGAATTCCTCCCAGGGGCTGCTTTTATGCTGTGCGGCAGCTTAGGCTTGCAACTTAGCCTCAAAGGGAAGCTTCTTTCTCAGGGATGGTCCAAATACCCCAGGGGCAGCACCCTGAGAGCAGAAAGTGGAATTTTCTGAAGATTAACCCCGGATTGCAGGCTTTTGAAACTGGAAGGGTCTTCGAATTCTTCTAGCCAACCGCTCATGTCTCTGGAACATGATCCAGCCTCTGCCCACCAGCTTGGGCGATGGTCCACCACACTGGGTCTCTGTGCGTTTTCTGTAGCGGGTGCTTTTAATTTCCTTTCAAAGATCCATTCACTACACACTTGCTTCAGAAGTGGGTTTGATTCCTTCCACTGTCTTCCCCATTCCCTTCTCCTTTGTCTCATCCACTGAACTTCTGTTCTTCCCTCCCCTTGCTGTGTGTAAGAGGAGGTGCTCCATGTTTGTACAAGTGTGTCAAAATGGGCCCTACTGTCATATATAACTCAAAAGAACAAATAAATAGACAAAAAGAAGTGGGTTTGGATCTTAGTTCTGACACTTGCTGGCTGTGTGATCATCTGCAGGAGGTTCATATCTTTGAACCTCAGTTACCTTATCTGTTAAGTGAGAATTAATCATAGTATTCCTCCCTCCCTCCGTTCCTCCTTCCCTCCCGGATTCAACCCAGGGGGCCTTAACCACTGAGCTAACGAGCCACAACCTTAGCCTTTTTTAAAAAAAAATTTTTAGAGACAAGTTCTGGCTAAGTTGTTTAGCATCTCCATAAGTTGCTGAGGCTGGCCTAAGTTCATGATCTTCCTGCCTCAGCCTCCCAAACTGCTGGAATTACAGGCATGTGACACCATACCCAGCTTATTGTACTTATGTCTTGGGGTGATTAAGATGTATGATGAGCCAGCTCACACCTGTAATCATGGTGGTTCAGGAGGCTGAGGCAGGAGGACAGTGAGTTCAAAGTCAGCCTCAGCAACTTAGTGAGGCCTCAGCAACTTAGCAAGACCCTGTGTGTAAATAAAATATAATGGGGATGTGGCTCAGTGGTTAAGTACCCCTGGGTTCATCTGTGTCATTTAGGATCTTGATACAGGGCTTTGTGTCCCATTAAACATGCTCTGTTTTGTGCAGCATAGGATATTATACACTATATATCATGATGTATAACTGTGACCTTAATTTGGATGGGGTATACTAGGGAGCCCACCAGACCACACACTTAGGGTCTGCAGGGACCGTCTCTCTTCTATTTATCTCTATAGTGCCAGAGCACAAGATGAGTCACAGTACACAGTAGGTCCTCAGTTTGTTAAGTGGACAAACAAATAGGGAAACCATGATGGAGCACAGTAAATGCAGAGTTCAAGAGAGGCCTCGGACATTGTGGGAAGAGACACAAGGAGAAGGAGCTCTGCTTCTAAGGAGTTATCCCTGGGTGATAGCTGAGCTATGTCATTGGCTCTGGGTAGGAACATTCCAGAGAAACAGATCGAGAACCTCTTGCACTATCTCCTCAAGTCTCAAAAAGAGTCAACTCAAAGAGTCTTGAGTGAACAGAACCACAGAGGCACAGACCCAAGAAATACATCACAGCATTTCCCCTGCGACCCGGAAGACTCCATATCTCCTTGACTGTGATAAAGAAGCCTTGGTTTCTTTATCCATCCCCCACCAATGGTGGCTGTGAGGATCAAGTGAGATCACAGGATCAGTGCATGCCACTTGCTAACTGCATTCTCTAAATGACAGCATGGAGTTCATCTTCTACTTCAGTCAACCCTTAGGGTGATCTTGTGGGGGGGGGGAACACCACCTCCCCATTTGACAGAAGGAGAAAGTGAGACTCAGGAAGAGATGGAGCGATGTAACTGGGTCACAGAGATAAGAGGGACAGCCAGACTAAACTCAGACCTGCTGGATTCCCAGCCCCTTGCTCTCCCACCCTGTGATGTGAACGACTGAGCACCAGGACTCGCCTGCTCTGCACATGGTTAGGTCCCCAGAGCACCTGGGACAGTGGCTGACATGCTGTGTCCTTATTGCATACATGAGAGAAAGAGAAGGGAGGACAAGGGAGAGGAAGAGAGGGAAGGAGGGCTAGATGGATGGAAGAGAGAGAGTCCTTGGGAAGAGGGAAGTTGCTGGGCTCTAGTTATGAACACAGAGGTCAGAAGAACCAGACTCACTGCCTGGAGGTCAGGAGCTGAGGGGACTAGAAGGACCCCCCCACACATACACAGGAAGTGGACAAGAGGAGCCGTCTCCATCAATGACATGCTGGCTCATCCTGGGAGCGAGCTTGTTCTGAACCAGGGTGGCTGGATCCACTGGGAGTGTTTCTCAGAGGGACAGGGGAAAGGGACCAAAGGAACAGTAAATGCTCATGGATAGCAGAGCTCCAGGGAACGTCAATTATGCTGAATATTTGAAAACTATTCTGATAACAACATAATATACACAACCTGTTTATGTTTACCATCTAGTATTACAGAGTCAAAAGTTGGGGAGGATCGTTGAAAATTAATCTTGTTCTAAGCCAGATACAAAAAAGAAAATGTGGCCTATATACTCAATGGAATATGACTCAGTAATAAAAGAGAATAAAATCATGCCGTCTGCAGGTAAATGGATGGAGTTGGAGAATATCATGCTAGGTGAAGTGAGTCAATCCCCCAAATCCAAAGGCCAAATGTTTTCTTTGGAATGTTGATTCATGATGGGTTTGGGGCGGGGGCATGGGGGGATTACACACACTCTAGATAGGGCAAAGAGGTGGGAGGGGGAGGGAGAGGGCATGGGGGTAGGAAAGACAGTGGAATGAGATGGACATCCTTACTCTAAGTACATGTATGAAGACACAAATGGTGTAACTCTACTTTGGGTTTACAACCAGAGATATGAAAAATTGTGCTCTATGGGTGTAACATGAATTGTAATGCATTCTGCTGTCATATACAACAAATTAGAATAAATAAAAAAGAAAAACAACATATATATGTATATATAATATATATAATTCATAATATATAATGTGTATATTATGTATATAATATGATATATAATATATATAATGTATATATAATATATAATATTTTATATATATATATATATATATATATATATATATTAAAAAAAATCTGGGCATAGTAGCACATGCCTATAAATAATCCCAAAAGCTTGGGAGGCTGAGGCAGGAGGATCATGAGTTCAAACCCATCCTTAGCAACAGTGAGGCCCTAAGCAACTCCGGGGGACCCTGTCTCTAAATAAAATATAAAAAGGGCTGGGGATGTGGCTCTGTGTCAGGTGCTCCCAAGTTCAATCTCTGGTATCCCTGGCCAAAAAATAAATATATAAAAACAATTAAAGATTTCCATATAAAATATATCATAAAATTAAAATACAATAAACCAGGAAAAGGTATAAAAGAGTTGAAAGACGGAGGACAGCATTAGTATCCTGCATATGTACACAGTGCTCCTGTGAACCTATGAATCAATAAGAAATAGACAAATGACCTATTCAAAAGTGGGAAGAGAATATGATCAGACATTTTACAGAAAAAAAATTATAAAACTGCAAGAAATATTTGATGATATCTCAAAGCTCTCCAGAGATGGGAAATTTTAAAAAAGTATTTATAATATTGTGTTGGTTATTATGTAGAGAAAGGCCTTCATATATATCTTTGGTGAGAACATTAATGGAGGAAGGTAATCTACTTTTCAAATTCAAAGGGAAAATGCCTTCTGACTCAGAGGTTCTATTTTTTAGATTCTATCTCTTGCCTAATAAAAGGATTGCAGAAGTCTTCAGAGCAACATGATAATAGTGAAAAACTGGAATCAATCTCAACACTCATCCTTATGGTACCTCAGTCTATAGAGTCTGTTCCACAAAATAAAGTACTATATAAACATGGACGATAGATCTCTAAGAGATATTACTGGTGTAAAAAATCAAATTACAGAATGGCACATATTGGCATTTATATAAAAACAAGATACATATATAATATCTGAATATACCATATAAATGCAAAGAAACAGGATTGGAAATACATACCCCAAACCTATGCCAATTTATTGTCATGGAGTCACAGTAGGAAAAGTTGAAGGAAAACTATTTTGGTTTGCTTATAATATTGAAGCCCATCTTGAATGTATTCTTATATTACTAATGTGATTCTTTTTTTATACTGGAGATTGAACCCAGGCACACTTAACCACTGAGCCACATCCCCAGTCCTTTTTATATTTTATTTTGAGATAGGGTCTGGCTAAGTTGCTCAAGGCCTCTCCAAATTCTGAGGCTGGCTTTGAACTTTTGATCCTCCTGCCTCAGCCTCCTGAGCCACTGGAATTATAGGCATGTGCCACCGTACCCAGCACTAGTGTGAATTTTTAAAAGAACCAAAAAGGAAAGAATCTTAATTTCTCTAAGCATTCCTGAACCTACATCTTTCCCTAAACTGAAGATCTGCTTTGTTCTGCTGTGTTTTTAATTGGTCCTTCGCCTGTATCACAAGCTGATTACTGGATGCCCTTCCTATTCCCACAGGTTCAAACGTCCACATGCACTCATGAGTCACCTGGAAAGGGCAGAGGGCTTGGAAACAATGTGACCCACATCTCTATTTTAGAGATTAGGCATCTCAGTGTGGAGAAAAGCTCAATGGCTTAGTGTGATTGTATAGCAAGGGTACGAACAAGTACCTGGCTCTTTGGCTTGGAGCCCAAGGTCTTTCCATGACACTGAGTGGCAGGGTAAAGTCCACTTCAGGATGGCAGCCTGGAGGCCTTACCAACTGCAATGCATTATCCTCTGTGTCACTGAAAGCCCACCCACCCAGCAGGTGGGGTCTGAGGCCACCAAGTACCCACTTTCTCAACAGTTCACCATATACATAACACCTCTGTTACAACCCCGAGGGACTTTGCTATACAAATCCTGGTAGTGTTCAACAGCCCTTGAGTCTCATTTCTGACTTGAAGAGGGAGAAGCTCAACAGAGAAGCAGCCCACGTTGCTGCAAAGATTTCCAGCTACTCCTCATCTCTTTTTTCCTAAAAATGCTATTTCACCATCAGCAAGGTATTAATGTGCATGCTCTGTGATTCCCAAATCACATCTGAAATACCTTCGTTTTCCTTTAGAGGTGACTCGGTTAAGCAGTGATGTATGCTACAGATGAGCTTTCACCTCCATCCCATAATTATTCTACTTCAGGTTTGTCTCCCTCTATGAAACAGATTCATTTCTAAAAGGCATATAAATCTCATCATTTTAACTCAAATTTTATTTCGAATGCCCTGAAAGAATACTTGATATATAAGGATCTCCTGCTGAATAATGTTTTAAATACAATCCATTAGCTGTCATCCAAAGTTCCATTCGATATGGTACCCACTGGCCACAGGTGTCTACAGAACATCTGAAATGCAGCTTGTCCCAACTGAGAAAATATCTCATTAAAAAATTTTATAATGATTATATGTTGAACAAGGAGATTCTGGATATGCATAGTACTTAACACAAATCTTTCTTCTTCCTCTCTCTTCCCTTCTTCCTTTGGTTTTTAAGTGTGACAACTGGATTATTGAAAATTCCATATGTGGCTTGCATCCTACTTGGACATCATTGATCAAAATAGTTTTATAACTTTGGAATTCTTTGCAAGCCAATTCTCTTAAGGGGAAATTCATCTAAGAAAAGAAACATCACTTGCAAAGGTAGGTAAAATTTGGGCTTTTTGAGGAACTATTTAACATTTGATCAATTAAGTGTTAATTTAATAAAAGCAGGATGGAGTGCCCTGTGAATTGACTCTTGACTCCAAAGAGTTCATGGTTAAGAAGAAGGATTATGCCATTATGCATATCATTAATTACAATTGCCAATCTCCTCCACTATTTCCAAACCACAAAAGAAACAGTTCAAAAGTTTAAAAACCTATTCTAGGTAGAAGTATTCCAAAACTTCAAGTGCAGATTATAAGTGCTTATGAGATCTAGAAAGCACATAAGGGTTTGTTATGAAATTTACATCTCCCAATCAAAAACAATTAAGTCAAAAACATCATCGGCTGGGCATGGTGGCACACATCTATAATCCCAGTGGTTCGGGAGGCTGAGGCAGGAGACTGGTGAGTTCAAAGCCAGCCTCAGCAAAAGGGAGGTGCTAAGCAACTCAGTGAGACCCTGTCTCTAAATAAAATACAAAATAGAGCTGGGGATGGGGCTCAGTAGTCGAGTGCCCCCGAGTCAATCCCCAGTACCCTTTCCCCCACCTCACCCCCACCCCCCAAAAAAAGAAAAAGAGGAGACTGGGTTTGGCCTTTATCTTGTAATTTGCCAGTTCTTATTCTAGAAGAAAAGAGCACAACTGGATTAAAAAAAAAACTAAAATTATCTAATGAAAATAAGTTTGTGCCTCTTCCACTCAAGACTCAGTTATTAAAGATAAACATTGCAAACTATTTCTTATGCATTCTTCCAGAAATCTCTCTCATATATATATATATATATATATATATATATACACACACACACACACACACACACACATGCACACATATATATACCCCCATATATGCATGTGCACGTGTATAAATGTTTATGCACATATACATGTTGATTTTTAAACACCCATGGAACACTTGGTGTTTAAACACCTCGAGATCTTTGCATATTGTCAAATAAAGAACTGTGTCATTCTCTTAAGTAACTACATAATCTCTCACTGTATAGATGCAGCATATTAAATTTAACCACCCCTCCATTAATAAGCATGTAAGTTCTTTGCAGGTATATTTTTCAATATAAACAATACTGCAATTAACGCCTTTGAACACATACATGAGCACATGTGTTGGGTAAGTTTTTGAAACGGGAGCCCTCGTGGTTAAATAATAGCTGAGCTTTAGATTTTTGCCATGGGATGCCAAATTGCCCACCAGAGATGGCCTGCAATTTATGTTCTCATTCACAATGGGTGAAAAAAACAAAGACATTTTATTTAAGGTGCATCTATCTGTGCCAGATGAGGAAGTACCTTTAAATGGAGTATAAATAACCTATAGAAAAATAACTGCACAGCTACATAAAATTTTAAAAATGACTCAATTTTGTGAAGCTGTCTCGCTCACCTCTTAAATTTTGTAACAAGAAATTTGAAACCATACAATAAATAGTATTAAAAATGAATACTCTTTAAGGGAAGATATAAAAATATTAAGAAGATACAATCAAGGAAAGACCAAGCTATCGAAATTCAGAAAAAGCCATTAGAGAAAGAGAGCCGTTTGGGGAGACAGAAGCTTAAATCAGATGTAAACACTATACAATGTATACAAATTATCAGAAAACATCCCACGGTACCCCATTAATACACATAGTTTTATATATCTGTTACAAATTAATTCAAAAGATAAAAGCTCAAGAGAAATGGAGAAGGGAAGAGAAACAGGAAGGATGCTCTAGAATGAGACTGAGGAGGACGGAGGAGACCCTGTGAGCATGGCGGGATTAGACTTCTCCACCCACCACACCCCCACTTGGGCCTTTGGGGATTACTCATTTGTGCTATTTTGTATCCTTGGGCATGGTGGGTTGCAGGACTGCCCCTAATTCCTTGGCACTCCCTGCACCTACAGCTTTGCTATCATGGCAGTGTAACTCTCTGTGCCTTAACTTCAGGCTTGGCCCTTGGACTTGCTTTAGCCAATGGCCTGTGCACAGAGATGCTGTTGAACCAGCTCTGAGCCTGGCCTCTCATCCTTTGATAAAAACATGTCTTGGCCAAGCGCAGTGGCGCATGACTGTAGTCCCAGCGGCTAGGGAGGCTGAGGCAGGAGGATCATGAAGTCAAAGCCAGCCTCAGCCAAAGACAAGGTGCTCAGCAACTCAATGAGACCCTGTCTCTAAATAAAATACAAAAGAGAGCTGGGGATGTGGCTCAGTGGTCAAGTTCCCCTGAGTTCAATCCCTGGTAGCCCCTTCACGCCCCCCCCCCAAAAAAAAAAATAATAAAAACATGTCTTAGGTAGCCGGCTGGTCAAAGGAAGAAGAGATTCTGGTGGAGGAGATCTGGAGCCACATCAGCTGAGCCCCACCTAAATTAGCCAACCCCCATACATGAGCCCAGCCAAGGTCAGCAGAACCAGGCAAGCCAAGCCCAACATAGCTTCACCAACTCCTGGTCAACCTGCCGACCACATCAACAGTGATAGATGATCACTGTTTCAAGCTACTGAGCTTTGAGGTAGTTTGATCCACAATAACTCATTGATTAATATATCATACAATCAAAGAGGATGGACTTTGCCTAAGTCTTCAAGGTTCTTCCTTCAATCAACAGATATTTACTAAGTACCTATCATCTGCAGGCACTAAATGAGATTCTGGGAAGAGTGGCAATGGATGAGATGTATCGGTCCCTGCCCTTACGGACCTGATTCTAATAAAGAGAAGACAGGCAGTGAACAAATAAACAATAGAAATAACCAACAAATGCAAATGATCAGAAAAATGACTGGCTGAATTAGATCATCTGGACAGAGGAGACATTTCAGCCCAGACTTGCCTGATCAAGGAGGAGCCAGCTTTAAGCCCCAGGAGCAGAACACCCCAGGGAGAGAAGCGAGAGAGAACTTACTCCCCTCGAGATGCCAAATGAGCATGTGTCACTAGAACACGAGGGGCCCTCTCCTGAGGCACCATCCTGCCTCTTTTCAATCATCTGTGTCTCTTTGTCACTGTAAAAATGTGCTTTGACCAAGTTGGCAAAGGGCCTGTGTCAATTGCAATTTCACAGTTCCAAGGACCTAATTATCTTTCATCAACCTGGCTTGGACTTCAAATAAAAATGAAACCCATCCTCTCTCTCCTGTTTGAAACAGACCTCGGCTGCTGCTTCCTCTGTCTGTCTTCACTAACAGAAGCACAAGAGGAGTCAAATCCCTGCGAGCTAATGGCCGAGAGGGGACAGAGACAGAGATCCAGTCACCAGGTTCAATACCTGGAGCAGCAGCAGAGTAGGCACAGATGCACAGATCTGTCAGTCCCGGGATTCTGCTCTCTCAAGTTGACCTTTAGGTTTGGCAGGAGGGCTGGGTTTACAGGAAGGAGACCTCCTACTCCCAGGTGCAGGGGGTCTAAGTGTTTCCCAGAAGCAGTGATCCTCCAGGCCCAGCGGCAGCTGGATGACTGCCACCAATGTAGCTGCCTTTAAATGACAGCGTGACTTCTTTCATTCCCAGGAATTAGCTTCCCATTTAGATTCTTGAAAAGAGGACCCAGTTCACCTGGTTCTGTGACTTTGGAATGGTCTATCTAACCTCTGTATACTTCAGATTTATTTATGAATGATGATCATAGCTAACCAACTACAAATTGCAATAAGGATTAAATGAGATAATACAGTTCTATGTCTTGTATAAACCATGGAGGGTTTATTGTGAGGTATTCTAATTACTATGTCATGGTTCCCTAGGATGGGGGGTGCATTGCTCTTTATCCCCACTGAAAAGGAAGTCTGAAGTGTACTTTGTTGCATAGATATACCCCTTTCTTTTTTGGTAGTTGGGCTTGAACTCAGGGGCACTCAACTCAATCACTGAGCCACATGCTCAGTTCCTCACTTTGGTTTGGGGGGATTGTCTTATTTCATCTAACAAGATAGTCTCCAATTCCATCCATTTACTGGCAAATGCCATCATTTTATTCTTCTCTATGGCCAAGTAATATTCTGCTATGTATATGTACCACATTGCCTTTATTCAAAAAAGCATACCTTTTTTTTTTTGTATTTTATTTAGAGACAGGGTCTCACTAAGTTGCTTATGGCCTTGCTAAGTTGCTGAGGCTGGCTTTGAACTCGTGATTCTCCTGCCTCAGCCTCCTGAGCCACTGGATTATTGGCGCGCGCCACTGTGCCCAGCTTAGACTTAGCATTTCAACATAATATGACAGGTGCTGTTATTAACCAAGTGATATTCAACGTTACTTTAAAACTATTAATAAATAAAGTCTCCAAAGACTTCTAGGGGAAAATCATCACCTCGTCTTTGCCGTGATTTTTCTGTGGGCATCCATGAAGACCAGCAAAGAACTTTCTTCCCTAAATTTTCTCATATGGAAATTCTGATTACATGCCATTACCATCAGCAACGAGGAGTCTAAAATATGCAAAGTTCAGCATTTATCTTTGGAATATATTTATGTCTTGTTTATATAATGGTCTGACAGCTGAGCCCAAAATAAATATTTTTAGAAATATCTTCACTATCTCAGAATCCCTTAATTGATCCTTCTCCAGCTCGTCCCAGCTTTCTTTGGTACTAAATTTTTAACACCTGAATTCTCTCTCTCTCTCTCTCTCACACACACACACATACACACACACACAGTTGTAAACAGAGGGTGTTAACTTTCACAAACTCCAATGTTCAGACCTAGCACGTGGGGTCTCAGCTGCTGCTGGTGTACTCATGTTGTGGTTCCAAGTGCTCCTGGGCTGTTGTTGGGTGGCACCATGAGGAACAGATTGCATCCCCTGGCCTTTGTCTTCTGGATTGATAAAACCATCAAGAATCCTATTCCTTTCCTTAATTGGATTTTGTTCTAAGAAAATACCAATGTTGCCAGTCAACTCAAAAAATGCATGTTTTCCATAAGAAATGTTACATTTATTAAACACTTACTGTTACTGGACACTGGGCTAAATCCTTCCCCTTCTTATTTCATTTGTTCTTTTAGATATACATGACAGTAGAATGTATTCTGACACTCTATATACATGGAGTCCAACTTCCCATTCCTGTGGTTGCTCATGGTTACACTGATCATATACTCATATATGAACATAGGAAAGTTCTGTCCCATTCATTCCACTGTCTTTCTCATTTCCATTCCCTCCCTCCCTCCCCCCACTCACCCCTGTCCAATCTAGTAAACCTCCACTCCTCCCTCTTCCCCCCTAACTTATTGTGAGCTGACATCCACATATCAGAAAAAACATTCAGCCTTTGGTTTGGGAGACTGGCTTATTTCACTTAACATGATAGTCTCCAATTCCATCCGTTTACCTGCAAATGCCATCATTTTATTCTTCTCTATGGCCGAGTAATATTCTGCTACGTGTATGTACCCCCTTGTCTTTATTCATTCATCTGTTGAAAGGCACCTAGGCTAGTTACACAGCTTAGTTATTGTGAATTGAGTTCCTATGAATGTTGATGTGGCTGCATCACTGTAGTATGCTGATTTTAAGACTTTGGGGTATATGTGGAGGAGTGGGACAGCTGGGTCCAATGGTGGTTCCATTCCAAGTTTCCTGAGCAATCTCCATACTGCTTTCTGGTTTGCAGTCCCACAAGCAATGTGTGAGTGCACCTTTCCCCCCACATCCTTGGTGACATTTGTTACCTGTATTCTTGATAACTGCCCTCCTGACTCTGCCCCTTCGTTCTTTTACTGAATCCTCATATGGTTAGTGATCATCGTCACTTTATAGGTGACGAGCCTGTTGCTTAGAGAGGGGTGTTTAAATCACCTGGGATCATGTGGAAGAGGTGAAATTTGAAACTCAGACTCACTCTGTCCAGAATCAAAATGAAAACTCCCTACCCCTGCCTCCACATCCCCTGGTGTTAGATTTGTGGGTACCTCCAGCTCCCCTAACTCCTGCCTCAGGCCTGGGACGTCTCCCTATCGTTCTAATGCTTTTCTAGAACTGTTTAGTGCATGTTTTATTAACTGAATAAAAGAAGTTGGCATATTTCCTAGAGTCATAATGGGCTTGTGATGATCTCAGCTGGGCCTTTGTGAACGATTTTGGAGGTGGCCAGTGGACTCCAGCTGGCTCTGAGCTAACTGGACCTGCCAACCTCAAAATGGGGATGAGAATCGGGAGGGAGTCATTTTAGTGCAGAATTAGACTGGTTCCAGGGTCAAGAGGCCCTTTGTCCTGGGTATTTTGCAATTTCTTGGCTGTACTTCCAGATGCCTGATGTATTTAGTTAGATGTTTACATAGCAGAATTGACTCTAGCAGAGAAAGGAACCATGTCCTTTCTGTGGCAAGCAGGGCAGCAGCTTATTGAGACTGACACCAGTCACATTTAATCTCACCGGCTTCCTCATCTCGTGGTGGCACCTTAAAAAGCCTCATTTACTCAAGATGAACCCTGGGGCTTTCAACTGCTATTGGAGGATGCCCCTCCGTTCACTGTCAATAAGTAGCCTGGGATGGGTCAGTCCTCACTCCTGTTTCTGCTGTCTTTTGTCACTTCTCCTCATCGAGACTGCGCAGACCCATCTTTTCATTGCATCCCTCTACTTTAACAGTCATGAAATCAATGCACACTGTTGGATCGCATTCTAGACAAAGTCGAAAACGGCGAGAACGATGTGCGTTTGTATGACTTACCAGGTGTCTTCTACCTCTCATGGCAATTGTGCAGTTCTCATGTGCGTATACTGCATTCTCTTATGGAGCAAACCCCTTAAGTTATCTTCCACTTTTCAGATCTAGAAGATGAGAAGCACACAGGCTGTCCTCCAAATAGATCTTTCATGGAGGTTCAAGATGGCGGCTAAGAGGAAGGCTGCATTTCCAGTTCCTCTGTGGCTCAGGATTCTCCTGCTTCCCAGGGAGGTGGGTCACAGAGGGAATTCACTGAAATTCAATCCTGGACAGTCAGAGTCTCTTGGAGACTCAAATTCAGGTGTGTTGAACAAAGAACAAGAAAGTACACAGGAGCTCTGAGCATCTCAACTGGCCAAATGGAGAGCTGAGGCAGGGAGACATCTTGAGGAGGTCAGGCTGCAAACCCTGCTGCAGGAGCCCAAGAGATCATAGCAAACGTTGCCCTACCGTCCCTGTAAGCAGTGTGGCCTAGGGTGTGCCTAGCACAACAGGCACACCCTAGGGTACAGAGGAGGGTACAGAGGAGACTGTACCCAGAGAGACTCAAGTCAGACCTACGGAGGGAAGGGCAATTTGCTTTCCCTTAGAGGGTGGGGGAGGATGAAGAGGAGGGCATGATCACTCTCAGGGATTAACCATGGGAAGGCCACATTCATGGGCAGTGACGTGTGAGTCCTGTAGAGAGTTGGCTCCCCTGCCCCTTAAGTAGCTAGTAGAATTCTCCTGAAATCCAGACTCCCAGCAGAGATTGGCATCTGCCCAGCCACAGGGGTGTGTTGACCTAATCTCTCCAGAGCAGACGCCACCCAGCAAAGTCCCTAAGGCCTGACTTAAGCTCCATTTCGAACTCTGCAGCAGACACAGCCCGGGAGTACATCGAACTGGTCTCTCTGGACAAAACTCTGGTCAAAACTCTGGTCCACAGCTCTTCCCATTCCATCCACATGTCCACTGGTGAGAAGGGAAGTTGAGAGCTATCTCAGCTGGCTTCAGTTTTAGACCACTCCAGGGGGCATCTCAGGAGTAACAGGAAAAGGAAAAGGGTTCACAACGCTAACACTTGTGCAGGTGTGCCCTGGGCTCCCTGTGTGTGCACGCCCCTCTCTCTCAGTGTATAGCCCAAGAAGAAATGGAAAGAAGGGCAGGCACAGGCAGCAACCATCCATCCTCCTTGACTCTTTTGACCACCTCAGTGGAGACAATGCTTTCATTTTTCATTAAGAAGCTCTCTCTCTCTTATTTATGGAGTTCTTGCTGTGCTGATTGGTTTATGGTTATATGTACATGTAATATTCCTTACTTATCGGTTATTTTTAGTCATACATGACTGTAGGATCCATTCTGATGTAATTATATAAGCAGGGAATATATCTTATTTTAATTAGGACCCCATTCTTGTGAATGGATACAGTGGTGTGCATTCATATATGGTGTATTCATATATGTACACAGGAAATGATACCAGATTTATTCCACTGTCTTTCCTATTCCCATCCCCCTCCCTTCTCTTCATTCCCCCCCTTTTCTAATCCAATGAACTTCTATTCTTAATTGCCCCCCCACTGCCCCCCTTATTGTGGTATATATACATATACATATTTCTTTTGTTATCATTTTTAGCATTAATTTTTTACAATTGCTTTTTCCTTTTGAGGATTGGATTTGGGTGTTCATTTATTTTTTAATATTTATTATTTTATTTTTTTAGGTGTAGATGGACACAACACAATGCCTTCATTTTTATGTGGTGCTGAGGATCAAACCCGGGTGCCACCCATGCTAGGCAAGTGCTCTACCGCTGAGCCACAGTCCCAGACCCTTGGAGTTTATTTTTATTTTGTCTTATTTTTGCTTCTCTTTCTCTCCTTTCTTCTCCTTCTAACAGTCAAATTCTCTTATCCTCTCTCCCATCACTCAGCTTTTTTAAAATTTATTTTTTCTCCTCCTCCTTTATGGCCATCACTTGCTACACTTTTTTTGCTTTCTCTCTGTCCATATTTTGAATATTCTAAACTTTCTTTTACTTTCTTATCACATTTTATTTTCTCTTAATTAACTGTATATTCACCATCTTTTAGAACTATTTGGTTTACAGATCTCCCATGTGCCATGTTGTTATGGCAGTGGAGATGGTAGAGTTGACACCTGATTTTTTTCTTTATTGCTAGATCTAGTTCATGGTTATTTACTATTTTTTTCAATTGCTGGCCCCACAATTCCTGTTTTTGTGGTAATTATTTTCATGTTGTATATTGTTTGCTTAATAAAGGCATTATTGCTATTAGTTGCTTCTCCTTTATCTATGAGGTGCTGGGAATATACTAGGATATGATAAGCTCACAGGGTACAGGTTCTTCTGCTGAGATAACCCCAGTCAAGAGACAGGGCATCTTACTCCACACACAAATTAACAATGCTCAAACTTCAGTGATGCTTTTCTACAAAGAATAGAAGAGACAAAACCCCAAAACTGACCAGTCCCCAAGTAGGAAAGACTAGGAGGGGGCCTTCAGGTCCCGCTCACAGATGTCCACTTCTATAGCCAAAACAGAGATTCAACACAAAGGCTATGGAGGCCATGCTTAAGAGGGGTCTCAATCTACATCTCTCTAGGACACCTCTGCAGGAGAAGGCTGAGCCCTAAACAGGCCACCACATAAGAGTGGAAGAGAAATCCATCCCAACAGATGCATAAAACCCGACACAGGAATACAAGAATATGAACAAACAAAGTACCAAGATGCCTCCTAAAATTCACATCTAACTAACTCCAAAGGTAGTGAAATGGATGAAACACCAGATAAAGAATTCAGAAGGATGATTATAAAAACAAGGATTCCAAGAGAATACAGAAAAATGACTAACTAAATTAAGGAAGTCAGTACAGAACACAAATGAGAAATTCAAGAAGGAGATAAAAATGTTGAAAAAGACCCAAACAGAAATCTTGGAAATGAACATAATAAGTAGTCAAATAAAACACTCAGTTGGAAGTGTTGGATCATACTGAAGAAGGAGCAAAATTCCAAATTTAGAGAAACAATAGAAATCGCCACAGATAATTCACTGAAGGGAAATTAAAGGAACAGCAGGATGAAGTCAAATTATCTGTTTTTTGATGACATGATCCTATTTTTAAAAGACCCCTCTCCCCAAAAAATAATAAAATAAACTCCACCCAACGTATGAACTGATAAACAAATTTGGCAAATTAGCAGTTTACAAAATCAACAAACAAAAATCAATAACTTTCCTATACAGGAAATAAAGAATAAAGAATCTGCTGAGAAAGAAATCAGGAAAACAATCTGTTCATAATTGCCTCAAAATAAACCAGCCAACCAACCAGAAATAGATCTAACCAAAGAGATGAAAGGCCTCTACAATGAAAATTATAGAACACTAAGAAAAGAAACTGAAGAAGACACAGAAGGTAGCAAGACTTCCAATGCTCATGGATAGGCAGAATTAGTATTGTTAAAAGGCCATACTACGTAAAGCAACACACAGATTCAAGGCCATCCCCATCAAAATACCAATGACATCTCTCACAGTGCTATAAAAATATCAGTCCTAAAATCCCTTTGGAAGATATAAGACCCAGAATAGCCAAAGCAATTTGATGCCACAAAAGGCAATGCTGGAGGTATGACTTAAAGTTATCGCAGAGTTATAGTCACAAAAACTTCATGGTGGTGGCATAAAGCCAGACACATACAGTAATGGTACTGAGTAGAAGACAGAGAGACAACCCCACATTGATAGAGTCATCTGATCCTGGACAAAGGTTCCAAAAACATACACTGGAAAAAAGATGGCCTTTTAAACAGGTGGTGCTGGGAAAACTGGTTATTCAGATGTCAAGGAGTGAGACCAGATCCTTCTCTCTCACCCTGCACAGAAGTCAACTCAACATGGATCAAAGACCTAGAAATTAGATGGAATTTAGTGAAGAAAGGATAGGGTCAGTACTCCCTTTCTCTATACAACCCCTAAAGATCAGGAAATAATGCCAATAATTAATACATAGGATGGTATCAAAGAACTTCTGTATAGCAAAGGAAATAATGTGAACAGAGATCCTACAAAACAGGAGAAAATCTTTGCTAATTATTCTTCTGACAGAATATAAAAATAACTAAAAAAAAAAAAGAAAGAAACATAATTCCTCTCCCCAAATAACCCAACAAATGGGCAAATGCAGTAAATGGACACTTCTCAACCCCCCCCCAAAAAAAAAACCCCAAAAAACAAATGGTCAACAAATATAGGGAAAATGTTCAACACCTTTATCAATTAGTGAAATACAAATCAAATCTACAAAGAATGATAAACGCTGGAGAGGCAGGAGAGGAAAAGGATGACTGGCACATTGTTGGTGGGATGGAGATTAGGATACCCATTGAGGCCGGAAGGCATACCTCCCATAGGCAGACAGGATAGGGCTGTGTGGAAGGCAGGCAGGGCAGGGGAGCATAATGCCATCCTGGAGGAAACACTGGGTCTGGAGACCATCCTGTGACCTGCCACTCCCTGACAACTCTATCCACAACAACGTCCTAGTTAGAACACCTGCTTCTGTTCCTACAGCTTCAACCACAGCAGCCCTTCCTTGGGTACTCCACCCTTAGCAAGGCTGACCACAAAGCAGACCCCTACCTGAAGTGCTTCCTCTTTCCAATAGAGGTGTCAAACCACAAGGTGGGACCCTTCCTGTTAATTATGTAAATAAGGGATTGAATTATGCACTTCTGTTCATTCATTAGATCCAAAGATCATGGAGCTTGATTGGTCATACCAGCATCTCACACCCCACCTATAACCCGTGCTGGGCCATTAGAAGGGCCTTTGAAACCCCCTAGACACAGACACCCAGTGGCATCCCTTTCTTGGGACCTGTGCCTCTTTGGGAATTCTGCTTTCTATTATTCTAATCAATCCTGTTACTTTGGTTCTCAGCACAAGAATTATAGAAATGGCTGGGACAGTATCACCTCTCCCCAGGGGAAAATACATAAAATAAAAATAAATAAATAAAATCTGGGGTAGTGGCCGTGATAGGGCACTTGCCTCACATGTGTGAAGTACTGGGTTCAATCCTCAGCACCACATAAGGATAAATAAATATATTATGTCCATCTGCAACTAAAAAAAATAATAACTAATCTTAAAAAATAAATAAATCACAAATGCTGGGGAAAGTGCTATTTTGAGAGGCAAGTACACCAGAGAGCAGGGACAGAGGCACTTCACGTCTAGGGCTGCCCGGCAAGATGATGGTGATGACGAAGGACTCGCCAGGAAAGGGCATTGAGTTCACTACAACAAAGGTCTGCAGAACACCTACCACATTCCACGCACCAGGTGGAGGACAGTGGGTGTGACACTGTCCTTGTCCTCAAGGACCCCAGTCAAGAAGACAGAAAGATCACCCCAACAGAGGAGCTTCAGAGAGCCACGGCCCTTTGAGACTTGTGCCCACGAGTTATAACACGCCCCCCTCCACCCCGTGTCTGTCACATCCTGTTTAAGTGAAACTAGTCCATGCGTCTTCTGGTCATTCCTTCTCAGCCATCAGAGATTTGGGCATCTGATGCTCTCTGTAGCAAACTGTCGGTATCCCCTGCCTCTCAGCTTCTAACATCCTCATCTCCAACGAAGCCCTCTGCTATTTGCCGTCTGTCACCTACTGGCAGGTTACACCCTGGATCTTGTGATCAATCCCAGCTTCTCTACAGCCGTGAGCCTGAATCTCAGCACTGGGTTCTGTCTACAGACTGTGCTCTCTTTCCCTTTGATTATAGCCTCTCAGGCTCTTCAGGGACGTCCCAGAGACCTCTGGCCCCATGAACGGATGGGGTCTGTATTCCGCCTTCCCCGCTACTCCAGGGTGAATGGCCTGGCCTTGATTGCCTACGAAAGTACTGTAGGAAGCCACTCACCCTCTGCAGATGCTTATGGAGCACCCGCCAAGTGCCAGGTGAGCTGACGGACCAAGCAGAACTCAGGGAGCTCAGGCATTACAGCTTGCTGGTGGCTGAACAACTGATTCCATTATTGAGAGCCTCCCTGTGAAAACAATCCCGTAAGAGACCCATAACTGTTTCAGGATTTTAATCTGCCTGCTTTCTGGCTAATTGTCTCCAGGCTCCAGAGAGAGAGAGAGAGAGAGAGAGAGAGAGAGAGAGAGAGAGAGAGAAAATTTTTAAAAAGCCAGGACCTGTCCTAGTGTGGTGGTGCATTTATTCGATTCCTTTCTACCAAGGACCACCAGGGTGAACTAGCTGAGAACCGCCTTTCCACACACCATCTATTTTAGGCAGACCTTCCTGTCTCTGCTTGTAGCAGTTTTCTGTACTTGATACCTTGCACAAAACTCCTCAAATTCTCATTGGAATTAAAGGGCTCCCTGTGCCTCCGTGTGTGGGGGGGGCGGGGGGGGTGTCTTTCAAAGGAGGAAAAAAAAAGTCAAATAGGTTGCTAAAGCCCAGCAGCTTCGAAAGCAGAGGCACACTGTCTTTCTAGTTGACCACATAATTATTTCCAAGTAGGAGGAAAAGTGGAAAATTCTTGTCATTTCTTAGATCAGTGAAACAGGTCCGAATCCCCGACATCAGGAGGTTGCCAAAGAGTTAAATATATTCTGACAAGGAAAGAGGTCCACGATGAATTGTCAAGTAAAAAGCAAATCCCTGACATCCATTCATTATTCTGTCTTTTAATGCCTGTTAATTTATAGGAAGATATTTTGTATCCACAAATGTGTAGGAAAGTTTCAGAATTAAAAAAATACTAAGTTTTCCACTACTGTTAACTCTGGGGGAAAGAGTGACACTGGGGGAAGAAATGAAGTCGTTTTCTTTCCACATATTTATGATTTGTTTGAAACTTTGTATGTATTGATTTCTGAAAGAAAATTCAAGCAGGCCGTTACACCCCTATTCCAAGCCCACAATGTCTCCCACTCTTCCCCCATTTAGCACCAGTTCAGACCACAATGGTGGTCTTCCGATCACTCTCTCAGGGCCAACTGCATTTCTGTATTCATGACCTTTCAATTTGCTCTTCTGCTGCTTGGTAACTTATCCCCCCAGATCCTCCTTTTATCAATTTCTTTCAGCCCTATGTGTTTCAATGCCCCATTTGGTTACATCTAGTCTTAGCAATTCACCACTCTGGCATCCATTTTTTTGATTGTTTAGCATGCACCACACCTGAAATCATTCCAGCTTATTTATTTCAGTTTTAACTTTTTTAAAATCTCCATTCCCCCATGGAGTATAAGCACCTTGTGAGCAGAGACATGGTTTATCTCTGTCATCACAGATTAAACAGAGCCTAGAACAGTTCCTGGGACATAGCTGACACTCAGCATGTTTTGGGGGAAAGTGAGTTTAGAAAAACTGAGTAATCTCTCTATCAAAAAGCCTTCCAAAGATTCCTCAAAAACTTGGAATGGAACCACCATTGGATCCAGCTATCCCACTCCTCAGTTTATACCCAAAGGACTTAAAATCAGCATACAATAGTGACACAGCCACATCAATGTTTATAGCAGCTCAATTCACAATAGCTAAACTATGGAACCAACCTAGGTGCCCTTCAAATGATGAATGGATAAAGAAAATGTAGTGCATATACACAATGGAATATTACTCAGCCAGAAAGAAGAATGAAATTATGGCATTTGCAGGGAAATGGATGGAGCGGGAGAATATCATGCTAAGTGAAATAAGCCAATCCCAGAAAACCAAAGGCTGAATTTTCTCTGATATGTAGATGGTAATTCCTAATAAGGTGGGGGAAGCTAGGGAAGAATAGAGATACTTTGGGTTAGGCAGATGGGAGTGAACGAAGAGGAAGGTGTATAGGGGTAGGAATGATGCAGAGTGAATGGGACATTATTACCCTATGTGCATATAGGATTACACAACTGGTGTGATTCTACATCATGTACAACCAGGAGAATGAGAAGTTATACTCCATGTATGTAGGATGGGTCAAATGCATTCTACTGTCATGTACAACTAATTGGAGTAAAAAAGGCCTGTTCAAGCCATAGCATTTAATCCATACATACATGTGGCCTGTGGATCAATTAATCAAAATCTTTGCTCATCGTGCCCGACCATTGGCAGGCCGGTACAGAGTGCATACGACCCTAAGGAACACTATCTTCCTCGGCTCTGCGCCAACACGGTTTTGGCACCAGTGATTTGGGAGTGCAATTGGATGGCAAGAACACCTCTAGCTCCCCTGCAGATTCAACTCGTGAACCAACTCAGCAGCACTGGCAAGGCCCCTGGGAGGGTGGGGGCCAGCAGGGCTCCTCCTTGTGGGGCTGCATATAGATCATTAGAAAATTGCGTGAATGAGGCTAGAGAATAATTCCACTGCTAACGGATCAAAGAACTCGTACTATTGGCAGAAAGAAAGCAATGTCTTTTCACGCTGCACC
The DNA here is from genome assembly GCF_964194105.1 of Spermophilus citellus. NCBI lineage: Eukaryota > Metazoa > Chordata > Mammalia > Rodentia > Sciuridae > Spermophilus > Spermophilus citellus. The sequence goes on along the minus strand of NC_138184.1, from coordinate 53,055,988 downwards.
ATAGTTTAAAACATTCTGTCTTTTGTTCAACATGTAGGCAGATCATGATTCATTTAACTGTGTTGCACAACCCTGGAGAGAAGTGCACTGTATGAAGACATGCTTGTGCATTTCAGCAGTCAATGGAGACACAGTGCACATGTCATGATGAATTTTTAAAAAATTTTTTTTTTTAGTTGCAGGGGGACAGAATGCATTTTTGTTTATTTTTATGTGGTGCTGAGGATCAAACCCAGTGCCTCACCAGCACTCTACCACCCAGCCACAACCCAGCCCCATGCCATGATGATTTTTTTTTATTTTTTTAGTTGTAGATGGACATAATTCCTTTTATTTATTTATTTTTATGTGATGCTGAGGATCAAACCCAGTACCTCACAAATGTGAGGCAAGCGCTCTACCACTGAGCCCCAGCCCCAGCTTGCCATGCTGAATCCTTATGTGCATGCTCCAGGTGAAGTTCATCGTATGAACCCTAAACCTGGCCCTCTGAATGTACTAGACACCATTTTCTTTTTCCAAGTGACTGATATAAACCCATCTCAAGTGATCATAAATGCCTGACTTAAAATCAGTTCAGATATCATGAGAACATATAAGTTTAAATAATTTTTCTCATTACATTTGTACTTAGACTCCAGAGACTAATTCAGAAAAGGTGTATCCCTAGTATTTGGTTAGTGTCTTAAAAAATAAAATCTGAGCTGGCTGCTGAGGCACACCCCTGTAATCCCAGTGGCTCAGGAGGCTGAGGCAGAAAGATTGCAAGCAAGTTCAAAGCCAGCCTCAGCAACTCAGCAAGGCCCTAAGCAACTCAGCGAGACTCGTCTCTTAAAATAAATAAATAAATAAATAAATAAAGGGCTACAGATGTGGCTCAGCAGTTAAGCACCCCTAGGTTCAATCTCAGGTATGTATAAATAAATAATAAATAAAATCTGAATTTAAACTATACTTATGAGCATTTATGGAGGACTTAGTATGTGCAAGGCACTTTATATTTATGATATTCTTTTTGTCGTCAAAATAACCCTTATGCAAGGTCTTAGAAATGAGGAAATAGCCCAGCACCTAATTCACCTGTGATCACACAGCTAGCAAGGACGGAACTGGTCCCCTCTCAGGCAGTTTGAAGGAAAAGTCCATATTCTCATCAACTCCTCCCCACTGGACCCTCAGATCCTGGGCCACCTCCTTTCACCTGCAGGTTCACCAACACCTGCATATCCTGCTGTGTCTTGGGACATCACGGGTGCCCCATTCCTGATGCCAAAGCACCACCATCATTCCTGCCTGTTGTTACCAAAAATCAGAGTGGATTCAAGCTTAGTCCCATGACAATGTACATCTCACTCTTGGTAGGAAGGTGGAAGGCCACCTTCCTGTCAAGCGGCCGCGGGCTCCAGGGAATTGTGCATTTTTCCATTCACTTACTCACTCACTGTCTCAGTCAATAAATGCCTGAGACGTGCCAAACACTGAGACTAGACGGCAAAGAAGCGAGTTGACACCCGAACATTTAATAAGTGTTGGTGCATTGATAAAATGCTAAAGTGGTCGCAAGTTTTGTAAACGGAAATGCACAGTGTTTAAAAGGCTCTTATCTAGAGGTCTTGGGGGGAATCTCCCTGGGAGTGAGAGGGAGTGGGGAGCTAATGCAAAGGGAGAGTTGAGTGTGGGTGTGTGCACTACAGGCAGAAGGAAGAGCCCGAGGAAAGGTCCTTCTGCAGAGGAAACCCCAGCCTGCTGCAAGACCCAAGGGAGGTGGGAGGGACACAGGGCGAGACAGGGATGAACAGGGAAGCTGGCCCTGCCCGTCTGTCTCTGCTGCAAGCCATTCCCAGCATGTCCCATGCATTAGTTTGACAAAGGCTTTCACCTAGCCTATGTGATGTGTGTACGATGATCCTCTTTATACAGAGAAAAGACATGTTATTCAAAGGAGGTGGCCCATGTTGCAAGGAATGGGGGATTCAAACCCCGTTTGGCTCTGAGCCGTCATTATGACCTACACTGCTACGATAAAAGGAAATCGCCATCCAGAGAAGTCAAGTCACTGGTACAAAGTCAAGCTGTGAGGGAAGGGTGAAGTCAACCAAACCAAAGTGGCCTACCTCTGGAGCTGGGGTCACTCGCCTCAGTCCTTTGCTGCACAATGACAGACCTGGTGCTCTTTACAGGATCGGGGACATACTGGCTTTGCTAAGGGAGCCTGTCACCAGGCTGGAAGGACGCACTCTTGATTCAGTACCTAGGGAACGAATGCTCAGGTGTCTTAAGCTCTGAGTATCTTCCAATGCTCAAGCAAGACCAGCTGGGCGTGAGCCCAGGGACAAGGTCTCTCCCTGGGTCTCTGCATGTTTGTACCACAGCGGTTCTTCTTATCACAGTTCTGGTGGGAAAGGCGGCATCTTCAATGTCTTCCAACTGAAAACCCACACAAGACAAGGATCCCTCCAGAGACCATGAAAACAATACGTCCAACTTTGGAATTTTTTTCCCCCAATTGTGTTTTTCCATTTTGCCCACGTTCTGCCCGCCCCCCGCCCGTGGGCTGTCAAAACATCACCATATAACAAGGGAAATGGGTTCCTCTGGAGAGCTGGGTGATTGAGATGGCAGCAATTTCTGCCAACCACCTTTGCCAGAGATATTCTATTAGTCTTGGTTTTTTATGGGCTAAGGGAGAGCTCCCTTCACGGGCATCTGGCAAGGTAGAGGAGCGAAAAACAAACAAACAGAAAATACAGCATGCTGCCTCTGCTGTCACCTGGCACTCAGAGCCCATCATGAGGCACCCCTGGCATCATGTTTGGGCAGAGACACAGCGTCCCATTGGCCAGATGGCCAGGAGCCAAGGCTCTTTTCTCTGTTACCACGTCGACCTTCTGTCTCTCTAAATAGATCTTCTTGTGGGGGGAGGAGGACACCTGGAGACTACCACAGGGCTCCCAGGCCCGCACTTAAATTTCTTCTTCTTTTATTGGGGGTGGGAGGAATACCGGGAATTGAACCCAGGGGCACTCAACCACTGAGCCCCATCCCCAGCCCTTTTTTGAAATTTATTTAGAGACAGGGTCTCACTGAGTGGCTTAGGGCCTCCCTAAGTTGCTGAGGCTGGCTTTGAACTCAGGATCCTCCTGCCTCAGCCTCCTGAGCTGCTGGGATGACAGATGTGAGCCACTGTGCCCAATTCTTCTTCTGTTTCTGTAGAAAAGGAAATGACCTACAAGTAGCCTCTGGCCCTTTCTTGTATGAAGCTTCCTCCAGGAACAGACACCGTGAAGCATCAGCCCAGGGGCACCTGCAAAGCCGAACCTCCTTTTCAGCACCTAGCAGAGAGATTCTTGATTCGGCCTCCTGGACCTTGGAGCATCCAGCTGCCCTCAGCCTGGTGGCCAGAAGCTCCAGGATGAGAAGGGTCTGTCTCCTCCTCTGCACACCATGGAGCCCCGGCGTGGGCTCCCGAAGACTCAGCTTCACGTTTCAGCTGACGTCCTCATTAAAATCTGATAGAGTTGAAGGAGTTTTTCTTCCCTGTGTTGTTTTTTTTTCTTATTTCCAGTTCTGATCATTTTCTCTCTGGATGCTAAAGGGTTAACAGTAGGGAAGAACTTCTAGATTCTTTCCTGCCCGCCTCCTTATTGTGTGTCTGTCTCCATATGTCAGAGGGAACCTTCGACCCTTGGTTTGGGGGGGGGGGGATTGACTTATTTCATTTAGCACAATATTCTCCAGTTCCATCCATTTACTGGCAAATGTCGTAAAGTCCTTCCTGGATTAGACAAAGGGGAGGGAAGGGAAGGGAAGGGAAGGGAAGGGGGTGGGGACAGGAAAGACAGTGAATGAATGGGACAGAACTTTCCTCTGCTCATGTATGAATTCACGACCAGGGAAACTCCACATCATGTCCAACCGCAAGAACGGGATTCCAATCAGAATAAGAAAGACTCCATGTTTGAATAAACATGTGGAAATACACTCGACTGTCGTGTATATCTAAGAGCTCCGTGGCCTGTTCCCTTCCCTCTCAGCCTTTTGAGTCCCCTTGTTCTCCCTCAGAGAAGGCGGAGCCCTTTATCTCTTACCAGAGTAAAGACAGGGAGAATCCCTGCTTCATGGCTGCTTCAGGAAAAATCACAGGAGATGCTCCCTTGGGATTTTGAAACATGTATTCAAACAAACATCAAGCTCTGTCCAAATACAGGCTATTTTTTAAGGGGGTCAGGATATCCCCCTGTCCCCTGCTGTCTGGTTATCTGGATTTCAGCTGTGGCTGAAATGACCCCTCACTGACCCATTAGGTTCTTTCACTGTGTCCCTCCATTGCTGAGCAAAGGGAATAGGGCAGAGCTTGCAGGTCACTCTTTTCACACATCTGTTCTTGATGTGAGAAGGGACATTTAGGTTGATACTTAAAATAACAAAATAATTCAAATGCCTCTTGTCCCCTGGAAGCTGGGGCTGAGCACGGAAATAGGATTCTACCAAGTCTTCTGCTAAGCAATTTCCTGCCTTTGAATTCTAAGGATCAGATATAATGACTGGAAGGTGTCATTACAGTTACGAGGCCGATTTGGATGTCTGAACCACAGAATCTCTTTCATAATTTTAGGATGTATTCAGAAAGGCGTGTTTCTAACATTTAATTTAAAAAAGCCAGATAAAGTGAAAATATAACCTATAAAATAGAAAAGTACTTGCAAGCTATATGTCTGATAAGGGTTTAATATCCAACATATATAAACAATTCCTCCAATTCAACAACAAAAAGACAACTCAATTTAAAAAGGATCCAAAAGACGTGAGTAGACATTTTCCTAAAGAGGATGCACAAATGGAGAATAAACACATAAAAGATGCTAAACATCATTAGTCATTAGGAAAATGCAAGTCAAAAACCACAACAAGATTCCACTTCCTACCCACTACGAAGGCTAAGACAACAAAAGATAGTAAGAGCCCAGTACCTGGCACATGCCTGTAATACCAGAGGCTTGGGAGCCTGAGGCAGGAGGATCATGAGTTCAAAGCCAGCCTCAGCAACTTAGTGAGGCACTAAGCAACTCAGGGAGACCCTGTCTCTATAAAATACAAAACAGAGCTGGGGATGTGGCTCAGTGGTTAAGTATGCCTAGATTCAAACTCTGGTGCCTAAAGAAAAAAGGATTAAAAAAAATAACTTTAAGAAGTGTTGGCTAGGATGTGGAGAATCTGGAACCTCCCTGTACAGCTAGTGGGAATGTAAACTGGTACCACCACCATGGAAGACAGGTTCCTCAGATGGCTCAACGGATCTATCACATGGCCCAGCAATTCCATTCCTCAGTATATTCCTGAAATAGCTGGAGGCCAGGACTCCAAAACTGATACTCATATGCCAGCGTGCATTGCTGTGTCACTCACTATGGCCAAAGGGTAGAAACAACCCAGTATTAACAGATGAATATATAACATACCATGGAATATTATACAGTCAGAGAAAAGAATGACATCCTGAAACAATAACATGGAGGACCTTGAAAATATGCTGAGTGGAATAACCCTAATGTGAAAGAGCAAATATCACTCCATTCCAGGTACGTGAAATATCTATAGTGGGTCAATTCACGGAGACAGAAAGCAGAAGAGAGGTGACCAGGTGTTGAAGGGAGACTTATTGCTTGGTGGATACTGAGATTCTGTTTGGAGCCATGAGTGTTTTGGAAATAGATAAGAGAGACAGCTATATGACATTGTGCAATTTAGTAATGTCATTGACTTGTACAATTGGCAGTGGTGAAAATGGCAAATTTTACTTGTACATATTTTGCCACAATAAATAAAATCAGGATAAAAATATAAGAAAAAAGTAATGGTGAATACTGACTAAATATTTGTGCAACCATATTCTCTTCCAAGTCCTTCAAGTAAATATCAGGGTCGTAACTCATGGCCAGATCTTCTTTCAGTCCAGTCCATTCACATTCAGCCTGAGAGCTTTGTGTAAATCATACATTCCTTAATTCATGCAAATAATCTGCCTTTCAGATCTTCCAACATTTAAAGGATGCTCAATGGTGTGCAGTATTTAAAAAAAAAAAACAGCTGGGGGAAGGTGCAGGGGAGGGGCGAGGTGGTGCTCATCTGTGATCCTAGTGGCTCAGGAGGCTGAGGCAGGAGGATCGCAAGTTCCAAGCCAGCCTCGGAACTTAGCCAGGCCCTAAGCAACTGAGCAAGACCCTGTCTCTAAATAAAATATCAAAAGGGCTGGGGATGGGGCTCAGTGATTAAGCACCCCTGGATTCAATTCCTGGTACCAAAAAAATAAAATAAGAACAGAAAAACCTCACTAGGGGATATGGAAGGAAGAGATTTCAACCTGTGGTCCATGTCAGATTCCCTACTCACAGACCATCTATGGCTATGCCAATTAATATTTCCTTCAGTTCTGTAAATCATCAACGTCCCATCTACATTGGATGCATGAGGACAAGAGGCACCAAAGTTCAGGTGAACTTGTCCTGGCGCTGGTAACCGGCAGCAGCCCTGGGCTTAGAACCCAGATCTGCCAGCCTCCTGCCTCTCTTTTCCTTGGGCTAGGATGACTGTCGGGTACCAGGGAAAGCTTCAGAAGTGGGAAAAAATCCCTTTGATAGTGGCTTTGAAGTTCAGGGTCATTCAAAGTTGTTCGTGCTCCAGATGGGAGCAAGGATCAGCTCTTGCCGCAATTATTCTTCAGCTGGAAGAAGGGTCACCCTGGGGGGTTGTCTGCAAGTGTGACACCTTGATGGTATCAGGCACAGAAAAAAAATTAAAAAAAAAACAACAACAGCAGCTATACCTGAGAAGGGAGCCAGTGGGACCCCAAGGCGGGGATCCAGGGAAGCAGCAGGTGCCCTCTGCTTTCTCCAGGTTGCCGGGCGGGACGGCAGTCAGTCTGCCAGAGGTTGGGCTCCAGCTCTGTGGGGTTGTAGCAGCCCATTCATGAGCCTTTGAGAGCTCATTCTTGGATGGGAAATGATCAAGAGGCCACAGAGGCCACTGAAGACCAGGCCCAGTCAACTGCTGGCCTGCTTTGCTGCAAGGAGCACAAGGTAAAGAGAGAAGGAGCTGATGGAACAAGGATTCAGACTCCTGCCAAGGGCCAGGAGTGAGTGGCTTGGCTCCTGTCTAGCTGTGCGGCCCCAATTTTCTGCTCTCTCTGTGCTTCTTTGGAGACCAAGTTGAAGAATTTCTGTTTTCCCCTGCAAGCACGCGAGGCTTGTTCCTGAATTCATAAGAGCTTTATAATCTCTGCATTTGGGGAAGCAGCGTATTTCCAGATCAGCACGAAAGGATGGGCATCTCAGGAAATGAGGAGTTCCAGTGAGTTTTCAGGTCGTTACAAAACAGCGTGCTCTGCCTTCGCTTAGTCCATCACATGAGGTCTTAATGCACCTCGCGGTCTTCTGCTCATTAATACTGCGAAGGAGCATTTGCAAAGTATTTAAAATCATCTCTCTCTCTCTCTCTCTGTGTGCTCAATCCCTGTGGTGCCGTCCAGTTTCTGGGATGCAGCTGGATCGATAAACATGTTCTTTCTGTCTGTTGAGACTTTCTGTCTTCCACTTAGAAGAGAAGAGCAAAACATGCTGCTTTATTAGAGAGAGAGACAGCAGTCAATTTGGGCTTGATGCCGAGTAGGAAATGCTGATTTTTTTTTTTTTTTTTTTTTTAGCGGTTTGTGCAACAGGAACATCAAAGCATCCACTTGGAAAGCAACAGAATCCTTCTTAGCCAAACTACAATCCTTCTTAGCACATGGGCTCTTTCAGCAGCCCAGGGAAGGAGGAATCATAAGGGACGGTGGGCCCCAGGGACAGCAGCTGGCTACTCTCTCAGGCCTGGGAGTGTGATTCCATGTGAAACTGCAGCACAGAAACCTGTCAGCCTTCTATCTTGGGTTATTACCACCCTGCTTGGCTCTGGTGGGCTATCAAATCTCTAGGTGGTCTAGATCTTTTGCCTGCAAGAGGCAAAGTGCTGAAATACAGGCACCCCCATCCGGGCTGCTATTCATGAGCCTTTCCACTGAAAACTGAAAACCTAAGTCCTCTGGGGTCTCCAGGTACTTGAACGGCCCGCTCAGGTGTTCTCCCTTCCCAGCAGATGATGCTTTGGACTCCTCAAGACTAAAACCTCGGAAGCAGGCTGCGGGCTGTCTCATGCTTGTGGTTCATTGCCTGATCTGTCCAACAAAGATCCAGCAGCTGCGCAGTGCCAACACGGTATTCTTCTTAAAATATGGGAACACAGGAAACCGTAATCACATCCTTTTCTTCGTTGATCCTTTAATAAGGGATTGCCTATTATCTAACAAATTCTGATTATATAATCTATCACATCAACACAAAATCAGCAACACTAGAATTCAAGTCTATAGGATCATCATTCATGGGCTATCGTGAATGCAAAGGGTATGCTGTGGCCTTGGAGGTATAGATTTATGTGTCAAAGAAAACCTAAATGTCAGGTGTCATTCTAGCTCCTCAAGAAACAGACCTTGCTTTGGGGCTCTCTGGAGTCTTAGACATACCTGTTGGTGTGGCCTAGGATTCCATTAGCATCTCTCAGCAGGTATGGAAATAAGACTCCTTGGTGACCTTAGCTCCATGCAGAATTGAGAGTTGAATATAGAGGTCAGATTCCAAAGCTCTTCAAGTTCCTCTGATGGCTGAACTGGTGCCCTCCTTCCTGTTTGTCTCCCCATTCGTATTTTCCCAGGGATAGTCCTATGCATGGCCCTGCATGCACTTCAGTGGAGAATTTCCATGTGGATGGATACGGCTTGTGGAATATGATTGATGGGGACTGCCCTAGGCACAAGTTGTCTCCTTGTGGCCTACACCCCTTCCCCCCTGCCAAGGTACCATAACTTAAAGCCTTTCTCTCGGATTAGGCAGGGTCCTAAAATGCACAGAATTCCTGGCCAACTTTTGAGGTGGCCCTCACCAACTGACACGCAGGCTGCTGTGCCAAGCTCAGGCCAGGCCATGGGCTCCTTTCAATCACAGAAACCCTAGGGAGCCATTATCAATTAGGTGAGAAGCAGCGAATAGAAAACCTACCGTCCTGGAACTGAGACACCAACTGTCCCGTAAAACTACCAGCAAGAACCACTTATTTTCACAGGTTGATCCCTTTATCCTCTTGGATTCTGAGAGGGCACATTCTCCTTGTGTCCCTCATTATGCCTCGGGTTCCCTTGCCGGCTGCCCCTTGTCCTCAGCAATGGGGCCTCAGGATCCTGTTCTGGGCTTCCTTGACCTCTCTACACCTCCTTCCCACTGATCTCACCAAATCCTGCACTTTTAGTGCCTACATGTCAAGGGCTCTCAAGTCTCTCTCTAAATCCAGATTCATCCTTCAAGCCAGCTTTGAAAGTCCCAAGGTATCTCAAGTTAATACAGGTTGGGATACCTGAAAATCTGAAATCCAAAAGTTTTTGAGTCCGAATTATGATGCCTTGAGTGGAAAATTCCACACTATGAAACTTTGTTCCATGAACAAAATAATTTAAAATATTGTGGAAAGTGACCTCTAGGTTATGTGTGCAAGGTGCATAGAAAACATTAATGAATTACGAATTTCACATCTAGACTTGGGTCCCGTGTCCAAAGTATCATATATATGTATATGTAGATATATGTGTGTGTGTGTATATATACACACACACACACATACATACGTGTGTGTGTGTGTGTAAGTATTCCCAAATCTGAAATCCAAAACACTTTTGATCCTAAGCATTTCAGATTAGTGATACTCAACCTGTATGACTAAGGGAAGTCCCCTTGGTTTTCCTTCCTAACTTGCTCTTTCCCCATTGGTCAAGCCAAATCTTCTCTCACTTTCACTGCAATGGGGAAGTGCAGTGTGTATTAGTTTCCTAGAGCTGCTGTAACAAATGGCCAGTGAATGGGTGGCTAAAAGCAATAGGAATTTATTCTCTCATAGTTCTAGAGGACAGAAATCAGACCACGGTGTCAGCAAGGCCACATTGCCTCTGAGGGTGCCAAGGAGAATCATTCTTTGCCTTTTCCAGCTTTTGGTGGCTCCCAGGTATGCCTTGGTCTGAGGCTGTCCCACTCTCACCTGTCTCTATGTCCACATTGCTGCCTCCCCTTCTGTCTCAAAACTTCCTCTGTCCCACTACCCAAAAGATGCATATGATTGCATTTGGGGCTCACCTGGAAATCTAGGATGAACTCCTTCTTTGGAGATTCTAAATTATATCTTCTTACCATGTAAGGTAATATTCACAGTTACCAGGATTTTGTAGTTTTGGGGGATATGTTCCAAGACCTTCAAGAGATGACTGAAATTACAGCTAGCACCAAACCACATGTGTACCATGTTCTTTCCTATACGTACAAACCTATGATGAAGTGTAATTTAAAATCAGGCATAGTAAAAAGTTAACACCGATAATAAATTGGAATAGTTATAACAATACAGTGTAATAGCTGTTCATTTAAGCTTATGGATTTCTTCTACAATTTTCCATTTAACAATTTCAGATCACAAATGAACACTGGTAACTGAAACTGTAGATAAGGAGCACTGTATCTGTTTGGAGGCCACCATTCAGCTCTTCCAAGATGAGTTTAACTTTTTGTTTAATACTATTATTGTTTGACATACACACACACACATATATACACACATATACACACACATATACACATACACACACACACAATCTGAGTTTAATCCCTCTCTCTGTGCTGAAATATAACCACCATGAGAGCAGAGCTGCTTCCTGACTATAAAGCCCTCCTAGCAGGAAGATTGGCAAGCAAAGAGTAGACACTGAAAAGTATTTTTAATGACTAATCTGAGGATTAAATTAAACCAGTAACCTTTGAACTTATTTACTTGTTTATTTGCTCCATAAAGCCCTTTCTTCAAATCTAGTGCAAAAGTCAAACAGGTAGACTGAGATCAGTCCAAAGCTGAGCTCTTGCGCTTATAGGGGGTTGGGAACCTGGGAGCCCTGGACCTCCATTTTCCTCTTCCTTCTCACAATGAGCACCAGTCATTGACAAAACTGTCTGGAAACATACTTCTAATGTCTTGGCTCAAACTAGTTGCCCTGGAGAACTAGAGTACAAAGGAACTTGGAGGACAAGAGAGGAGGAATGGATAAATTTCCAGACACTCCCAGTAAAGATGGTGCAGTGGCACACCCTGGCCACCAGGGGCAGTATGCAGGGCTGCCAGGAGCTAACTGCTATAAATGGTTGAAGACGACCTGTGTGTCAATTTGACCAAGGAATGATGTAATCTAAAATGTATTCTTGTACCTTGAAGAGTGAGGCTGAGTTTAAGATTTGATCAGTCCCTCCATTGGGAATGGAGGAGAAGGACAGAGAGGGTAGTGCTTTAAAGTACAGGCTCTGCAATCAGACCCAGGAACCAATCCAGGATCCATGGCTTCTTGGCTGTGTGATCTTGGGCCACTATTTAACTTCTCTGAACCTCATTTTCCCCCTCTCAAAAATGGGATTAATAATGATATCTACCTGACAGATCATGGGTGTTATTTATTTTTTTAATATATGTTTTTAGTTGTAGGTGGGCACAATGCCTTTATTTTTCTGTGGTACTGAGGATCGAACTCAGTCCCTCACCCGCACTAGGCAAGCACTCTACCACTGAGCCACAACCCCAGCCCCAGATGTTGGGTATTATTAATGCAATATAACTCAGCATTTAGTAAACCATCAGAACATAGGCATAGCTTGCAACAACTTGCAAAGGCTGCCATTTATTAAGTATTATAATCATTTGAGTATTTCAGTTTGTAGATCCTTCAACTATTCTTGGGCAGTTTGTCATTTCTAATCTCCTTACCCAGGAAAATGACTTTGATCTAAGCCAGAGGAGGAATTTGCTCATTCATCCATTCATTCACTCATTCAGTTACTCAATCAGAAAAGAGTATTATGAAGCCACATGACTCAATCTGTGTTAGCTGAAAAGGATAAAGAAATATAGAAGACAATTTTCTTTTCCTTGTGGAGTTTGCCTTTGGGTGGTGGGAGCAGATGATGAACAAGCTCTCTGGGGAAATACTGGAAACACCCCGCCCTTGCTCTGCTTGTCCACTGTTTGGGTTCATTCTGCTGGTATAACATAGGCCCTAGGATCTTCACAACCCGTGTCTGTTCCGTTTCTGCAAGCATCTGCCCCCAAGACAGGCCACTGGCACTGCAGAGATGTCATACGACCTACCTGGGAAGGGTCCCCAGCTGCAAGTCTGTAGTGATGTCCCAGATCATGGGTGTTATTTATTTTTTAAATATATGCTACCCAGGCCCCTTCCCAGGTAGCACTGTGATCATGATGATGTGGTTGATGGTGATGCCGATGCTTTTATAATAAATCAACATTTGCAGGCACCTTCTTAAGTTCCAGGAACCACATGTGTGTAATATTGTAGAGATCACCTTCTTTAAACTCTCCTGTGAACCTATGTACTATTACGATTCCCATTTTGGAGATGAAGTAAATAAAAATCAAAGAGGTTACAAAATTTGTGCCAAGGTGCTGTCCTGAGTGGCCCACAGGGATCTGATTTGACACCAGAGCCCTTGGTGTCAATCCTGGGTGCTTCTCCCTGCTCTCTCGGTTCCCATGACTCCTTCAGTAAGCATGTGTGAGACTCCTGGGTGCAAAGAGGGCTATGCTGTGTGGCTAGACTGGTCGGCCTACAGATGGCTGATGCCCCCCGGGGCAGGATTCCCTGCCTGAGCTTCATCTAGCATCTCTGAGCCTCACAGTCTCACCTATAAAAGGCCACTAAGAATAAAACGTACTTGGTAGGTCATTGGCAGGGTTAATGGAGACCAGGCAGAAGAGCACTCAGCACAATACCTCATACAGAGAGAAACCAGTGGTCTTGGATGCAGCTCTGGGTAGAACACTTGCCCAGCATGCTCAAGGTCCTTGGTTCAGTTCCCACTACCACCAAAAAATAAAAACAAGCCAGGCCTGGTGGCACACGCCTGTAATCCCAGTGACTCAGCAGGGAGGATCACAAATTCAAAGCCAGCCTCAGAAACTTAGTGAGACCCTAAGCAACTCAGAGAGACCCTGTCTCTAAATATTATGCAAAATAGGGCTGGGGATGGGGCTCAGTGTTTGAGTGGTCCTGAGTCCAATTCCCAGTATCCCAAAAAAGAAAAAGAAAAAAAAAATTAGGAGGAAGAAGAAGAATCAAGTTCAAGTCCTGGCTAATGATTATCAACTTCTCTTTGGACTTCAGTGTCCCCATTTGTCATATGAGAACACTTCTGAAAAGTGTTAATCTCTCAGGTCTCTGAAACACTAACTTCTGAAACTCTCTGGGTCTCCAGTAGAACAAATGGAGCCCATAAGCCTGGTGTAGTGGCACATGCCTGCTATCCCAGCATCTCAGGAGGAGGATTTGAATTCAAAGCCAGCCTCAGAAACTTAATAAAGCCCTAAGCAACTCAGTGAGACCCTGTCTCTAAATAAAATACCAGGTGGCTCAGTGGTTGAGTGTCCCCGAGTTCAATCCCTGAAACCAAGCAAAAAAAAAAAAAAAAAAAAAAAAAAAAAAATTAAAAAAAAAAACCCACTAAATGAGCAAAGATGATTCCCTTCTTCGTTCTCATTCTCATCGCCAAGTCTAAACCTCAGTGCCAATAACTCTGTAATGGTTTCTGTGAGAATAAAAATATCCTCCATGAAATCAAATACTTTTCAAAAAAAAAAAAATAGAGTTGACGGAAAGGATGGCTTCCCTGAGTGGATGCTGGGGTCTGCACCAAGAGCCCAGGCCTCCCAACCCCAAGCCCACCTGCAGCGTGATCCCTAGAGCAGGGCGTGAGAGCCCCTTGGAAGAGCTGGCTGACCGCTCACGGACCCCACCAGCTGCCTTTCCAAGGTGGACTTGCACTGCTGTCTGCTGGTCTGGGAGGAAAAGCGCTTGCTCATGAATGCCCACCCTGGGCCTGTTCCCAATTTCAGATTCATCAGAAACAAACCCTCTGTCGCAGTAACACCAGCTGCTTGGCCCAGGAAGGAAACTGGAAATAACAAAGCTTCTGAGGCCACTCCAAGATACTCTCTGGCTTGTTTGGGAACCTTTTGTTTTGAAGACTAAATATTTAAAAGCATCACCAAAAGATTTACTCTCCCAGAAACAAATGAGAGGAAAAGAGAGATGTCTGTCCTCTGGATGCTCCTGGTTTCTGTTTCCCACAGGTCTAAGGTCTCCAAAAAACCTTCACCCATCACCTCCTGGGACAGCCTGACATGCTTTCTCTGGTTCAACAGACACCCAGGCAGAGCCAGGAGTTGTGTTCCTGTTTCCAAGGAATCTTCTAGCTCACGAAAAAGACAGGCTGCAAAGGCCTATTGAGTACCCCCAACATGTTGTTGGCTCTGGAAAAGGATCGCATGATTTACTCCTTCCTCAGTCTATGAAATAGGTACCATATTGTCCGTATGTACAGCTGGGACCACTGAGGCCCCTTTGCCCACAATCCCGTTGCTGGTATTGGTAGGACTGAAGCCAGACAAAAAGAACGAGGATCTGGGGAGATGAACCAAGGTTGATGAGAGAGATTTATAATGCGGCCCAATCTTGTTTGAAGGGCAATTGGACAATGGAGTTAGGAGGCTCTCAAAACCCGAAAAGCTTTAACACAGCAATTCTAATTTGGGATCCCAAGAAAATAATCTGATGAGCGTATCAACCTAAGGGCATTGATTATGATGATGTTTATATTGTCAACCACAGTACACACTTTGGATATTGATTGCTGGGGACAACTATGTCGTCTTTAAGAATGATGTAAGAGTGTGCATTTTATCACCTGGAAAAAAGTTTCAGATTATGCTGAATTCAGGAAAAAAAAAAAAGGACTATTGAACCACATGAATCACGAGATCCAATCTTGTGGGGGAAAAATATATATAAACATGCCCATGTAACATTTAGATAGAACAAGACTGGAAGGTTATATATGGTGATTTTTAAAATAGTGATGATCTTCAGATAAAATTACAGTGATTCTTTCCTTCTCTTTCTCCTCTTAAAAGAATTTCAATTGTTGTCAAATACATGTGACATAAAATTGGCTATCTTAGCCATTTTTAGATGTACAGCTCAGTGGTGTTAAGTACTTTTACACGGTTGGGCACTCGATTTCCAGAATTCTTTTCATCTTGCAACACTGCACTAACCAACTCCCTATTTCCTCCTCCTCTCCCAGCACTTGCCTTGTGAACTAGACTTCTCTAGACTCCTCACGTAAGTGGAATCTTATAATATTTGTCGCTTTGTGACTAACTTATTTTATTCAGCGTCATGACCTTGCATTTCTCCGGTTAGAGCATGTGTCAGAATCCCCTTCCTTGCCAAAGCTGAATCACACTCTATACACATCTACATCTACGCTGTATTTATTTATATTCTGCATTTTTTTCTGTAGGAAAGGGGCCTACTCACATTATTGTTTTATGTTCCAACCTGGTCGGAAATATGCATCAGGTGTTAAGATTCTCTGTAAAGGGTGAGGTATTTTTAGGAAAACATAAATTGACAATTTAGAAATTCTTCTTTGGAATCCCACATACCTGGGTTTGAATTTCCATGCCCTGACCCATAAGTTGCATGGCTGTGGGTAAATTATTTAACCTCTTAAGATCTGTTTCCTCATATGAAAGGCCAATGTCCTGATGAGCTTCCTTACAGGTTGTGAAGCTCCAAGCCTGGGCCACAGTCAGCCCTTATTCATGGAGCTGATTTTCAGTTATTCATATACCCATGCACCCTCCTGGCTGCCCCAGAAACTTTTCATAGGCTCTTTCCTTTGCTTCAAATGCTCTTCCTTTTCTTCTTTCCTGAATGAACCCCTTCTTGCCTTTATACTGCTATTGATTTCCCACAGATCCTCCCGGCCTCCTCAATGGAATGGACTTTGACCCCCATCACAGTTGCACCTAATAAAATAGACTGCTTTCCAGGTAAGATTCCACTTGTTTCTGCCCTCAGATGTGTGTGGCACATGGAAGATATTCAGAAAATGCCTTTAAAAATTATTCTTAAAAAAATGAATACATCAATGAATTAAATCTTGGGAAATTAAAATTGGTCCCAGCCGGGCACAGTGGCATGCGCCTGTAATCCTAGGGGCTTGGGAGGCTGAGGCAGGAGGATTGTGAGCTCAAAGCCAGTCTCAGCAAAAAGTGAGGTGCTAAGCAACTCAGTGAGACTCTGTCTCTAAATAACTAAAGTACAAAATAGGGCTGGGGATGTGGCTCAGTGGTCGAGGGCCCTCAGTTCAATCCCCGGTACCAAACAAAACAAAAAACAAAACAAACAAAAAACAACTAAAACAACAACAACAACAAAAAACCTGATTCCAGTTCTCTAAGAGAGGCCCGGGGTCTGGTGTCTGCCTGGGCATTGGACACCATTCCACACCGTCTCTGTTCCCCTCACCCCAGCATCCTATGTCTGCACCTCAGGCCTTGGCCTCCTCTCAGGCCCTCCATCTTCCAGGTGGGGCCTGATGAAGTTAAGAAATGAGGAGGGGATCCAACATGGCCACCGGCGAGGAAGCAGCGATTCCAATGTCTCCACATTAACGGGATCAGAAAGACCCATTGGAACAGCTGCAGTCTACCTACTGAGGAACTTCTAGCAAAATTCCATTAAGAGGGGACCTGCCGGGAATTGGTAGGTTTATTAGAAGTGTCAGTTTGTCCCAGACAAGTGGATCTTGGCCGGCCACGCGGGCGCAGAGGTCCAGTCCCGCGGCCAGTGGCCCAGAGCGGCGCGGCCCGCCCGAACCCGCAGACGGCACCCACCATCCCGCTGTCCCGGCTCTCCCGGGAGGCCCTGCTCTCGCTCTGCGAACGGCCACCCCGCCTGCCAGGCTCTTAGCCACGCGGCCGCAGCTGCCCGGCTCTACAGATGCTCCCCGGTGGCCTGGCTCAGCAAAAGGGGTCCCCGCCTGGCCGGCAGATGGCTCCTGCCATCCCGGCTCTCCTGGCGGCCCCGCCCACTCTGCGAACGGCCACCCCGCCCACCCGGCTCTTGGCCACGCCGCTGCAGCTGCCCGGCTCTACAGGCAGCCCCCAGCGGCCCGGCGCAGCGAGAAGTGTCCCCGCCTGGCCCAGCAGACAGCCCGTGCCCTCCCGGCTCTACTAACAGCCCCGCCCACCAGGCGAATGCCCCCCCCCCCAGACAGCGTGAAGGGGATCTAACCAACCCTTTACGAAATAGCGAACTGGGAACTAAAACCAGAGATTGTGTCAGACCAGAGACAAGCCAGTTCCACCCCTCCCTTCGGACACTCTGGCAAGGAGCCAGGGGCCCGCCATAGCAGAGAGGGGAAGTCACCAAAGTTCAGCCAAAGAGATTCCTTCCCAGCGGAATCTACTATAGCAGGTGTGTGACTCCCACCCACATCAGATACAAACAACCGGGAAACTTCAAAATCTCTCCGTGGGCGTGACCGTAAGGGCCGAAGGACTCTCGACCCCCAACTCCCCCTACTGCCAGTGATGTGGGCGTGACTGCAGGGGCAGAGGGAAGCAGAGAAGACTCCCCACCCCCAACTCCCCCAACTACGAACTGAGAGGGTGTGACGGTAGGGGCGGAGGGAAACAGAGGACACTCCAGACCCCCAACTCCTCCTACCGCCAGCAGAGTGGTCGTGATTGTAGGGGCTGAGGGAAGCAGAGGGGATCCTCGACCCCCAACTCCTATTACCACCAGCAGCGACACCAGTGGTCTTAGCTGCCAGATTCTGAAGGTATGCCCACCAAAGGGGTCCGGAAAAATTAAACAATTGACTCCCAGACCACAGCTCCACAGCACTGGGACTTAGATGAATGACAGCGAGAGTGCTCTGTAGTTAGGGAAATAGAGCACTCGGTGGGGCAAAAGTGTAACCAAATCCTTGGGGAACTGCCTCCGGTGAGCACGACCTGGCTGGCTGGCAGGAGGAAGGGGAGGAGGGGCCGTAGAAGTGAATCGGCTCTGGACCAACAGGATTGAGAGACTCCCAGGAACCGCCTTACAGGGATTGCTGTTGACACATTGAGGGCAAAACTCAGCCCGGAGGGCACAGCTCTGCCTACGGGAAGAGAAGAAAATGGATCTCTAAGACCTAATTTTATTTCCTATTTCATTTTATTTTTTTCTCTCCCTTTTCCCTCTCTCTCTCCCCTTCCAAGTTTTACTGCTCTTTCCATTCTCCTCTATGCTATCTATCTCCCTCCCCTTCTTTCTTTTCAAGAGCACCTACCTTCCCCTTCCCCCCAACTTTCATCCCAAGCATTACGTCCTCCATTTTGCGTAACTGTCTAAATGCAAATAGGTGTGCGCCCTCCCCTGGCGCCTGCAAGGTAGGCGGACCTGCAACCCACCGGCAGGTCAGGCCCAGCAACCTGGGAGTGGCAGAGCCGCCCCACGTGCCTGCAAGGTAGGCGGACCTGCGACCCACCAGCAGACCAGGCCCAGTGGCCTTAAGAGGGGCAGAGCTGCTGCCCGCGACTGCAAAGGAGGCAGAACTGCGACCACCGACAGGACAAGCCTAGCCCGCAGAGGGGTAGAGCCGCCGCCCGCGCCTGCAAGGTAGGCGCACCTGCTACCAACCAGCAGAACAGGCCCAGCGGCCTGCCGATGTGATAGGCACATTGCCCCAATTGGAGGAGGAGCAGAGCCCCTGCCCGCGCCTGTGCGGGAGACTTTGCAACTATACAAGAGTAATACAAATATATAGGGGGAAAATTCAATAACACAACAGTCTCAGTAAGCAGAAAGAAACGCGAACAGTATGAAGAGACAAGGAAAGAAAGGACCACAAGCAATGCAGGTCGACTCAACGTTAGAAGAGGTAATATCTGCAGCAGATGGAATGTCAGATAAAGAATTCAGGAGATACATGCTTCAGATGATCTGGAGTCTCAAGGAAGACATTAGACAGCAAAATCAGACAATGAAAGATCTCTTCAACAATGAATTACATAAACAAATCCAGGAAGCAAAAGATCAACTATACAGGGAGATAGAGGTTATAAAAAACAAACAGAAATCCTAGAAATGCAGGAAGCAATAAACCAACTTAAAAATTCAATTGAGAATACTACCAGCAGAGTAGAACACTTAGAAGATAGAACATCAGACAATGAAGACAAAGTATTTCAACTTGAAAAGAACATAGACAGCTCAGCAAGACTGTTAAGAAACCATGAGCAGAACATCCAAGAAATATGGGATAACATAAAGAGACCAAACTTAATAATCATTGGGATACAGGAAGGTATAGAGGTCCAAACCAAAGGAATGAGCAATCTATTCAATGAAATAATACGAGAAAACTTCCCAGACTTGAAGAATGAGACAGAATCCCAAATCCTAGAAGCCTACAGGACGCCGAATGTGCAAAATCATAAGAGATCCACACCTAGACACATTATAATGAAGATGCCCAACATGCAGAATAAGGAGAGAATTTTAAAAGCTACAAGAGAGAGGAAGCAGATTACATTTAGGGGTAAACCAATCAGGATAACAGCTGATCTCTCAACACAGACTTTGAAAGCTAGAAGATCCTGGAATAACATATTTCAAACACTGAAAGAAAATGGGTTCCAACCAAGAATTGTGTATCCAGCAAAATTAAGCTTCAGGATGGAAGATGAAATTAAAATCTTTCACGATAAACAAAAGTTAAAAGAATTTGCAGCTAGAAAACCATCTCTCCAAAAAAATCCTCGGCAAAACATTACAGGAAGAGGAAATGGAAAATAACAATGAAAACCAACAGTGGGAGGTAGGACAGTAAAGGGGGGAAAATAATGAGAGAGGAAAACAAACCATATTCAGTAACATAAATAAACAAATATGGCTGGAAGGATAACCCATATCTCAATAATAACCCTAAATGTTAATGGCTTAAACTCACCAATTAAGAGACACAGGCTAGTAGAATGGATCACAAAACATGACCCAACAATATGCTGCCTACAGGAGACGAATTTGATAGGAAAAGACATACATAGACTGAAGGTGAAAGGTTGGGAAAAATCATATCACTCATATGGACTTCGGAAACAAGCAGGAGTGTCCATACTCATATCAAATAAAATAGATTTCAAGCCAAAGTTAATCAAAAGGGATAAAGAGGGACACTACATACTGCTCAAGGGAACCATACACCAACAAGACATAACAATCATAAATATATATGCCCCAAACAATGGTGCAGCTATGTTCATCAAGCAAACTCTTCTCAAGTTCAAGAGTCTAATAGACCACCATACAATAATCATGGGAGACTTCAACACACCTCTCTCACCACTGGACAGATCTTCCAAACAAAAGTTGAATAAGGAAACTATAGAACTCAATAACACAATTAACAACCTAGACTTAATTGACATGTATAGAATATACCACCCAACATCAAGCAGTTACACTTTTTTCTCAGCAGCACATGGATCCTTCTCAAAAATAGATCATATATTATGTCACAGGGCAACTCTTAGACAATATAAAGGAGTAGAGATAATACCATGCATCTTATCTGATCATAATGGAATGAAACTGAAAATCAATGATAAAAGAAGGAAGGAAAAATCATGCATCACTTGGAGAATGAACAATAGGTTACTGAATGATCAATGGGTTATAGAAGACATCAAGGAGGAAATTAAAAAATTCTTAGAGATAAATGAAAACACAGACACAACATATCGGAATCTATGGGACACATTGAAAGCAGTTCTAAGAGGAAAATTCATTGCATGGAGTTCATTCCTTAAAAAAAGAAAGAAAAAACAATAAATGATCTCATACTTCATTTCAAAATCCTAGAAAAAGAAGAGCAAAACAACAGCAAAAGAAGTAGAAGGCAAGAAATAATTAAAATCAGAGCTGAAATTAATGAAATCGAAACAAAAGAAACAATTGAAAAAATTGATAAAACTAAAAGTTGGTTCTTTGAAAAAATAAATAAGATCGATAGACCCTTAGCTATGCTAACGAAGAGAAGAGAGAGAACTCAAATTACTAGCATACAGGATGAAAAAGGCAATATCACAACAGACACTTCAGAAATACAGAAGATAATCAGAAATTATTTTGAATCTTTATACTCCAATAAAATAGAAGATAGTGAAGGCATCGATAAATTTCTTAAGTCATATGATCTGCCCAGATTGAGACAGGAGGATATAGACAACCTAAACAGACCAATATCAATTGAGGAAATAGAAGAAACCATCAAAAGATTACCAACTAAGAAAAGCCCAGGACCGGATGGGTATACAGCAGAGTTTTACAAAACCTTTAAAGAGGAACTAATACCAATACTTTTCAAGCTATTTGAGGAAATAGAAAAAGAGGGAGAACTTCCAAATTCATTCTACGAGGCCAACATCACGCTGATTCCTAAACCAGACAAAGACACTTCAAAGAAAGAAAACTACAGACCTATATCTCTAATGAACCTAGACACAAAAATCCTCAATAAAATTCTGGCAAATCGGATACAAAATCATATCAAAAAAATTGTACACCATGATCAAGTAGGATTCATCCCTGGGATGCAAGGCTGGTTCAATATACGGAAATCAATAAATGTTATTCACCACATCAATAGACTTAAAAATAAGAACCATATGATCATCTCAATAGATGTGGAAAAAGCATTCGACAAAGTACAGCATCCCTTTATGTTCAAAACTCTTGAAAAAATAGGGATAATAGGAACATACCTCAACATTGTAAAAGCAATCTATGCTAAGCCTCAGGCTAGCATCATTCTGAATGGAGAAAAATTGAAGGCATTCCCTCTAAAATCTGGAACAAGACAGGGATGCCCTCTCTCACCACTTCTGTTCAACATAGTTCTCGAAACACTGGCCAGAGCAATTAGACAGACGAAAGAAATTAAAGGCATAAAAATAGGAAAAGAAGAACTTAAATTATCACTATTTGCAGACGACATGATTCTATACCTAGCAGACCCAAAAGGGTCTACAAAGAAACTATTAGAGCTAATAAATGAATTCAGCAAAGTGGCAGGAAATAAAATCAACACGCATAAATCAAAGGCATTCCTGTATATCAGCGACAAATCCTCTGAAATGGAAAGGAGGACAACCACTCCATTCACAATATCCTCAAAAATAATAAAATACTTGGGAATCAACCTAACAAAAGAGGTAAAAGACTTATACAATGAAAACTACAGAACCCTAAAGAGAGAAATTGAAGAAGATCTTAGAAGATGGAAAAATATACCCTGTTCGTGGATAGGCAGAACTAACATCATCAAAATGGCGATATTACCAAAAGTTCTCTATAGGTTTAATGCAATGCCAATCAAAACCCCAATGGCATTTCTTGTAGAAATAGAGAAGGCAATCATGAAATTCATATGGAAAAGTAAAAGACCCAGAATAGCAGAAACAATGCTAAGCAGGAAGTGTGAATCAGGTGGTACAGCGATACCAGACTTCAAACTATACTACAGAGCAATAGTAACAAAAACAGCATGGTACTGGTACCAAAACAGGCAGGTGGACCAATGGTACAGAATAGAGGACACAGAAACCAACCCACAAAACTACAACTTTCTTATATTTGATAAAGGGGCTAAAAGCATGCAATGGAGGAAGGATAGTATCTTCAACAAATGGTGCTGGGAAAACTGGAAATCCATATGCAACAAAATGAAACTGAATCCCTTTCTCTCGCCATGCCCAAAAGTTAACTCAAAATGGATCAAGGACCTTGATATCAAATCAGAGACAAGGCATCTGATAGAAGAAAAAGTTGGCTACGACCTACATACTGTGGGGTCGGGCTCCAAATTCCTCAGTAGGACACCCATAGCACAAGAGTTAATATGTAGAATCAACAAATGGGACTTTCTTAAACTGAAAAGTTTTTTTCTCAGCAAAAGAAACAATAAGAGAGGTAAATAGGGAGCCTACATCATGGGAACAAATCTTTACTCCTCACACTTCAGATAGAGCCCTAATATCCAGAGTATATAAAGAACTCAAAAAATTAGACAATAAGATAACAAATAACCCAATCAACAAATGGGCCGAGGACCTGAACAGACACTTCTCAGAGGAGGACATACAATCAATCAACAAGTACATGAAAAAATGCTCACCATCTCTAGCAGTCGGAGAAATGCAAATCAAAACCACCCTAAGATACCATCTCACTCCAGTAAGATTGGCAGCCATTATGAAGTCAAACAACAACAAGTGCTGGCGAGGATGTGGGGAAATGGTTACACTTGTACATTGTTGGTGGGACTGCAAATTGGTGCAGCCAATTTGGAAAGCAGTATGGAGATTTCTTGGAAAGCTGGGAATGGAACCACCATTTGACCCAGCTATTCCCCTTCTGGGTCTATTCCCTAAAGACCTAAAAAGAGCATGCTACAGGGACACTGCTACATCGATGTTCATAACAGCACAATTCACAATAGCAAGACTGTGGAAGCAACCTAGATGCCCTTCAATAGACGAATGGATAAAAAAAAATGTGGCATTTATACACAATGGAGTATTACTCTGCATTAAAAAATGACAAAATTATAGAATTTGGAGGGAAATGGATGGCATTAGAGCAGATTATGCTAAGTGAAGCTAGCCAATCCCTAAAAAACAAATGCCAAATGTCTTCTTTGATATAAGGAGAGTAACTAAGAACAGAGTAGGGAAGAAGAGCATGAGAAGATGACTAACATTAAACAGGGATGAGAGGTGGGAGGGAAAGGGAGAGAGAAGGGAAATTGCTTGGAAATGGAAGGAGACCCTCAGGGTTATCCAAAATTACATACAAGAGGAAGTGAGGGGAAAGGGGAAAATAATACAAGGGGGAGAAATGAATTACAGTAGAGGGGGTAGAGAGAGAAGAGGGGAGGGGAGGGGAGGGGAAGGGAGGGGAGGGGGGATAGTAGAGGATAGGAAAGGCAGCAGAATATAACAGACACGAGTATGTCAATATGTAAATCAGTGGAAGTGTAACTGATGTGATTCTGCAATCTGTATACGGGGTAAAAATGGGAGTTCATAACCCACTTGAATCAAAGTGTGAAATATGATATATCAAGAACTATGTAATGTTTTGAACGACCAATATAAATAAATAAATAAATAAATGAACAAACAAATGGAAAAAAAAAAAAAAAGAAATGAGGAGACCAAGCGCCCTGCCAGGGTGTAAAGGAACGCTCACCTGTAATTGCACAACCCACCCCTCGGGAATTTGGAGAAATTCCACCTCTGAGCTGCCAGAGTATGTTCCAACAGCCAAGAACAGAAGCTGGCCCAACTGGGACACATTGACAGCAGCAAACGCACACAGTGAACTCTCTGGCAGAGTGTTTTCCCTGCTCAGGGGAATAGCCGGGAATTTCTGCCTATCTTTGTGGGTTCTCTTTTCCCTTTGGTTCAAGGGTGATTCTTACCTAGGAGTTTCCGAAAACCAAGCTGGGAAGGGGAGCATGAGCTCCGAGAGTCATTTATAGAACAGCTCCTCTTGTGCAGGAGGCGGCTTAATTCATCTAGCTCATGATTTGCTATGGCTTCAGCAGCGGCACATCTATTGTGTCAGCTTATAAAGATGTTTATTTTTTTTCAGGTTTATTTCCAACTACAGTGGAGGCTCTAAATTATCCTTTATTTCACAAAATAAGATCCTATCGTTGATGATTTCAAATGTCTTTTTTTTTTTTTAAAGAGAGAGAGTGGGGGGGGAGAGAGAGAGAGAGAGAGAGAATCCTCAATATTTTTTTATTTTCTAGTTCTCGGCGGACACAACATCTGTGCTGGCATGTGGTGCTAAGGATCGAACCCGGGCCGCACGCATGCCAGGCGACCGCGCCACCGCTTGAGCCACATCCCCAGCCCTCAAATGTCCTTAATACGCCAAATGAAAGTTACAAAATAAGTAGGTGACTTTCGAAAATTTTAGGTAACTATGAAATCTAACTATCCGGAAACCATTCATTGCACCAAATGGTCAGCGGGTTGTATTTGTGTCCAAAATAATGAGAACTTGCATTTATTGAGCATGTACGCATATCTGAGACATTTGTCTAAGCACCGACACGTGTTAACTTTTGGACTCCTCAGGCTCATCCTGTGGATGAGGGTATTATTATCATCTTCACTTACAGGTTGAGAGACATAGACCTACAATATAGGTCGAGGAGATGTGCCCAAGTCTATGAGCTCACCAAGCATCACAGCCAGGATTTAATATGCAAATTCCAGAGCTCATATTCGTATCACCCTCCATCCCTGCAGAAGAGCTCACAACCTTTTGGAATACATTAGCCCAAAGCTCTGTCAGTCATTTTCTCATATGGGTCCTCGTGCCTCCTCCCCAGTTCCTCTGTGGTATGGCTCGGCCCCCCACAGCTCCCGCCGACCCCTGTCCCCCAGTACTGGTGACACTGCAACATGATTGTCTCACTTCCCTACCTTCCATCAGTACCCTAGCTACTAACTACAGGATAACTGCCTCGAGAGCAAGCTGGTACATTGTCATAGGTGCATCTCCAGCACCTGGTGAGCCGCAGATGCTCAAAGTCTTTCTGGAAAGAATAACACCGAGTCCTCATTTCCAGTTGGAAACCAGTACGTCCCAGGCTGCATGGAGCAAGCCTCTAGGTCCTTTGCAAGTGTGTTTCCACCCTCCAGGAAGGCTTCTTCCCCAGTCTACCCTGGGGCTCAATTCCTAAAGGCTTTCTGGTCTCATCACCTCCCTGGGGAGGCCTCCCCTGACCACCCAGCCTCCTCCTCTGCCTGGTCAGTTTTTGTTCCTGACATCCTGCTGGTCACCCCCTGCAGGCATAGCACATTTATGAGATTTGCTCATTTGTGAACTTTCAGTCTCCTCTCCTGGACTAGAAGCTCCTCAACAGCAGGAACTGTGCATGACTTGTTACCTTCAGGGTTTCCTGATGATCACGCAGACAAGGTCAAATGGCCAAGAAGGCCACACAAGGCCGGCTTGAGCAATGATCACTTTGGAACATTCATGGAGGAGGAGCACAGGTGGGCCCTCGTTGTCCGTTGCATTCTGGAACAACGTAAGGCACTACAAGGATTTCGAGTTCAGATACCAGTAGGAGACTCTGACCTTCAGAATGGATGACTTTTAAGCTGTTGTGATAATTAAATATAAGAAATTACATATATATATATATATATATATATATATATATATATATATATATATGTATATATATTTGATCTCTGCCCCCGGTTCCTAAGAGAGAACTCCTAAAACTCTTGAAGGTGTGGGTGCTCAGAGAATATTTTGTTCTAATGTTTGATCTTTTTTGTTGTTGTTCTGATTAGTTATACATGACAGCAGACTGCATCTCAATTCATTGTACACAAGGGGAGCACAACTTTTCATCTCTCTGGTTGTGCACAATGTAGAGTCACACCATGTGTGCAACCATACATGTATCTTGAGTAATGATGTTCATCTCTTCCATCATCTTTCCTGTCCCCATACCCCCTCCCCTCCCCTCTGCCCAAGGTCCCTCGCTTCTCCCCATGCGCCACCCTGCATTATGGATCAGCCTTCACTTATCAGGACATTCGGCCTTTAGTTTCTTGGGATTGGTTTACTTCGCTTAGCATGACATTCTCCAACTGCATCCATTTACCTGCAAATGCCATAATTTTATTCTCTTTTATTGCTGAGTAAAATTCCTTTGTGTATATATACCACAGTTTCTTTATCCATTCATCTATTGAAGGGCATCTAGGTTGGTTCCACAATTTAGCTATTGTGAATTGAATTTCTATGAACATTAATATGGCTGTGTCACTGTCGTATGCTGATTTTAAGTCCTTTCAGTATATACTGAGGAGTGGGATAGCTGGGTCCAATGGTGGTCCCATTCCAAGTTTTCTGAGGAATCTCCATACAGCTTTCCATAGTAGTTGCACCAATTTGCAGTGCCACCAGCCATATATGAATGTACCTTTTTCACCACATCCTCGCCAACATTTATTATTGCTTGTATAAATAGGATGGATTCAAATTAAAAAGCTTCCTCTCAGCAAAGGAAACAATCAATAATGTGAAGAGAGAGCCTACAGAGTGGGAGAATATCTTTATTACATACATAGAGCATTAATTTCCAGGATATAGAAAAAACTCAAAAGACTCAACACCAAAAAAACCCAATCAATAACTTTTTCTGAAGAAGATGTACGATCAATCAACAAATATATGAAAAAATGTTCAACATCTCTAGTAATTAGAGAAACGCAAATCAAAACTATCCTAAGATGTCATTTCACTCCAGTCTGAATGGCAATTATCAAGAACACAACTAAATATTTGGCTTTGACCCAGGTTTCTGCAGAGAGGTCCTAAGGATGTCTTCACATCCTAAGTGATACCAGCATTTGACATGGCGTTCCTACGTCTCTCTGAATTTCCTTGAAAGTAGGAAATGTTGTTCTAATGAATTGACTCTTGGTGTGGCTCCGGGAATGTCTTAGGATGAGGGGCTGGTTGCCATGGGAACCAGTCATGGGACTGGAGCAGAGGGGGCCAGAAGGTTGAGTTGATTGTTGGTGACCAAAGATGTGATCAAGCAAGCCTACTTTACGAAGCCACCACAAAAACCCCAAAGGACAAAGTTCAGAGAGCTTTGAGATTGTGGAAGACGTGAGGGTGTCTGGAGGGTGATGCACCCTAAGAGGGCATGGAAGCTCAGCCCCCTTCCCAAATACTTGGTTCTAGGCATCTGGCTGTTTCGTTCTATCCTCATTTCATGAATTTATTAAGAAACCAATCAATCTAAGTATTTTTTCTGAGTTTAGTGAGCTACCCCAGAAAATTAATCAAGCCCAAGGATGAGAATCATGGGTTATATAAAGGCTGGTCAGTTGGAGACACAGTGACAATGTTCTATTTGGCAATAGTATCCGACTTGGCAAGGACAGTTTTAGGGGACTGAGGCCTCGGCCTGTGAGATCTGACACTATCTCCAGCTAGAAAGCATCTGAACTGAGTTTAAAAAAATTATACGACACCCAGTTGGTGTTCATGAGAGATCTCCTGGGTGTGAGGGGAAAGTCCAAAGATTTCAGAGCATTCCACATTTTAGATTAGGGTTGCTCAACTATTAAAGTACATGCAAATATTCCAAAATCCTCAAAACTCCTATGTCTGAGAACACTTTTGGTTCCAAGCATTTAAAATAAGGGGAGCTGAGTGTGGTGGAGCACATCTGTAATCTCAGCAACTCAGGAGGCTGAGGCAGGAGGATCATGAGTTCAAAGCCAGGCTCAGCCAAGGCAAAACACTAAGCAACTCAGTGAGACCTTGTCTCTAAATAAAATACAAAATAGGGGCTGGATATGGCTTAGTGGTTGAATGCCCTTGGGTTCAATCCCTGGTACCAAAAAAAAAAAAAAAAGATAAGGTACAGTCAATCTGTAATATTCGGGGGTTATTCAATCTGTGGACTGCAGATTAACAGCCCACAGCTGTATTTTGTTTCCCAGGTCTCTAGTTACTATTTTATTTTCAGAGCATCATTTGCTACACTGTCACCCAGCAGGGCCATGAACATTCTCGTTTACTGCAGAGACCACCCTAGTTCCCATTGCCTTTCACACCTGCATACACCTCCTGCCCCGAGGCCCTGGATTTGTCAACCACCATTTACATACCTGTGCTTAGAACTTCTGTTCATATATGCCTGGTCCCCCAAAGCTGGACTCCAAGTCTAGGCTTCTTCAGAATACCAGAGTCACTGCCCCTACCTAGTCTAAGATAATTAATCTGAGTGATCCCCAGTTCTGGATCCTATTCCTCACACACAACCCCAGTATTCTGGTTTTAAAACTAAGAGTTTTATACATAATAATTTTTTTTTTCTAGAAAGTTCTAGGGCCCTGAGATGGGTTCCAGCTTTTTCATTTCATTGTCTTTTGCATGTCAGCTGACTTAAGGATTCTGCTTCTGCACTCTCAAAATCCTCTCGGAACCATGTTGAAAGACAGATGCTTAAGATTTGGCTATAGATTTGGGATTGGCTATTGCGATGGATTGAATATGGTTTGTCCCCTCCCCCACCCCCCCCGCCCCACCCCTAATCATGTTGAAATCTAGAACCCATCCTGAGGGATTGGGAGAGTAGAAACTTAATCCAACTATGGTATTTGTTGTAGTTTGAATATGAAGTTTTCCCCAAAAGCTCATGTGAGAGACAATGCAGGAATGCCAGAGGAGAAATGACTAGATCATGAGATCTGTAATCAGTGGATTAATCCACTTTGAATGGATTAACTGGTTGGTGGGCAAGTAGGTGTGGCTGGAGGAAGCAGTCCCTGGGGGCATGCCCTTGGGTTCATATTTTATCCCTGGTGTGTGGAGCTCTCTCTGCTTCCCGGCTATTATAAACTGAGCATCTCTCCTCTACCAGGCCCTGTGCCATGATGTGCTCTACCCGACCTCAGGCCCAGAGCTACCGAGTCCACTGACCATGGACTGAGCCTCTGATACCACGAGCCAAAATAAACTTTTCCTCCTCTACGTTGTTCTTGTCAAGTCTTTTGGTCACGGCAATGCAAAGCTGCTTAAAACCGTATTTAAAGGTAGGAAACTTTGGGAGGTCATTAGGATTAGATAATGTCATCCAGGTCATCTGTGACTGAATACAGGTGACTTTGTAAGAAGAGGGACAGAGATAAAAACACACACAAGTGCTTCATCTTTCAGCTCAGGATGCTGGCACTGCCTTAGGACCCCACCAGCAAGAAGACCATCACCTGACGCAGCCCTTTTACTACTGGAACTGTAACCAAAATATACCTGTCTCCTTTGTAAGTCACCCAGCCTGTGGGACTGTGTTTGCATTAGTATCAACAGAAAATGAACTAATAGCTGCCCTGTGCAGAGACCCAAAATGACATACAGTGATTTTGTACAACTCTGCTGTGAAAGATCCCAAAACTAAACTTTGAGCAACACAAGGTGTCAAGGCTACAAAGAAGACCCCCGTGGATATCTGCCTCTGTGACCCCTGTCTTCCCTGTGACCTCACGCCTCCTTGAGGACCCCCTCCTTTCACACCAGGGAAGCAGCCCCATTTTGCTCGAGATCCAGGTGACAGTGGCATCTGTCTGGCTGGGACAGACACAGCCTCTAGCCTTCCTGCTGAATTCCAGGGAAGAGAATGCATCTAACAGGATGGTGGTCTTAGACCATGTGCACCCTGCAGGATGGATGGTTACAAGGGCTTAGCAACCCTGGAATGAGGTATCTGAAACTAACCCTTGACCCACAACATTGGGATCCTGCTGAGACGTCAGCCCCACCCCACGGAGGGTTGGGGAGGACTGGGAAGTCCATTAACTCACATCTCTTGAGGGACACGGCAGGTGGACTGAGAAACTGCTGAGTGATGGAAGAAGGGAGATCAGATAAACGACAGCCTGTCACAGCCAAAAATGAGTGGCTGTTCATAAGAAATATACCTCCTTGGTGGGAGGGGAAAGCCATCCAGAGTCCAGTGGTCCAAAGAAAGAGAGTGAACTATCGCAGATGGAGTAGCTCAAATGTTTTTGTCTAGATATATTCATAGGATTATTTGGGAATTCAGGTTCGGTACCACATAGTGCCACTTCAGTCAACAATAGGCAGTATATATAGCTCTGGTGCCAAATCAAAAATCCTGATTGCCTAGTACTGTTGTGGCCAGGGCAGTGTCCCAGCACACGTGGTGCTCATCTGTTGTGGTGAGGCTGGTGGAAACAGACCCACTATGCTGCCAGGCACGTGAACATATAGCACACCACAGCTCTGTGCAGCACATACTTAAAAATATTAATGAATGACTATGT
Organism: Spermophilus citellus; assembly: GCF_964194105.1. Classification (NCBI taxonomy): domain Eukaryota; kingdom Metazoa; phylum Chordata; class Mammalia; order Rodentia; family Sciuridae; genus Spermophilus; species Spermophilus citellus. The sequence goes on along the minus strand of NC_138184.1, from coordinate 53,025,061 downwards.
TACTTGCTGATTTACCATATTTTATCATTATTTCAGCATGTACTTCAATTACAACTTTTAAAGTGAACTATAGCCGGGTTTGGTAGTGCACACCTGTAATCCCAGTGACTAAGGAGACTGAGGCAGGAGGACTGTGAGTTCAAAGCCAGCCTCAGAAACTTAGCAAGGAGCTCTATGCAACTTAGTGAGACTCTGTCTCAAAACAGATTTTTAAAAAAGGTCTGGAGATGTGGCTCAGTGGTTAAGGCCCCTTGGATTCAATCCCTACTACCAAAAAAAAAAAAAAAAAAGAACTGTATAATAATATGCTGTGTTACACCAGAGAAGCCTCATGCATCTTGTCTTTACTGTGTCCCTTGAGAGCGAGAGGCCACATTGCGTGATTGACATGTACCATCTAGATTTGTTGATAGATGTTGATGACACAGTGACAAAAATCAACCAATAACACACAATTACTAGACTATATCCCCGTAGTTGAGCAACATACCACAGCACTGGTTACGTGAATCTGAGATGTCTCCGCAGTTCTGAACTCCAACCGGGCTCTGGAGTCTATGCAGCACAGCTCCCACCGTTTAAGTTTGGGACTCAGACTTAGGGAGGAAATCAGCCCTTCATTTGGACTTACAGTACTGAGAACAGTTTTCAGAGTAAAAATCAAAACTCTATAGACTCTGTATATGAGTAACTTGGGAACCTCGTTAAAATACAGATTCGGATTCAGTGTATCTGGGGTAGGACCTGAGATAATGCGTTTTTTAGTGAGCTCCCAGGCGACGCCAAGCTGTGGGTCTCAAGACCACACTCGACTAAAAGGGCAGCGGAGACAGATTGAATGCAGCACACTTGGAGAAAATGTTACAGCTAATCCCTTCTGGGTCAGGGAGATCAAGTCCTGGAGGAACTTAGACAGGGACCTCATTCCTGGAACTCTGAAACTAAACAGCATTGATAAGCCTTTTTAAAAATCTCTCCTTTAAATACATTTTAAATGATCCAGCAAAACATTTCAAAGGTTACCATTCTCCTATAGATGTTTTCTGTAAAATCACGGACTATATCTCCTATGATCCTACTCATATAATTTCTTATAAGGAGGGTCCCCAGGGGTGGGGGCAGGTGACAGTGAAGGAGAATGAAAATAACTTTATCAAAAAAAATGGGTCCTTCCTGTTATATTTGGGATGTGAGGTGTCCCCCAAAAGCTCACACGTGAGACAATGCAAGAAAGTTCAGAAGGGAAGTAATGGGGTTGTGACAGCCTTAACCCAATCAGCAAATTAAGACTCGGTGGGATTAACCCAGTGGTAATTGAAGATGGGTAGGGTGTGGCTGGAGGAGGTGGCATTGGGGGCGTGGCTGGAGGAGGGGGCATTGGGGACATGGCTTTGGGGTCTCTATTTGTCTCTGGAGAGTGGAGTCTCTCTCTGCTTCCTGATCACCATGTGAGCTGCTTCCCTCCACCACACTCTTCCTCCATGATGTCCTGCCTCCCCTGGAGCTCTGAGGAGTGGAGCCTGCTGTCTATGGACTGAGACCTCTGAAACCACAAGCCCTAAAAATAAACTTTTCCTCCTCTACAATTGTTCTGGTTGGGTCTCTGAGTCACTGCAGTGAAAAAGCTGATGAAAATACTTCTAACCTTCTATCATGCGGTTTTAAGAATCCAAACCCAGGTCCTGTGATGGCTCAGGCCAAAAGCTGGTAGCTCCTTACTAACTTCAGTAAAGAAGCCAAACAAAAGATCATTTGGGAAGAGATTTTCTTTGCTTCAGAAAACATGGAAGTGAGGCCACTCTGCTGGCCTATTGGGGAATCACACCGTTCACAGTTGAAACATTTGTTCTCAAGTTTCACATCTGATTATCAGTTTCTGTCATCTTAAGGGAGAAGCAGAAACAGGAGGTGGCCTGGTTCCTTCTAGAGTGTGTCTGCTTGCACATGCATGGGTGTGTGCACATGAGTATCCACAGCAAAACCTGACCTCTGCTCAATCAAGGACCTTAGCAGAGGGCACTATCTTTGGCTTACCTACATCACCATGCCATGTGCTTGGCACCAGAACAGTAAGGAGTAATGTATTCAGAGCAGGGTTTTTAGCCTCAGTGACTATGCAATTGGGGGGTTGATAATTCTTTGTTGCAGGGCAGGGTGGTGAGTAGCATCCTCCATTTCTACCTACTGGATGCCAGTAGCAGTCCTCCAACTTGGGACAATTAAAAATATCTCCAGAAATGGAAAAGCAAAGTTGGAAGGACAGGGAGCAAAATTGCAAAGCACTGGTTGATAGTTCTATCTCTAATGCTTATGAGTCGTGGAGCCTGGGGTACATTACTTATCTCCCCATAAGTTTCTCATTCTCCAAAAATGAAAGAGATACAATAATAACGTGAATGATAATGCTATTAATACCTGGGGAGGTCGGTCAGTGGGAGCATGACACAAATTGATGTACTTGTAGCTGTCAGAACAGTGAGTGGCGAGAGCAAGGGCCAAAGAAGTATCTGTTATAAGTCACCTGCTCATCATTTGTCACCAAACCTGACACAGACCTGACACTCAAACCATAAACCTTGTGGGGCCCATTTGCCAATTTTGCAAATCTTGACAAGGAAGCACCTAAGTTTTTCTGTCGTTATTATCTAAGAGTCAGGGAAGTCACCAGCTTAGAAAATGCTTTCCCCTCAAGTTCAGACGAGATTTCGAGAAAAAGTGGACAAGAGTGTGAACTGAATCTCATATGGGAGAGGTTCTTTTTATGCCTAAGGATTTTATAGTCCGCTTCCCTAGAAAGGTGAACAGACCAACTATCCGAGCACTAGCTAATTCCATATCTGTCGGCCTTTGTCTTTTGCTTAGCAGAAGCAAGAGGAGGCTGTGTGGATATTTATTTCCTTTGGCAAATCTACCACTGGTCCAAGAAACCAGGACTTGTGTCTATTGGCTTTAGAACCCAAATTGGAGAAGGCGCCTTAAATCACTGATTTGTTTTTCATGAATCCTTTTTCATGCTGTCAGTGAGGGACAGCAAGCCATGTGGCGGCAGCTTGCAGGACAGTCTCGTATCTAGACTTTCAAGCCGTCAGAACTAATGCCCTCAGCCCTCAACCCAGAAGAAGCAATGTAGCCAGCCCCAGTGTCATCCTTCAAAGAGCCCAGATTCTGTAAACCCCCTGGTGACAGGGAAGCGAACTGGCTAGCAGGCTGCGACCCCCACCACGGCTCAGGGGAAGGATCCACAATGAGATTTGAGATGGCAAACACCACCCTGGGCAGCATTTCCGACAGATCAAGAGAACAGAATGCCCGGGAGATCTCATGGGAGTCTGGACAAAATCAACACAATGCCTGGGCATGCTTTCTAGATGGGCAGAATGAAAAAAAGAAGAAGAAGAAGAAAGAAGAGAAAACGGTTTAAGGAAGATAATGACCTGAGAAACCAGATCAGCATGAAAAACCAGAGATGGCTAAGGCACAAATGCAGGTTGGAGGTTAGGCAAATTCTCATACATAACAAGCAAGCAATTTAAATGACTCCTGGACAGTCTCCGTGGCTTCGTGGCCTCCTTTGAAGTACCACCTTGAATTTGTTTATTCTACAGCAGTTGCTATGCCAACAGGAAGATGGTATTGCAAAGGGTACACGGACACTCCGCCCCCAAGCCGCCTTGTACCTGGTACTTCAACCCTGCTGGGTTGCACACAGCTCCCTGATCGGTCCTGCCTTGCCTCCGCTCACCCCCCAATCACCCCCCAAAGTGACCTGCGGGGAGAAGCCTCTGTGCACCGAATCCCTCCCTCTCAACACTCCTTTGACACCCCTTGCAATGCTGCAGGCTGACTCTCCAGCCAGACTATGAGCCCCCTCACCTCTGGCATAGCAGGAAGAGCTTCTGGTCAGTCCCTGAGTCTAGCCAAGCACCTGGATACAGAAGGGGGCATGGAAAGTTGAGTTGGGGAATGTCACCGAACCTACTACACAGTGAGCGTATCAGGTGGTTGGCTGGAGGTTTTGTTTTTTTAAGCAACATGTAAAGCACCACAGACCATGTCTCACACCAGAGCAGATGCTTTCTAAATATTTGTTGAATGGATGGATGGGAGGATAAATAAGCAAATGTCAGATGAATAGGGTTTTATATACTAATTCTCTTTACGGAGGCCCAGCGTTTGCCTACTGGAAATGAGGCCCCGTTTCACAACAGAACTAGTTTCACAAACCACAGTCCCTGTTACACTGGGTGTGAGCGACCTGCCGTGTCTTGTTTTGGACTCTTCACTCACATTCCTTCCCAAGGTCACTCTGCCTTGCCAGGTTGGTTCCGATTTCAGGGGCTGAGGCTCAGGAAGGGACAGTAAATCACCACCACTGCTACCACCCAACGTCACTAAGACAGGCGTAGGAGAGGTGGCCTTTGAACCCAGGTCCTTTCCCAACCCTGGCCTGAGGACCAGTATCCAGGCTCCAGTTCCAGCCTCAGCTGGGCCATCGCCACCACACAGGGCAAATAGCTGGAACCCTCTGTACCTCAACTTCCTCAGGTTTGAAAAAGTCATCTCCTTCCTGGAGGTGGGGGCAGGGAGAGATGAAGGACCCCATGTGCACGCACAGACTCTGTGCCCAGCACCGAGCAGAAGACAAGGATTATTTGTGACGTTACTTGTACTCGCACAGATCAGGACTCAACCTCCATTTTTGGAAAAGCAGACCACACAAGGGTCCTTGCAAGTTCAGGACTGGTGGTGACCGGTTTGTGGAATGCCACAGCACTTCACACTTCAAAGTGATTTAAATGATAACGTTGGAGTTGTATATATTTTTACTAAGATTAAACAAAAGTCCTCAGACAACTAAGGCCATAAACAACCTGCCTTCTTTTTGAGCTCATTAAACATTTTTTTGTTCATTTCTATGATTGCTAATTTATTCTTACTACCTATTGGATGCTTGGACCCCTACCTGCAAACTTATTTGCTGAAACCTAATCCCCAAAATGGGAGTATAAGGGGTGGGTGGTTTGGTCTTACAACTTGTGCCCTCAGGAATGGGACTGGTACCCTTATATTAAAGGGACCTCAGAGAGCTGCCTTGACCCTCCTGATGTGTGTGGACTCAGCAAGACGATCCCAACTGTGAACCAGGAAGTGGGTCCTCCCCAGATGCCAAATCTGTTGGCACCTTGATTTTGGACTTCCCAGACTCTAGAACTGTGAGACAATAAACCTCAGTTGTTTGTAAGCCACACAGTTTCTCTGGTATTTTGTTCCAGTTTCTGGGAGTTAACTGATTATTGCCAGGAGCTAGGTGAGGTGCTATTTATGTGGATCCGCACTATAACCCTGTAGAGTGGCACCACTATTGTCACCATTTTTACTGATGAGAAAACTAAGTGTTCAAGACCTCGATGAAGATCACACAGCCCAGACTGTTGTATGACCAACTCTGCAAATGTACCAACTCAGAAATCAGCAGGTTTCTGTGGTCTACCCCCACCCCACAACTCAGGGCCAAAACACAAGTAACACACACCCTTTAGGAATAACCAAGTCAAGTGACATTTTCATGGAAATATCTTAACAAATCAAATTCAATGCAAAAATCAAATGAGGAACAAAATATCAAATTTTTAATAACAATAGTGTCCGACCCTGTGGCTTGGTCTCATTCACTTCACTTAATGCTGGTCCCCGTTCTTATAAAAGTTCATTTAGCAAAGCAGTTAGTAGCAAACTAAAGGTTATGGGGCTCTTAGGATTGAAAAATATATTCATTAAATATATAATGAATTGAGAGGGTTGCTAAGAAAAATTGCCAGACTCAGAAAGTCAAGGGTCCTATGTTTTCCTCTTATATGTGGGAAAGAGAGAGGAGAAAGGGAGAAAGAAAAAGGGGGGGTAGAATCTCACGAAATTAGATGAGAGGACAAGTAGACTAGACATTGGGCACAGAGTGGGTGGGGGCAAAGGGAAGGGAAAGAGGAGGTACTGGGGGACTGAAATTGACCAGGTCATGTTATATGCATGTACAGCTCTGTTATAGTTTGGAAGTGGATGTCCCCCCAAAAGCTCATGCGTCAGACAATGCAGGAAGGTTTGGAGGAGTAACGACTGGGTTATAGCCTTAACCTAATCAGTGAATGGATCCCTGATGGGAGTAACTGGATGTTATGGGGAGGCAGGTGGGTGTGGTTGGAGGCAGATGGGTATGGCTGGAAGAGGTGGCACTGGGGGTTCTCTATCTGTCTCTGGAGAGTGGAGTCTCTCTCTGCTTCCTGATCACCATATGAGCTGCTTCCCTCCACCACACTCTTCCTCCATGATGGCCTGCCTCACCTTGAGCCCCGAGGAATGGAGCCTGCTGTCTATGGACTGAGACCTCTGAAACCATGAGCCCTCAGGTAAACGTTTCCTCCCCTACAGTTGTGCTGGTAGGGTCTTTCCAGCAGTGAAAGAGCTGACTAAAAAAGGCTCCCCTATTATAATGCACTAATAAAAGATGAATAAAAATAAAGACTATTGGAGATACCTGGATATGTCTATGTCAATAAGAAAGAGGTTTGGCCCTTGCTAGTTCAAACTTTAAGAATTTCCTAGTTCATGCACCACTTGGATGCTCTGAAAATGTTACTCAGGAAACACAATCACTGGCTTGCAATGCTGGTTATATTAGGAGACAAGAAACTGTACTCATCTCATCTTTTAGATTTTTAGATTGTGTGGAGCTGGAGTGCAGAAAGGACTACTTGCCAGTTTATCCTGTAGGTAAAGAGCCATCCTTGTGAAAAATTGCCTTTTATTTTATTTATTTTTTTTTTTTTTTTGTATTTTGAGATCAAACACCTAGGGCTTTTCCATAAAATAAAATAAAAAAAAATCAAGACCCTAGAATTCAAAACAACTAATTAAATAAAATGGAGAGCATAAATTTGTTGTTGCTTTACCAAAAAGTCCAGAGTTGTAATTGAAGCATTAAATTAGCTCTGGGCTCAGTGCTTTGAGAGGGCTATTTGCCTGAGTTACGGCCAGGGAGGTCTCAGTGAAATACAGCAGTGAGGGGTGCTATCTAGGAAACCATGCTTGGGGTCCCCCGGGCACTGAATCCGCCCAAAAGGGATCTTCCTGTTGAGAACACCAAGAATAGAACAGTACATTAAAAGAAAAAAAACACACTAATAAATACACACATCTCAGAGATAGCAGGGGAGAGGGGATCCCTACTTTCCTAGAAACAAATAAGACCACAGAATCTGAATGGCCCTGAAGATGCCACAGAAATGTTTTGGACAATGAAAGCCAGGAGCAAGAATTAAGCCCAAGGCAAAAAAAAAAAAAAAAAAAAAAAAAAGAAACCTGGAGTCTCTAAATGGTCTCCTTTATATAAGAGAAAGATTAGAAAAATATATCTGTTGGCTCAGAGTTGCATCCTATAAAATGACAATCTATCTGGAGATGTAGGTGGAGAAATAACCACATCACGCTACCAAAACCTGCATTTGTGTTGGGCGCAGTGGCACAGGCCTGTAATACCAATGACTTGGGAGGCTGAGGCTGGAGGAGCACAAGTTTGAGGGTATCCTGGGCCCTTAGCAAGTTGGTGAGACTCTGTCAGAAATAAAAAAATAAAAGGGGCTGGGGGGTGTAGATCAATGGTAAAGTGTCCCCGAGTTTAATACCCAGTACAAAAACAAAAACCAAAAATGCCTCCCCAAAACCCACACTCCTGATGACCAGGTACTGCATCCAAATTAACACGGGTGGTAAGGAAACCCCAAGCTCAGGGATGGATATAGGAAAATATAAGAGAATCAAATGTTTAATCACTCTATGAGGATATTTTTATATTCCAGAACTTGCACAAAAGTCCGCATCCTGACCCCATTCCACAATATAGCCAATTGCCCTTTAACATATAAATGGATAAAAAAACCTGTGGTGTATGTATATACAATGGACTATTACTCAGCCATAAAGAAGAATGAAATGATAGTTGCTGATAAATAGATAGAGCTGCAGGAAATAAGCAAACCCATAAAACCAAAGGCCAAATGTTTTCTCTAATAAGTGGATGCTGATCCATAATGAGGGTGGGGTAAGGAAGAATGAATGAACTTTGGATTATATAGAGGTGAGTGAAGGAAGGGAAGGGGAAGAAATATGGAGTAGAAAGGATAGTAGAATGAATCAGACATTATTATCCTGTGTATGTATGTGACGACATGACTGGTGGGATTCTACATCATGTACAACCAGAAGAATGAGAAACTATATTTCATTTATGTATGATATATCATAGTGCATTTTACTGTCACATGTAACTAATGAGAAGAAATTTAAAAAATGAGAAATGGCAAACAAAAGTACCATGAGGGAGAACCTGCTGATCTGAGAGAGAGGGTAATCAGCAGCTAGAGAACTAGAAATAGTCTAAAACTATAAATATGTACAAAATCAATGATTAAAAAGTCATAGAAAACCTAGAGAATGAACAAAACATTACTTTTAAAGATCATGAAGATTCAAAAGAAAACCAACTATAAATATTGGCAAGAGAACTTATTACCATTATGTTCTTAATCAGTAGATTGAACACACTGGATATCTGAAAAAGGACTAATTGGATTTGAAGCAACCACTTGGATTGCAGTACAGATAAGAGAGACAAGAGAACAGCAGTTATGAGACCAAAGGAAAAGATCAAAAAGTCCAAATCTGCACTTCACAGAAGCTCGAGAAGAGGAACAGGAGGGAGGACAAATTTTCAAAGAAATAAGGTAAGAATACTACAGCATTGACAAGACACATTCAATTGAGAATGCACTTCAAATCAATCCCACCTAGATAATCTAAAAAATATATGCTAAGCAAAATTTTTATTTATTAGAAAAAAAACTTTTTTTTTTTTTTTTTTTGCAATTGATTGAAACCCTGAGATTTAACCTAAGATCAGTGTCTATAGCAGTGACCGTCTTTCTGGAGAGCATCAGGTGACCATCCTTCTGGAGCTCAGCAGGTCAGGACCCCAGAGGAAGTAGGATTATGGGCAATCAATGCTTTGGAATGGGCCAAGATATCCACTCAAATAAATCTTCTGTAGAATTTCAATCCTATTCAAAGAGGGACCATATTAATGTAAACAAAAAACTGCTTTTCTGGTGCTGTTGAGGATAGCACTTTTGTAGAATACAAAGTTATTTATAGACATCAATAACATTGTCTCACCATTGGCTTATCAACTAATTATTATTAATATGCCCAGGACTGAGCTGACCACTCTACAAGCATTTTTCCCATTTAATTTTTACAACAGTCTTTTAAGACAGGTGTGTGTGTGTGTGTATGTATGTATGTGTATATATGTGTGTGTGTGTGTGTGTGTGTGTGTGTAAATATATATATTTATATTTAAATATGTATTATAAATATGAATGAATAAATGCACACTTAGAAAAGTATCTTGTTCAGGGTCTCAGACAATAATGGGAGAGAGAGAGAATTCAGATCTGCATGATGACTTTAATTTTTTTTTTTTTTAAGAAGAGGGTGCCTTAACCACTGAGTTTCATCCCCATCCCTTTTCTATATTTTATTTAGAGACGGTCTGAGTTGCTTACAGCTTCACTAAGTTGCTGAGGCTCGCTTTGAACTCAGGATCCTCCTGCCTCAGCCTCCAAAGCCACTGGGATTATAGGAATGCACCAGCATGCCTGGCAACTTTAACTTATTTTTTAATGTGGAAAATGCAAAAGAGAGAGATGACTGTGAATGACCAAAGAAAGCAAGAGGCTTCATGGAACTACGTGAACTTTGAGAGCTTTTTTTTGAGCGAAGTTGGAAATATTGGTGTTGTGAATCAAGCAGGCCACCTAGAGAAGTTGTTCTTGCTAATGACCAGCGACTCCTGATCTTGGGGGGTCAGAGTGGAACTCTGAGGGTACGGACGGAGTCCTTTCAAAGGACAGAATCAAGGGGTTACATAGCCAGGATTATGTACGGGTGGAGGAAAATACATTAGCAATCTCATCTTGAAGCTTCATAAATATTGCTCAGTGGTGAAAGGGGAAGACAGCCTGTTTATTTTGAGCATGGAGTGCGTGCAACATTAATTTTTTTAAATGTCAGGCATAGGCATGTGAGATGTGCCTGTTTTCCAGCAATATGCTTTTTCCATAGAATGCGGAATTAAAAATTAAATGCTAATGGAGGCACGAGTGAATGAATCAGAAACAGAGTCAAAGGAAAATACCAACACTGTCTGAAGCTGAGCAATCATAAAGATTTTTTTTTTCCCAGAAGGTTAATATAAGCCAAAGTGGGCTTCTTGGTCCAGGCAGCACTAGGCGCTATTTGTTTTCAATATGCTCTCTCCAAATGTACAATAAGCACCATTTTGAAGTCAGTGCTTTTAGCAAAACTCCTATTTTTCACTGCAAAGAAACCCAATTTATTTTTTGTTCAAAGAAAAAGAAAATGGCATTATAGCCATCTTGGAGAGAACTGATGAAAACATTGGCAAAACTTTCAGATAAGAGAGATCAAATTGTTTACCAAGAAAAAAAAAAAATATATATATATATATATATATATTTCATTTTATTCTCTCTCTCGCAGACATTTGGGAACCAGGGGAGAGGGCTGGCTGGGTGGGGGAAGGGCTCTGACATTCCTTCTTCCTGTGGAGAAACCTTTTAAAAAAGCAATTCAGCATTTTAATCGTTACACCAGGTCATCTGAAAAAAGTATTTAACTTTCACTTTGATTTTCATTTCTTTCATCACTCCATGATGGTTGTTTCTGTGCTGACAGAAACAGATTTCTGGCCCTCAAAAAGAAAAAAAAAACAAAAAACACCCTCATCCATTCAAGGCCAGCTTCCAGCTTGCTCTTTTTTCAGGGTAACATAATCAATGTTTTAAAAGTTCTTTCTTTCTGTGTGAGGTACCCATATGCTTGGGTGAAGATGATAGTTTAAACTCCACTGAAAATAATTGAATTAGTTTGCCCTTGTATTTCTGGTCAATACCCATGTCTGTGGATTCAGGCTTTCTACTGGAAATTCTGCTTTCCTGAGGCTCCTTCCACACTCAGCTGTGTACTCAGATGGAAGGGCAATAAATTGCCAGTTTGGAGGTGAATGAGAGCAGAGAGAAATTAAAATGCTACTCTTTAGCTTTTCAATTTAAATTTCTGAATCAATGTCCAGGGCTACCCTCAATTATCATGAATGATCCAGTTTTTTCTCAGTTCACCATGACCTTCATTTCCTTGGTCAGAGATGATATTTGTATACCATTCTCAGAACTTTGTTTTTTCATGTTAGGGTATGATTGTAGCATAAAATTGTATACTCATGAGAAAGGAGATAGATATTTTATTTCCCTTCCCAAAGCTAGTGTATTTCTCTCTTTTCTGTAGTCTTTTGGCAGGGACAGACATAAACCAGAGCTCAGCTCCATAATACGAGGGCAACCACCCTAGTACCATCCAAAACCCACTAAGACTTGTCCAGCTCACACATCCAGAATCACAGCACATGTGACTAAACTCCAAATCAGGTACTCATGGCAGATATTACTAATCAACCACTACACTGCTTCCCAAGGAGTACAGATTGGACCTCTAATTCTCCTCCACAGAGCTCTCTAGGAAAGTCCTACCAGTAGAATTTACAATTTTCTTGCCAATCCTGATTGAACTATCTGCCTTTTCCTATGATCTTCACTTTAGAGGGAAACAGGATACAGTGGTAAAGATCTTGAATGGGGATATGAAGTGGCCAGGTCTACCTATGCCTCTATTCCAACAATCAGCAAAGTATTTTCCCCTTAACCAAATTGCTTGCCCTTTTTAAACTTCAGTTTTCTAATCTAAAACAAGTACTTTGGGTTTGATCAGAAGATGTCAATCATGACCCAAGGATTGCGGAGGGGCCCACTGCCGTTCTACCAGGGCTTTGAACCTATAGCATTCAAAATACTATCTTTACATTAATTGAATGACATATAATTTTCCAAAGTAGATAGATGTTGTTGCAATAAATGATTTCTCTAAAGGCACTGTTAAACTTATAGCATGTTTGTTACTATATGCTTTCTCCATCAATAGATTCCCTAAATAAATGGTTACTCTTTATCAAGTCTTAACATCCTCATCTGTTAACAGCATGAAAAATAAAGGCCATCTCAAGGGATTTTTGTGAAGATTAAGTGAGATGCTGCATAAAAGGCTTGGTAAGTGTAAGTGTTCCATAAAGCACAAAAGGACATGGGCTTCCTGGGACACAGGAGGAGGAGAGTGTTAGCCATCCTGGGCCTGGACTTGCTCCCTGGAGATGGGTATTAAATGTAAACCATAAAGTAGGAGAGTAGGATTTCTTTAAATACTCATAGAAGTATTCAAGGAAATTCTGGGACATAGTTACAAAGCTGGTCATATCAGCCCTTGGGCAAGTAGTATTGCAAAAATACCAGTCGTGCTAACTCTTTGGGAATCATAGATGCTAAAACTTCCCCTTTCCTGAGGGTCACGGTATTTTCCATTTGTTTCCATATTCTTGGATAGCTAATTTAAAAATTTAATCTAATTTTACAGAGGCTATATTTCTGGCATCTTTCTTCCTGCTTGCATCTCATTTAAAGGAAGCAGAGAGCCACTACTATTACCATGGCGTGGAGAGCCGTACTTTATTGTTACGGAGGTTCCAGACATTTTAAAAGGTTAGGAACTGAAGGGGCAACTGGTTCAGCAGTTTCCTTTGATCTCTGCAACATGGTGAATTTTAGAGTTAAGCACAGATATTAAATCAAAAGCAATTTTTTGAAAGGATGGGTCTGAAGACAGAAATCCCTCAGTGGTAAAAGGGAAGGTCCTCTTTAAACTGTTAACACTAACCTTCCAAGATCAGCAAGTAAAAAAAAAAATAATAATAATAATAATAATCACATAAATCCTTCTATTCCCAATATTGCCCATGAAGGTCTATTGAATTTTTCAGTGTAGAGACCTAGGAATGTTCTTTGATCTTTTTTCATTTTCTTCCTCTTCTAAAGTCTCATCCATCCACCAGTTGCCAAAACCACCTGAAATTATTTTGAATCTAGGTCCCCCTGCCCGTCTCATGCAAGCCTAGGTCACAGCATGTCCACCTGCCTCTCCAAGTCACTTTCCATTTTGTCTTCAGAGGAAACCTTTGTATTGCATCGGGAGGATGACATTCTCCTCCTTGAAATTCCCCCTGCCAAGATTTTGTGATTTGTTTTAGTAGTCGTACAATAACATGGGGGTTGACTCTTGACCGACCTCATCAACCCTCCCCTGCTATAAAAAAACTCAATCATCTAGCTCTTCTATGTGCTTCCTTGGAAACACTGATTATATTCGGAACCATTCCTTCATTTCCCTGTTAGCTGTTTGTTTCTGCACATTGAGAGCAGGGGGCTTGTCTCTTTTCCACTAAGAGATCTCTAGAAGCCAGAGCCTGATACCTGGAAAGCCCATAAAATGAAAAAAAAAATTTTTTTTTTGTTAAATCCATAGAAGAAATGGCATGACAAATTCTGATAGTAACTTTTCACTCTTAATATGTGAAAAAAAACCATTTTGATGTGGGTTATCAAAAACTATGCCATCTTCAGTGGGAAAGATTCGTTGTCCAATATGGTGGCCACTGGCTATAATATCTCTCTATCACAGAACATTTCCACCATTATGAACATTCCTGCTGGGCGGGACTACTGGAGGGCCTGGGCTGAGCTGGAACAACCCCTCCCTGACCTGATGACCTGGCTCCTGGGTTGCTTCCTAGCTCTCACTTGGGGTCTTGCATGGTCGTCCTCCCAACACGAAGCTGTTTTATTTACAGCCCTCGGTCAGCTTGGTTTACTAGGTCTGAAAAAGCGTGATTGACCACGGGGAGTGAGCCTCCCTCGGAGAAATATGAAAACCGGGAGGCCTGCCTGCAACTCCATTCAAAGGGTTTTCTTTCACTTCAGCTACAAAAGCCTTGTGGGAAAACACTGATCTTTTATCACTAGACTATTGTTTAATATTTATCCAGCACCAAAAACTACGCCGAGGGCCCACACTGGAACTCAGGCTGGTCTCTGCCTTGTGGGATTTACCATTTAATTAGACAGATGGGGGAAAAAAAAATCCCCAAGTGTGGTTCCCAATCACATTTATGAATAATAAGCTGGACTGCAGCTTCTGGCAAGATGCCACACTGACAGGAGGCAGCATGTGGCTTGTCTTATTGTGTCCTACAATGAGCCCCCGAGGTCCCAGCTCTGCTGTTACCAGACTCAAATGCTGTTTGTCGTAGGACTCTCTCTCACTTTCCACTGTCGCTGAGACCTTCTTGCCTTGGGAACCTGCCACCCATAGACCAGTTTTCCTTTCTTTGGGGGTGAAGGCAGGTCTGAACCGGTTTTATTTTACCTACTCTCCCTTGCGTATGACTTAGCACAGGCACAGACACGTCTGGACACCAACTGGCTGACCAGGGGCAACTGTGGTATCATCTTTGTTAGGGCGCAAAGGACCCCTCTGTCACTGTAAGGAACTGAGCTCCATCGTTTAGTCCTTTGTCCCCATTTTATCATCCTTCTGAGAAGCTTCAAACTTCTGTCCTCCCCTTTCTCCAAAGAGCACTTACAGTGGCATCTAGCAAAACGGATACTCCTTTTTCCATTTTAACAACTTTATTATAATAAGATATACATATCATAAAGTTCAAATCCCTCATTTTTGTTCCAGGGAGTTGGCCAACTGTCTCCAGGATCTGATTTTAGAATATTTCTATCACCCCAAAAAGACACTTCAAGGTCTTCAAGGTGAGTTCTCGTTCCCACGGCAGCCTTCAGCAAAATGGGGCTTTTGAGACTCTTGCAGAGACCCTCTTGCCTTGGGAGTGACTCTTTGTCTCTATGGATTTGCCTGTTTGGGACATTCTGTATAAAAGGAAGGATACCACATGTGCTCTTTGGTGACTGGCTTCTTTCACTTAGTGTGAAAGGTCTACCCACACCACAGCATGTATCAATATGGCCTTTTTACCACAGGATGCTGCTTCACTGAATAGATATACCACATTCACACTCCTTCTATACAAAATAAAAATTCCTTCAAGGCTTTCATTAAGAATCTTCTTGCCTTTTATTTATTTGAAGGAAGTTCAGAAAGTTTTTTTTTTTTTTTTTTTTTTTTTTTTTTGGTAGTGGTTTGAGCTCAGGGGCACCACTGAGCCACATCCCCAGACCTATTTTGTATTTTTTTTTTTTTTTTTTTTAGAGACAGGGTCTCACTGAGTTGCTTAGCACCTTGCATTTGCCGAGGCTGCCTTCGAACTTGCTATCCTTCTGCCTTGACCTCCTGAGCCACTGGGATTTCAGGTATGCACCACCATGCCGAGCTCAGTAAGCCATTTTTAAATAATATTTTCTCACATTTTTGCATCCTAAAAGATAAGCTCTCCCCTTCATATGTGCACATAGTTGTGACATCTTCCAGAATCACTTAAAAGCAAACATGTCCACTGTTGGTTCAGTGTTTGGGAAGTTCTTTCCTTGGAGAGATGATCAGGCTATTGCTGCTTAGAATGATCACTGTCAATCTCTATAATTTCAAATTGCAGTAAATGACTCATTTTAGTGGAAAACAATGACAAAATTGTCCACAAGAAAGAATTTAGATCTGCAGTGATGGTACCAATGTGTTATCTTCTCTACATACATACAAAATATTTATGATGATATGATTCATTCATTCATTTACGTTTGGTAGGCTGTGTGCTCCCCAAGTCTCCTGCGTCCAGTTTGAACAGAGGTTGGGACTTGATGGACTGCTGCGGCTCTGTCCAGTACTGCTGGAGACTTCTCTTCCATAGGACATCGTGTCTGAATTACCAGGCGGAGTGTTGGGTCATCTCCAGAGACTAATGTCCACCTTTACAGTGGCCGCTCTCAGATCCTCTCCAAGTGATCTCTGTGTTCTCTACTCTTCTTCTGGCCCTTCCCACGTATTGGAATCCTCCTCCTTCTCCAAGTCTCATTTCCCATAGCTGGAAGTAGCCTTACTCTCTTGATGGATTTTTTTTTTCTATCTACATTCCCAGTTTGGCTGCAAAACGTATATCCACATGCAGCTGCCTTGGCCTGGGATCTCCGACTTTTCATTCTTCCTTTTATGTAACTGACAACCTTGTAAAATATTTGGGAGATAACACCATCTACTTTGAACAGAGAACTCTGGAGATTTTCCACCATGCATGCTTAAATAGTTGTGACATAATTTTAAGCACTGAATTTAATCTAATTTAAGCAAAATATTTAGCTATAGCTTGTTACCCTGGTTCAGCTGGGGTTCTGACCCTAAATATAGCTCTTTTGATGTGTATGTGTGTCTGTGTGTGTGTGTGTTACTGGGGATAGAATCCTGGGGGTCCTCTACCACTGAGTTACATCCCCAGCCTTTTATATGTATTTTTAATTAGGAAATGAGGTCTTACTAAGTTGCCCAGGTTGGTCTCAAACTGACTTTCAATACTCCTGGTCTCAGACTCCTAAGTCACTGGGATTATAAGGTGACACTACCAAGCCTAGCTGGTTGCCTGGTTTTTATTAGTTTGTATTACTATTAATGCATTAAGTCCCATCATCCCAGATAGGAAATGTATAAAAACTTAAATTGAGCAACAAATACAGCACATGTTAACTTTTGAAATAAATATTATGCTTTTAGAGTTCTTTTAATAGGTGAATGATTAGAGTATTTGAAAAATATATAGGAATGTACATATCCATATATAATAAATGCACATAAAGGATATATGCTCTAGATTATGATTTCTAACCTATTTTAATACACCTGTGTTTTAAATTTTTTTATTTGTTTTCATTGTTATACATGACGTAGAATGCATTTATGCACTTTGAAATTACATACATTTTTCTGAGTGCACATGTCACAGAATCTACTTTTGTTGGAATATCTGCAGAATCAAAACTTCGGGATGTAGCAGGTTGACAAGGATTGACCAATGAATGCCAGCTCTGCCCAGATACTGGATTAACACTGGACACAAACTCGCTCTTGTCCTACAAAGCTGTCACTTTATCACCATGTTAAAGATGCTGAAACTGAGACTCTGAGGCCAAGCGACCGTGCCAAGCCCACAGAGCTATTAAAAAGCAGAGCTGGGTTTGAGTCCAAGTTCACTCCGATTCTGGTGGCCAGGCCCTTCCCACAACTGCCTCCCAGCTTCCTGGTGACTTGACGGTCATTATGTGGCTTACTTAGAACTCCAAAATGGCTGACAGCAGAGAAAGAGTTCCCGAATTCAGCCAGATTGGCTACATTACACGGGAAAGTCATTCTCAGTGTACCTCACCCTTGTGGAAATGGGCATGGAACAAAGCATGGGAGGAGGTTCACAGGAAATCATCCCACTTTTTTCAGAGGCCGACGTTCTGTTGCTACAACCTCTGCAAGCTCTAGCCATAGCCTTGCAGAATATTTTCTGCCACATCTAACCAGCAGGGTCTTTATTCCCTTGCCACAATAGAACTCCACTCTCATCTGCCCCCAGGGCTTTGAGTGTCTGTCAATCTCTGAACCTTTGCTAGGAAGCAACTTCATTTCCTTTGCCCTCCCTGGGTGTCTGTGAAGCCAACCGTATCTTTTGTGTCTGCTGCAAATAAAAACACCAGGCCGAGAGAGGCTGCTGACCAGTTCTTGTGGTAATGAACTCCTTTTGGGGGGAGTCTGGTAGGTCTGAGACCACAGCTGCTCTCTCTTACGCCCTGGGGTCTCCACTGTCTGGTTTCACACTGAAGATCCCAGGCGATCTCTCTGACCACTGCCCCGCGGAGCCGCTTCAACTCAGGCTTACTGAGTCCTAAAGACACACTTGATGGGATATGATGTCACCACCGCCATTTCATATTTCATCAAGGGCACTCCGAACACTTGGCACACCACTCAGAAAGGCAATGTCCCCAGTCCCTCCTCCTTCCTTCGTTGCCACAAAGAATTTGACCCGGTGCAACTTAACTCGCTGAGACTCTGTCATTGCTGACTTTCCTAACCTTGGAGCTCTGTCCCCTGCAGGTGTCCAGGGACTGTCTGGGTGGTGTCAGGCTTCTGATGCTAACTATCACGATTATGGATGTGACCTCAAGTACAGACCTCCTGCCACCCTGAATTAGCCTGAACAGGCACCAACCAGCTGGCCCTGTGGGAATGTCACTGACCCTGGATTTCTTTTCCTGCTTCTGCCCTTGGCATCTGCAGCCTGAACTCGGGAACACGAATAGCCCCCTGCTATTTGCGAAAAGTCCTTATGTCCAGTGCCGGCTTCTGTACCCAGCTGGCTTTGTGCTCTCAGGTCCTCTCTCGCATGGTTTCTTTAAAGCTCCTGGCAAGTGTCATGGGGGCCGTCGCTTAAGTTTGTTGGCTAACTTAAACTTGACACTTCACCGAAGACACCGTTCTGCCTCTGACACCGAAGGTGAACCCTTCTCTAATCACCTTCAGTGGCTGCCCTGCTACCTCTTGCTTTCAGTAGTTTCTTTTAACATCTTGTGTAAGGTCCCTCAAAAATGCTGTCAGCCGGATGGTGCTAGAAACGGCGTGGGGAGCTAAAAATAAACACCTTCTGCAGATAGGGACAGACACACTGTACAAATAGATTACCTGGCCACTCTCCAGGCCTGATTACATTGGAGGTGCACTTGTTTCCTATTAGGAGACCGTGAAGCGTTTGCATAGGGCGCTCAGCCATGCACAGGTGCTAGAAACCATTTTTTAAATTGCCCATCAGCCGGGCAGTGTGACAGGCAGAGATCTAGGGTTTGCAGAATGGGTGCAACTGTGCTCCTTGTGAGGCAGTCGCCAGCAAGGGCCAAACATCCTGTTGTTAAAGCAAGCACTGGCTTGTTGCTTACATAAAAAAAAAAAAATCTTTGGGGGTTTATCATTGTAATTTAATTAATTGATTTTTTTTTTTTTGCTTTTGCAATAGCAGAGAGAATTTGCAATCAGTAAGCACATCTGTCTGAGCCCACAAATGGAGTCATTAGAGACACGGTTGTCGAATACCAGCAGATCCCTCTGAGCATCACTTGCTGAAAGATGCTGCTCACTCGAGACCTCAGCAAGGGGACTCCTGATGGCGTCCATCTTTGGGACACAGACTGTGTATTAGGCCACCCTGTGGCTGTTACTTCTGAATCTTCCAAGAGTCCCACGAGGTCATTTTTACAGTGAAACAAGTCAGGTTTTTGAGCAGTTGAGTGACTTCTCATAGACCAACAGCAAAAGTGGTGTTTGTAAAAGATAATCCCAGTTACACATGGTCAGTTCTGTGCAGGTGTTGTACTAAGGGATGGTGGTACTCACAGAGCAGGAAGCTGCTGTAGACCAGAGTTCAGCCACCTTTGGAATATGGCCAGCAGTTACCTCTCTCCCTGTTGTTCAACCAGATGCTGCCCAGTGGGCGGGGAGGCAGGTGATCCCCAGTGCCTTTCAAGAAGGGTCAGAGGAGCCAGGCAGCACAGTGGTGCACGCCTGCAATCCCAGTGGTTTGGGAGGCTGAGACAGGAGGATCATGAGTTCAAAGCCAGCCTCAGCAACTTAGCAAGGCCCTAAGCAACTCAGTGAGATCCCGTCTCTAAATAAAATACAAAAAAAAAAAGATGGAGATATGGCTCAGTGGTTGATGCTGGTGAGTTCAATCCTTGGAGCCCCGCTCCCCCCAGAAAAAGGGTCAGAGGAACCAAGTCAGGGTTGGTACTGAATAAGCTCAACCTCTGGCCACATGCTCTGGTGTTTTGTGAGCATGTTATTAAGGCTTCCAGAATTCTGATCGGGGGAACCGTGTTGAGAATCCTGACCTCACAGAGAGCAGACAAATGGATTTTTCTAAAGTACCAAAAAGTCACTTGGACACATAGTTCTAGATGGTGAAGCTCTAACCAGGGGCAGGAAAGACAGCAGTTAGCACCTGACCTGCAAGGAAACAGCGGGCTGGCTCTCTGCCTGTGCCCCGATTTCATCCTTTCATTCCAATTTTCACCATGAAAATGGATTAATTCCGAGGTGCTTTCAATTGTGATTAGACATTCTCTCTCTGTGGTGGTGTCAGGATTATAAAACACCAAATACAGCAGTTAATTATAATGCCATGAACTGCTTTAACCTTTTCAATTCTGCTCTCAGAGGTTGGCTTCCATTCTTAGCTATTGCTTACAGGTTAGTAAGGCTCAGAGCAGGATGTGGAGTGCATGGACCAGCAAATAAAACTGGGGAAGACTGGAGAGGTCCGAGTGACCTCCAGAGAATGGCAGGGGACAGTCACCATCAACTCCTCTTGGTTTTTGTTTGTTTTGGTACTGGGGATTGAACCCAGGGCCACTTGACCACCGAGCCACACCTGCTACCCTACTTTGTATTTTATTTAGAGACAGGGTCTCACTGAGTTGCTTAGTGCCTTGCTTTTGCTGAGGCTGGCTTTGAACTTGTGATCCTCCTGCCTCAGCCTCCCAAGCCTTCCATGCTAAAGAACTTGCAAAAGATTGTCTAAGTCTTCACAACACATCTACAAAACTGTTTTATAGAAGACCAACTGAAGCTCAAGAAGGTTGGAAAATTAAAAAATAAATAAAAAAAAGAAAACTGTCTACTGTCACACAATGTTCTAGTCAGCTCTTTCACCACTTTTCACCAAAAAGACCTGACAAGAAAAGAAGAGGCAAAGTTCATTTGTGCTCAAGGTTTCAGAAATCTCAGACAGTTCTGTTCCTGGAGGTGAGGCAGAACATCCTGGCGGAAGAGGGTGGTAGAAGACAGCAGCTAAGGGCACGGCACCAGGAAAGCAGAAAGAAAGAGACTCCCCTCACCATGATCCGAATATATACCCCAAAGACATGCCCCCAGTGACCCTCCTCCAGCCACACCCAACCTGCCTACAGTTACCACCCAGTTAATCCCTCACTGATTGGGTTAAGGCTCTCAGAACCCCATCATTTCACCCCTTTTTCTTGCTTTTTTTTTATGCATGAGCTTTTGGGGGACACCTCACCTCTAAACCAGAACACACAGCTGCTGCGTTGTGGCATCGGGGTCTAACCTGCATCTTTGGACTCCAGAGCTTGCGCTCCTAACCAAAGCTCTGCGGGATGGTATGGACTACTTTACTCACCACCTAAAGGTACACAAGTTTCTAAAATAAGCCTTTGCCCACATCTGTCCTCTTTCTGCAAACACCAGAGGTATCCCTGCCTGCAATAATGAGCCGGAGAGTGCTTGCCCCATTCCGCCTTACTCTCCTCCATTAACTGCAAGGACTGAGCCTTAAAATAGCTGTCACCTGCTCTCTGTGGCAGTTACCAGCCAAAGGGAGATGCTCCCTCTGAAGTGGTAGGTGAAGACGACTGGGTTAACTGCCACATGGGTCCCTGGCTTCATTTGTTCTCCTAAGGAGTCTTGATTTTCATGCTGAGAGCCACAGGCAGGAGGGGCCAGGGTAGGTAGGGTTAGGTCACTAAGAAAAAAATTGAAGCAGGGAAACCAGATCACGTCTAGTCTGCTTAATGAACAGTAATGAGGATGACAGTAACCAAAGCCACTGTGTCCCCAAGTATTAACTAAATGCCAAACACCTCGACAGGAGCTTTATGTATGTTCTATTATTTAATGTTCTCCAAATTGTTAGGAGTTGGGCACTAATGTTACTGTTTGGGCTTTCTCATCACTGTGACCAAAATTTATTTAGTGGTCACGGTTTTCAAGGTCTCAGTGCCTGAGGTGAGGCAGAGTATCAAGGCGTAAGAGCCCGGTGGAAGGCAGCAGCTCAGGACACGGCACTCAGGAAACGGAATGCTCTGTGCACCAGGGACAAAATATACCCCAAAGGCACACACCCAATGTCCCACCTCTTTCGGCTACACCCTATCTGCTTATAGTTACCACCCAGTTAATCCGCTCAAGGGGATTTTTTTTTTTTAATTGTAGACTTTAGTTTATTGAACTACTGTTAAGGACAATGTTGAACTTTTTTTTCATACTTTTTTTTTTTTAAGTTATACATGACAGCAGAATGTATTTTGACATATAATACATACGAACAGTCTGGGCCTCTCAGAACACACACCGAGCCCGGATCGGCTGAAGCCAATCAAGGGGATTAATTCACAGATGGGGTTAAGACTCTCATAATTCAATCACTTCACCTCCAAACTCTCTCGCACTATCTCACACATGAGCTTTCTGGGAACACCTCATAACAGTGATTATTACCCTTTTATAGGCAAAACAAACAAACAAACAAACCCTAGGTACTATTCAGGGAATTTATTTACTCAAATTTTAATAATAGAAGAATCAGCAGGGGAAATATTTTACAACTGGCTGGAGGAGAGAGGAGGAGAGACAAGCCCCAGCAGCCCTGGTAGACAGAGCTCATCAATTTCCCAAGCATGAGTACTCCCACTATGACCATTTTCAAGGTCGAACCCAATACTGTTGGAGAAATCCATCTCCAGAAAGGGTGGGGCACATGGAGTCTAACACCCAGCCTTAGACATTCCTGTAACGGATTTCTATTGGGTACAAATTGATCATCCCCTTTCTTTAGCTGCTGTCTACCAAGGGGGTACTAAAGGAGACCCCACTGGGGTTCAGATGCCACACCTGCAAATACCACCAAAGGGCTTTGAACCCCATCTACTATTACCTGCTGACGGCTTCAAAACCCAGCTCCTGCAAGATGGTGGCCCAGGCAAAGGCTGCTCAGGTTTGCTGCTTTGTAAGTGTTGCAAACCACTGGTCTGAGGCTCGTGTTCTATTCTACCTGCCACGAAGTAACCAAAAATACAACACTTGTCCATTTGGGGCAGGTATCACTAATGTAACTGCACCTTGCTGGATGATACTACTGCCATTTTTTTTTCCAAGGTGGGAACCTAGAGAAAGAAGCTCTGCTCCAAGTTATTGGGAAAGGAAACAGCCCTCAGCAATTAGATTTTCTGCCTTGGTCTGACAGGTCTCCTAACCTGTCTCCTTTGGGTCATCTTGCCCTGGCCATCTCTATGGAGAGTGGCTTGTTACTATGACTGCTCATTTTGTTCTGCGGACAAATATCTGAGAACATGGCCAGATGCATGTCCCTCTTCCCCTGAGCAGAGAAGTTAATGAACCAGCTCCACAGCCTCCCTCTTGCCTAGCTTCTCTCAATCCAGTTTCAAAGCACTCTGCTGACAACAACCAACTTGCCTAACTGTGGGTCCTGATTCAATTAGAGCTTTCTTGCTCTTGAGGACTATGTATAGTTTTAACTTTGATTTTGAAAAACAATCAGAAATGTCTTTAAATATAATGCAGCCTGGGAAGGCAGCAGGGTCTGGGGATGAGTTCATAGAAATTGGCATCAGCCAGTCCAGGTTTGAGTCCTGGGTCCTTTATTCAATATCCACATAAAGGTAGAGCAGCTTCTAACCTCCCTGGGTGTCACCTTTTCATTTATAAATGGGACAAAAGTCCTGCTCATATCACTGGGTGAGTGTCAGATAAATAAGTTAAGAGTTTAATATGGTGCCTCCTGCCATGTAATCCTATCAATCACTATTAAAATATAGAGATGAATGCTATAATTTCATTCTTCTTTATGACCGAGTAATATTTCATTGTGTATCCATATCATGTGTTCTTTAAACATTCGTCTGCTGAAGGGCACCTAGGTTGGTTCCATAGCTTTTGTGAACTGGGCTGCTATAAACATTGATGTGGCTATGTCACTGTATTTGCCAGTAAATGGATGGAACTGGAGACCTTCATGCTAAGTAAACCAATCTCCAAAAAAAAACCCCCAAAGCCAAATGTTCTCTTTGATGTGTGAATGCTAACACATAACAAGAATAGAAGTTCATAGGATTGGACAAAGGGGAATGAAGGTAAGGGAGAGGGAATGGGAATAGGAAAGACAGTGGAATGAATGGGACATCACTTTCCAATGTTCATATATGAACACATGACCCGTGAAGCTCCACATCATGTCCAACCACAAGACTGGGATCCTAATTAGAATAGACATATTGCATGTATGTAAAAATACACACTACTGTCATGTATAGCTAAAAAGAATAAAAAATAAATAAAAAATAAAATATAGAGACATTTTTCAACTGTTAAGATAATGGTTAGTGGATACAGCGTTTGTAAAACCCAGCAATAATTTCAAGGTTCCCCAGGAGTCCTTGATGTGAATAGCAGGAGAGTGGCTGACCACGCACCTCTCTCAGACGTACACACCCTCGCTGCTAGTTGTGTCCCTGGGCCAACCAAGGGACCCTTGTGTTCAGGTTGCAAGGAATACTTAGTCGGCTGGATTTTGAGAGTGTAAACTTAAAAATGTAAACAGAACTCACCCTTCCTCATGACAAGAAAACGCACATTTCAAAGGCCTTGTATGAAGTAATAAATCACAAGATCAAAGTTGTTTTTGATTAGATGCGAGTATCTTCATGTGGTGGTCAAAATGAAGAATTTGCATTTAAATAGAAAGATTAATGACTAATACACAAAGCCCATATTTAATCACTATTTCCTTAACACACATAATTTATATTTTTATACAGATCATTCACCTTAAGTCGGCAATTGAAAATGATAGGTGCAGTATTTTATAAAACAATTTTTCTGCCACCAATCATGTGTCTCAGTTATAAATACTTCTGAGGCTGCTGGTTTCACACAGTTTCTTGGGAAATGATCTAAATGTTGGTACAGTAATTTGGGTGTAAATATATATAAGAATGTGTGGGTCTCACCCTATAGAAATACCTCAAACTGAAAAGAATCACCAGGAAGTGACGGTGTGGGCTTGTTCATTGGCTCTTTGCTCTCAAATCTGGGTTAAGTGTAATTTGTCCCCCTAATTCAATTTCAAACAGTTATTTTTTAAAAAGTAATCCAGCCAGGCGCAGTGGTGCACACCTGTCATCCCAGCAGCTTGAGAGGCTGAGGCAGGAAGATCACAAGTTCAAAGCCAGCCTCAGCAAGAGAGAGGCACTAAGCAACTCAACGAGACTCTGTCTCTAAATAAAATACAAAATAGGGCTGGGGGTGTGGCTTAGTGGTTGAGTGCCCCTGAGTTCAATCCCTGGTACCAAAAATCATCATCATCATCATCATCATCATCATCGTCATTCATCTCCCTTTGCAGGCAAATCTAGTAGTGAAACACAAGAGAAATATATTTTCTTTCAAACTAAAATATAAACAATATTCTGAAAAGCCAAGGTGTCTCTAGTGGCCCCAATAGCCTTCCCATTGGTGGCAACCCTGCATTTTGGGGTACTAACTGGCAGATCAAGAATCATCTGGCTTCTTCTAAACTGTCCTTCTTCATGTCAACCCCCTACCACCAATATTTTTCCCACACCCAGGACATAACTCATAAATACGTAGCTTCTCAATGGATCTGGCACCCAAGGCCTTCCCAGTAGAATAGCAAAATCCAACAAGTTTGTGCTGGGCAAGGGACCTCACTGGAGAAATCGCCCTGGGGCATAGCACAGTATCTGTTCTCTGCGACTTTGGGCTCAATGTTGAGCAAATTATGAAATCTGACTTACATTAGCTAGAGAATTGTAATGAAATGACAAATTTGCATTAAATCATCTTTCTCCGTGGGGACCAGCCAATAGCGGAGTCAGCAATGCGGATGCTGCCAGACAATTTAAAGTTACTAGTTGGTATTATGTCTTCCTCTGGGTCTTGATAATTTATGGAGCTTTTCAAATTCTTTCCTTCTCTGCTCCTCTATCTTTCTCCGCTTCCCTCCCTTCCCCTACTCCCCTCTGGAAGCAGCAAGAGCAAATTACATTCAGCAAACAAGACAATGATAAAATATGGGAAACCGGAAGGAATCAAGAGTTATTAGACCTGCTTTGTCCATGCCGTGCCCTTAAAGGCTCAATTGTGGAGTTCGGCATGTTATTTAAAAATAACACCTCCCTTACGAGTTGGCCCGTCTGCTTTCTATTGATCTCTTCCGATTGCTGACCAGTGAAATTAGCGCCCCATCCTTTGCCATTAGGAGGAAAGAGCGAGCTGTAGGGAGGAGTAATAATAAGCACTTTGCTCAGAGAAGCAAGCCAGCAGCTTTGGATTTTTTTTAAGCTTTTTATGATGCCTGATTTGTGCCAGTGATGAATGGACCAGAAAAGGTGGCTAGATTTGGGTGCGGGGTGGTTGGGATGGGAATATTCCCTCTGGCGGGTCTTTGGGCAGGATCACTGGGAGAAGACCCTGCTTGTGGTGGGACAATCTAGTTCAAAGGCCTCTGCAATGCTAACTAGCACCGGATCATGACACACTCAGAAGAAACTGGCACCCAGTTAAGTTTAATAAAAATTCTCTCTGCCCCCCCTCTCATATAAATCTGTATATATCTATATATCTCTCTATATATCTCTCTATCTCTCTATATATCTCTCTCTATATATATCTATCTATATATTTCTCTCTATATATATCTCTCTCTATCTCCTATCTCTCTCTCCCCTCTCTCTCTCATATATATATATATATATATATATATTTCTCTCTATATCTCTCTCTCTATTTCTCTCTATCTCTATTTCTCTCTCTATCTCTCTATCTCTATTTCTCTCTATCTCTCTATCTCTATTTCTCTCTCTATCTCTCTATCTCTATCTCTATCTCTCTCTATATATCTATCTCTATCTCTCTCTATATATCTATCTCTATCTCTCTCTATATATATATCTATCTCTCTCTATATATATATCTATCTCTCTATATATCTATCTATCTATCTATCTATCTCTCTATATATATCTATCTATCTATCTCTCTATATATATATATCTATCTATCTCTATCTCTCTCTATATATATCTATCTCTATCTCTCTCTCTATATATATATATCTATCTATCTCTCTCTCTCTATATATATATCTATCTATCTCTCTCTCTATATATATATATCTATCTATCTCTATCTCTCTATATATATCTATCTATCTCTCTCTCTATATATATCTATCTCTCTATATATATATCTCTATATCTCTCTCTCTCTCTCTCTCTATATATATATATATATATATATATATAATCTGTATATATCCATCTCTTTATCTCTCTCTCTCTCTCTCTATCTCTTGGTTCTAAAAAGTGTGACATCACCTGATTAAGAAAAAAAATCAACCTAAGAATCAGTGTCTAAAGGGTCTTCAGGTCTCACCAGTGACAGCATCCACTGCCGCTGTATGTAATGATCCCTGATGTATAATAGGAAAAGATGTGGTCCAGTGGCTAATGAAACCAGAGCAGCACAGAGAACACACATGTGTTAATTTATTGTCCCTCTGTTGCATTCAGATTCTTATCCAAAAGACCTTTTAATCAGAGTGTTCTCAGGTGGGAATTAGTCTGTCTTTTCAATAACCCATGGATAATGCAAAAAAAAAAAAAAAAAAAGAGGCAAAGCATCCCTTTGTTTCTCACCAGCGTTCCACACACTAATCATCTTCCTCAAATTCAGCTCAGGCTTCCGCCAGAGTTCATTTCATCTTCATCAGCAGTGCCATTTTCTATCTCATATTTCAAAGTGCAATTGGAAAGCAGATATTTAATCAGAAAAGTTTTGGGATTCATTTTTTCGGACACCCAATCTGTCTTTAGAGGCTTTCAGACAGACGAAATTGCGGTTGACGCTCAAAACAACTGAAGTCTGCGTCCTTGAGGAATGTTGGAACAGAGTGGGAGAGGTCCACTTGGAACCCTAGCTCTGTGGTGACTGACTGTGTGCTTTACCTGAGGAGAACTGCCTCACTTCCTAGAACCCCAGTTCTCCCATCTGCAAAATGGAGGTAACTGTCTACAGGGTCTGTTTGTGAAAACTGCTCATTGGTCCTAATTCCAGTGATAAAACCAACTTGAGATAACTTGGGCTCAAGGAGGATTCATTTAGGAGGGTAAAATTGCAGTCACGTAGAAATAGGGTGTTCATGGGCTTTATCCTCTAAACCAAAGGAAAAGAACGCCACCATAACCAACCAGAGCCAATCAGATGGCGCTTTCACCATCCATGGAAACCATGACGGGAAATGCAGCCTCTGGAAAGGCTGAACCTGCACACTGGCCTCTTCTAGGAAGCTAGACAGGGCTCCCACTCTGTCTCTCATCTCTGTGTCTTCATGAATCCACACACCTTCCTCCATCTCTTGTTGGGTTGTCTTATTTTGCTTCAGTCTTCATGGGTGGAAGACAAGAGTTCCTGAGTGTCACCATTACGTGTCCAGTCACATACCGATAATCTGATTATTTGTAGAGACTGATTACAAATTTATAAAGAAAGGCTTCTGATGGTCCAGCTTGGCTAGGATGTTACTCAAGCTTTGTCTAACACAATGAAGCCGGAGCACATGGTATAAAATGTCTGCTGGGGGTGGGGAGTCATTGATGTTGATGGCAAGGTCCATTAAAAGGGGATACTGGTGACTTGGAAAGAGATCCTAAAAGGTACTTACTACAGGAGCAATAAATATGTCCACAGCTAATAACAGTGAGTGACAGGCAGCAGGCACTGAGTACAACACAGAGTGACCCAGCCAACGAGAGAGCTTTGTGAAGCTGACGATCATTGGTCTTCCATTTTTCATCTGCATAAACCACTGTCTTCTGAATGGGATAATGGAAGTGGTTATTGGAGTGTTGGCTTTTCATCGCTGAAATCTTGATCCTCAAAAAGAAACTATGCAAAAGTCCAAACCGGGAGAGTTTCTCTCTCTCTAGACCAGGCACCTTAGGGGTGGCTGCATCCATTCCAGAGAACAGAATCTCTCTCCTCATTGCTACCTTGAATAAGAACGGGGAGCTTCTCTCTGGGACCACATGGTGATGATCCCAGTTGACGTCTCCTTTGGTACCCAAAAATGACCCAGATTCGCCTGGATATTTTTGGATGAGAGGCCCTCAAATCTCATGCATTAAAGAGAAAAGGACAGAATCCAGGAGCAAACCAGAAATGCTTTCCGTTTGTGGAATTGATCGTTAGGCCTTCTGCTATTTAATGAGCTGGTGTATAATGTAATCCAAATATAATCCGAACAGTAACTGGGGGTGGAGGGGGCTAATGACCTTTCTGACCACTAAGAAATCCACAGTTCCCCTGTGTTCACAGAACCCTAAAGAGTCTTTCATAAACTATATGCTCTCAGGAATCATGGAGCTGCTTCCCTAAAACACAAAATAGCAACACTACACTGGAGACTAGGACTCTAACTGGGCACATTTCTTTCATCAATTATAGCTTCAAACCAGAGCAATGAGCCATCTTCTTGAGAATTTCTCAGATGCTCCATGAAAAGTCCACATTTGCTATGATACCTCCCTTCTCTGTTTCATTTCTCTACCTCC
Source organism: Spermophilus citellus (assembly GCF_964194105.1). NCBI lineage: Eukaryota > Metazoa > Chordata > Mammalia > Rodentia > Sciuridae > Spermophilus > Spermophilus citellus. The sequence goes on along the minus strand of NC_138184.1, from coordinate 52,995,617 downwards.
TTGTTATAATTTAGATATGAGGTGTCCCCCAAAAGCTCATGTAGGAGACGGTGCAGAAATGTTTAGAGAGGGAATGGTTGGATTGTCAGAGTTGTAACCCTCACTGAGACGGATTAACTGTGTGGTACCTGGACAGGTGGGGTGTGTCTGGAGGAAGGGAATCACTAGAGGCATGACCCTGGGGTTTGTATTTTGTCCCTGGTGAGTGTAGCTCTGTTTCCCGCCACTGTATCCTGCCACAATGCTCGGTCCCACCTCAGGCCAAGAGCTATGGAATCGTCCCACTGTGCACTGAACCTCTGAAACTGAGCCAAAATAAACTTTTCCTCCTCCAAATTGTTTTTGTCAGGTCTTCTGGTCACAGCGACACAAAAGTTGACTGACACACTCCTTCAGGCTCTTCCTAACCTCTGAACTCCTCTCTGCCTTCTTTCCCCATCAATATCTGCTTTTCATAATCAGGACCACAGAGGAACACACCCTTATTTTCTTCCTGGTTTTCTCCAACATGCATCAGTAAGACTACAAATCTACGTAGGAGAAGGTGACGTAGGAAGTTTTGTTTGAGGCACCAAGATACAAAAACTATCAACACCAAAGGAGGTTCCATAAGCAAAGCTTTCAAAGGAAATATCTAGAAATGGGTTTCCTGACTTTTGAATGACACCCAAAGGGGTAAAATGCACTGCTCTTGACATGAGGGGCTGTGTTCACTGAATGGTTTGTGTCTGGAATATGCCTAAACCTCATCTCCGGGTGATGGTATTTAGAGGTGAAAATTTGGGGAAGTGATTATGTCCTGAAGGGACAGCCCTCCTCAATGATATTCATGCCCTTGTAAAAGGGACCCCTGAGGTTGTCCTCAACTCTTCCACCATTGAAAAAGCATGCAATACTAAGGATTGGGCCCTCATCAGACATGGATCTGCTGATGCTCTCTTGCATTTTGGGACACGGAACACAGGAATAACCCTCTTGAGCTAGGTGCTTCCTTGCCATTTCTCTTCCTCCCAAGGAAGGACATCAACTTTACCTTGCACTGCTACAACTCAGAACATTTTAGTGGTTCCTTATGGTGGGTGGCTGAGGGGTATTGATTGGCTGGATAATGCATAGAGAACTTGTAGAATGGTAGTTCTTTGTTTCAATTATCACTTCCCCAAGGACAAAGCCTTATCCTATGCTTCCAAATTCCCTGAAAGATGGTCTGAAACTATAAAACATCTGACCATGAACTCTCATCTAGGACTTAGCTAGGGCCAACCCTGCCGTATTTGAGAGTCTCAGCAACTGTCTTCCAAGACAGCAATCTTTCAAGATGGCAATTTCCTGCGAACACTAGACCCTCACAGAATGCATGTGTTTCCTTCTGACAGAGGACCATAGCCCCAGGCTGCTTTCATATAAGGTCCAGCCTGAAGGTCCAACATTGCCCTCTCTTTCCACGCTGCCAAACTCAGTGACAGGAACAATCCAGACTAAATGTTGAAGATGACTACCATCAAACCCTGTCTTTTTCTACTGACCTATAAGTTCAGGCTTTCCACACGATAACTGACCTAGAATCCCAATGAGCTGCATTCAGGCTGAACTTGCTTCTCTGGTTGATGCTTTGTCCATCTGTTGATCCTCCGGAGCCGGGTCAACCGTTTTTAGCACTGTTAGTAGAGATGAAAGAGGCTGTATCTGCAAACTTCCCTGTAGTTTTTTCCTCTATAATTTTTACTTCTTCCATCCATGAGAACCAGGTTTATACTGCAAAAACCATCCGTGGTGCATATACATGGTGAACGTAGCTCCTTCCCTTCATGGACTATAGAGTGAAAGTGAGTGGTGTCTGCTCAGCAATGGTGATGGAATAAACAAAGTGACCCAGGGATGACAACATGGTATTTAGAGGATTTAAAGATGGCTGTACACCCATGCTTAATGATGATGTTATAGAAATTTTACCCCAAACAGATGATCCAACACTGATATGATGGTCTGATTTAACTTATCTACTCTGAAGACAGAGCCCTATGAGCCACATGAGTAGGACAACTTTAGGTTCTTCCAATTGGTGGTACAAAAGTGAATCAAGCCGGGCATGGTAGTGCATGCCTGCAATCCCAGTGGCTTGGGAGGCTGAGGCAGGAGGATCATGAGTTCAAAGCCAGCCTCTATAAAAGCAAGGTGCTACAACTCAATGAGGCATAAATCAAATACAAAATAGGGCTGGGGATGTGACTTAGTGATTGAGTGCCCCGAATTCAATCCCTGGTACTAAAAAAAAAAAAGAAAGTGAATCAACGCACCATCAATATGGCAATAATTAGCATATGATTTTGACAGTAATTAGCATCAAATGCTTCCTCTCACTGTTAAGACCAGTAGCACATTTGCATAATGCCTTCTGCCTGCATATATTGCCTTTAACTCTAGTTCTTCTTCCCACAGACCCCCAATCACTCCACTGACTTGTGCCTCTGGAGCAGGGACACCATGTTCCAAGTACCAAGCTTTTAGACGTGTTTAGACTGAGACCTGAGCCCTCTTTCCTTGCTCAACCTTCTTTGGAACCTGCTCCTGGGTTCAAACGCTGATCCCTTACGCTATCTTGACAATGTGTGGTGGCTTCTCCACAAGTGGCCCTCAGCTTTGCTACTCTTCAGGTAAGAGCAGCCAGGGAACCACTTCTCCAGCCCTCAGGTCACTATTCCAGAGCTTGGCCTATCCCTTGAAAAGGAGGGACAGGCAGACATCCAAAGGAAAGGGGACTCCATGACATGGGGTGGGGAGGGCACCACATGGACCTGGACCTATGACAACAGAGTATCCATTACAGGAAGCCATCAGCCAAACAGCGACGTCAACTCTGAAGCCATTTATGTCACAGCCTTCTGGGACTCTTCTGAGAAAGAAACTGTGTTCCTAACGTGCTTCAAAATTTTGTGCGACCGTAACTATATTACATTTATTAAGGGTTAATTAATTGAGCTCTTTCTATGTTCCAAGCTCTGGATTCATCCTTTTAAAATCTTGGCATGGGAATTCCAGAAAAACATGGGAAAGGCGAAACTCTGACAGACTGTGTCACTTGACCGAGATCGCGGAACTAGTCGCCATCTGGACCCAATTTGGTGTCCTTCACCACAGTTTCCACCCTCCCCCAACACATGAATGAATCTTTTGGGGGAAATAATATCTCTGTGTTGTAAAAGAGAGAGATAACAAATTTTTTAAAGTTTTCACCAAGACGGCAGATATCGGGCAACACAAGTGTGGCTGAGCACTTTGCATGTAAGCCATGCTAAATCAAGCTAAATTAAATTCAACAGAGTTCTAGACAGTTAACAAGCTTTTATTAAACCCCTGCTGTGTTGGGCACCCAGCCGTGACTCGGGTTAAGCCCAATACTCTTTAATTTATGAAAATGCTGTTATAATTATTCTGTTTCTTCAATTTAGGTGCCCTCAAGAAGAAAGTTAGAATTTACAATTAAGTGTAAATCATCCATCCCAAGCTCTCTCTTTCCATTCAGCACACCTTCATAAGGTACCTCGTTGGAGGAGACACATCGTGGAGGGTCTGCCTAGGGCCTGATTGTTCACCTTCTCACACTCATGCTTCCTTCCACACCCATGGAGGTGGTGTGCTATCTGTCCTCACCTTGGACCACCTGGTCCAAGTAGGGCCACATGGGTTCTTCTGGGAATCTAGAACTAAAATTTGCTCATCTGTCTTTGCATGTGGATGATCTGTATCATGTGAACTTGGAGAAAAGAGATGCTGACGGGAGCCAGACTGTAGAAAGAGGAGGAGAAGGAGGCAGATCTGTAGGAGAGAAGTAAAGACATCACGCAGCTGGGGAGAGGCAGACACAGACACAAGGTACGAAGCTCAGAATCATGATTAGAAATGTGAATTTGAGGTCTGTGGCTATAGTTTGGTTGGTAGAGTGCTTGCCTCCTATGCATAAGGCCCTGGGTTCAATCCCCAGTACCAAAAAAAAAAAGAGATAAAAATAATGACAAAAATTTAAAAAATAAATAAATAAAAAAGAAACGTGAATTTGGAATCAGAAACTTGAACCCCATGTGGTGGTGAAGTTGGCTACTCTTGATATTGCATTATATGGAGGGAAAACTTTGTCCTGAACATCTTTATTGACAGAACGGGGAAACGAGGATGCTTTTAAGAGTAAGAGCTGGCAAAATGATATTGCCAGGGATCGAGGAAAGCTCACTTTACCCTCCCTTCCCAATCTGGGGAGAAGAACTGGTCTTTTTCGACTGTTCTGTTGGAAACAATTCCCAGGTTTCATTTCTTATTTAGCATCACTGCCAATATCATCCTAAATGCTGCTCACCTCTGAAACACATTTAAGCTTACAGTTTTGTCTCTTTGCACATAGTACACAGCACCTGATCTGCTTACCACCCCTTCCCCTCAATCCAGACCCCTAAGAAATGTCTCTACTCATCTGAGTCCAGATCCAAGGGGGCACATTGGTGTTTCTTTTCACGTGGTGAAAGGATACGTCATTCTCTAATTAATTATGGACCTGTTGGAAACACGCTGTCAATAAAACCGAGGGTTATGTACTAGAGGGAAAAGAAATGAGATGGAAAAAATATGCCTGCCCCATTATTCATTTGTATTGATCTAGATGTACAACCCTATGCATCACCATTTGACAAAAGGTTAAATATTAACAGGAGAATCATTAATCTAACAAAACAAATTAACACAACAATGGCTCTCCCTGTTGGCTTCCTGTGTGCTGTGGAACTCTGAGAGGCCCGAGGAACCCTTCAGACTGATGTTCAGGACTGTTTTTAAGTTGGCTTTTTCATCACTCTGACCCAAAGATCTGACAAGAACAATTACCGGAGGAAAAGTTTATTGGGGGTTCACAGTTTCAAAAGTATCAGTCTAAAGATGGCCCACTCCACTGCTCTGGGTCAAAGGTGAGGCAGAACATCATGGCGGAAGGGCTCAGTGGGGAAAACCAGCTCAGGACACAGTAACAAGGACGGAAAGCTCTGCTCACCAGGGACGGAATGTAAGCCCCAAAGGCACAGCTCCAGTGACCTATGGCCTCAGTCACACTCCCTGCCTACCATTATTGCCCAGGTAATCCATATCAGTAGATTAATTCACTTAATTAACTAATTAGGTTAAGTTTTTTTATATCCCAGTCATTTCACCTCAAAATTTTCTTGCGTTGTCACACACATGAGCTTTTTTTTTTGGGGGGGGGCTTCAGACCTAAACCATAACAAGTGCCTCTCTTTACAGACCCAGCCATGAAGTGAACTGGATTATGAGATAAATAGTAGGAGGTTGTTCTGTGGACTGAACAGTTCTTACAAAGATGGAGGACACACTCACTCTGAGGCATCCACCCTATGCAATGCATGGGCAGAGGCAGTGGAAACATAAAACGTGTTCTAGCACGTCAAATGTGATCTAGGGCTTGCCATAAATCATTTTTAATTTATTTTAAAAATATTTAGTAAGAAGGAAGACTTCAGCAGAGTCTTAGTCATCACTGTGTTTCAGATGCAATGGTGACATTATTTAAAGTTCTCTCCTGTGCTGGTCAGAATTATTTTGATGTTGGCAACTGCTAGCCTCAGACTCCCCTCTGACCCCAAGGACAAAGTTTTCCTAGAGCCATATTTTGTGAGGGATCAGTTTAATTCATTACAGGTGAATCAGAGGCCATGCAGATACAGACATTGGTGACTTTGGTCTTTTGAAACAATGATGTGCATGTGTAGGAGATGACAATTTTTTATGATAGGTTACACAAGGATGCTATTGCTAAACTACATGACGGTTCAAATGGCTACTGAGTTGTCAGTTGTCTGCCATCTTTGAGCATCGTATCTGTATTTTCTCAAAATGAGTTAAAGTACAACTGTGTTTTTCCTATTGATACTACAGACCAGAATGCTTAAATCGAAAAAATTTAAAAAAAAAAAAAAACTTTAAGCACTATATTTTCTTCGGGGAGTGAAGAAACATTTCTATGAATTTTAATAGTTTCTCAGTTTTATTTCAGAATATTTTTCCTCAGTTGAATTTGTTTTAATTTCATAAGAGCAGGTGATTGTGTGTTTCCTTCTATCCACCTTCAATCATCTTTTAATTCATGCAACCATCCATAATCCAATCCTGCATTCATCTGTGCACCCAGGTGTCCATTTAGACACTCAACCATGAATCTATCCTACTGAGCTCCTGAGCCCACCTATTCATTGATCTGTCCATCTACTATTTGGAGAAATAAAATTTACAAGACAGATATGTTGGATTTTGCAGAAACAGGGCCCTGAAGTCTAGAAATATTAAATGACTAATGTAGATCACTCAATCAATGTTTGGAGACCTGGATTAAATCTGTTGTTCAAGTAAGATTTGCTTATTGCTAAAATAAGCAAATAATCAAGAATATAAGTATTTGCTGAAGATCACAAGATTCTGTTAACCAAGTTCCCCCTAAAAATTCAAAGAGAAATGAAAGAATTTTCAAATAAAATATAAGAAAGGCCTAACCACTATGAAAAATTGCAGTCTGAAAGTTTATAGTGAAAAAAAATGAACATGATCAGTTCCCATACAAATCTTTCATTCAGATAACTAAACCCATTTGTCTGAAGAGATGACACTTCACCTTTACCAAGTCATTTGGAAGCACCCTAATCAATTCCAAAGACACTTCACTGTGCGGATATATTACATTTTTCAACGATTCTATGGATTTTACTGGACATCATCCTTAAAATGATTGCCTGCACCAACTACAGATGGATCCCCCAAACACGTGCTCACACCGACATTCACAAGTGGAGATTATGTCAAGAACAGATGCATGGTCAGGGTTCAAGGACCACTTCTCACACAGATCTGTGTATTTTTGTAGAACCTCTTTTCGTAATACCCAAGTAATTTGAAAGCATTTCCTTCAGGAACACAGAATTCTTCGGATGTTAGCCGTGTCTCATCATCACTTAAATAGCTCTTAAAAATTCCCCTCCTCCACAACATCTTCCAATTTAAAGAACATGGCTTTTGTTGGCCTTCTCTTTTCCTGGATCTGAAATATTCCCACCGCTAGCCTTATTTATTTTCCCCTATATTGTTGAAAACGCACTGACCTTCGACATGAAATGCTGCTCAGTAGCTCTCCCATTTCCTTGGCAGGGGTCCAAGTTCATCTACATTAATTTCTGTAGCGCCCAGAGTCCTCCAGGACAGAGACTAAATCAACAATGGGTAGATGAAGGAAAAAACCTGCAATCTCAATGAATCTGAAATGTGGCAAAATTCACCTATTATTATTAATTATTATTATTATAGTTGTAAATGGACACAATACCTTTATTTTATTTGTTTGTATCTTTATGTGGTGCTGGGGATCGAACCCAGTGCCTCATGCAAGCTAGGCAAGTGCTCTACCACTGAGACACAACCCTGGCCCTCATCCTTTGTTTTTTAAATCCAATTGAAGACATTGAGGCAGCATAAGAAAGGAATCTGAACCACGTAGGAGATTTTAAAATTCTTTCAGGCCATTCAGAGACGAACACCAGTTCAATTTCAAGCCTGGTAGATGGGAAGGGAAAATTCTGTCAGAATCTGAGTGTTCTAATAGGTACTTTCCAATCTCTAATTTATAGAGGCCCATTTTTTTTTCCTTTTTGGCTTCCCTTTTTACTCTATGCAGCCCTGGCCAACTCCAAAGATTGATGAAATCTGAGAGTGGTATTAGATTTAACACCACTTCAAGATGGGCTTTAAGCTGAGAGAGAATGAGTTGGACAGGAAAGGAAATAGAAGGGAAGAGAAAAAGTTCTGCAGATGAAACTCTTGGCCTTATAGCAAATTGAAATATTATTATTGCAATCCCCTCCAGAAACCTCGGGGGTGGGTTATGGTGCTCCAAGATCATGCTGTTCCCCATGGTAGCATCTGAATAAAGAGATTGGGGAAATGGATTGTAGCTGTTTGAGCCCCCTCCCCCCCCCCCAATCAGAATGAGATGCCATTTTAAGAGATGACTTCCTGTTTACCATGCATGGAATGTCTGGGCTGTGCTAAGCTGAGGACCCAGTTCTGTTGACATGGCATCTAAGAAGTTATTTTCTTCCATGGGCTTAGTTCCATAGTACAAAGGACCAGTTACGGAATACTGATGACTGTCTTACAGCCTCTCACTTGGCCTTCGGGGATGTCGTCAAAAGCTTCTCGTTCTGACTGTATCAGAAACCATGATTTTTAAGTAAGTAGCTCTACAAAATATGCATCAAAAGGGAGATGCAAAATAAGATTGAAAGCAATAAAATGTTGAGGAGCACTGGTTGACCATTCTCAAAGCACAGAAAGAGACTTCAAAAATATGGTATCTTTCCTGAGCAAAAAATTAATGTCCGAGCCAAGCGTGGCGGTGCACACCTGTAATCTCAGGTGCTTGGGAGGCCGAGGCAGGAGGATTATAAGTTCAAAGCAGCCTAAGCAACTTAGACCTTGTCTCAAAAGTGTGTGTACACACACACACACACACACACGTATATATATGAAATTTAAAAATGCACACACACACACAAAATTTAAAAGGGCTAGGGATGTGACTCAGTGGTTAAGTGCCCCTGGGTTAAATCCCTGGTACCAAAAAAAAAAAAAAGAGAGAGAGAGAGATAATGCCTGATATAAATCTCTCTGGTGTCCACTGCCAGTACCATTTGGTTTGAACTAAAATAGTAGTCCCACATCATTTTTTCTAGTGTCATGTCTCAATAATAACTAAAATAATATTAATACAAACAACCATATTGATTCCTAAGTGATAGCATTAAGATTAAAATATCAGCTTCCTAATAGACATTTCAATGTTAGCTCTTTATACAATGCAGTTGAAAATTTTGAGCTACGAAGTCCCCGAGTCTGAGTTAGCACATGGACTCAGCCCTAAATTAGTTGGGCATCTTGTGTGAGGTACTTCTCTGTAAAATGGAGATCCCATTCACTATTTCACACACCTGTGAAGTTCACAGATAACCCACGTCAGGCTCTTTATTACAGTACCAGATACGTGGCAGGCTATCCATAAGTAATCATGTCGTGAGATGAATCCCCAAATCTTTCCTAAATTTTCTTATCATGTAATCAAGGTTTTAAATAATATCCTGAAGATTTAAAGTACAGTCAGCCATCCATATCAGCAGGTTCTACATCCAAGGATTCACCAATCATGAATCAAAAATATTTGGAAAAAGTAGACCATGTGTAAGCTTTTTTGTCATTATTGTGTAAATGATACGGTTTGATAATGATTTATATAACACTGACATTATGTGAGGTATTATAAGTAACCTAGAGATAAAAATATATGGGAAGATGTACATGAGTATATGAAAATAGGTCATCTTATTTAAGGGACTTGAGCATAATGTGGGGGACCCAATCCCCAGTGAATTCTGCAGGATGGCAGATTCTTTAATAATAACAACAATTATTTTTATTATTATTATGTTGGTACTGGAGATTTAACCCAGGGGTGCTTAACCACTGAGCCACATCCCCAGCCCTATTTATTTTTTTATTTTGAAGCAGGGTCTCACTAACTTTCTTAGGGCCTTGCTAAGTTGCTGGGGCTGTCCTTGAACTCACGATCCTCCTGCCTCAGCCCCTGAACTGCTGGGATGGCGGACATGTACTGCCAAGCCTGGTGATTCTTAAGTAATTCTTCTAGTACCCTGCTAAGAAGTGAGGCAAAGAAGGTCTCCTAGTTGAGATGATTTTCAGTGAGGGAAATAGTGATTATTTTCTTTTTTCCCTTACCAGGTATTTGTGAGGAGCCTGTGCCATTTGGTATGTGGAGCTCCTCACCATCTGGACTTTGCGGGCTGCTTTCTCACCAGAGCCTCTTCTGTCCTGGGTTATTTCTAGTAACTGACCACTAGACTCAGAGACCCCATCACAGTCCGGCTGATTCCCTTTAGCTAAGACCGATGGTGGCAAGGTCCTGCTTCACCTGGAGACTCATCATGTCTTTATTTTTGCCATTTTGGATGCTAACAGTCACTCATGCTCTTACTCAAATGCTTTGCGAATTTATATTTTTAACTCAAACTTGGAGCTGCAGGAATTTTACCTTAATTTTCCTAGATGACATCTTTATACATAAATCAGTCTCAGAGTCACAGTACTAAACACCATCTATTTTTTACTGAAAATAGTCAAGATATTTTTTGACTTACTATCTCTTCCTTTTGGGATTGTACCGTGTCGACTTTGTCAGAGCACACAGCCGTCAGTCACCATAATCTTCTCTTTTTATTTACAGATATACAAGTTGAACAGGGCCAGTCCTTATACAGACGTCTCTAGTCATTTTGGTGATCTGAAGATGATTCTCCAGATTCTTTTAAAAACTAACAACACACACTCACTGGAAAATACATCCCCTGATATTGATAATTATAATAATTAAAATAATACATAAGTATACATTGATAATTGCCTATGCTCTTTATATTAGAAGGCCCTTTTGTGGCAGCTATTAACTCTTTCCTCCTGTCTTCTTTATTTGATTTCTTCTGCCATTAAAAGCTTGCTATCAAAATGCACAATTGAATCTAACACTTTCCCTTCAAGGTCAAGTGCTCCTTTTGTCTAGATACCCAGCTGTTTGCCTTTAAAACAAAAGTTCACACATTTTATTGGAATGTATCTTATTGTTGGTTGATGTTGAAAAATGTGAAATTTAACATTTTTTAACTCCAGGAAAAATTTCATACTTATCAGTGTTTTATTCCCTTCCTTCAGTTTCCTTTTTTTAAAGAAATTCTTTTTACCTATACACTAGATCATTGTCTGTCTTTAATATTTGTCAATAGCATGTGATTATTTCTTTTGGATCTTTAAAAATCCCTATCTTTTCATCACTCCCCCTCACTCCTCAGTAATGGACATTGAACCCAAGAGCTCTCTAGCACCAGCCAGCTGTTTATTTATTTATTTGTTTATTTGTTTGTTTATTTATTTATGTATTTATTTTGAGATAGTGTCTTGATGAGTTGCTGAGGCCGGCCTCACATTGGTGATCCTCTTGCCTCAGCCTCCCCCACTGCAGGAATTACAGACATCTTCTATCATTTATTTTTTTTCTGAAGACAATATGTTGGGTTTATTCACTCTTCTATTCCTTCAAGTTGAGCCACTATCCCTAAAATGACCCTTCTTCCCTTTTTAATTGAAATTCTTCCTTGATTCCTGTCATCTAATTTGAATTTTTTAATTTTTTACTTATATCACTCTTCCATATCTTATATCATTTTTAATTCTTTTTTTTTTAGATTTTGGAACTAGAATGTCCCAGTTTCAGTCTGTTCTTTCAGCATCTATTTCTGACACGCTTCCATCTTCAGTGAGTATTTATCTATTCCTATATTCTTATTGATCCTTTTCCCATTGCTCTGTGTTTGCTTGTTTGCTGTTATCACATCTGTGGGGTTTGACCTGGATACCTCCCTATCTATGTCAGATCAGTTTCCTTGAACTTTTAGAAATAAGCTTGTTGCATTCATCCACTTTTTGCTGCTATGATCGAAATACCTGAAGAGAATGACTTAGAGGATGAAAGACTTATTTTGGTTCAAGTTTTCAGGGGATCACTCCATGGCCAGCTGACATCATGGCAGAAGGGCCTGGTGAAGGATAGCTCCTCAGCTCATGGCAGGTGGGAAGAGGGAGTAGCCTATTCAAGTACAAGTGGATTAATCCACTGATGAGGATCAATGGGCCCTCATGATCCAATCATTGCCCAAGAGCTCTACCTCTGAACTGGGGATCATACTTTCAACCTATGAGCCTTTTATGGAACATTCTAGATCTAAACCATAACACCAGTTTCAGGGAAGGAGGTTCTCCTTGTTGGTTCATTTCACAGAACTCCCTGTTCATTTGATTTGATGTAGTATTCAAAATACAGTGGCCAGCTTTGGGGGATTCCTTTTCTTTGCTCCTCCCTCCCATTCTTACGCAGACCTTCTCCTTCTGACACGTCTATTGCCCCCAGCCTGGTAAACTTGGATTCCACTCCCAGAGGATTCTCCTGAGTGCAGAGGCCTGTCCCAGAAGGACCCCGGGACTCAGTGTGGACTGTTCATGTGGACAAGACGGCCCCAGCTCCCCAGGCCCTGTCAGGCTCCCCCTGTGGTGGGACAGAGCAGGACCCAGGAGTGACGGCCAGTTCTTAATCACCCTACCTGGCATTCCAGAAGGACCTGTGGCTCTTTTGGGGGTTCTGCTATTCTCAGTTTTTTCCCTATTTTTTTCCCACCTTCTCTCACACGGGGGCTGATACCTGCTTATATTCTGAGTTCAAGGTGTACTTTATCACTGGTTTTATTCTAAAACCAAGAGTTTTGGTTTTGCTAAGGAATTTTAGGTGACGATTAAAAAAAAATCCAAACACTTTGTTAGTGCTGCTGCTATATTTACTGTCTTTCCCAGATCTCCTGAATTCATGATTTTAACAAACGGTGATGACTACTTGAGCGGGGGCATGGTGGTGCACACCTGTAATCCCAGCAGTTTAGGAGGCTGAGGCAGGAGGATCATGAGTTCAAAGCCAGCCTCAGCAACTTAGTGAGACACTAAGCAATTTAGCGAGATCCTGTCTCAAAATAAAAAATAAAAAGGGCTGAGAATATGGCTCAGGGGTTAAGCACCCCTGGGTTCAATTCCCAATAGAAAAAAAAATGAAAGAAAGAAATGACTATTTGATTTATCATAACGTAAACATTTTTGAAGAAAGGGGGGAAAAATCCAAATAAATGAATGTGAGGTTTTGCCTGGGTACTTGAAATCTGTTTTCCAGGAAGGCCTTATCAATCCCTAAGGGTTTTGTTTTCTGGAGTCGGGAGAAGGTACCAGGGATCGAACTCAGGAGCACTTGACCACTGAGCCCCATCCCCAGCCCTATTTTATATTTTATTTAGAGACAGGGTCTCACTTAGTTGCTTAGTGCCTTGCTTTTGCTGAGGCTGGCTTTGAACTCGTGATCCCCCTGCCTCAGCCTCCAAGCCACTGAGTGGCTTAAATTTTAATGCTTTGAAAACTATTTGGGAAGACCATAGGTGTGGAATCAATTTAAAAAATTAAGGAGATATTTTTCATCAGGCAGTGATATTTGTGACTGATCCCCCAGACCTCTTTGCATGCTTAGCCAGATCCCTTATGATCTGATTCTAAATGGACCACGGCCAGTGAATTACCTGAATGACCAAGCCAGGACCCATCCTGCTGCCAGGGTTTGTGTCCTGGGCACCCTGATCTTGTTTTCGGCAAGGACAAAGCCTTCTTAAATGGAAAGCGCTTTGTTAACTCTGCCTGGACTTACAAGCACAGAATAGAGCGAATTACTTTATTGGAGGAAAAAACATTAACTTAGGGAAAATAAACATCACCAGCTACTGCTCCCACTTGCACCTTCATGCAGAAATGAGGAAGGACCCAAAGGGAGGTACCGAGGTAAAAGTATCTTAATACCAAGGAGTGATTTTTTGCATGATTTAAGCTATTATTTACAGGGCTCCCAGAATGAGCTGTTTATCATATGCACAGTAATTAGTTTTGACCCATGAAGAGACCATCCATCATTTTCCATAGCTGTGTGTGGCTAAATCTTATTTATCTACTCCCGTGGGTCACTGTAGTCATACATCAGTTTTCAGGAATGCGAGGTCTCTTGGGTTTCACCTGAAATTTCCTTGCTTTAGCACTGTAGGGTGACAGTACACCACCGTGTCTCATCTTTCAAGAGCACGGACCCACCAATCCTGCTTCCCAACTAGACAAGGACGTTACCTGCTGTTCAGTAAGGAACTGAGTTTTGATGAAGACCCGAAGAAGCAAAACATGTTAATTTTTTTTAGAAAAAAAAAAAAAAAAGTCATCATAACAACAACTAAATCTTGAGAGTTAGGAATGATCATCACTGCTAAGGTCAAATGCTTAAATTTCTTCAGGCTGGGAGAAGGAGAGAGAATGGGGGGAGGTACTTATAGAGACAGATACAGCCACATAGATGGAGACACCTAGGCTGGATCTCAGCTTATAATGAGCCAGTTCTCATTTCTTCCAGTGTAAGTTTTACTCTATCATTTACCAAAAACCGGACATCCATCTGGAACTGTAGCCAAAGCTCCAAAAGGGAGAAAATAACAATTCTAAAACCATTCCATCTTGAGAGCACCCCATGAGATCTTCCTTTCACATAAAACACCTCTAGGAAGAGACCTTCTCCCTCAGCCCCCATCTGCCTCAGCCAGGGCACAGAGATGGAAATGTACTGAAATAAGTGACCAAATCTTGCCAAATAGGTGGTGATAAAAAACCAGTCCACGGGTCATCTGTCCTGCCCAGGCCATCTTGTAGATGGCTTGGGTAGGAGCTCACTTAGGCCTTTTAACAGAATCCCACACATTTTCCACATTTCAACTTCTGCAAAAGTCACAAGCCCCACATCCATCGCCCCCAAACGCGGGCCTTGCAGCCACCTCCCTCCCGATGTGTGAACGAGGCCTGCCAAGGCGCCACGACGGAGAGGTCACTTAATTTTCATTTGCAAAAGCCAAATCTCCTGTGCTCCCCGTAATTACCAATCAATTTTACATAAATAGCAAAATTAAGTCCCATTATTCTCATTTACCACAAAATTAGAGGAATTAATTAAACACGGAAAAGGGGCCCAGGCCTGCCAAGTCACCACTTCCAGTAGATGGAAACAAATTCAGGAAATAGGTGGAGGCAGGAAGAACTCTCAGCACGACATCCAGACGCAGTGAAGAGATGTGATTGGAAAGATTCCGCAAGCAGTCCAAGTGTCTAAGCATCCAGAGGCTCCTGGGTTCCTCTCCTGAGGCTCTGAGGAGGGAAACGCAATTTCCCCTATAGCTGCAGAACAGGGAGCTTTCCAATGCTAGATGGGGGGGGGCTCCTTTTTTTGTTATTTCGGGAAGAGGTGGTTTGTATTGGGGTTGAGTTGGGACAAGCTATAAATCCAGAAGAGAAGGCAAAGTGAAGACGTGCTTTCAAACCTAAATCTGTTGGAGGATTTTCCATCCGTGTGTCTCCTGCTAATGAGCCCAGCTCAGCTCCAGAAGTCACACCACAGGGGCAGCCCTGCTTCTCTCGGAAAGGTCATGTGGCACTTAAGACCAAATTCCCGAAATAAATGAGAAGCAGATGAGAAAGAAGGAATAAACGATAGGTGTTTGAACTTTCCTAATTTTGGCACTGGGGGCTTAATCATGCTCAGATCTGTTGAGTAATTTAGAAATTGTAAGGGTTGAAGATGGTGAGATAGTTTCATTATAGTGGAAAAGATGCAAAAATCAGATAAAAAGGTACTTCAAGGGTTGTCTAAGAGTCCCTTGCACAAACAAAGAAATGTATCTTGTTCCTTAAATAAGCCCACCAATGTGATACCCCTTTTCATGGCGGGGCTACGTTAAAAAGATCTTGATATCGTCCTTAATGAGATTTTTACTGCTTGTGTAAATTTGAATTCCACTGAATTTTTGTCTTGGGAACCCTGAGTTATGCTACCTCCAGTTGTTCCTGGTAAGCAGACAGCATCCACCCAATTTTTGCTGTTGAAAATGTCTCCTTCTGGCAACGTGCAAACAATTGGAATTCAGTTTAATTAGCTGCCTTCTGTAAATATGCCATTATTCTTCTAGCTCTACGCTGGAATTGTATTTACAAAGGGAACAGACAGTAATAATTATTTGGGGGTTGTAGTTAGTCAGTATTAGTTAATGCCTGGGCATAATTGAGAGGAAATTAAGAGAAGTGTTTATCGTGGGTACCAAACACAGGCTAACTGAGCATCTGTCAGATCGTAAATCTTTACCTGTATTTTTGGGACAGGAATTGGGAACTCAGCAACAGAGAGAAGCAACAAGCCTGTCACCTGAAACCCACTTAGCAATTCACATCATCGACTCTGGAAGAATCTACACTTTGTGTTGTCTAGCATAGTTGTTCATTCCCAGACTAACTTTTGGAGTGAAGCCACACACTCTTGAGATATCTGTGCATCCCTTGGATCAGTAGAACTCTAGGGGAGGTCAACTCAGTCTCCGGTCAGCCAGAGCCCACAATAGAGGAGGGGAGTTCCGTTTGCAAAATATTCAACGGATTCCAAAGTCAGTGATAAAATGTGAATGAATTGGGTATTTCATAATCTCCACTGGATCCTTCAGAGTTGATTTGTTTTAAAGGTTCATCCTTGAGATTGTTCACACAGTCACTGGTGTATGTAAATATGACTCAGAAGGGTCCACTGCCTCTCCTGATAGGGGACAGGTAGCAGGTCATGATGGGCAGGGCTGCCTTCCCTAGAGCACCAATGCTGGCAGACAGAACCAGTCTCCTCTTCACTTCTGCAGTTTGAAGGGGAACAACGTCATAAAATGGGTTAAGGAAACTGGCTTGGAGGTCAGACATCTCTGGATACCTGTTCCGGTCCCACTGCCTGCTAACCATGAGATCTTGAGCAAGTTATTTACCCTTTAGGGCTTCAAGGAATTGAACCCAGAGGCTCTTAACCACTGAGACACACCCCCATACCTTTTTTAAAATAATTTTGAGACAGGATCTCGCCGAGTTGCTTAGGGCCTTGCAAAGTTGCTGAGGCTGGCTTTGAACACACGATCCTCCTGCCTCAGCCTCCCAAGCCACTGGGATGACAGGTGTGTGCCACCATGCCTGGCATCAGGATTCCTCATCTACAGGATGAGAAGGATACTAGGACTTAATGGTTGGATGGACCCAAACAGATGGATCTTGGACAGCACTAAGCCAGACACCATGAAGCAACGACTCCAACTTCTGCTACTGTTTCTACCCCACCATCATCTCCTAAGAACTGTTTAAATCCATTCATATGCACAGCAACCCTTTGCCTGGTCTCCAGGAGCAAAGAAGTTTTTACAATCTGAAAACACTAGGGGAAATAGAAGGAAGTGTTGGGTTTGTCTATCAGCTGAAACTATGGGCTGAGTTTGAGACTATACAGTTGGCTGGCAGGTGACAGACAGAATCTGTTGGTCTTGTCTTGATTTATTTGTGCATATTTTTTTTTCACATGCAAGACTTTGCAAAACTCTAGCTCAGGGTGGAATCACAGTTCCTGAGGAAAATGTAGAGGTTCTGGCCTGAACAGGGAAGGAGCTTTGGGGTCCAAGCGACAAAGTAGAACAGGTTTTGAAAATAGAAGGTCTTCTCACATTGCCTAGGGCCAGCTGCCCCCCTGACTCCCTGTGAAGGAGAGCCGGAGGAGCACGCAGAGGTGGCAGCAGCATCCCCAGGGATTCTCAAGGTGGGCCCTGATGGCTGCGAGTGTCCACCAACTGATGTGGAGAAATGGGAGGCAGCTCACAGATCCATCTGGGGCAGGTGTCGGGCACCACTGGGGTAATTATCTGTATGACCAATTTGTAATCATCAGGCACAGATAATGGTGGAACTTGCTCATTTCTTTGTAGCATGCCTGTGTGTCAATCATAGAGCCAAGAGATCTAAGGAGGCTGGGTTGGAGTTCACAGACTTTGCAGTAAGGTTTGTATGTAATTATAATATACCAATTAAAAAATAAACAGCTCTTGGAAAAAACATATTAGGTGAGCATTCATAGAAACAGGGAGAACTCTCTAGGTGAAGCAGAGACCTCCTGTCTCTCACTGGGGCAGCTGTTGTTCTGTCTGCTATCTCTGTGCCTCTACCTATCAGTCAGGATTCCACCCATGGGACCACTGCTCCTCTGAAGTACTCTAGGAAGAACAAGGACAAGATGACGGGTGCAGACCTGTACCAGACACCCGGCTCGTCATCCAGCCCTGGAGCAACAATGGCACTCCTGGTCTGGGGGAAGGGAGACAAATAAGCAAACTAGTTTCTGTAGATTCATGGTCCAGGGGTATATGTTTGCTTGTTTACATCTCAGATTAAATCATGTATTTACCCGAGACCCTGTGCGTACTAGAAGAAAATGTAGGTCCCAATCTCCATCATGTCAGCCTAGAAACCAAATTCCTTGACAAGACTCCTAAAGCACCGTAAGTAAAATCAACAATCAACAAATGGGATGAAATAAAACTAGAACACTTCTTCACAGAAAAGGAAACAATCAAGAACATGAAGACAGAGCCTACAGAATGGGAGGAAATCTTTGCCACCTGCACCTCAGATACAGCATTCATCTCCAGGATATATAAAGAACTCAGAAAACTTATCAAAAAAAAAAAAAAAAAGACCAAGGAACCCAATCAATACATGGGCTAAGGAACTGACACTTCACAGGAGAAGAAATACCAATCATCAACAAATATATGAAAAAATCTCTAGCAATTAGAGAAATGCAAATTAAAACTACACTGAGATTTCATCTCACTCCGATCAGAATGGCAATTATCAAGAATACAAGTAACAATAAATGCTGGAAATGGGTCCACTCTCATACATTGCTAGTGGGATTGCAACCACTCTGGAAATCAATATGGAGATTCCTCAGAAAATTTGGGTTGGAACCACCATTTGACCCAGTTATCCCGCTCCTCAGTATATCCCCAAAGGATTTAGAATCAGAATAGTACAGTGATGTAGCCACATCAATGTTCATAGCAACTCAATTCATAATAGCTAAACTGTGGAACCAACCTAGGTGTCCTTCAATAGATGAATGAATAAAGAAAATGTGGTACATATTCCCAATGGAATGTTACTCAGCCATAAAGAAGGAGGAAATGATGGCATTTGCCAGTGAATGGTTTAGAACTTGAGACTTTCATGCTAAGCAAAATAAGCCAATCCCCAAAAACCAAAGGTTCTCTCTGATATGCAGATGTTAACAGACAAGAAGGGGAGGGGAAATGAAAGTTCACTGGATTAGACAAAGGGGAATGAAGGGAAGGGAGGGGCATGGGAATAGAACAGAAAACAGAATGAATGGGATAGAACTTTTCCATGTTCCTATGTGAACACATGACCAGTGAAACTCCACATCATGTCCAACCACAAGAATGGGGAGTCATACTCCATGTATGTTTGATATGTCAAAATACATTCTACTATCATATAGAACTAAAAAAAAACCAATTTTAATATTGTCTTGGGCCACTCCTTGGGCAATATTTTGGGATAATTTCTAACATACAGAAAAATGCACTGAATAAATGCAGGGAACCCAAACATTCTTTACAGTGATTCACTTCCTTTTAAAAATTGTTTCTGACACATAAGTATTGGTATTGATTTTTAGGAGCCATTGGAGACTGGATTTCATGGCTCCTCATGTCCCTTGGCCCCTGGGTTATGTACTGAATGGGTGTAGGTATGAACATGCATGAACAGAACCACACACACCTCAGTATGTACTTCCTAAAAATAAAGACGCTCTTGTATGTAACTGCACGGCGGTTATACCATTCAGGAAATTTAGCCTTGATGCACGATTTTTGCCTAATTTGCAGTGCATTCTCTGATTTTGGAAAATGCTCTGATAATGCTCCTTGCCCATTTTCTCCCCTTTTAGAAAAGGATCTAGTGAAGGCTAATGTATTATATTTTGTCCTCGTGTCTGGGCTGGTCTCTGAGAGCCTTCTCATCTCTGTTCATTCCTAACATCCTGACCCCAGATGTGACCGAAGCCCTTAATCTGAGCAGGTGATGGTGTGTGCTATGTATCTAGCATCTCTAGGCATTTGGCACGGAGACACACTAACACAACAGCACCTCACTCATGCCGTCTTGGGATGCTGGGTGGGCTTCATCTCAGGGGGGCTTTCCTTTGCATTCACCTCAGGGTAGGGTGCTGGGGGGCAGCAGCGTAGTCTTAGACTTTCTATATCAGGGAAGATGGAGAATAAAAAGCAGGTCAACAGGTCAGGAGATACTAACATCCATCATTCCACAATGCTGGAGATCTTCCTACTTAATCCCCAAACCCACTGCTTCTAAAAGACTTCAAATCAGACTTTGTCTCTGAACTTTTATAGCCGCACTACAGTGGTCCTGTGTTTCTTGTGAAAGATCTGGAGCAAGCAAGGGAAGAAGGTTCTGGTCCCTAGAACCTGAGGAGGACAGAGAGGTTCATAAGCAAGGAGATACAAAGGGCATCAGATGTCCAACATCCAACTCCAGTTATGTCCTGAGTGTGGGTCCTGCCTTTGCCTTCAAAGACCACCACACCATAGCATTAGCCACACCCTTGGGCACCCTGGAGGTTCCCCAGCTTTGGGGAACTTTAGAGATTACAGACGGCCTGGGCAGCAGTCTTATTAGAATAGGGGAGGTCCAGACACGAGTGGAGATCACGGGAGGTGATCAGAAGCTCAGGCAAAATGGAAAATGCTCAGGCCCCCAAAGCTGCTGTAAGGGCAAGTGACGATGCTCACAAAGAGAAATTGTGAGCCTGGAGTGTGGGGGCTGGAACCCCTCATTGGGAAGTGCTCTAGTATTATGGTTTGGATGCAAGTTGTCCCTCAAAAGCTCATGTGTGAGACAATGCAAGAAGGTTCAGAGGAGACATGACTGGGTTGTGAGAGCCTTAACCCAACCAGTGAATGAACCCCTGATGGGATTAACTGGGTGGTGGCTGGAGGCAGGTGGGTGTGGCTGGAGGAGGGGGCATTGGGGGCGTGGCTTTGGGGTCTCTATTTGTCTCTGGAGAGTGGAGTCTCTCTCTGCTTCCTGATCACCATGTGAGCTGCTTCCCTCCACCACACTCTTCCTCCATGATGTCCTGCCTCCCCTGGAGCCTGCTGTCTATGGACGGAGACCTCTTAAATACTGAGCCCCCAAATAAACCTTTCCTCCTCTACAGTTGCTGTGGTGGGGTTCTTTAGTCACAGCAGTGAAGTAGCCGACTAAAACAGCAAGAGAGCATGACTGGTTGTGACACAGAGGCCTACTCTGGCCCATGGCTCCTTAATCCCACCGGAGTGACACGCAACACACCCACTTCCCACTTCCCTTTTCCCCTCCCTTTATGGGCTGAGTCGTCTGATTGACAGAAAGGCAGGAACGTTTTCTGCCTTTGGACAGAAAGTGACACTTATAACCACATATCAAGTATGGAGTTTCCAAAACGGTGTTCAAGAGCCAACCAGCCCCGCGAAATTGCCAGAAGAGACTCCTTGACCAAAAAGACACAGAAAACCCTCCAAAGTGTGATCTCTTTTTTAGAATCAAGGGTTTTGATGGAAAAAAAAATAGTTTAAACCAGTGCTTCCAGGAATTGCTTGGCCAAGAAACCATGTTGTTTCTCTTTTTTTTTTTTTTGTACCAGGGATTGAACCAAGGGCCACTCGACCACTGAGCCCCCTCCCCAGCCCTATTTTGTATTTTATTTAGAGACAGGGTCTCACGGAGTTGCTTAGGGCCTCGATAATTGCTGAGGGTGGCTTCAAACTCATGATCCTCCTGCCTCAGCCTCCTGAGCCACTGGGATTACAGGCATGTGCCACCTCATCTAGCTCCTGCTGTTTCTTGATGGTGGTCACAGGTAAATGTGCACACACACACACACGTGTGTGTGTGTGTGTGTGTGTGTGGTGTGGTACCCAATAACATTCCATGGGAAATGCACTGGGGTGTCCCTCTGTAATACCTCCTGAACAGAGAGCAGGTCTCTTGACTTTCCAGCGTTGAGCCCCCTTAATTCCAGGACCCACCTGCAGCTTCCGCTACTCTCAGAGTTGGAGATGGATACTGAAGGTAGCTGCCCCCAGGAGGCTGATCCCCAAAACAGCTCAACTTCCTGGCACAGACCTTTCTGTTTCGGGCAGAAGAGATGAAGGAAAGGTCCACCTGAGCCTTAGGATCTGAGGCTTTTGGCAATGGGATTGGGACCCACTGGTGAAGGCCGGATTGGGGGGACAAGGATTCTAGCAACAGTCCCGTTTGCAGAGACAACAGGATTTCTGACCAGGCCTCGGGAGCCATTGGTTTAATTGTGTAGAGACAGCTGTGTTGACCAGATGGAAACTTTCACTAGGCCTGAAAGTAAGCCCTCCTGACCAAAATCCATCCTCCGGGCCAGTGAGGTGCTTCCAGAACCCAGATGTTGAAAAGGAAGCTTGACAGCACCCGGGAAGCTGAAGCGTGCCCCTAACTGGTGTCTTCCCACTGAGCCCAGAGTGGGACTGAAATAGGAGGAGAGACGAGGGAAAGTGGAGCAGGGAGCAACAAGGGTGGCCTCCACAAAGCTCCAGGAGCAAGAGACCCACCAGCCACCGCCAACTTAGGAAGCAGGTGCTGGCCAGGGAGACTGCTTCTGAGTCAGAGAAGAGAGATGCCCTCGAAAGAGATGTCAAGCAACTCTGCCCAGACGAACATCTGGCAGCACCCTTGGCTCTGCCCAACCCAAGCCCCCTACTAATTTAGAAGCATGAGGTTTCCTTGGGCTACTGAGTGTATCCCTCACACCAAAATTTGGACTGACCAACGGGGACTGTATTTTTAGTTTGGAAGTGGCCTGGATATACACCCACTTTTTAAAATCTCACAGAGGACAGAACTTTGAAGAAATGTTCTAGCAAATGAAATCTCAGGCTAATAAAGAAAACTGCCACTGTACCAGAGAAATAAACAGAGGCAAATTCACTCAGGCAAGGAAGGCCAGTAAGTAGCGATAGAGGTCAGACTGCCAACTCTGGAACTGACTGCTGCTTGATAGCTGTGTGACTTCCGGAGCATTACTAAATGTAACTGGGCCTCATGTCTCTCATCAATGCAGTGAGGATTAAGAAGAGTTCATGCTGTGTGTGGTGGTGCATGCCTGTAATCCCAGCGGCCCAGTGGCTCAGGATGCTGAGACAGGAGGATTGCAAGTTTGAGGCCAGACTCAGCAATTTTGCAAGGCCCTGAGCAGTTCAGTGAGAACAATTTAGCCTCAAAATAATAATAATAATAATAATTAGTTTGTACCTTTATAATGATGCTGTCAGATTTTAAAGATTTTCTCAGAATAGCACCTGATACATAGTAAAGGCTGACTAAATGATAACCGTTACTGCTGTCGTTGTTACTAATTCAGTGCATAATCTGTCCTGTGTTATTTCTACCAGCTAAGCAGGACACAGGAAAACAGTAGCAGAATTAATATATAAGCAAAGGGGGAGGATTGGCACGTTTTTATTTGAGATGCTGGATTTTGCCGAGTTGAGTCTTATTGACTTTTTTCAGGAGATGTTATTACGGGGACAATCGGCGTGTCATTATTGATACAATCTCCAGATTTGCCACTACAATCACTGTTTTCTTTCACCATGTTGCTGTTCTATGGTTTAAACAAGACGGTGCATGTTGCATAGCAACATCTAATAAATAACTAGATTTTTATTTCTGTTACTTTCATTATCAGTATCATCAGAGCCATAACAAGGTTGTCCCACAATCTCAGGTTGAATAATCCAATTTAAAATCGAACCATCAAGAATGGACAGCCTACCATATTTTCCAAAAGGAGGTTAAAATAAATCTTGATCATTTTCTTTTGGGGGGGGTGGTGGTGGTGGAGTGAGATGATAAAAACTCAAGTGTTTTGTAAATTCTGATGCATATTTCATCTTGTGTTTGCAAAAAAAATAATAATAATTAAAGCTCTCCCAACTTGTGGTCTCCTAGGCATTCTGGCTGCTACACTTTATATTCAAAACAGTGCTCATTTTCTCAGGTTCTCAGCGGTGGAAATACTCTGCAAGTCCAAAAACCTGCTGAAACACAGGAGAAACTGCGCCATCTGCTGGCCACTGAGGAGAACTGCCTGAAGGAAGCTGTCCATTGAAGGAACAGCCCTGGGAAGCTGGTATGTGCCACCGACAGCCATCGGCCCAATGGTTTGAGATCCAAGGTGCACAAAAGGGCCAACCGTGGTTGGGGTCTCCGGAGGGTCACAGCTTGAACACCCCTACCATGCTGCTGCACATTTGGCACTTGGCCCTGGCCTGCCTCTCAGGACAACACCTGCCCTTGCAACCCAAGAAGCAGATGACAATCCAGCAGAAATCAGGGCTGGAATGCAAATCCTTCAGTTCCTTGGTGGCTTGCCCCATCCCTGCCTGGGGGCCCATCTGAGCCTGAGGTTTCCTGGTCTCTGCTCTCCTTGTCTCAGGCCGCCACAGAGTCCCCATTTCCTGAGCTGCTTCTCTGATGCACAGGGCTTCAGCCTGTGGAATACCAAAGCCCATCAGGAATACAGGCCAAGAAGCCAGCCCTGCTGCATGGGTGGGGAGACAGATGCCCACCATCCCAGTGTGTGGGACTCCAGCTCTGCTCGCCACAGAGCAGCTCAGGCCCTGTCCTCACTTTCCACAGACACTTTTCCCACAGAGAAAGTCTCACACACAGCGGAAGGCTCTCTGCACTGGGAAAGAACCATCTTTAAGAGGCTGCTGCTGAGTTGAGTGTCGTCATGAGTGAAAGAGACAGAAGCTGACCCATACTGAGCACCTACTCTATGCTAGGTATTGTCACATCTGCTTTCACCTATTTAATCCTAGGGACAATTCTATGAGGAAGACACTCTGTTACCCTCCTTATTTTACCCATAAAGAAACCAAGACACAGAAAGTTTAAGCAGCTTACACAAGGATGCACAGCTACTTAATGTTCCCCCTGGAACTTGAACCCAGGGTGCCTGGCTCCAGAATTCACACGTCCAGTCTGTCCTTCTGAGTTAGATACCCGATTGACACTGAAAGGTCAGCTGTTGCAAAACACAATGCCCAGGTCACCAACAAGACAGATGTTATGATCACCAGTAATCTCAGAAAACTGGCTCCCTCATACTGACAGTGGGGACCCAAATGGAGAGACCAAGGATCAGTCAAGGCTGGTGTCAAAGAAGGGGCTTCTGGGAAACAGGAAGCCCAAGGAACCCAGGAAAAGTCAGAGCTGAACCAGCACAAAAATGGGAGAACGGGGAAGATGAAGATAATGACTCGCAAGGCTGACCCAGTCCTTCACCCTCGGAGTCTTAAAACTCAGGAAGTTTCATTCAACATGGATCCACGCCGCAGAGAGGAGTGAGGAAAGGCTCCCCGGCCACCAGGTGATTGGCTGCAGTGTTGAAGCAGTGCCCAACATGGCAGGGGCGGGAGGTCATCGTACATGCCTCTGGCTTGGGGACAGCTCATATTCTTCCCCTCCCACCACTGGACAATCTGTTACTCAGGGCTTTCACCCCCTGCAGGGCTCCCTGGAGGCCAGGCACTGAGGAGAGTGGGGTCATCAGAAGACCAGCACTATGTACACCCATCCTCATGCTATTTCCATTCAAGAGGAGGGCAGGGGGCACAGGATGCAAACGGCAAGTTAAATGAAAAAGTTCCTGATCAAGCCGGGCACAGTGGCACACACCTGTAATCCCAGCAGCTCAGGAGGCTGAGGCAGGAAGATCGCTCGTTCAAAGCCAGCCTCCATAGCAACTTATTGAAGCCTTAAGTAACTCTAAGAGACCCCGTCTCTAAATAAAATACATAAAAAGGTCTGGGGATATGACGCCCTGGGTTCAATCCCCAGCATATAATTTTATATAAAGTTGCAATCAAAAGACATGCTTTAAAAAAAATCAGAACACCTGTACTGGAGAACACTGGTGGATTGGTTAAGAAGAGAAGAACAGGGGGTGTTTGGCCCAGTCCCCACATTTCCAATGACCTCAGAGTTCTGAGGCTCTGAAGCCACACAAAGGCAAAGTGTGCAACTGACAGGTTGAAAGACGGTCACATCTAACTAACCTGGGGCTGTGCCAGGACATCTTCAGCAAACCACAGGACCTGTGTGCTGTTCTTTTAAGGAAATACATTCTCCACCATCCTGTAAACACGTGAATGAGTCTCCTTGTACTTCATGTCGATTTGCACAAAGAATTTTAAACACTTTACAACATCTTGCAAATGTGGGCATTTAATTTTTTTTTATTTTATTTTGGTGGAGGTGGGGGCTGGGAGCCTGGGAGCCTTAACACCAGGCACATCCGGCGGTGGGAGGAAGGTGGCCTTGAAACACAGACGTGAGGGAAGAGTGGGTGACAGCTTACGGGGGAGGAAAGAAGAGCACGTCCAGCTCTATCATGAAGCCACTGCACATTCAGAGGACAAAGGCACCTCTCAAGGACTTACATTACAAAGAAAATTTAAATACTAAATGCTAGGAAAGAAAAGCTCTCCTGGTCTGTTCCTTTTGGAAGGCTGAGAGTCAGCCCAAGACAAACGGATTCTAATTCATCCCCAAGTGGGCAGCACAAAGACCTCCTATTCAGTTTAACACTACCCTGAAGCTTGGTTCCCTGAGAGTCTCCAGGAGACATTTTGAAAGGAATCACTGCATTATAAGGAGTGAGGTCAACCGGTAGACTGGGGACCTCAGATCAATCCAGTTCTGAAAAGGGGCATTTCAACAGTAGCCACTGGGAAAAAAGTATAAGTCGGGGTGGAATTTCAAATGACAGCCTGTAGGGTGTGCCTCTGTGGTGAGAGAGGGTGGCTGCCCGAGAGCTGAGACTGTCCCCCAGAGACTGCAGTGTCTAGTGGCTTTCTGCAGAGTGTCCATGGGCTGCTCGGGACAGAAGGGCTTCTGTACCTGGGTTGCTTTGCCCATTGCTGCTCGTGAGGCAATACAGGCAGAGATGGACTCGTGAAAGATGGTCTTGTTTGGGCCAGAGGCAAAGCAACAACCCAGCCATTTGGAGAGGACTTGTCTGTCTCTGGGGAAGATCTTCTGTAGGTGGAAGATGTCAAGTTAAAGAGAACATTCCCTGGCTTCACTTCCCTCTCTCCACTACACAGCAGGTGCAACTTCAACAGGCCACTGTAACTTTCTCACTCTTTTAACAAGTATTTCTCTGCTTAAAACCTTTATTACATTTTGTATCTCCTTTTCCTCTTGGTCAGTTTTTTTTTTTTTTTTTTGGTACCAGGGATTGAACCTAGGGACGCTTAAACACTGAGCCATATTCACGGACTTTTTTTTTTTTTAAATTTTATTTAGAAACAGGGTCTTGCTAAGGTGCTTAGGACCTAAGTTGCTGAAGCCAGCCGGCTTTATGATCCTCCTGCCTCAGCCTCCCAAGCTGCTGGAATTACAGGCATGCACCACTGTGTCCCGCCCTTTTGATCAGTTTTACATGGGAAAACTGTCCCCAGGTGCCTAGTCATTGTCTAAAACATCACCACTTCTATGTACTTATTAAACTGCCAGATTAACAAAGCCTAACTACCCCCACAAAATTCTACTAGTACTTACTAAAGGGTTGGTTTCTCCCACCCAACAGTCATTGTGAATCAATCATTCATTGAATAATTCATTCATTTTACTACCCCAGATAGCTCTTGGGGACCTCTTTGGTGCCAGGCACTTTACAAGGTTTTTGTCAATAAATAAAACACTACAAGATCCTGGTTCCCAGGGTATTGGCCAGGCAAGATCTGGGGTCAGGAAACAATTTCTATAAAGAGCCAGGGGATGAATATTGGAGATTAACCAGATCCCATTCACTCTTGGTGGCCTATATTTTTTCCACCATTTTTATTTTTGATTAACACATAATATTTGTACATATTTAGTAGGCACAATTATGATGTTTTGATTCGTATATACCTTGGGTAGGGATGAACTCGAGGTGATGTGCATACATCACCTTAAACTTTGATCATGTACGCATGGTTAGTACGTTGAACATCATCTGACAATTTGGGGATACGTAATGCATCACTGGTAATTGCTTTTACCCTGCTGTGCCATAAACTTCCAGAACTTAGTCTTCTTATGAAACAACAAAGTCATACGGATTGCCTGACCCCTCCCCAGGCCCTGCTCACCACTATTCTATTCTCAACTTCTGTGAGATCAACCCTTACAAATTCCACTGACAAATGAGATTAATGAGATGTTTGTCTGTCTGCATCAGCCTTATTCCACGTGAAATGACGTCCTCCAGGTCTATGCAGGTTGCTACCCATGGTGGGATTTCATGCTTTCTATGGTTGAATGGGTTTCCATTGAATTCATAGACAGTTTCCTTATCTACCTTCCATTGATGGACACCGAGGCAGATTCCATATTCCTGGCTCTCAGGAATAATGCTGTAATAAACATGAGTTTGCAGCTGTCTTTTTGTTGTTGTTGTTGTTGTTGATACCAGGAATTGAGCCCAGCAGTGCTTTTTACCACTGAGCCATATCCCCAGCCCTTTTTCGTATTTTATTTAGAGGCATGGTTGTGCCGAGTTGCTTGGTACCTCCCTAAGTGGCTGAGGCTGGTTTGAACTGGTGATCCTCCTGCCTCAGCCTCCTGAGTCACTGGGTCCCCTGTTGGTTTTACTTGGGAATATCAAGTGATGGGTTCCAGAGGGAGCAAGGACCTACTAACAATTTGATTTTCTGAGTCCTTTTCCTCCAGAATGCTAAGACCGTATGTTTATTTTGCACTTTGTTACAGCAGCCCTAGGAAACTAATACTGAGCAACAATGGCTAGTACTGTAAGTACCTGAGCAGAAAAGAAATGCATGGGTTTGAAAACCATTTTGAAAGTACAACCT
Organism: Spermophilus citellus; assembly: GCF_964194105.1. Taxonomy (NCBI): domain Eukaryota; kingdom Metazoa; phylum Chordata; class Mammalia; order Rodentia; family Sciuridae; genus Spermophilus; species Spermophilus citellus. Next base: position 52,967,013 of record NC_138184.1, on the reverse strand, counting down.
CAAGAACTTTGGAAGTGGGAAAATTGAAAGGGAGAGAGATGTGGAGGTTAAGAATGCTCATCCAGCCTCTGCTTACCTCCAGGAAGGATGTGGAGAGTAGAAAAAAATCAACAAAGAAAGAAAAAAAGCAAGAGACTCTTAGGTCTAGCTAGGAACCTTCCTGGGGAAGAGGCAGCCGGGTTATAATCAGAGAAATTAGAACAGCAATTGGGTGGACCAATAATTTTTTTTTTTTTTTTTTGGTACCAGGGATTGAACCCAGGGGTGCCTTACCTGAGCCCTTTTTAAAATATTTTATTTAGAGACAGGGTCTTGCTGAGTAAGACCCTTGCTCAATAAGTTGCTGAGGCTGTCTTTGAACTCGAAACCTTCCTGCCTCAGCCTCCCAAGCTTCCGAGATTACAGGCATGTGCCATTGCACCCGGCTGGACCAAGACTTCATTGGGGGCACAAGGCTGAGAGATCCTGAAGGGTATTGATGATGCAATAATCTGCCTTATTTGAATAAGGTTCCTTGAATTCTAACCCAAAGAAAAGATGTCTATAGAACTGGGGAGACCATGAACTCGTGCCTACAAAGAGTCACTTCCTAGATCGGTCCCTGGGGGGCACAAACCCTGCACACGGTCTGCCCAGGTTGGGTGGGTGCAGAAAAGAAGTCCTACAAAGCAAAGTGTAAGCTCAGGCACCTTCCTTAGAGGAATCACGCTATGGAAGGAATAAAAAGGTTGGGTGGTATTTTAATTGAATTTGTTTTCAATTTATTTTCCACCGTCTAGGGAAAAGCCTTTTACATTCACATCATTTGATTCCTTTTTATTTCGTGTCCATTATCCTCATAATGAGCTTTTAAAGCATTAACACAGCCCTGTTTGTCAAAGAGTGATTCGCATTGGTCAAATCAATAACTAGCAAAAGCATAAAAATATGCCAAACCGAGACTCTGAGCCAGAGAAATTCTGCAGAAGAAAAACGACTCTTCTATCTTGGGGTTTTCCATACTCATTGAAGAAAATTTCTCAAAAAAAATTTTTTTTCAAAGTATTTTAATTGAAACACCATTTCACACCATGGAACACAAAGAAAAGTTCTTAATCTAATGATGATTTTCAGGAAAACTCATCACAACCTGAATGGGGTTTTCACATTTGGATGTTTTCATAGTCTATCATCCTTCTAAATAAGCCATGTCACCCTACTGTCCCTTTGTGTCTCCCATATGGTACATGAGCTTCTTTAGGGAAAATTCAGGGCCTTATGTATCCAAATGTCGATGTTCGGTATGAATAAAGATTCATTTAATGGTGAACAACAAAAACCTAGATCAGAACAGCTTAAGAAAAACATGTATTTATTAAAAGGGCATGGGGGGAAGCTAACAGCCTTGGATATATTGAACAACCATGTTGAACACCCAAGAGCCGGGCGACCTGGGCAGCCAGAGAATGGGTTTCCTTTGAGGGAAATGAGTGGAATTCCAAGATGGCTCCCCAGACAGAACGCTGCTCCTTGGCCTAGTCCTGCCAAAAGGACCCATCTTTGGGCCTCACAAACAGACAAACACCTTCCTGGGTCTCGGCTCAGTGATTCCCCATGGTGGTTTTCTGCTCCCTTCTCTGCTACTACCTCTCAGGGGAGCATGGGGCCTCAGGGGACAATGGAAGGATGAGTGTGTTGGGAAGGTGAAGGGTTTCACAGACTCCAGTATCTCAATTCCAGTCCCCTCCTTTTCTACTTCCTGTTTCTTTCTGCAACTTGGATTTGCTCTGCCCGATGGCCAATCCTCATAGCTTTACAAGTAGAGAAGAAAATGATCAACTCTTAAAAAAAAAATTAAAAATTAAAAATCCCAGGGAAGAACTCAAATGGGCCTGAGCCATGGCACAGGTAGGCCTGCTATGATGGTACCCGGGCCTTGTAGGCACACTTGAGCAGCCCGGAGTCAGACCACACAGTTGACGTGGAGAAGAATGGCTCCGTCAAGGAAATGGGGAAGGTGTGCAGATTTGATATTCCACTCCTATCTGGGGGAAAGAACCATACTTCCCTCTTTCCTTCATGATCTTTGAAATTAGCCAAACCACAGACCCATTGTCTGGAACAAAGCATCCTGCTAAGCTCAGATGCTGCCTTGTGCTCTGGATGTAACCTGTGTCTGCTTCTCCCAGGAGGCAAGCCCATGGGGCTAATAGCTTTAGCAGGTCCGTCACCTCACTGGTGATTGTGCATCTAATCTGCTCATTAGGCTACTTATGTCTTCTCATAAGCAGAGAGAAATTGCGTTATCTATCACAGGAGAAACGAGTTCTCTTGTTTCTTAAGAAATTCTTTGATGCCCACACAAAGGGCTTTTAAGCGTATCAATCTCCCCTTGGTGCAACTTCATTTTAAAGGATGGATTAATCATGTGTTGATTGTACAAATCAATGAGAGATGTTTTACTGGTGGGTTCACTTAATTAAATCTTGGGCGGGCCTTCGTATTTACTTGACCTACTGGTTAATAATTATGCAATGCCACCTAACCACCAGGTGGACTTTAACAGATCACAAACGAGTGTTACAGAAGCACACAGAACATACTTCCCTCCTTGGAGTCCTAAAAAAAAAACAACAAAAAAACTTTTATTTCCCTGCATAAATCCACTGTTTCACCCATGCATCTGTGTGTCAGTGAGTCTGCTTGTCTATTTGCCATCCTATCTACCTGCCAGCAAAGCTTTTAAAATCTGGCAGCCTTGCCCAAGTGGGCCTGTGTAATCAGTCATGTGAAGGCCTCTGGTCATGCCCAGGTTCATGGTTCTCCTGTGTATTATTACTCAGGGTTCTCTAGAGGAACAGAATCAACAGGAGGTAGGATTATAAAAAGAGGATTTGTTAGGTGGGCTCACACAACCAGAAGCTGGATGTCCACAAGGGCCGTCTGCAGGCTGGGAAGAACTAGTAGCTGCACAGTCCATGGTAATCAAGCTCAGAACTAGTGGGATCCATAATGCTACCCAAGTCCCAGATCAGAGGCTTCGGGAAACTCCCTGGAGAATCACCGGCAGAGTCCACTTTGGAAGAGTTAAGGAGCCAGAGTCTGATGTCCCTCGCCTGATCGCAGCAGCAATCAGGAACCCATTCAAGAAGGATGAGTTTGCGTCTGCTGCCTCTTCCAACTTTCATTCCATCCAAGCCTCCAACCTATTGGATGGTGCTGCCCACACTTAGGGAGGGTCTCCACTCCAGTTTGCTCTCCCACATGCCAATCATTCCTAGACACACCCTCATTTGACACACCCAGAAGCCTCTTAATCTTAGGCATCTCTTAATCTAACCAAGTGGACAATTCAGATCCACTATTACATCCTGCTTGAGGAATTCAGGTAGATCTGGGCTTAGTCCCCACACTGCCTTACCTTCTGGACTACTGACCCCACAGTCGGGACATTTCAGTAGCACAAACAGACCCACAATTCAGAAGCACTTCAACCCAGGGAGCATTCCTTAAGGATCATTGAAACGAAGACCATTAGCCAAAGCAGTTTCTCTACTCTGCAAACTGACCACACCCCTGAGAGACTCACTCACCAACCACTCACCCCCACCAATCAATCACCCAAGTGCCCTCTTATTTGTGAACATTTCTCCCAACTTTATCTCTGGAATCAGGTCATGTTTGCAGCTCAGATAGGGAGGAAAAGGTCAAACTCCCCAGTGAAGGATCTCTTGAGGAAGTATTCTTAAAAACAAAACCCTCTCTCTTCCACACCTAGGCTGCACTGGGCCCACCTGGACCCTGGGAGCCAGCACATTCCTATTCACCACCCAGGCCCTCACATCTGGACAAACCCTTCCAGCAATCAGGGTGACTTCAATTTTTTTGTTTTTAAATATCTCTTTCTTGAGGAAACTTTTGGGATTCTCTGTATCCCCCAAAGAGGCAGAAACAGGATCCATATTTTATAATCCTTGTAGCTCATTTCATGTATCTTTGAAGGTTCTAATTCTTTCCAACAGCTTTTTTTTTTTTTTTAGCCCGCTGCTGCAAAAAATATAAATATTTGGTATCCAAAAGAACGTATTTTTTAGAAAAAGGTCTTTCACTCCAGCGTCTGGACATTGATTTCTCTAGCTTCAGGAAGGAAGAACCAATATTTGGCAGTGCAGGTTCCAAGAATGTCAACTACGTGTCATGCGGACATTCGAGGTCTGGCGGGGGTCTGGCACTGAGAAAGAAGTCCACTGGGGGAAGAGTCACAAGAGAGAACATGGAAATCCAGCATCCTGAACAACAAGGAGGGGGTGGGGCAGCAACTACTGTGAACCAGAGGACTCCCACTCAGGTGGTCCGGGAAGACTTCCTAGAGGAGGTGGCTCTACACTGGGGTTGGAAGAATGAGTCAGAGTTAGGGGAGTATGTGGAAGGTGGGCAGGGGGAAGAGGAGAGGAGGAGGACTGGTGGCTGAATGGTCCAGGTGGGAGGTCAGACTTACCAAGCAGAAGAGCAGCCTGGTAAATTAAAGCAAGAGGGAACAGGGAAGAGATTGGGCAAGACGGAAGAAGAGGGGCCTAGTAGGAATACAGTGCGGGGTCAAGTTGGTGGCTGGGCATTGCTGGAAAGACTCTGTAGGTTACAGTAAGTCTGATCTTGCAAAAAAATCCTCTTGAAAACCTGGATTAAATCCCTGGTACCAAAATAACAACAATCAAAAGCCTATAGGTTTTTGCTTTGCTCTCTCTGGCTACCTGGGCAGAATGGAGCCGGAAGGAGAAGGGTAGGACTGGAGATGAAGGAGCCAACTTCACAGCTATGGTAGCAACCAGCAGGGTGAACCAGGGCAGAGGCCGTGAGGAGGGGCACTGGGTGCCTGGCTGGAACAGGAGGCGGCAGGCATGCCCCAGGTCCCTTTAGCCATTCACAGAGCTGGTAACACAGCAAAAGGCGGCATCCTGGGGGTAGACCTGGGTGGGAAGGGTCTACACACGTGTGTGTGAGCGTACGGAGCCTGCAGACCATAGTGCACCCCCAGGATGGGACAGATCCTGCTGTGGTCACCACCTGAATGACCCCAACCACAGAGATGGCTTGTGCTCTGTGTCCATCACCTGCTGGTCATGGCTCTGCCCCACATCTTTCCAGGCAGGCAGGGTGGCCTCTGCCTGCAGTACCATCTACCCCACGGCAGATGAAAAACTCTCACTGGAACTCACATTGCCTTGGCCAAAACAGGTCACAAGGGTTATCTAAGCTCAACAGGGCAGGGATGTCTAAATCTCTCCATAGAAACGCAGTCCTAGCCGGATGCAGTGGCGCACACCTGTCATCCCAGCAGCTCAGGAGGCTGAGGCAGGAGGATTGCGAGTTCAAAGCCAGCCTCAGCAATTTAGCGAGGCCCTCAGCAACTCAGTGAGACCCTGTCTCTAAAGGGCTGGGGATGTGGCTCAGTGGTTAAGTGCCCCCTGGATTCAGTCCCCAGTACCAGAAAAAGAACAAGAACAAGAAACCCATTCCTAGCACCAACTCCCATTCTGAATGGCTGGAGCTGTAAATGTGGCAGCACTTTGGGACACTAGCTTCCAAGAAGCATATGAAAGGATTGAGAAAGGCCGTTTCCATACCTGGACTCTGCCCCGACATCAGAACAGATGTGGGGCGCCTCCTGCCAGTTCTCTGCCTGTTTGGATTCACGTCTCCCCGTCTGCCACATGAAGGTGGTAGACACAGAGACTTTTTCAAAGTCACTTCTAGTTCTAAGATCCGGTGGCTCTGACCTCGACTGTATTCCTGCAGCCTGACCATCAGATTCTCAGGCCTTTTGCCTTCCCGGTTTCAAAAGCAAGGGTCGCTCTAATCACTACACGGTCACATTGCAGGACCATGGGCCTCTGGGATTCTCAAGGGATACATTCTGCCAGATTCTGATTGATCACTGTCCTAAGAAGGTCTCTCTTCTCTACCTAGTCCTGCCTGCTGCCTGGCATTAGGAACTAATACCTTCTGCTTGCCCCACTTCTTAATTCTTAATTCCCCGTGGGGAGGGCCCAGGGTACCTTTGGCTATGGCTTTGTCTTCTCATGCCATCATGAGGGAGGCCAGAGGCTGGGCACCTTTCCTCCGGTCCCTTGGTGTCGCGCGTCACTTGATCCCCTTTCATCTTGGCTGATTTAACAGCCCTGACTGCCATCCTCCCCCGCTTCCATTTTAATTTCTGTCCCCTGAGTTCCTCTCGTGAACAATGATGCATTACAGTTTCCAGGTGCCCAGGGCTGCACATCCTTTTGAGATATAATCAAGCAAAAATAAGAATTTCTGCATGCGAGGCAGATGCCAACATGACGACGGACCAAGCCCATGTAATTAAGAAGAAACAGTTCACACAGACACAAAAACTGTCACCTTGATGCCGAAAAATTTAAGATGAAACCTTCAAGAGACCACGGAACAGAATGAAAGTGCCCAAAGAAACGCGGGTTGGCAGAGAAGACACAGAAGAGACCTGGGAAGACCTCCCCCAAGAACCACCCTTGGCTCTGATAAGCTTGCTCAAAGCCCACCCTGCAGAACACAAGCCAGTTTACCGGTTAATCTGCTTAACTAAGGAAATAGCATTGAGCTGGATTCCCTGATCCTAAGCTTATGTAAATGGGAAAAATACTTCCACTAGCAGCCCCTCCCCAAATCAGTTCCAAAGCTCCCCTGTGGGAAGGTCTGATGTGAAATTCCACCCCCAACCTGATCTGTAGCTTCAGAACTCAGTTGTAGGCCCCCATGATGGCCCCTGGTGACCTTGGTCTTGCAGGATTCACACAATTGTGTAATTCCCCACCACCTCCACCAATACCAGTACCACCACACACACACTGAGTCTTGGAGAGGACTTTCTCCAATCAATAGACTAGGTCAAAGTTCATGGGAGGTCACTTGTGTTATTATGTTGCATAAGATGCCAACACCTGTCTTGGTAGACTCTTTCCCTTGGTTGTACCCATGGAAGCAAATTGGCATGGTAGCAGCTGCCCTAGGGCGTTCCCCTCAAGGAAGTGAAGATAGTTTCTGACCACCAGCCAGCAAGGAAGGGAGTCCCCTCCGTCCACCTGTATGATTGAATTGGACTAAAAACTCAGTGAGTTTGAAAGTAGATCCTTCCACAGTCGAGCTTTCTGATGACACCTCAGCCCAGCCAACATCTTGTGAGAAATCCTCAATCCCCAGCTAAGTGGCACCCAAATCCTGGATGGATGTCAACTGTGAGGTAATAGTGTGTGCTATTTTAAGCCACTAAGTTTGGGGTAATTTGCTATGCAGTGAGGGACAATGAAAAGAGATCCTAGATCCTATAGAGGACTTTGAAGAGGCACTGGTGTAATTCACACTCATGTGAGCTAGATGGGAGGGAGATGCTTGTGAACTTCCAGGCAAGGAGCTTGCCTGTATCCCAGGCAAGAAGCTTGCCTGTATCCATTGGGATCCCAAGTACTACTCCATGCAAATGGGTACAAGTTTGCCACACCATGATAAGTAGACCTAACCTGATAAAAATCACTGGCATAGACTGGCACAGCTTATTTCCTTCTATAAAAAGCAATGTAGCCAGGTGCAGTGGTGCATGCCTGTAATCTCAGCAGCTCGGGAGGCTGAGGCAGAGGACTGCAAGTTCAAAGCCAGTTTGGCAAAAGCGAGGCACTAAGCAACTTAGTGAGATCCTGTCTCTAAATAAAATATAAAATAGGGCTGGGGAGGTGACTCAGTGGTTGAGCACTTCTGAGTCTAATCCCTGGTATGCAAAAGATAAAAAATAAAAAAATTAAGATGCAGCGTAATTGTTTTGAATTGCTAGTATTCTAGGTTGATTCAACTCCTTGATCCTAGCCCACAAGTTATATCATGGTTTTTACAAACCTTCACTATATACATAAAGTAGCTGGGAAATGACTTTCTTCCCCTCATCCACACAGGACCTACCATAGATTGGGGGGAAATTGGAATTCCATTGTAAAATAGAGATGGTTCCAGAGTTCAGAAACTCAGGTCCCCCCCCCCCAAAAAAAAATACCTTAATGATAGGGTTCTCAGCATTGTCTATGCAAAGAAATGAATATTGTCTATATAAAACCTTGGGGAAAGCATTTTGTACCTGATCCATAAATTGGAGTTAAGTTCACAGCACGTATAAATGGTGTTTGCACTTTCATGAAAGTCTAAGTGACATCTAGTACTCTGAGCGGTACCAGGACTTTGGGCTATGTGTACTATCTGGGGTCTTTTGGACACTTAGCATCCTCAAAACCCTCCTATGAACAGACAGTCACTTTGCACCTGATGACTGCAACCACCAACAATAAATACTTAAGTTTCTTTCTAATGTGTCCTCAGAGGAGCAATATCATGCTTTCTGAAGAGACCTGCAGGACGGCATTGTAAGGGGAGAGGAGAGTCCTGGGAGATGCAGTGTGACTGACAGGCAGCAGGTAGGCTCAGGAGTGGTGGGGGAGCAAGGATTGCATACAAGTTGTCAACTTTCCAGGGTTCTGATTCCCAGCAGTAGAGACCCTAGGGTCAGTCAGTCAGACGTCCCACCTCTAAGTACCATGCACACACGTTGCCCATTGTTTCTGACTATGAAGAGACATATAGCAACACCTTAGCATCCCTAAACTTTAAATTCTTCTCCTTCACCTGTAGCAGAGTGTTTCAACACTGCCATCACAGAGCTACAGCACAGGATAGAGTTGTGTTACAGAACCCAGCACCCAGGGATTTGCAGAAAGAAAATGCTCCAACCCAGGTGCTTCTCAGCAGATGGATGGATTTTAAAAAATGTGGTATATATATACACAATGGAATATTACTTAGTCATAAAGAAGAATGAAATTATGTCATTTGCTGGTAAATGGATGGAATTAAAGACAATCATGCTAAGTGAAATAAGTCAATCCAAAAAATAAATAATAAAACAAAGGCCAAATGTGCTCTCTGATATGTGGATGCTAACACGCAAAAAGGGGTAGAAGGGAAGGGAAAAATATAAGTTCATTGGATTAAACAAAGGGGAAGGAAGACAAGGGAGAAGGGATGGGAATGGAAAGACAGTGGAGTGAATGGGACAGAACTTTCCTATGTTCATATATGAACACACGACCAGGGAAACTCCACATCATGTCCAACCACAAGAATGGGAAGTTAGACTCCATGTCTGTATAATATGTCAAAATATACTCTACTGTCATGTATATCTAAAAAGAACAAATAAAACTTTTTAAAAAATGCTTTGGTACACCACCATCCCTTGTTGTGACTCAAGGTCTTATCTGAGGAGCCCAAGAATCCTGTGGTCATTTCGAACAGATTCATATAACTCCTGGCCTCGATGCTGGCCTGAAATCTCACTTCTTGGTCACTCCATGACTAAATTATCTCTGTATTCAGTGTTTGGACCTTCTATGATGTGATGGGAACTGAAGGCCCCTTCTCCTTTTCTCAAGAGGCAAGATAAAAAAGCATTTAGGACACAAACAATAAAATCTGACTCTTGGGTTGAAATCCTAGTCTAGTCGCCTAATATCTCCCAAGTAACTTCTCTGAACTTCAGTTTCTTCTTCTGTAAGATGGGGACCATAACATCACTATGAGACAAAGGCTATGTTTGGAGAATTAAAGATAATGCATAAAAAGAATTAATAGATCATCCCATATCTGGTTCATAGCATTAACTCAATAAACAATGGCTGATGCTACTGAAATTACTATTGCTACTATTTCTATACTGGGCCTATCATTAACTAACTTTGCTGTTATTATTCATGCCCAGAGAGAAGTTATTCATCATAGTGATTAAAAGTATCAGCTGTTTTGCCCTCAATCAGCTTTGGCTATTGGGACCATTTTAACAGCCTGGTGTGAATTCCTACTCCTCTGTGCTCTGTTGTTCCAATTTGGCAACTTTGGGACATTACAGTAGCAGAGAAATAGTGCTTTGAATGGTACCACGTAACTGCTTTCACTACTGTTACAATAAGCTCTTAATTCCAAGATACTGTAGGCAAATGATAAAATTTCAATAAACACTTGGACAGTCATCATACAAATGTACAGTGGCTCTGACACACACTAGCACCAAGAATGTGAGATTTCCTCTGTTAGAAATGGATTGACACCAGGTGCAGTGGCACACACCTGTCATCCCAGCAGCTCCAGAGGCTAAGGTAGGAGGATCCCTAGTTCAAAGCCAGCCTGAGCAACTTAGGGAGGCCCAAAGCAACTCAGCAAGCCCCTGTCTCTAAATAAAACACAAAAAAATGGCTGGGGGTGTGACTCAGTGGTTAAGGGCCCCTGGGTTCAATTCCCAGTACCAAGATAAATAAATAAAAAAAGATTTCCAGGACACTGCCATTATATGGAAGCCTTGAATTTTGTCCTTGCCAGGACCTATAGACCTTACACAAACTCAAACAGATACAGCATGTTAATCTGAGTTATTTTCTTAGCCACATGACTGCTAAAGCAGGATTCAGGAGATTCTGGAAATAAACACTTTTCTGTTAGGAGTCAATGGTTAAGTTAATGGCGAAGTCTGGGTAATAATGTATATATTTTTTTGTAACCTCTGTTGAAAATTAACATGGTTTTCCACTTGCAACATATCGCCTCTCCCCAGGAGCTGGCTTCCCAGGGAAAATAGCTCATATTTTTCAGCAGCTGTTGAAAGCAAGAACCAGTCTGGTGTAAAAGGTGCGTGGTTCTGCATTCCTGTTTCGCTTTGCACAAAAAGTATCAACTGGATGAAATAATAGCTATTCCATTGGTCACTCCCTCATGACTGCGAGCCATTTGGAGCTCAGTCACCCTCGCGAAAGCCAATATTGACTATGTGTAGAAATATCTGGAATGAGATGCTTCAGCACTGACATCTTTCATTCATAATTACTGCAAAGTCTGCCTGGCTAGGCCTAGTCAATGGCCAGTCAATATTCCCATTATAATGTGGAGCAGAGTACATGGCTAGGGCAGAAACATAGAGCAGACATATACTCAATGAGGCCCACAGGCCCGACATGAGAGTTGGCTGGAGAGGGTCTCGTGAGCCTCTGAGCTCCCAGGGAAGGGCATGCACAGTTTGAGGCTTTTCTGCAATCTCTGTTCCCTGAGGTTGAGAATTTTTTCTTCATGATATAGTATTTGTGAAAAGCCCTTGAAATTATCTTCTACAGAGGAGTGCATTGTTTTTTTCCAAAGAGATAAAGCCCTAGAATTGTGATGGTTACGTTTGCATGGTGTTGGCACAGTCCATCTGGTCACAAGAGCATGCATTTTTAAAGGGTATGGGTGCTGGGGGTAGTGGTACACACAGAGGCTGAAGCAGGAGGATCGTGAATTAAAAGCCAGCCTCGGCAAAAGGTGCTAAACAACTCAGTGAGACGCTGTCTCTAAATAAAATACAAAATAGGGCTGGGGATGTGGCTCAGTGGTCGAGTGCCCCTGAGTTCAGTTCCTGATTCCTCCCCCTCCAAAAAGGGTGTGGGTAATGTGGTCACACCCAGTACACAAACAATCCAAATTAAAAAGCATGAGCAAATATTTCTCATCCCAAAGAAGACTACCCAGGCTTTGCCACTGGTGTAGAGATCTAGTCTGTAACAGAGGAGTCCATGACCATGGATTACCATGACAGAGCTCAAGAATGTCAGAGAGTACTGTGGCTTCTTTGCTTGCATTGTGAGCCCATCTGGTAATTTCCACTTGTCAGCATGGGAACATTCTGAGCCTTCATTCAGAACTTTCCCATAACCACCCAAAGCCAGTTCATTTTAAGTTTTATATGTGCTCACACACGCTACCGAAGGAAAGTTTCTTTCAAATCAATATTTGGTAAAGGCTTGTCCATTGCAAATAACTCAAAAAGGAGGTCAGAGTTTTTGGTTTTATGAATGTCCTTTCCAACCAGCGTTTCACGAGCAATGCTTTCAGATGCCAGTATTCACGGCCATGATGAGTGTCACTACCCAAGTTTAATTTAGGTAATTTTCCTGCTGCTGTGGTGTGCTAGCACAGAAATGAGTATTAATTTGCTATTAATTTAGTGTGCTAATCCTTAATTAGCCACAAGCCTGGTCTAAAATAGCTAATGGAAACTCAGCAAATCTTCATCCAAAATTAAAGACACCAACGCCTATGTGTTCACACGGGCACATCATTTCTCTCTCCAACCTACATATTTTGGGAATCTAATACAGGGATATTGGCTTTAAATACATAGTTGTAAACTTCATTGGGACTGTATATTGCAGCTTATTTAAGAAGCAAAGAGTCTTGGAAATGACTAGCTGGCTATACAGATCCTCAGAGAAGACCCACAGAGACTCTTGGGTTCTGAGGTCCTTGGGAAATCTCAAGTGAAATAGTCCTTCTGCAACACCAGAGTCAGTCGAGTGTTCTATAAAACATGTTCTCACATTTGATTCTCATGATGACCTCTAAAGATGGTCATTCGCACACCTGTCATCCCAGCGGCTCAGGAGGCTGAGGCAGGAGGAATGCAAGTTCAAAGCCGGCCTCAGCAACAGCGAGGCATTAAGCAACTCTGTGAGACCCTGTCTTTAAATGAAATACAAAATAGGGCTGGGGATGGGGCTCCATAGTTAAGTGCCCCCGAGTTCAATCCCTGGTACCACCCCACACACAAAGAAATGGTTATTCATCCCTCTGCCACTGGGTTATTAATGTTATTAATCCCTTGCCACAGGGTTCCAAGATGTTCATTTACCCATCTGTTCATTCATTTGTTCCATAAATATTGACCCTTACTATAGAAAAGCTTTCTCCAAGTGGGTGGAGATATAGTAGTGGGAAAAAAAAAAGAGAGAGAGAGAGAGAGAAAAGCTCTGTGCTCATAGTAGTTTCCATTATAAACAGATTACATAAGTTACCCAAAGTCATGCATTCATACAGAAACAAGGCCAGAATGCCAGGTCTTATCTGAGAGCTTTTTTTTTTTTTTTGAAGGGGTGGGGTTTCAGAGATTAAACTCAGTTGTACTTAAACTACTGAGGCACATCCTCAGACACACACAACACTGCCCCTGCTTTTTTTTTTTTCTTTTTTCTTTTTAGAACAGGGTCTTGCTAAGGCTGGCTTTGAACTCGTGATCTTCCTGCCTCAGCCTCCTGACCCACTGGGATTATAGGTGGGGGCCACCGTGCCTGGCCTGAGCCCTGTCCTTAACCAGTACACCATGCTGCACTCTGACAGGAAATGTTTAGGAGGAACTGAAAATTCTTTCCTGTCTTCAGTGTTGCTTTCCCCTGAAGAGATGCTGGCTACTGCCATGTCCCAGTACAGCTTTTCTATTAAACCAAGCCATGTGTTTCTTCTCCCTTCCAACACCACTGCTACTTGCCTATCAATCCTGGTCTTCTTTCTTTACTACCAGAACTGCAACTTTGCTTGAGGTAGCAGGATCAAAGCTCCTATAGCAAAGAGATGCTCCTGTCACCAAATTCCAGCCAATAAGGTGTAGGAGGAAGTCCACTGGGTGGAGCTTCTAGAAATTTGTGGTCCTGGAGGAAAGGGTCGAACTCTGCTGGCTCAGGTCCACAGCCCTTTGGGCTCCTCTTCTCTTTCTGCTAGAGCATGGACAGACTGGCAGGGGAATCTTGTCATTGTGAAGATGAGGGTCATCTGTTAAGGACGGCAGAATCAAAGCTGAAAGAGGCTTGGGAACCTGAGGGAATTGCTTAATCGGTCACAGGAGCCTTAGGCTGCCTCTCCCTGGATGTGAGAAAAATATACCACCATTCAGGTGAGCCAGTGAGGTTGGGGTTTTGTACATGCAGCTGATGGTAATGCCATTGGTAGGTAAATACAAAATACAGTATCAATAAATTCAGTGTTGAATAATTACCACCTCCACATCACCAGCACCAGCACCAGCACCATGTACCAAGTACTTTACATCGTGCGAAGCACTGTGCTCAGTTTTGTTACATTGTGTCCTTTATTGCTTATAAGAAAGTTATGAGGAAGGTGTCATTATCTTATTTTATAGATGAGGAAACTGGGACTCAGCAGAGTTAAGCAACCTGTGCAAAGTTATGAAGATGATATTTAAATCTGGCTGCAAAGCCTAATCCTTTAAGCACCTGATTAGCTCAGGCACCCTCCTCCATAATATCACATAAAGCGAGCACTGCCAGTATTTGAAATACTACTAGTGTATTGGCATTTAGTACAAGAATGATCCTGAGGGCCAATATTAAGAAAAAATCTGCATCTGAAGTCTTCAGGGTCGCTGTTTCTGAACATTGCTTTCCCAACATCATTCAAGCCTAGTAACTTCCAAATCCTTCCTCTCTGGGACATCAAATAGCAAGACAAAGGGTGAAAAACATACCTCTAAGCTCTGAGCATGTTTAGAACAAAAACAATTTGCCTGTCATCCTCGTATCTACAAGTGACATTTGCAGTTACTAATACCTAAAATTATTACGCTCCTTTCCCCCTGGACTTATTTTGACTTAGTTAGGGTGGAGATTGGCACTGGGAAACATAGTAAAAGGAGGAGGTTTACAGAAGAATGAACAAGTTTAGGGACATTAACGTGGTTATCAGGTGAGAAACAGAGAGGATACCATCTGGATTATTGCCATGCCTTTGTCTTTTCTCTCAGACTTTCTTTGCAGTAGCAAATTTGCCCTTGCTAGCTACCAAGACCCCCAAAACCCAGGGCTAAATTTCCCTCCGGACTCCATTGTAAGCTAGCTCATTCTTTGTTACCCATTTTAGAAAAATTAAATAATTTTCCCCTTGGATAAATAATCAGAGATGATTTTTTTTACTTTGTTCAGAATCAAGTACATATTTCACATATGCAGACATTCGCTGTGTTCCACCCAATATTCAATATATATACATTATGCCTAGTTTAGCTTTCAGGCCTTTGGCAAAAGTGTAGATCACCTGTCTGAAAATAGAAAAGTCTGTCACAAAAGCCTCTTCCTTCTTTCCTTTCTTGTTCAATACACATATGCTTACCGGGCCCATTTAAATGTTCAAAAATCAATAGGAGGACAGACGGCTGTGCTCCCTATGCCAACCCACATCAGGCTATTCCAGAGCAAACCAACATCAGAGCAAAAAAATGAACTCAAGGTCCACTCTGACTTTTGTGATTAGGATCCCTTTCATTCTTTTAATTTGAACATCATGCTTAAAAAAAAAACATACATATGTAGTCCTCCCTCAATATCCACAGAGGTATTAATTCCAGGACCAACCCCAAGATACGAAAATACACAAATGCTAAGGGATTTATATAAAATGCTTCAGTATTTGCGATATAACCAATGCACATCCTGCTATATAACCTTAAATCATCTCTAGATTAGTTCTAATACCTAAGCAATGTAAATTCTATGGAAATAGTCGTACTATATTCTTTAGGGAAAAATGACCAGGAAAAAAAAAGTTTGTTCATTTTTAGAACAGTCTCAAAAAAATCTTAGGCATGCCTACATTTTCAGTCTGCATCTGGTTGAATCCACATATGTGAAACCCACCGATATGCAGGGCCAGCTGTTTGTGTTGTCCGATATCCTAAGCCTATGCTAAGATGTCAGTATGATTGTCAGACAATTCAGCACTGGGTACTCAAATCTTTTTGGATGGTAGGATAGGCGGATACTGGGTATTGAGCTCAGAAGCACTCGACCACTGAGCCACATTCCCTGCCCTATTTTGTATTTTATTTAGAGACAGGGTCTCACTGAGTTGCTTAGGGCCTCAATTTTGCTGAGGCTGGCTGTGAACTTGAGATCATCCTGCCTCAGCCTCCTGAGCTGCTGGGATTAACAGGCTTGAGCCACCACACCTGGCTGGTACTCAAATCTTTATGCTGAGATGTTTTACTTGTCATACAGACTCTCCCAGAGAAGAGAATGCTGTTTAATAATATAAGAAAATAGTAACTGGTTACCTAAAATATCACTGCCCCTAGCCAAGAAAATGTAGGGGCTTGTATGTGATACTAGTATTTCCCATTTGATTCACATGTTGGTTTCATGTTTCTCTGAAAAGTCTATTTGTATGTTCCATTCCTACTGTGAGGTCTATATAATTACTTTTCCCCCGCCACATGGAAATAGGTACTTCAATGCATGAGTTTTGATTGATTGGCAATGTTTACAATGAAACAAAGTCCAATCTTTCAACTTCCTAACTCCAAATTTAAAGTTTTGAGACCAAACAAATACTTTAAGTCAAGATGTTCTAATAAGATGAATTACACTTTCTGAATTTGGGTGGGTTTTTTTTTTTTTTGGAAATTAGGAGAGCCAAAAGAGTGGCACTTCGCCCATAGTTCTGTAACTCAGAATTTATCATTATTAATTTGATACACTTGCTTTTTCTATATATATATTGCTAAAATGATCACTGAAGTTCAGTGTGAACACGGTTTCCTTTAAAGGAGATATTTGAACATTACAGATGAAGCTAAAGGCTCCTTTTCCACCACCCCAAGTCCTCTCTCCCCCCACTTCCTTTCAATTGCTCTCTCCCTCTCTCCACAAGTACCACCTGTGATCATTTTGGTGTGTAGTTTAACAGTCCTTTTAAAGAATGCTTTTATATCTATCCATGTCTGTGGGAAACATACAGTATTGATTTTCGTGTTTTTCAAGTTCAAATTTTACTCAGGCAGAGCATTAGTCTTCCAAGAACTGTTTCAGAGCAACCACATGATCAACTCAGGGCCGAAGAGGAGTCAAGTATTGGAAACACCTAGTATTTAAATGAATGTTGAAAGATTTGTAGCAAAAGAAGGAGAGTGGTCTTCTTAACCCAAAAAGGGAAATGGATAAACATCCTAGAGCAAAAAATATAAAAGGCATAAGAAAATCAAGTAAAAGGCTTAAGAGTCAGAAAGAGAAATCTACCATGATTCACATACAATATAATCTTGTCTTCATGAAAATAAAAGCTAATATAAAAATGTGTAATAACTTTATGGAGGAATTATTTTTCTATCAAAAACAAAAGAGTAGGCCAGGCATTGTGGTGGCTCTGGAGGCTGAGGCCGGAGGATCAAAGCCAGCCTCAGCAACAGTGAGGTGCTACACAACTCAATGAGACCCTGACTCTAAATAAAATACAAAATAGGGCTGGGGGTGTGGCTCAGTAGCTGAGTGCCTATGAGTTCATGAGTTCAATCCCTGATATCAAAAAAAAAAAAAAAAAAGCATATAAGCAAAAGCATATGTAACAGGAGAGAGGTGCCATGTTAAGAAATGGAAGCTACACTTATAAAAATGATAATTTTTTATCAATAAATTCAGGAAAATGTGGATTTAACTCTTAACAGGCCTGTCATGGAGCTTGATAAGAATTCTTAAAATTTATACAAAGCCTCAAGAAGTCTAGGATATTCTAGCCAAATGTGAAATAAAAACAAGTGAGGGAACTAGTCCTGCTAAAAATGTTTTATTTTGAAGCTATATTAAGTGAGATAGCTTGTTATTGGTCAAGGATAAAAACTAGACCAATGTCACAGAGGAGAGATTGTAGAAACAGGATTACAACAGAACCTACCATGTACTTGGAAATCTGATATATAATAAGGGTAGCAGTTTAAAAAAAATTATAAAGTATTTAAAAATAGTCTAGGATAATTAGTTATCTTTCAGCAAAAATTTTTAAAAAGAAATCTATATTCCACCACAAGCAAAATAAACCCCTAGGGTATTAAAGACCTAAATATGAAAAGTGAAACTAGAACATTAAAAAAAAATATTGGGGTATATGACTCAGGAAAGAGTTTCCTTGAATAAAACAGACACTAACTTCAGTGATAAAGGTCAAGTTTGTGTATTCAATTTAAAACATGTGTACCACAAAAGATATCATAAACCATATTTGGCATTAGTCCCAGACTAATGTAGATGACCAAGGTAAATGTCCAGAATATATGAAGAATCCCTAAAATAAATTAGAGATGGACAACCAATAGAAAAAATACACAATAGATAATGACTGATAGGAAATAAAGTGACCAATAATCACGTGAAAAATATGTTCACTTGAAATCAGAAACACACAAACAAAATACAACTGTTTCTTTATCCATTCAGCTACTGAGGCACCTAGGTTGGTTCCACAGTTCAGCAATTGCAAATTGAGCTGCCATAAACACTGATGTGGCTACATTACTGTAGCATGCTCATTTCAAGTCCTTTAAGTATAGACCTAGGAGTGGGATAGCTGGGTCAAATGGTGGTTCCATTGCAAGTTTTCTAAGGAATCTGCATACTGCTTTCCAAAGTGGTTGCACCAATTTGCAGTCCTACCAGCAATGTAAGAGTGTGCCTTTTCCCCACATTCTCTCGGATACTATTATTGCTTATATTCTTGATAACTCAGCATTAAAAGAGAATAAATTATGGCATTTGCAGGTAAATGGAGTTGGAGAATATCATGCTAAGTGAAATGAGCCAATCCCAAAAAAGCAGGGGCTGAATGGTCTGATAAGTAGATGCTAATCCATAATGGCAAGGGGGATGAGATGAGTGGAGGAACTTTGTGTGGGGAGAAAGGGGGAGAGGGCAAAGGGGTAGGAAAGATGGTGGAATGAGATGGACTTCATTACCCTAGGTATGTGTATGAGTGCAAGAATGGCGTGACTCTACTTCATGTACAACCAGAGGAGTAAAAACGTCTGCTCCATTTGTGTAAAATGAATCCAAGAGCTTTCTACTGTCATGTAGAACTGATTAGAACTAATAAAAAAAATGACAATTATTTGCTTCCAGATCAATTTTTCCAGATGAGGAAAAAAATCGACCTTTGGCTTTTAGGGAGTGGCTTACTTCACTTAGCATGCTAGCCCCATGGTTTTAGATTGAGGCAGATGGCTCCAGTTTCTGGCCTCTTTACACCACTTTTTTCCATTTGTCCTTCTAGTCCCATGGTGGATAGTGGTCACTGTTATGGATGTTACTTCATCTTTATGTTTGGTTTCTCAGCTGTTTCTTCATCTGTGCAACAACCTGTATTCAATTTCCTCTGTTGAAAGACCTAAAGTATAACTGGCTCTATTCTCAGAGATACACCACTTGACACTCAATAGATGCACACATATTTAAATGTCTCACAGTACTATGACCCATGGACATACCCATCAATGTGAGCTTCCACACACAGCTGGTGTGACTTATAAGACCACTTTAGAAAGTCAGTGGCAATATTTAGTAAAATTGGACATGGGTGTTTTCTTTAACCTAGTATCTGAATTGCACATGGAAACAGATATACGAAACCCATGCTTCCTTTTATTGTCATGAGGTAAAATAATACTGTGGTATATATACTCAATAGAATATTACTCAGCTTTAAAGAAGAGTAAAATTATGGCTCTTGCCAGTAAATGGTTGGAGTTAGAGAATATCATGATAAGCAAAATAAGCCAATCCCACAAAACCAAAGGCCAAATGTTTTCTCTAATATGCGGATGCTAATTCACAATAAAGCGAGAGGCGCTAGGGAAGAATAGGGAAGAACCTTAGATTAGGTAGAGGGATGTGATGGGAGGGAAGGGGAGGGGGTGTGGGGATAGGAAAGATAGTAGAATGAAACAGACATCATTACTGCATGTATATATGGTACTGCAGGACCAATATGATTCTACAGCATGTACACTCAGAAAAATGAGAAGTTATATCCCACCTATGTATATCAAACTGCATAAATGCAATCTACTGTCATATATAATTAAAACAAGTAAAAAATTAAAAGTAAAATAATACACATTGAAGCATTGTTTACAAGAGCAAACATCTACAAAACAATGTATCATAATACACATTGACATATTGTTCATAATACAAAGCATCTATAAACAATGTATCAAGAGAAGAAAGTATCACTGATATAAAATATATATGTAATAAGTAAAACAGAATGAAGTACTACACTGTATATACTATACCTCAATTGAGATTTCCTGGGTCAACATGGATAAATCTTGAAAGCATAATTAGAATGAATAAGTACACAGAAAAACATACACACACATATGTATGTATAGTACAATGGCATTAATACACAGTTATTAAAAGATCAATCCTGCATTTTCTTTTAGGTTAGATAGTCAAATTATTAAACACACAGATAGATAATGGATGAAAAACACCAAATTCATGATCACTATTCCCTTTGGCAGCAGGGTGGGGAAAGGGTTGCAGAGTATGTATGTATGTATGCAATTGAACATATCTGTAATGTTTTATTTCTCAAAAATATCTTACACGGATTTGGTAGAAATCATATTTGATGAAGTGTCTCAATGGCCTGGCGGTGTTTGCCATATAATCCTACATACATTTTGCATCACTGAAATGCTTCATTTAATTTTTTTAAAGATCTATCTTGCTAAAACTAACAAGCCATTATTGATGTAGAAGACACAATAATGGGTACTTAACCACGACCTCTTCTTCCCAATGTCCAGGGAGTAGAAACTATTGGAGAACTGGCAAGACTCTCTAGAACAGCTCTCTGATTTCTTCCCCAAAGAAAGCCACATTCTACCCACACGCCCCCCAATTCATCTTCAAAATAACGCACTTCTTCCACGTTCACCATCATCAACCACATCAGCCCGTTGAGACCTCCTCCTGAATGAATACTGCTTCAGAACACTCGCAATTATTTTCCAAAGCACTGTCTACACTGCTGACCTTCCTCTGCCCACTACGGTAGATCGGCTTCTTGAGTGGCATGCATGGGCCCCAGATGAAGCCATCAGCATCAGGGCCCTTTCTCATTTGCTCTGGGGCTCTAGCCTAGCATCCTGCCTTCATGTCACTTGCTTGGGTCCTCTGTAATTGGTTATCCACATACTTTGCTTACAGACCGGGGTTCAATGTGTTTTCATAATTACCACTGTAACCTGTAACTAGCTTAGCAATTCTGGACCAGCTGCAGTGATTCAGAACTTCTTTGCATCTTCAGATATTCCAGGGTCTTTTTTTTTTTTTTAACCTCAAAGCACTCGCACATGGTGACTCTTGGTGGAGAGTGCTCTCACCTCCCAAACCTTACTTTTCCTGCTTTCTTATTCTCTTAAACCCCAGCCAAATCCCCTATCCCTGGAAACCTTCCCAGTTCCCTGAGCCTGACACTCTCAACTTACTCTGCTGTTACATGCCGCACATAATATCATAATCACTCTCAGTCACCATATTGGTGTACCATCCAGCCCAGGAGAGTGGCTGTACCATCCATCACACACAAACCATCAAGCGCAGAGCCCAGATGATAGTAGACATTCAGTAAATATTTCATGAACAAATGAAAGAAAATCAAGTCCGATGAATAGTCTGCCCAGCAAATTATTTGTTTCCTGATGAGTTTAATATCCAAAGTCAAGAGTCTCCTGAATAGCTCAAAGTTGCTGGGTCCTCACTACTGAACTCATTATGTAGATGAGTCTTTAAGTAATTTTGTGATTTTTTTTTTTTGCAGAACTTTTTTTAAAGTTTTTAAAGCCACTTCTTGGATAATAATCCCCCCAAATTATGCCATATTAGATACAATTTTTAATTTTAAATGCTCATTTGCTTCATCATTATTCTTTCAAATGTGCTATCCTTAAATCTACAGTATTTGCAATTATAATCTTTTACACTTTCTTCCAGGTTAAAGTAACACAGAAAAGTGTGGCTGTACTTTTTTTTTTTTTTAAATTTGATTTCCACAGTACAACAAAGGAAGAAATAATGGAGATGAGACAGAAATTGCAAGACTGAAGTGAGAGCATGCGAAGAAGGCAAATCTATCAGCCCTAGTTAGCACTCACCAGCTCTGGCATTTGTGTGTTGGTGATGATCATGGATTACTGCCCCATTCTATGAGCCTTTTAGGGGTTTGTTTTTGCTAAATCTCCAACAACATGCAAATGTGAGTGCAGAAAAGGGAATTCTTATTAACAGAGGCTGTTTGATAGCTCTTTTCATACCCATTTAGTTCTCTGTAGTTTGTTTCTGCTGTAGCAGCTGGGAGCAATACATTTTCCAAATTATCACAAGATTAAATAGTGCAATGTGATCAAAGAGTAAGCAGAACTAGTTAAAGAAAGAGAAGAGCGACAAGAGCATAAAGCAGATCGAATCTACTATGATTATACCAATTTTTTAACTTTTTGAACATTTTATGGAAAATATATATGAATACATATATATGGGAATATATAAATATACATGGAAAATACGTGTATGCATATATTTTCTTTTGTGTGTGCATATGGTTGTACGTTTAAATATATACACATATCTCAGAAATAAATATATGCTGTGCTCATTCTTTGCTAAAACATGAGCTGATTTTTTTCTGGGAAATTTTGGTTGACCTTCCTAGATTTCTTCCATCTTTAAAAGGGAAATTTAAGAAAAAGATTTGCTTAGTTTGAGAATGGGACATCTTTGAAGATTTCATGTTTAAAAATTGTATAAATTCCTGAAATTTTATTAAGCGAGCCAAATAGCATTCGTCTTAAACAAGAATTAGGAGATTCTTTGAAAATGCCCATCAGAGCCACGGCTATCCAATATGTTTCAAGATACTTATTCCCGATTTAAGGACCGTTAATCCTTTACATCTTTCTTCTGAAGAATTTTAAATTGTACTCTTAAGCAGGGCTTATTACTATGAATTCCAAGTAGAGAAATTAATTTATATATTTAAAATGCCTCCTGCCCATGCAGCTGCTCACACATGTGGCAAATGGCTGAAGAGTGTCTGAGTAGCGGAACATCGTGTTTTGCAAGTTAGATGTAAGCTGGGTATGCCAGGAAAATATCTCCAGCAACATTTCTTTTCCTGAAGCTAATGCCCTGATCTCAGAAAAGCACATTATTCAGAGAGTGGCTCCAGCTGGATGCAGACAAGACTTTTGAGTGTCAACAACTAATATGATTTGTAGACCTAAGTATTTAAAAATGATAAACCACATCCCCTGCTTCCCCAACCCTTCCCCACCCAGCATACCATAAAAAAATAAATAAATAAAACAACCAATATGTCTTCTTTCAAACTCATGTTTTATTTTTTTTATTGGTTGTTCAAAACATTACAAAGCTCTTGACATATCATATTTCATACATTAGATTCAAGTTGGTTATGAACTCCCAATTTTACCCCAAATACAGATTGCAGAATCACATCTGTTACACATCCACATTTTTACATAATGCCCTATTAGTAACTGTTGTATTCTGCTACCTTTCCTATCCTCTACTATCCCCCCTCCCCTCCCCTCCCATCTTCTCTCTCTACCCCCTCTACTGTAATTCATTTCTCTCCTTGTTTATTTTCCCATTCCCCTCACAACCTCTTATGTGTAATTTTGTATAACAATGAGGGTCTCCCTCCATTACCATGCAATTTCCCTTTTCTCTCCCTTTCCCTCCCACCTAATGTATCTGTTTAATGTTGATCTTTTCTTCCTGCTCTTCCTCCCTGCTCTGTTCTTAGTTGCTCTCATTATATCAAAGAAGACATTTGGTATTTGTTTTTTAGGGATTGGCTAGCTTCACTAAGCATAATCTGCTCTAGTGCCATCCATTTCCCTGCAAATTCCATGATTTTGTCATTTTTTAGTGCTGCATAATACTCCATGGTGTATAAATGCCACATTTTTTTTATCCATTCATCTATTGAAGGGCATCTGGGTTGGTTCCACAGTCTAGCAATTGTGAATTGTGCTGCTATGAACATCGATGTGGCAGTATCCCTGTAGTACGCTCTTTTAAGGTCTTCAGGGAATAGTCTGAGAAGGGCAATAGCTGGGTCGAATGGTGGTTCCATTCCCAGCTTTCCCAGGAATCTCCATAATGCTTTCCAAATTGGCCGCACCAGTTTGCAGTCCCACCAGCTATGTATAAGAGTACCCTTTTCCCCACATCCTTGCCAGCACTTGTTGTTGTTTGACTTCATAATGGCTGCCAATCTTACTGGAGTGAGATGGTATCTTCGGGTGGTTTTGATTTGCATTTCTCTGACTGCTAGAGATGGTGAGCATTTTTTCATGTACTTGTTGATTGATTTTATGTCCTCCTGAGATCTGCTTCCTCTTTCACTTCGCTCCAGGCAGGGAAGCTGAATGTGTAATCAGCAGTGGATTGTAAGTACCCAAGGCAAAGAAAGCTCAGTGCGCCCCGCCTCATTTTTTTTTGAATATTTTCTACACAATCAAACTCATGTTTTAAATTTATGAACTTACCACGTGTTCCTGAGACTTCTCTTACATGTGATTCACTAAAAAATAACCTGCAGGCCTGTTTTCTCTGATGGCCTTAATAAGACTATTTTGAAACTCTATGGCTTTTTTTTTTTTAAGTCAGAAGTAGAAAAATTAAGTGTACACAAGATTAGAATAAAAAAGTTTGGAATGAGATGGTGCTCAATTCAAACCTTTGTCTCATCCACTCTGAGCTCTGTGCTACTCAGCAAAGTTAGATCACTTCTTTGTGCTTTGTTTTCTACACAAGCAGGAAGATAATCACGAGTACTTTTGTCTTGCAATTGTTGGGATGATTCAATGAAAAGAAATCTATGTAAACACAGTGCCTAGCTGAGGAGATGATCTCAAATCTTAACTGCTTTTACTGCTGTTATTACTATTAATTTGTATGATAATGAATAAATCCTTTTAATTATTTTCCCCAGGATTGACTGAGCATTTGAGGTGATTGAACATGACACAGAGAAAAAAAAATCATGAAATAACCAAATAGCACCTTCTATTAGGATGGTAGGTTCTAGTTAATGGCTTTACTCTAACCTGAGCACACTCGGAGCCCTTTGTTTTCTGGTAAATAAAATGAAGTCACGATATGTCATTCGTCAGGTTTGTCAATCGCAGTGGGGGAAAAATGATTATTTGGATGATGGAAACAGAACAGCAATTTATTGAGGATACTGAGGGGACACATCGAGAATTTCCAGGGAGGTCTAAAGAACTAGATTCTGGAAAAACAGAACCTGGAGGTATGGGATCCAAGCTCGCATGACCAATGAGGAACCCCTGGCAAGAGTACACTGCACCTAGTCCCTGGACGGAATCTTGGTGCCGTCTCCTGCCTCTGGATACTGGACAATGGCCTTGAAAATGTTGCAAATCTTCTTAGCAAGAATTCCTGCATGCTCCTCATTCTTTATGGCTTTTGTAAACCACTCCAGTGGATGATACTCTTTTTCCCGGGGTACCAGGCGACGAAGAAATTTATGCTCACAAAATGTGCAAGCTACTCAGCTAGTCCCCTACAACTTACACCTGCAATGACTCCCACAGCCAAGTGCGACTGGCCAGTTGCCCCCATAAGGAGCCCCATGTCATTCACTTGAAAACTCAAGGGCACCCAAGAACCTCTTACCCGGCAAAGGAGGAGAAAAGTTGAAAAAACTTTCAGCTTAATTTATTGCCTTTTAGAGAGAGGGACACAGAATAAGCAGTTTCGTGGAAAATTTCAATAAGCTCAGAAAAAAAAAGGGTCTTAGAGGGTGTCAGAGATATTTCTGCCTTTTATTTTTGTTCTCTATGAAATGATATTTAAATATGCCTCCCAAAATATGGGTCTGAGGCCGACACTAAATTTCTTCTTGACTTGTCTATTTAGAGGAGAGTGGCAGACATCACCCAGTTCCTATGCTGAGTTCTACAATCCTAGCAACCGCCACTGGCATTCTCTATGGAAAATAATCAATGGCTTTGACAGACAGAAAGGGGAGGACAGAGTGGCATATTGTGATGCATCTTGACAGCATGTCTCGGAGTGACTGTTCCTGTCACTGTCAGCTCTTTGATTTTTTTTTCCCCCCTAACCAGGACCCAAGAGAAAGTTCTCAGAGTCTTTCACACTGAAGTGCCCCAAACATAAAGGGCAACAGATCCAAAGAACTCACCTCCTGCTGTTTTTCCCTCCACTGATGAATTTCATATTTTAACTCTTTGTTCTAACCTGGCATATTATCAATCAAGTTGTGAAATCTGGAAAGAGCCATTTGGATGGAGGTGCCTGTTTCCGTGGCAATTAGAAAATGCTTGGGTTCAAAATTGCATGGGTCATACTTTATTCGAGATTTTTTTTTAATGTCATTCCAAGTAATCTTAGAAGTTTATCAGCAGACATTATGGGATGCTAAAATCTTCTGGCCACAATTCAAAATTTAAACGCAAGTGACGTTTTCATTATCATTCGTTATGTAGGCACCTGGAATTTCCACCCTTGTGGCTCCCTGAATCCCTGCCTTCCATACCAGAGCCCATGGTGATAGCGAGTTGAAAGTCACAGTGGCAACTTGTCCACACCTAAGCTGCCCTCTCTCTTGCAGTAGAAAATAATCTATTGTGCTGAATAATTGGGAATACCATTTTGCTAATAGCTAATTAAACTATGTAGCTAATGATCCTCCTGAGACTTGAAGCTAAAGCTAAAGCTGTTGTTTAAATGACTTCCTCGGCGGAGGCTCTGGGCATTGCAAGGGAATAATTCTGAATATCTCAATCCATGGGCAGGTAGCATTTCAAGGATGACAATTATCCTCCAGATTGGGTTTGTGAGGGATCATTTTTGAGACACAGAGACCCTGGAACCATAATTGGAACTCGTGATTTTCTGAGATGTGACCATGGATAAAGGTCAATGCAAAATAAAAGATTATATATATATATATTTTAAATCAAGAACTTCTCAAGACCATGGTCACTGCGCATGGGGTTCACTGTGCCACTGGGTTGATGGAGCTCCTCAGCTTCCTTTCTTCACGCCTCCTGATGACTGGCCTGACATCTCAAAGAGTTTCTTAAAATATTCTTAAACCTTTGGCATCCCTTCCTGCCCTGGGCCTTATGAATAAAACATATACCCAGTCAGCAGGTTTGGTAGAGAAGAACAGCCAAGTTCCATCTATCAATGTCAAGAGCTGAATTACCCAGTAATTGCAGATCCTTTAATAACTCTGCTCTTTTTGGTGTTATTGGTAAACAGTTAGGTATTACCTGCCTTGGATTCTTTGGTATTTATTTTCTAGCCTGATAACTTGTCACCACTATGTGAAAATGGTAAGCCACCATTGATGACCCAGCTGTTTTGTGTTTTTCCATTTTTAATCTGTTTGCCTTCGCTAGGGCTGCCGAAGCAAAGTACCACAAACTGAATGGTTTATACAACAGAAATTTATAGTCTCATAGCTCTGGAATGTATGAGACCGAGATGTCAGTAGGGTTGGTTCTTTCTGGGGACTATGACAGAGAATCAGTTCCACACCACTTGTCTAGCCTCTGGTCATTTGCTGGCAATGATTGGCATTCCTTGGCTTGTGGAAGCATCACCCTAGTCTCACCCATCATCTTCATATGGTGGACTCCTTGTGTGCATGTCTAGGTCTACATTACCTATTCTTGGAAGGATACCAGTTATATTGGATGGGGGCCCACCCTACCCCAGTATGACCTCAATTAAAGTAATTATAACTGATATGACCCAATTTCCATTGAAGGTCACATTCTTAGCTAGTAGAGAAAAGGACTCCACTATAAGAATTTTTGGAGGACATGATCTAACCCATACCAATCTTTTCCACCTTTTTCCAAAGTACATTTCTTTTTTCTAGTGGTTGCATGGAGATCAACCAAACATAAAACCCCAATAGGAGTTTGTTTTCCTTAAATAGGCAAAATAGATTTGAGGCTTTAATCTGATTTCACTTACTAGAAGAATTAATGTAATATTATGTTGTTTGGTGAGGCATTCAATGATTAAAACCATTTTGGCAGAAAGTATAAAGTCAATGCTATAGGCATTTTATGAATAAGTTAGTCTAAATTACTTGAAGAATATGAGAAGGAAACCAGATTAAAGTGTCATCATGTAATATTTAAGAACTTAATACTTGATTACACAGAAAATACAATTTCTTCTCAAATTTCTGTCAAAGAATTAACCTAAAATGTTGCCAGGTTTAGGGGTTGAAATGGTGAAAGGGAAAGTACACACCTTTTCATGAGAAGTCACAGGATCCATAAAATTACTAATGACCCCACATGGTTTTACCCACCATTAAGCAAAGACAAAATCATGCTTTCATACTGCCTTATGGGCCATAACTCCCCTAAATATTCAGGAAATATAATTAGAATATAAGTCCTCAGTACACAGAGAAGCCATCTTGATCCTAAAGAATAAAGATGAGTTATAGTAAAGATAACTTCACTCAATATTTTTTTGGGGGGGTGGGTACCGGGGATTGAACTCAGGGGCACTTAACCACCAAGCCACATCTCCAGTCCTATTTTGTATTTTACTTAGAGACAGAATCTAACTGAGCTGCTTAAGGCCTCAGTTTTGCTGAGGCTGGCTTTGAACTCACGATCCCCCTGCCTCAGCCTCCTGAACCACTGGGATTACAGGCATATGCCACCACTCCCAGCCTTAATATATCTAATTTTATATTTTCTCTGAAGAAAAGTCCTAGTTTATACCTAATAAAATTACCCTCTGATAAACTCTTTCATGACATTAATCCCATTATATATGTGGATATTTTTATATATCCAAAAAGAGAATATACATAGTTAGTATATCACTATGAATTTGAGGTGCATTATCATGAGCTCCTGTGTATAAAGGCAATACCATTGAGCCCAATAAAAAATAATGATTTGGTTTCAAATGGACAAAGTAACTGGTTGCAGAGTCCCCTTCCTTTGGAGTCGTGCTGCCTCAGGTTATATGCAGCTAAGAGTCACCTCAGTATTGACACTTAGATTCTCAGGCAATGGGCAGCCCTGATGCATACACACTTGCACATACGCCCGAGCACACACACGCACAGAGAGCAAATGCTTTCCTTATGCAAAATAACTACATGGAAACAAATGGGTTTGATTTGCCTGCCTATCATTTTTTTTTCTTCATTCCAACAAAGCTGTGAGGAGAATAAAACCCACTCACAACAAAATTCCTTTCTATGCCTGCCTACCTTGGAATCTATTAATCATAAGAATCTACATAATTGTTAATTCTGCCCTCAAGACCCATTAACCACTATCAGCTTGGAAATATCTCGGGACTGAACCCATCTCACCCACAATGCACTCATGTAGACCTTGAGCAAACTTTTTAATTTTTTTTTTTTGTGGGGGGAGGTGGATGATTTTGCAATATTCTTCTAAGAAGGAAAAAAAATCATCTCCTTTAATAACATTTGCTTTCAATATCACAAGACACCATTTCAAAGAGTTATTTGATTAAGTCTCTCCCGTTGAAAATCATATTTGATATAGATAGTAAAATGAACCTAAATACAAAGGATAGATTTATCCATTAGAGGAATACAATAAAGAAGCATGATCCTCCATTTACTATCAAAGATACTTTCCCTATTTGCATGCTTCTTAGTTGGATTCAAATTATGCATCTGGAAAGCTAAAAAAAATAATAATAGAAAAGCCTGAAAACAATAAAAACAAAAACCAAACAAAAATAAGAAAAAATAATCTTACAAATAATTGGATCATTTTTTTGCTTGGTTAGACTTTCATCTTTCATTTCCAGGTAACTTTCCTGACAACTGGAAATGTTCCTCCAAAGGACCTTTCTGTGTGTGTCACCATTGACATTGTGACATTTTCATGTACCTGTTTCAATGCATCATTAACCACCACATGATTTCCTCAGGAATCCACAGTAGCATCCCTAGGTCTTGGAATGCACTCATTGAAAAAAAATTTTTTTTGTTTCACTTACTAAGGCAAGGATTGTTCCTGCTGCTGTTCTGCAGGACACAGATAAAATGGGGATTTTGCTAAGTCTCATTACTACTCCAATTGTATATTGCTGCCCCTTGTCCAGGAGCTGGACCAGAGTTTCCAAAGATCACACACAGTCCTACATGCAGGCCATCAGCCAGTGTCATTGTGAGCTATGACCTTCGGCATGGGCCAAAGGGAAAGGAGCTCTTTATAGTGATTCTTGCAGGAGAGCTTGCAAGGGGTGTGAACCTCCCCCAGGTTCAAAAGTCCCAAGGCCTTGAATTCTGCGGACGCACTCAGATAACGCTGGGAACTGAAAGTCTCTGCTCAGAGAACGGGAAATGCCTCAGAACAAACACCCAACCTCCTAGACAAGGTCACTAAGATCTGGACTGGGAAGAAATTTTGCAGATAAAGATCACAACACACCCAAGCACAGGAGCAACCTTCACAGCTCATTGTTAACCACAATCAGATAGAACATGTCAGGTCCCCAGGAACATAGGTACCTTGAATAAAAAGTTCAATGTGCTCTTTGCAGCTTCTCCCAGCTTCATTTTGAGGCCCGGAGGGATCAGGCCTACTGTCACAGCTGAGAAAATGTTACAGTGTGAATTGGAAGAGCGCCCAGATGTGAAGAAAGGAAAGTGCCCTGGTAAGGGTGCTTGGGTAAAGGAGTGCCATCTTGTGGTCCCCGGTGACTGCTCCACCCCGCCTCAGAGCTCTGTGTAGGAGGAGGGGCTGTGAAACACCTGGTTCTTTCCAAACTCAGGTGCTTTTCTTGTGTAGTTAGCTGTGCCCCGAATACGATTTTTCTACGTTTTATAGGCCTGGATCCTTTTCAGATATCAACCCAAATGCCAGCCTGTCAGAAGGGCCTTTCTCGCCAGCCTATCAAAGCATCTGATACCCACTACCACCTATCCCAGCAAACCCTTCCCTTGTCCGTCCTGGAGGTGAGCATATCCTCTGCCCACCTTTTTTTTTTTTTACAATCTGCTTTGGCACTGGGCCCAAAAGGGCAGGAATATCTTAGATTCAACAGGACAATGCCTAGCACATAATCCATGCCCAAGAAAGGTTAGCTGAATGAATGTGTTCTCAAACAGCGCTGTCCTATCAAAACTTCTACAATGATGGACATATTCTACATTATGTACCATCCAATATGGTAGCCCCTAGCTACAGGTGAAATGAAGCTAGTGTACATGTTTTAAACTATATTTTCACGAAGTTTAAACAATCACACATAGCCACAGCTGTCACACTGGAGAGCACGGTGAGAGAACAATGCCTTCAGTGTTCAGAAGGGTACACGATTCTCTGACTCAAAGAGGCAATGTTACCCTGACTCTGAATTTGGTATTTGCATGAGCTACTCGACCATGCCTCTGCAGCCTGGTAATTGCCAACGTCCATCTTAATAACAGTTTTACTGGGTACAGCAATATAGAATATATTATGAAACCAGATAATGTGAACCATAGTTCTAATAAAATAAATATTTTCCTACTTCATTGTATTGATGATTTCTACATAGCCCCCACAATAAAGAAAACTTCAAATATCTTTAAAAAGAATAATCAGTCATTTAAACTCAATGCCACTATCTGAAGGGTATGGAAAATGACACCCCCCCACCACCACCACCACCAAACTGTCTGTCCGGGAGGAAGAGGGAAGAGGAAGGCAATCATTAGTCCTTTCCCAGTAAATCTTTTCCCAGTAGCAATGGGCCCCAGGGGAATAAGCTAACTTTTATCCCTTCGAGGGGTCCATCTCCAGCATCTCCACCAAAAGCAAACATTCACCCCTTCCCAACCACAGTGGGTCCTGAAGTGAGGAGGCTAATACAGAAATGTGGGGCCCTGGACTTTTACCCTTTCCCTTTCAGATGAGTCCTGGAAGGAGAAAAGCAAACACGAAAGCTCTAGGTAATAATGGGCCCCAAAGGAGGAAGAGAAGCAATGAACACCGAGTTCTGTCTGAGCTTTTCCCAGTGACAATGAGTTTTGGGCTTTGTACAACTTTTTTCCTGACTGCCCAAACCCACACATCCTGGTTCAATCTCCAATAACGAAGCCACCCTTATTGTCAACTATAAAACTCCGAGCCCCTTTGTAACCAATTGGCCGTTTTTCCTACCCAGAAATTGAGCCCCTTCAGTGCCTGATTGACTGACTCTGCTGCAAAATAAAAGAAAGACTGCCGATCGATTTGAGGTCTAGTTCCATCCCGGTTATTTGTGTTTTCATAATGGTGCAGAAACCATGTTGGTTCTTTTTACTTATAATACCTATTTAATCAAAATATCAAAATGCCAGGATGAGAGTTTTCTTATAGATTTGGGAAAGGTAAAGGCTGTGTCTGAGAGTTCTGTGATTTTTTTTTTTTTTTAATTTCCAGGCCCCTGGCACAGTACTGGCATGAAGAAAGCACTGATCGATATTTTTGGAATGCATATGGGAATCCCATAGAGCCACTCCATTCAGTTACTCGGATTTATTTATTGTGCTTATTTTCTTTTCCCATTCTTAGTACTTACTGAAGAGCTCACAGAGGATAGATGGGGAGTGGCAGGTCGAAGCTTTATGAAAAGGGCCTTTCTCCTCCTATGTTCAAATTTCCCAGATGGGTTGGCCCAAGCTGGAGAACAGGAGAGCCACAGGCCTGGGAGGCTCAGATTCCATCCAGGTCCAAGCAAAACACTGAGTGGAGATGCTGAAAACCCTCAGTCTGAGTCTTCTTCCCCAGATACCAACAGGAGCAGCCAACTGGTCAACCCCCAGGACGTGTTCTCAAAACTCACAATGACAATACCAAGGAAGAAAAAACTAGAAATGATGTAACTGGTCAATAAGAAAGCAAGTGTTTCTGTAAGCCTGTAAAGCCTGACCTGAATCCAGTCACCCTTAAAATTTACAGTTGTTCTTAAAAAAAAAAAAAAAAAAGACAACCTGGGTCGCACTATTTCCTCTTAACTTCTATACCAGAGAACCATGCCAGTTGTCTTTAGCCACTCATCTTGTGAATGGATCAACATAGATTTGTTCCGATTTGAATGGGGCAGTCCCAGCAAATAATTTTCATGAAAATTCGACACCACTCCCCCCCCCACCCCCCGCCATTCTCCCTCCCTAGCCTCTCTTCCTTTACCCGTGTGCCCGCCCCCACTCTTTGATTCAGAGGATCACAGTCAGAATTTCCCCCTTTTGATCTAGTTAGAAAAATAGTCTCATTGCCTCAGTAGTCTGCCAGCAGCTACAGGTGGACGGCCCCAGGCCAGAAATCTCTTGTCTGAAACAAACAGAAAATCTACTTCTCTCCATTTCCCCCAGGCCTGTCGCCTGCCTCTCAACTGGAAAATCTAACCCATAGGCTTCTACCTCACAAGGTTTGTTTTCATAAGTTATTTTTTTTTTAAAAAAAGGCAAAAATGAGCCTGCTTCTGTGGCTTAGGGGCAGATTTCCCAGTGCCTTGTCTGTTTAGGAAGCTGCTTATTGTGAAGTGCCTCATATTAAAACGGCATGTCCATGTTTTAATTTTGTCAAAATAGCACATTAATTCGGGGGAGTCATTAAGACCCACTACCAAAAAAGACATTATGGAACTTTAAGTTGTATGAAGAAAGGGAAGACAGAGCAAGGAAGGAACACACAGATAATCAGAGCAGAAATCCCAGAAAAGAGAGAAAAACGATTTCCCTCTCTGTTTTGCCATTTATCAAGCATACCATTAGGCACCTTGGTAGAGCATTGTTTTTCTTTAAAAGTGTTTGATAAGTTTTTTTGTTCTACTGAGTCAGATGTTATTATGAATCGATCAACTCAGGCTCTTGCATGTTGGAGATTAGAGATGCTTGGATTCTCTCCTTCAGCTAAATGACCAACTTCCACCAAAGCAAGGTTTCCTCCAATCTCCTTGGTAGCCACATCGAACCGTACGTGATACCACGTTCAGGAAAGCACTAACTTCAAATGTGAGAAGACAGCGCAAAGGATCATACGCAGCAATTTGTTGTTTTTATGGTTAATCAGAAGAAAAGAAAGAAAACACATCAGCTTCCAGCCAGCCGTACACTAAGCACTCATAAGACACAGAGGGCCTGAGAAACAGATCTCCATCTTCTGATTTTAGAGAAGATAATCACTGCATCATAGCAAAGACAGCTTTCAATACCTTCCCTTTTACGTGGGAAGAAACTTCTCCAAAACCACAGAACCTCGTCTCTTGAACTTGGCTGGGATTTTTTTATAGCAGGTATATTTACAAACCCTCTGGAAACTTTCTGGTTAAAGAAGAGAGAGTAATCCTTTGCATAGCACAAGGTGGTTCTCACTCTTCCTAATTCTCTGACCCAGCAAAAATTACTGTCAGCTCTCTGCCCAGTTGAGGGATATTGATTCTCCTGTTGCCGTGGCAACGCGCGCAGTTGTCAGGTCTGTGTGACTCTCACACTCAGCACCTCATCGGTCCCTCCTGGCTTTTGGATTGTGACACTTTCTAAGCCTTAATTAGTTTATTTGATGGGACTCGCACATTTTATTTCTATACTAAGTAGCTATTGAAAACAGAGTCATCCACCAAATGGATCACAGAGGTTTTTTAAAAAAAAAAAAGAAATCTGGCACGCTGTCAGGCCAACCCGAGATGACAGAGAGCAAGAAGAAAGTGGGCGGCACAGGCTCCACTTGCTGCTCCTCAGATATTGGGGAAAGTCAAAACAGTTTTTGCCATCTGTCACAGAGCACAGTGTGAAAATTGCAGAGCTGTTCATTTTGACATTTGAGGAACATTCTGCCACTGTGATTAGATCACAATGATATTACGCAGCCACCGAAGGTTTGGATCAATGCTGTTTAATAATTTTCTTCTCGGAGCATCTCCATCTTAACTCGGTTTGCAGTGTGGGCGTCTGCTGAGCAACTCACTGAGCGACAAACACTTCACACAGGGAACGTCCTCGGATGGGAGTCCCAGGACACTGGATGACTTCGTGAAGTCCGGAAACTTCTAAAGGATTGCCGTCCAGAACAGAGCGTTGCTCTGGAACAGCAGTTCTCAAAGTGTGGTTCATGGAACCCTACTAGGGAAGAGTGGGGTCCAAAGAATCTTTCAGGAAAACTGATACATTGTCGCCAGGGACCTAAGTAATTATTGTCTTTGTCACTCTGTTGACCTTCGTGCTGATGATTCAAAAGTAATCATGGTAAACACAGGAAAAGGAGGAGGTTGCATTTCAGAATACCCTGGATGAGGGTTCAGAATCACTTCATTTAAAGTGATTATTTATAGAAAAACCCATTTTTCTTTCAGATTCTGTGTGACCAAATGGGCCCGCTGCATAAAAGACCTGTGCTATGTACTGAGGTGAGATGTCTATTCTAACTAAAAGTTCCTGGGTGGTTGGGTGGAACTAACCACTTTTTTTTTATTTTATGGAACACAATTTTTGCTGGAAAGAACACTGGACAAACTATGGCACTGACACTTGAGTATTTGGCAGATTTTTTTTTCCCCTAAATTAAAGCATGTGAGAACCATTTTAAGAATAATTCACAGCCTTTGCCACTGTTAATCGGATGTGAGCTTTGGACCAAAATGTGGATTTTTGGAGAAATTGTATCTTCAAGTCTAAATGCTTCTCAATACATAAAGATTCATACAAATGAAATTAATTTTTTGATATTGTATATTTAAATGAATCAAATTTTGGAAGATCTGCACCAATATTTTCCAAATAATCAATGCATGTTGTTACAAAACCTTGCTTGGGTAAAAAGACACATTGAAATGAATCACTCTTTAGCATGGACTACTTGATTCCCTAAATCACCCAACCTTGGGAGTGTTATGGGCCAGGCTATGTACCTGCACAATCACCAAACAGACTCCATTTTGCCCTGCGACTCCATGTCATGTAAGAAATACTTCTCCCATGGGAACACCTCTGTACCCATCAACAGTTGCTTAGCATAGCAGGTCCAGCAACACAGAATGGCAATTCTTATACAATGTAAAACTGTTCTCTTTTTAATTCCCATTTTTCTTGGACAATGTACGCTGTCAGAGAATTACTGTGTAGGCATTAGTAACCAACCATCTTTAACTTGTACTCCACTCAGGACATTTTGACCCACTTCCCCTTCTGCTTATGATTTTATGATTTCTCATAATGCTTGTTTATGGTTTTGAATCATAGCAACAGACACTTATGATTGATGTGGTTTTTGGAATATAAAGGTGTGCTCTAAGCCCTGGAGGGGGTGGATGGATGGGGACTTGTAGCCTGTCCCTTGGCCTGCCAGCTGGTAAATCCAGACAGCTAGCTGGTGAATAAAGATGGTTCCATCTCGTGCTTTAAGACTAACTCAGTGAGGGGAGGGGAGGAGGGAGGGGGCAAGAAAGATGGTGGAATGAGATGGACACCATTACCCTAGGTACACATATGACTGCATATATGGCACGATGCTACATTATGTGTACAACCAGAGAAATGAAAAGTTGTGCTGCAATTGTGTACAATGAATCAAAATTCATTCTGCTGCCCTATATACCTAATTAAAATTAATTAATTATTTTTCAAAAGGACTGACTCAGTGACTTATTGCAATCTCACTATAACAGAAGGACTGACTGGGATCTTGGCTTCCTCTCAATAAATGTAAGGAAATATTACTTGTTATCTACCTGATGGCAAGACCATCGAAACAACTTGATAATGCAACCTGCCATCGTGTTTTCCCATCATCACATAAACAGAACATAAAACATGAATGAATATGGTTTCACATCTCAAATACTGCAACCAGCTTTGGACCAACTACCACTTGCCAAGTTTAGGTATAATTTCATGGAACAGTCACAATTTTGTAAAAATACTCATCCCTTTTACAACTACATATCTGTGTAGGACTGGATTTTCTTTGTGTATTCAGTGAAAACACATGATAGTAAAATTGAGCACAGAAGCAGATAAAGAGAACCAAACCGTGATGTCAGCCACTAAAATGACAGAATTATAAAACAACTTACTCTCAATCATTTCTTTTTGCTTTGGGGGACATATACTTATTGTTTATTTAAAAAAAATACCTTGGATATTACATAATGGAATGTTATTTTAAGAAATAAATTTATTCAAAGATTTTAAGTTCTAATTTAAAATGTAGTAAATACATAAACAAAAGTTTTTGGCGTCCTCAATCATTTTTAAGTGTAAGGGATCCTGAGATCAAAAAGCTTGTGGACCATTATCCTATAGAGAGAGTCAAAGGGGAACGCAACAAGCACAGAGAACATCAAATAAAAACCAAGGTCACACAGAGAGATAAACTCTTAAAGGGACATTGTATCCTTTTAGAGTAACTAAACCTCTCTCCCCACAGAAGAAACAAACTGCTCATATTTAGCCATACTACATGTTTCTCTTTTCTTTGTCAAGATGTACTCCTTTCTCCTTTTTCATCTTACAAGATTTTTCTCTACTGGGTCTTTTATACAGTAACATTTTAATCCAGAATATTTCATTCCACATTAAGATACAGAAGACGCTTCGGGATCACCAGAGGATCTACAACACCAAATATTACTTATCAAGACCAAAGAGCTCACCTGTTTCAACTCGGAACAAATAGGATTCCCAATATTGATGATAAAAGATCACAGTAATCATCTGCACTGCTAATGCATCTGATGTTATGACTAATGCATGACCAATGGCAGACTAAGAAATACAAAACTGCTTCTGGCAGCGAGAC
This sequence comes from Spermophilus citellus, assembly GCF_964194105.1. NCBI lineage: Eukaryota > Metazoa > Chordata > Mammalia > Rodentia > Sciuridae > Spermophilus > Spermophilus citellus. Next base: position 52,929,470 of record NC_138184.1, on the reverse strand, counting down.
TGGAGCCTCTGGCCAATGCAATCATTCCAAACCGTGAGATTAAGATGCAGATCCCACTAATATCAGAGAAATTTTTGAGAGGCAATACATCTCCCCACACTTAGTAAAAATTGATAATTCAAACTTCCAAAAGCATAAAACATTAACCCACAAATACAACATCTGTTATCCAGACAATGAATGAAACCAGGAAAGTAAAAGCCAGAGCTCTCAAACCAAAGGAATCAGTGCGGACTGCTGGATTCCCTATATCACCCAACCTTGGGAGGACTGGGGTCTCAGCTTCCCATCAATACATGTAAAGAAACGGCTCATCATTTACCTGAGTGCAAGACCATCCCACCAGCTGACAACTGGACCTGCCATCGCATCTTCCCATCATAGACCTAGGAGGAAAAAAAAAAGTGACTATTAAAACCCAGCTTGGAACTCTTCTGTATTTACCTAAAATATACTTTGCCTCTTTGCTTTGGAAATCAATGGCAGCTTCAGGAGAAGGAGACCTAAAGGAAGAGGCCATAAGACATTCTCAAGAAATTGTCCCTTGGAGCTCATCCTTTCAGGGAGAAAACCAGCTTTATTTGCCCTTTACATTTTTAAAAATTTTAATTGATTGTGCACAGGCTTATACTTTTTCTCTATCATAAGCTACAAAAACAGTGATTCTGACTTCATGATGTCAGTCCCAGGGTATTTTACCTTTTTTGCAATTTTATTATGCAAAATTAAGGCTCTCACATTTTTAAGTCTACTAAGTCCAAAAATAACACCACCAACCACAAATCTCTCTGAAGAACCTTATTTTGCATTCTTCAGAAAAAAATGCTAAATGTGTTTCATTTTTCTCCTACCCGCCCCCCCAAATTAGCAAATAATGACATCAACTATTACAAAAAGAAACACTATAGATTATACCAAGTCCTTAAAAGGAAGATGTCTAAACCTTCTTTCTTGGCTTGATGATCTTCATAGCCATGGGATGGTATGATCTTAAGTCCCTGGGAAGATCTAGCTGGCCACTGGGCATTCTCCAGCCAACCCACCATTTTTAAGGCCAACAAAAGCAAAGTCATTTCTTCCAGGTACAAGAATACTTCATAGAAACCCGAGAACTGAGAAGCCAATGATTTCATCCCATCAGTCTCTGCTAGAAAGTCAATTGAGGAATAAAACGCACCTTGGAGATAATGGTGAAGGTTTGTTATTGAGTTTTCTTGGATGCTGGCTAGCTATGAGTTCCTGGCATTTATTGGTAGCAACGATAGACTGTTGAATTGTTTGGGCTTTTTTACTTTTGTCTGTCGGCAAGAATACGATGCGTTTTAGGTATCAAATCAGAATCTGGTTTTGCAGATGATAGTTGCATTGATTTATCTCAAAACAAAAATGCTTTCTAACTGCCACAAGGTCTTTGTAAATATCACCAGTATTATGGTTTGGATGTGTGATGTCCCCCAAAATTTCATATGTCAGACAATGCAAGACCAATCAGAGGTGAAATGACTGGGTTATGAGAGCCTTAAGATAATCAGTGAATAAATCCCTGATAGGATTAACTGGGTGGTGGCTGGAGGCAGGTGGGTGTGGCTGGAGGAGGGGGCATTGGGGGTGTGGCTTTGGGGTCTCTATTTGTCTCCGGAGAGTGGAGTCTCTCTCTGCTTCCTGATCACCATGTGAGCTGCTTCCCTCCACCACACTCTTCCTCCATGATGTCCTGCCTCCCCTGGAGCCTGGTGTCTATGGACGGAGACCTCTGAAACTCTGAGCCCCCAAATAAACTATTCCTCCTCTAATTGTTCTCGTCAGATCCTTTGGTTGCAGCAGTGAGAAACCTGACTAAAACAATCAGGTTTTAAACTAAACAAATACCTATCCCCTCATCTTTATGGTCAAAATAAAGAAAAAGATTATAAGCATCCCTCTTACAATTCTGTGATTCATATTGTTGACGTAACTTTTATGGTTTAGTCTGAAATTCATGTTTGGGTTTGAATATTGTCAAAACAAAATGGCTCTTAACTCGACATCACTTACTGGTGTCCTTGTTACCCATTAAGTGGCCAGCAGTTGTGTTTCATTAGACAATTAAAGCAACACGATCCCAGCTATTGTTAATTGTTATCCCCTCTGTACTAAAGGATCAAATAATTCCAAAGCTTTAATGGTAAGCAACAAAGAAGAATTCTAAGAACAATTTTTTTTTTCCTCAACCAGCAACTAGACAACAGACTCAATAACTTCAATGAGGACCAAAAAAAAAAAAAATTTATACTTAATTATATTTATTCATATTTCCCCTTAATTTCATTCCTCTTCACATTGCCTTCATCTTGTAAAATGATTATTCACCAAAAACAAAATCCCTCCTGGACTATTTGCTTTTCTGCTTTTCTCACTTCAGGATTTAAAATATGCAAAGAACTTTATCATCAGGGAAGAAAATACAATTACGCCTCTCAACTTATAGGAGGGACAGTTGTTCTGTGCTTGCCACAGGGAGAGCTCATCCCACCCTGAATTGGCATTGAGTGCTTTTCTTTTATTTTCTTTTTAAAATAAAGCCAGAAGCATCTCAGTTTCAGGGAGAGAGGTCACCCTGAAGGAGAAGGCAGGCGGCTGTTGTGGGCCCTGGTTGTTGCAAAGATTAACAAGAAATACACAGCACCATTCTTTGCAGGGCAGCTCCTTGTCCTTGTACCTAGAGCATTTTTTATTATTATGTTAAAATGCATATAACAGCATTCACCATTTTATTTTATTTTTATGTATTTTCTTTTCGGTACTGAGGACTGAACCCAGGGGCGTGCAAGCACGGAGCCACATCCCCAGCCCTGTATTTATTTATTTATTTGAAACAGGATCTCCCTAAGTTGCTGAGGCCCTTGCTAAGTTGCTGAGGTTGGCTTTGAACCTGTGATCCTCCTGCGTCAGCCTCCTGAACATGAGCCATTTTAACTGAGCAATTTATAGTCGCCATGTCGTACAACAGTCACCACTACTTAATTTTTCTTCATTCACCAAAGGAACCCCACATCCATCCTACCTGAGCTGTTTTAAATCCTGGGTGCAGACAGAGCCGGGGATTCTTTTCTGTTCCATCTCTAGCAGATAAACACAGTTGAGAGCAGGGACTCCAGAGGATCTGATCGTCTAGTTCGTGATCTGCTCCTGGCATCACCCTGAGCACACTGCTTAATCTCTCTGGGCTTCGTTGTCCTCACCTGTGAAAAGGGATGCACCTCTTGCAGGGTTCTGAGGGATAAGCCAACCCTGAAACTTAGTCATCTCTGACAGGCATTAAGAGCTCAATGTACACTTCCTGTGTTTATTAATTTTCTATTTCTTATCATACCTTCCATGTCTAGCTATCATTCCAAATGATGTATAAATATGTCCTCTCTTCAGCCTTTTAATTCCACGAGGCAGTAACTGTTACTAGCTTCATTTTATAAAGAGACTCTAGCACAGAGAGGTTGAGGAACTTGCACAAGGTCATCCACCTCATAATGGAAGAACCAGGATTTGAGCCTCCAGAAATGTAACCACTTGACCATGCTGCCTCTACTTGGCTACTAACAGTTATGTCTCAGACCAAAGTGCTTATGCTTAGTGGCTCCCATCATGGTTTTTACTTCCTGTGTCAATAAAATATTGACAAAGTAGAGAACATTCCGATTCTGGCCTTCGTCACACAGCATCTGAAAGTATTTCTGTGTATTCTCACCATTAAGTTTATTAACTGTGTGGTTGTTAGGCTAGAGGTGCAGTTTTATCTATTGTTTTGCACAATGATGCTATGGCATGATTAGGTAAAAAGCAATTTTATTCCCCCAAATGTATTTGACCAGAACACTTGAATTATTAGCCAGACTTTTATCCTTTCCATCTTTTAATGTAGGCAAGCTATGCCTCCTACACACCAAGCACCAGCTTGTGTGTGGCTAGTCAGTCAACGTACGAAACCATGATTGCTCAATCCCAGATTCTGATGATCATGTCTATGAAGATATTAATGTATGAGCTCTATGTGCTTTGATTTGTTTTGATGTGATTTGATTTTTGAGCTTTAAGGACATTGTTATGTAGTCTATGATTCTTCCATTATTTTGGAAGCCCTGTACCTGTGTGTGTCCGTGGGCTTCCAGGGGATGGACTGTACAGAGCATCTGCCATAGACATGCTGGGACAGGCTGGGACTCAGTAAGTTGGTGGCCATAATGAACAGCAGCCACTGAACTGCTTAGCAATGTCTGCTTGCAATTGATAAGGAGCTGTAAGGGGCACTAGCCACAGGCATGCTTAGCAATGACTGGTTACAATTGATAGGGAGCACAGCTCCATGGACATGCGCAAAGAACATGTCCAGCTGCAACTACATCACCTCACTGGACATAACCAATGAGCATTGACTTTCACTGGGTGTAACCAATCACCAACGTACACCAACTTGGAACTGTATTTACATTGCTGCTCCTGCCACATAGAAGAGTTTTGCTCCAAGGACATTGGGGAGACTGGCCACCTTGGCATCTATCCCTAGAATGACTCCACCATTCCCTGACGTGCAGCCATCCGCTGGAGAGAACCGCCTGCAAGCACAACGTGTGCTCTTTGGCTAAGAGAAGTCGCGTGGCACTGGAGATATTTTGGGGCTCGTGGTTGCCCTAGGATTCTGTGATTCACTTACAGTGTTTAATTAGTATGCACTGAAAGCTAGTTGGGATGCTCCCGCACACCCAACACTTTTTGTATTAATTGTTTATATTTGATGATTTCTGTGACAGAATATAAAGACAGTCTACCTCTAAATAATTATTAATAGCACCTCTAAATAATTATTAATAGCACCTCTAAATAATTATTAATAGCACCACCAATTCAGGGTACAGTCACACAGTGAGTAGAAAACGAAAGGTAGGTTGGCACTCGGCCAGGTACAAAAAGTCAGGGTATATTAAATGTGTTTTTATAAGGAATCTCTCTTTTTAAAAAATACATTATTTTTTGATTTTTTTTTTTTTTTTTTTTTACGTGTTGCCGAGGATCAAACCCAGTGCCTCACACATCCCGGGTAAGCGCTCTAGCACTGAGCTACAACCCCAGCCCTCAGTTATGACATTTTCGATGGCCTGTGGCCCTAGAGCACAGTGTGAGAGAGACATCCCAGGTTACAGAATAGAGGGGGTGGGGGAGAATGGGAAAGATCAGCACAAAGCGGAGACTGCACAGGGAGTAAAGTATCACACACAACAACGTGGTGTGGCCGAGATGCCAATCGAACCAAACTCCCAGTGACCATGAATTATTAGAAGAAATCTGCATACTTAAACAAATCAGATCAACTGGAAATCCAGGGCAAGAGACTTCATTATACGATTAAAAAAAAATACAGCTCAGGTTCTGATAAATTTCCCTTGAGACACAATTGTTGTTCTTTGTACCTTCAAAAGGATGCAAGGGCTTCCTATGACTTGGAGGTATGTCAAATCTAATTTCTTTTTCCTCTTTTTCTTTAATAACAAAAACAATTTGTGCTTATTACAAATAGTTCAAACAAGACAGAAGTATGCAGAGCAAACATGGCTGGTTTCTTACCATCACCACCTTCCAACAGCATCCAGAGGCGTCTCTGCCAGAGCTTTAGACTAAAACCCTCAGGGTCTTTTCCTATTTACAAGTACTTTCAACCTACAAAAGTACCTCTGGGCGTGCACATGCACTGGTACACATACTTAAAGACACAAAGTCTAACATGTTTTAGGAATCATAGGAAACAGTATGAGAGAGAGAAGACAGATTGAAGCAATGTGGTAGTGTCCTACTAAGAGCAGCTAATATGCCAAAAAAAAAACCCAAAAACATTTAAGTGGATCAGAGAATCACAGATAAAGTTAAAGACCACAGCTCGTAGCTGACAATACAAAACTCCACTTAGCAGAGGATGTGCATGTCACTCTTCACTGTGGTGTATGCAGTATGGCTGATTACAGAACCTCACCTCCTCGTGAGAATTAGGCCAACCACAGCACCAGCTTTGAACACACCTATCAGGTGATACCTAGAAACAGGACAACTGCAGTAACACATGCCTGTAATCCCAGCAGCTCAGGAGGCCAAGGCAGGAGAATCTCAAGTTCAAAGCCAGCCTCAGCAAGCTAGCGAAGCGCTAAGCAACTCAGCAAGACCCTGTCTCAAAATAAAAACAATAAATAAAAATACAAAGGGCTGGGGATGTGGCACAGTGGTTAAGTACCCCTGGGTTCAATGCCTGGTACTAAAAAAAAAAGAAGAAGAAGAAGAAATAAGACAAACATACTGCATACATTCGTTACTGTCCAAATTCTAGCTTATTCGAGTTGACATTCACCCAACAAATTCACTCATACATTGCCTCCTTGTACCCACTGCCCTTTTCCCTATATATATCTACCCTTCATACGCCTAAAGCTTATTTGTGCTTCAAGCAGAACCACTCCTGAAATCCCTGCAAAGACTTGCTCTGACCTATGGGGATCCTTCTGGCATCTGAGCCAATTTGCACTGGACCCATTTTAGTCTCACTTTGTCCCTAACCAAGACTGTATGCTTCTGAGTAAGGTTTCTTGGGCAATCCCAGGTTGCCTGGCATAACCCATGTAATACGCCTTCAAAGAATGCATGGTGATCTGGGTATGGTGGTGCATGCCTATAATCCCAACAGCTTGAGAGGCTGAGGCAGGAGGATTGCGAGTTCAAAGCCAGCCTCAACTCAGGAAGACCCTGTCTCTAAATAAAATATAAAAAAGGGGTAGGAATGTGGCTTAGTGGTTAAACATCTCTGGGTTCAATGCTCAGTACCCCCCCCTCCAAGAAAAAGAATGCTTGGTGACAAATTTATTTCATTTGCCATGGAGTATATCATCAGATATCAACCAGCATTTACAGTTTAAACCTCAAGTCGGAAATCAAAGATGATTTCCCCAAAGCTTACAGGTTATAGATTCTAGGACAAAGAAAGTCAGCACATTAACTGGGTTATCTTAATTCGGGGCTCTCAATGTACACTAGAGAATCTTTAAGCTCCCCGAGTAGGCACACTTGTGCGCAGGGGGTGGTAGAGGGATAGGTCTATGGCTTTCACAAGATGATGGACAGTTGGTGTCTCTCAAGGGCCAAGCATCATTACTTAGGTCACACACCAGACACAAAGGAAAACGTTCAGGAAGAGCTCGTGGCCTTGTGTGGCAGTGAGAGACTCAGATCCCACACAGAGCTTCACCTCTCCCCACAGATGGAGAGCCCATAGGATCGTGTGTGTCCACCCCCTTTGTTTCCACTGACTGCTCATATGCTGGACATTAATAAACTATCTTTTATATTTTTCCATGAGCATCAAGTCCTTTTATGACAGGAGACTGCGGGGAGTAGGGGGGCTATAAAGACAGTGCGTTAGGCCAGAGAGGGTTCACATAAAAAATGAGAGCTGCGCTTTAGTGTGATCTCAAACCTCACACCACCAGTTCACTTTCACATTCAGTTAGACATACGCGCACAGGACTGCAAAGTCCTCTTTCTACTGGTATGTGCTTATGCGTAACTGGTATGAATGATCCTCATAATAAAACAGGGCTCTGAAAACCCATGTATAACCCTCCAGCTCCTTCGAGGATATTGCCAAGAAGGATCCTAGAGTACAATCCTCAAGCCCAAAAGCAGTCTAGTAAGTAGAGCTCATTATTTCTGAAACTTGTCATGGCCTGCAAAGGGGCAGGGGGCGGGGGGAACCCCACATCATTTGTGCTGACTTAAATTAGAACTGGTCTCCCACCAAGTACTGGGTTGGATGTTTGGCAGAATAAAAGGAGACGCCTGAGACAATTACACAGCTGTCTTGGGATGAGATTGAACCCTGTAGTATTTAGACATATCTTAATTTCAAATAATAAGAGCAATTATACCAAGTCGCAATTTCCTGGGAATCACATCTGGGTTTCAGTCCTGAGCCTGTAATTAACAGGTATGTGACCTGGAACGAATCGATTGATCAGATTTCTTCTCATTTGTAAAATAAGTGGGTTGGATTCTGTCTACCCTCTACTCCATTCCTGCTCAGCATTCAGAAATCTCAAGTGTCACTTCCAAGACCGTGAAAGGCTGAGGAGATTTTTGATTGGAAGAACAAAATAGAGAGATTGATCTCGCTTTGAGGAATGAGATCCTGAGAACTCATGATGGATTATGATCCTGCAAAGTGGATCCTATTGTTTTATTAGGGATATAAAGATATGCTATGGTAGATAATTTACAGCTAACATTCAAGCTTTAGGTTTCCCAAGAGACTCATCCTGGGGACTCAAGAAAAATGGTGTCGGCATCCGGGATGGGTTTGTTCAATTTGTATGCTCACATATCAGGCCTTCTGGAGTTCACTCTACTCAGGACCAGAACCCTCTTTATGAGTTCCTCTTTCCATCTAACAACTCTTTTTGGTCCCCTATCACATGAAAAAGCAGGGCAATAATATTCTGGGAGACATGGAGGTCCCCGAGAATTGGGTGTTACTTTTTTTTTTTTTTTTTTGGTACCAGGAATTGAACCCAGGAGCACTTAACCACTGAGCCACATCCCCAGTCCTTTATTGTATTTACAGATAGTGCTTTGCCAAGTTGCCAAGGCTGGCTTTGAACTCGCAATCCTCCTGCCTCAGCCTCCTGAGCCACTGGGATTATGAGTGCCTGGCCGATAATTCTTTTTTTTTTTTTTTTTTAGTTGTAGTTGACATAATACCTTTATTTATTTATTCACATGTGGTGCTGAGGATCGAACCCAGGGTCTGGCATGTGCTAGGTGAGTGCTCTACTGCTGAGCCACAACCCCAGCCCCCCTCATAATTCTTTTTAATGTGTGTAGATCTCTCATCTTTTTCCAATGTTTGAAGAAATACAGTAAAAATAATGTATCTTCTCTAGTGACGGTATTTCAAAGGAAAGCCAAAGACATGCACATATTCTTCTGACTTGAGCAAAAAAATGTCCTCCAGAGTTAAGAAGAAAAGAACAGAATCAGCCCCTTTTCATCCCTCTTAGGGAATGTCCATTTCTGCTTAAGATGAAAGAACTAGAACATTGTATCCTGGGGGTTAGTTTCTTCCCAAGTATTTAGGATCCACTAATATTAGTCACCAAGAAGGGAAAATAGTTAAGAACCTGGACCAAAGATATTCTGCACTCCGCCACTCAGTTCCACCCAGCACCACCTGGGGTGTGATGTAGACGTGGATGAGCTTCCTTGCCCAAGTTTGAAAAATATACCAACAGCCATTTTCCTGCCTAAAATCCTCAGCATTGCCAGGTTATCTTCCTGTTTTTTTTGGTCATCATGTATTGCCTGAGGATCATGATTTTCCATCAGAATATATTTCATCCATTTCATGATATGCAGCCAGATTTGCTATCTGGACAACACACATCCTTTAAGTTGAGAAAAAATAATATGCATAGTCCATAAAATTAAATGGGCGATGAGCCAACCTGGTCCACATTAGCTTATTTTCAGTTCCTCTTCATCTCATATCCTATAAAGTCTTGAGGACCCACTGTGCACTAGGTGCCTTGCTGGGGCATGATCATACAGGAAGGGAAAATACCACATTCAACCTTTCAAGGAAAAGTAAGGGGCTGGGATTGTATCTCCATGGTAGAGCGCTTGCCTAGCACATGTGAGGCACTGAATTCGATTCTCAGTGTGGCATAAAAATAAATAAAGGTATTGTGTCCATCTACAACTGAAAAAAAATTAAAACAAAGAGAAACTAAGCAATTTAGGGTAAAAAAAAAAGTGTCCCCTCATTTTCTTTAGTGAAAGCTGACTCATAGTTCAAGAGTAGCTGCCAGGCTTAATTCCTGTGTGTGATACTTTTTAATTTACCTAGCCTACTAGAGTATTGATATCTACCTCTGTAAACAGAGATAACAGTACCTACCTCATAAGATTTCTGAGGACTAGGAGGGATAAATTATGTAGGACCTTATGCTTGGACTGCCATAACAAAAATATCATGGGCCAAGTGCCTTAAACAACAGACATTTATTTTCTCAAAGTTCTTGAGGCTGGCCAGGTACGGCAGCTCATGCCTGTAATCCCAGCGGCTCAGGAGGTTGAGTCAGGAGGATTGGGAGTTCAATGCCAGCCTCAGCAACTTCGCAAGGCCCTAAGCAACTCAGTGAGACCCTGTCTCTAAATAAAATACAAAAAAGGGCTGGGGACAGGGCTCAGTGGTTAAGTGCCCTTGAATTTAATCCCTAGTACCAAAAAAAAAAAAAAATACACATACACAAACACACACAGTTCTGGAGGCTGGACTTCCAAGATGGAGGTGCCAGTACAGTAAGTGACTGGTGAGGTTGCTCAACCTGCCTTATGAACAACTGCTTTTCCTACTGTACCCTTACATGGTCTTTCCCCTGTGCACACATGGAGAGTGAAGTCATCCTCTGATGTCTTCTTTTCTTATGAGGACGCTAATTCTTTTTGTCACCATGGTGACCTCATTCGACCTTAATTACCCCTTTGAAGACCCCATCTCCAAATATTCTCCCTGGGGTTCAGCGATACAACACATGAATCGGAGGGGGTACACAATTCAGTCCATAATAGACCCTGATCAGTTTCTGGAACATTGGTTACCTCCATTAAGTGTTCACCACAACTGTCTTCATTGTTAGAGTCGGGGGAGTTAGGAATGCTTTCTCCATGATCTCAAGGCAGGCCAAGAAGACTGCTTTATTACACAAGTGAAAAAGGAAATGACTATAAAGTCCTTTCAGTAGACCCAGCCCACTCCCACCTTACCCTTGACCCCCCCACCCCCGCTCAGAGACATTGTTATCTTTACGTGGAAACTCTGTGAACTGAGGTCCTTCCTAATATCTGTGGCCCCCTTTCCAATGTTGGCCATGAGGTATGGTAAACTGGAGGCTGAGCCCCTGGGCCCCGTAGTGGCTTCATCCTCAGCTCCGTTGATCACATGCCTAAACACTGCACGGCTGCCGGCTGTCACACCGACACAGCTGTTCTGCTCCATAAAGCAGGGTCTGATCTGCACACAGGAGCCATTACGGCACTGTTCTGTGCTTTAATGAACAGCCTTGGAAGGCAGCACGCTTTCCAAAATGAACCTCTGCAATCTACCCAGTGACTCTTCTCTTGGCACGGGGAGAAAAGCCATTGCTTTAGCAAACTGTGACCATTTGGTGGAGCCTTTGTAGGTGGGCCGCCAAATGTAATTTCCTTTATGCAAATCTCAGAAAGATAATCAGGTAAGGAGTGGAAGCTGTTTTGTCATTCTTTGATGATGCAAAAAAAAAGAAAAATTATATTATACCTGCTCCAAAGAGCTCATCTGCAAAGCAGATTCTACATAAAAATCTACATCTTGTATCAATCTGACTTTTCAGAAATATATGTCTGCTGAGAAGTTGGGTGGATTTATTTGCAGATAAGACCATGGAGTTAGAGACCCTTAACACTGATTCTAGATAATGCATCCCCTGCTCCCCTTAGACACTAGTTGTGCAAACTTAGGGTTATCTGATAAACATATAAATGTCAAAAATAAATTAGAAGGGCTGGGATTGTGGTTCAGAGGTAGAGCGCTCACTTATCACACATGAGGCACTGGGTTCGATCTTCAGCACCACGTACAAATAAAATATATAGGTGGACACATAACTAAAAAAATTTTTTAAATAAATTAGAGTAACTTGATACTCAGTGAATTTTTCATATAAATTAGGGGCCTTGCCCCATTTGGTGCTACTATAGCAGAGTATCTGAGACTAATTGTGAACAATAAAAATTTTATTTTCTCTCAATTCTGGACGCTGGGTAGTCCAAGACAGAAAATCTAGTATCTGATAAGGAACGTCTTAATAAATCATCCCATGGCAGAAGGTAGAAGGGCCAGAGAGAGCACATGAATGAATGAGAGAGAGAAGGGGGCCAAATTCACCCTTTTATCAGGAACCTACTCCTGCTGTAATGACCCAGTTGCAGCATAAAAGTAGGAATCCATTCTTGAGGGCAGAGCCCTCAAGGTTGAATCACCCCTGAAAATTTCTATCCGTTAATACTGTCATGACGACAATTAAATTTTACAATACATTGAAACACATTCCAGTATGATTTGGGGGACACATTGAGTGAAACCATATCATCTGGCATATATCTATTGGTATTTGAGCCATTGTAATCCAAACAATAAGGTGGTGGCTTGGCTCTTTCTGATATTAAAAATCAGAAATTTCCTTTATATACTCTTTAAGAAAAAAGCATACAGGAGGAAGTAACTGAAATCTCTATATTAAGTGGGCCAGAGGCCACAGTGAGACAACTTAGGGGTGATGGTTGGATTCTGAGTTGAAGTATCGTAAGAGTCCCCTGAACCCAAAGGGAGTGATGGAAACTTCTCAAAGTAAAACAGGTTTCAGTAGGAGGGGCTCTTATTTTGCATTGAGGGCAAATATTCCATCCATCAATTCTCTCTCTCTCTCTCTCTCTCTCTCACACACACACACACACACACACACACACACACACACACGATTTCTTTATTCTGAATGTTCCTACCTTAGTCCAAAATATCATCTTTTATTTTTACCCTTGAGCAAAATTCTTTCTTTCTTGTATCCCCATCCAACAGTCTTTACCATTTCTGCTATGGTAGAGATAAAATTTACTATTTTAGCCATTTTATGCACACAATACACTGTCAATGGTGTATTTTCAAACTACTCATTTCCAGAATCTTTCCATCTTTCCAAGATGAATATATTTGTCCATTAAACAGTAACACCCAACTTCTATTTTCTATCTTGATGAGTTGCCTAGTCTGGGTGCCTGATATAAATGGAATCATCTTTGTCCTTTCATATCTGGTTTACTTGACTTAGTATAATGTTTCCAAGGTCTTCTGTGGCATGTATCAAAACATCTTTCACTTTAAGGCTGAAATTTTCCATTGCATGTATAAGCCACATTTTGTTTACCCATTCATTTGAACATTTGAGCTGTTCCTTTGGGCTACTATTAAAAATAATCTCATTATTAATGTCAGTATACAAGAATCTGAGTCTGTTTTCTGATCCTTTCTATGTATACCTAGATGTGAAATTGCTGGATCATATGGTAATTCCTTGTTTAACTTTGTGAGAAGCTACCATAATTTTTCCGTAGCACTCGCACCACTTTATATTTTCACCATCAAAACACAAGGACCCCAGTTCCTCCCCTTTGTTTCCAATACCTGTGGCTTTGATTTTTGCTGTTGTTCTATTGTGGTTTATAACAGCCATCCTAATGAGTGTCAAGTGGTATCTCATTGTGGTTTTGATTTGCATTTCCCTCATGAGTCCTTACATTGAACATCTCCTCGAGTGTTAACTGGCCATTTCTACATCATCTTTGGAGAGCTGTTTATTCAATTCTTGGTCTATTTTTTAATTATATTTTTTGTTGTTGACTTGTATGATTTATTTATATACTCAGGGTATTAATACTTCATCAGACATAGGATTTACATGTATTTCCCCCATACTATAGGTTGTCTTTTCACTGTCTTGATAGTGTCCTTTGATGCAAAGTTTTTAATTTTGATCAAGTTCAATACATTTCTCTTTTGTTCCTTGTGGTTTGAGCATCTTATCCAAGAAATCATCCCCAAATCCAACATCATAAAGATTTTTCCCCTGTGTTTTCTTCTAAGAGTTTTTTAGTTTTCATTTGTTCTTTTAGGCATTATTCATCTTAAGTTAATTTTTGTATCAAGTGTAAGGTAAAAGTCTTTTTTTTTATTGGTTGTTCAAAAGATTACAAAACTCTTGACATCATATTTCATACATTAGATTCAAGTTGGTTATGCATCTGTATATGGGGTAAAATTGGGAGTTCATAACCAAGGTAAAAGTCTTAACTTCTTTCTTTTCCATATGGCTATCCAGTTTCCTCAACATCATTTGTTGAAAAAATGATCCTTTTCCTCGCTGAATGATTTTGACAAATATGCCAAAAGAATCTGATCGTATCCGCTAATGCTTATTCCTGGGATCTCTATTCTAGCCAACTGGAGATATACATACCATATATACATATATACACATATTGTATTATATATACTCATATTTGCATATGTGTATGTCCTTATGCCATAATCACATTGTTTTGATTATTACAGATTCATAGCAATTTTTGAAATTACAAGTGTGAGTCCTTTAACTTTATTCTTATTTCAGCCTTTTTTTAAATATTCGGAACCTCTGGAAATGTCATAGAATTTAGGAAAGATTTCTCTTTGTAAAAACTTTTGTTGGGATTTCTGTAGGAATTTCACTAAACCTGTGGACCACTTTGGGTAATACTGTCATCTTCCTTGCAATCCATGAACATGTGCTCTCTCTCTCTCCATTTATTTACGTCCTGATTTTCCCTCAACAATGTTTTGTAGTCTTTAGTCAAATCCAACCTTGACATGGCAGCTACCAGGGGCTTTTAAAATTGTCAATAAAATCATGTAACTTCTTTGCCTAAAATGTTGCAGTGGCTTACGGATGTCCTTGCAAATATAGGGTCACCCAATCCAGGTCCTGCTGATTTCTCTCATATGACCACTGCACCTCCCCACCCACTCTCCAGCTATAGGGCTCTGTGTTCAGTTCCTAGGGCATACCAACCTTTTTCCTACTCAGAGTTTTTGAATAGGCGGGTTCCTCTGCCAGGACCACTCTCTCATCCTCTCCCCCCCCCCTAGGTTTGGTGTCAATATAAACTCCTCAAGGAAGCCACCCCTGGTGAACTTTAGGACATAGGTCCATCCATTTCATCACTGCCCCCTGTTCATGACCTTCACAGCCCTGAGGTCAATGCATTCTTATAATTTTTGATTGCTCTCTTCTCTGTGTATGTATTGATCAGTCCCAGGGTAAGGGTCCTAGCTCTCCTGTTTACTCCATGACTTCCGAGCCTGGCCCAAGGTTGACCCACAGTGAGGAACAACCAAATGTAAACCAGCAAGGCTATCTACAGCACAAGGCATTAAAGTCTTTTCAAGGTCAGCAAGAAATGAATATTCCACAGTAGATGGCAGATGGGTGACACCCCAAACCCAGTTGAACCACATCCATGTTTGGGCCCACAAATTCAATAATTTAGAGCAAAGATCTTGCCAGGAGAAGGAACACTTTGAATTATACATCATTAAAAATACTTATTATAAGATCCCTTGGCGCAGTGTCATAGTGCACTCTATAGCATTAGGGCATTGTACTTATTAATAATAATGAAGCAGAAAGAGTCGTTCCTTGTTCAGAGCATTCATGGCAAAAAAAACTCAGGAAGCTCTCATAATTCTACGGACCTCCACAACCGGTGGTGACTCAGACCACTAACTTCTCTCAAGGCAATTTACCAAAGTTACTGCCATCTGTATGCCTACCGGGATTAGCCACAAATGCAATGGGACTGTGAAGTACAGACAGTGTGTCTGTTTCATAGAAAGGGAAGCAGCCAAGCCATGCTGAAGCATTTGCACAAGGAAGAGAGTGAACAGTGGACCCTAGACTTTTTTAAAAAAATTTTGTATTTAACCCCTGAGCCACATCCCCAACCCTTTTAAAAAATATATATATTTTAGTTGCATATGGACACAATATCTATTTATTTTTATGTGGTGCTGAGGATCGAACCCAGGGCCTCACATGGGCCAGGCCACTGCTCTACCACTGAGCCCCAGCCCTATTTATCTCTTATTTTGAGACAAGTTGCTGAGGCTGGCTTTGAACTTGTGATCCTCCTGCCTCCGCCTTCTGAGATGCTGGGATATAGGCATATGCCCCTACACCCAGCTGAGTTTTCTAAGGAACTGGTTCTAAACTAGAAGAAGCCAGAAGCAGAGCACCACTGGGAGCCAGGATAGGTCAGTGCCCACTAACCCGGATTTGAGGATCAGAGTTGGTTTCAGGCTTAGCTCTGTTCTCCTTAACAGCATATGCCACCAACTTCAGAAAACTACTGAACTTCTGACCCACACTCTTCTCATCTGCAACAAAGAGCACCTGCATATACATATTGAATAAGAATGTAGGCACTAGAAAATTATTATTTGGGCTCAAATTTGGCCTTCGCCTCTTACTAAACAAAGGCTATTGGGCAAGTAAGTCTCTGTCTCTGGGCTTTAATATCCTCACTGGTAAAACAGAGTCAATAACAGTCTACCATGAGTATTAAAATGATATCTGTGTCTCCCCGAATGCATGAGAGCTACTCAGAAATTGCCAGCAACTGCCCCAATTCCTCTTTTATAGGGCATTCTATCAACTTAGATATGTTCCTTGACACACTGATGTCTTTTCTGAGATGAAAGCCACAGGGGGGAATGTTACAAAAGATCTAAGATCTTCAGAGACCACAGCATTCAGATTCTCTTACCAACAGAACTATTTAAGCAACTACCTCCACTTCTTGCCATATGAGAGGTAAGCAAACAAAAATGAAATCCTATTTAATGGGGAGTGGGAGAAGATGGGGAGACCCTCAGATGGATGACCCACTCCAGCCATCACACACCGTTTTCTTTTAATTCCAAGAGGCCACAGACTTCAAAGGATCCTAGCCTTCAGATACTAGAGCTCTGTTCAACTAAAAAAGCCTGAGCGTCCTGACATTCCCAGTATGGACTACCCCAGGAAGCCTTCTCTGAGCACACTGCTGCTTCCACAGGACAGGGACGTTTCTTTAGTCATTATCATAGCAGAATTTCTACCATTTATAACACATCTCAACCCTATTTGGAGAGGTTCTTCCAGCCCCCATGTTCATCCTTAATCGAGTCCCTAAATCTGGAGCTTGGTTCTCTATGCTGAGAACAATCTGCTTGTCTACCAACGGGCAGTGGCAACTTGCCATCTCAACACAAATTAACGTGTTTCTATATGAGCCGGCCATTGTGCTAGGGATCAAACAGTAAAAGAGACAAGAATCCTGTGTCTCTCCAATGATTTCACAGTCTAGAAAAGTGGAAATGCCAATTAGTTTGGGACTTGGAGATGATATATGATGCTCTGGAAACAGACACAGATATAAACCAGTCTTGGGAGCTGAGGCAGGAATTGTAGACAAGTAACGCCTAATAGAGCACAAGGAACAACAGAAGTTAACCAGCAAAGGACGGTAAACTTACGGATGGCCGTGAGGCAGCTACTCCAGGGAAAGGAAAGAAGACTTGGGAAATCCAATGGCAAGAGAGGCTGGATACTTTAAAGGTCCTGAAAACCTGAGTGCAGTCAAGCCTGAGAATATGAGATGGGAAGTAGAATGCAAGGAGCCCAAGAGGACTTTGGGGGTGAATTCAGAGAGTTTTGACTTTGTCCTGTGGAAAACAAGAAGAGCCAAAGAATTTTGTGATGTCACCCAAATGCACATGCCACCAACTCTGAGTGCCATAGCCATCCTCCACTCACTCACTGGATGCAGACCTATGGGAGCGGGCTTCTCCAGCATAAGCCTCATCCTAGGATTCTATGATGAACAAGACCCTGTGTTATGGTTTGGGTATGAGGCTCATGCAGGAATATTCAGAGGTACAATGATTAGATTATGAAAGCTCTAACCTAATCCGTCCATCCTCCTTTGAATGGATTACCTGGGTGGTGACTGTAGGCAGGTGGGGCTTGGATGGAGGAGATGGAAAGATGAGGTCCCCTCTCCTCTCTCTGCTTCCTTGATCCTGGGCTGCTTTCCTCTGCCACACCCTTCCGCCATGTTGTTTCGCCTCACCTTGGTCCCAGAGCAATGGAGCTGACCACTGATCGAATCTCTGAAACCATGAGCCAAAATAAACTTTTTCTCCTCTAAGCTGTTCTTGTTGGGTATTTTGGTCACAGCAACACAAAAGCTAAGTAAAACACCCTGTTTCTTCCCTCATGAGGCTCCCTGCTGGACAGAGATGTCTTTATTCAAATAACAAGGTGACAAAAATGGACGAGAGCCTAGAAGAACCAAAATGGAGTGTAGGCAGAACTCAGACCAGCCTCCCGGGGCATGTGCTCCTTTGGAGGAAGAGGTGGGAGGAAAGACACCCAAGAAGATCTTGGTCCCCATGAATCCACACCAGACTGGGGCAGAGGAAAAACTTGCCAGAAGGATACTTGCTGGGTGATCCTCAAGGCAGGGAGCAATAATGAAAGCAGGCACACACACACAAAAAAGAGTGATTTTAAAAATAAATAAGGCCAGCTCACACCAGGACCTGTACAGCCTTATTACAGCACGTTTAGAGTATTTTTCCAAAACGCTCTTAAAAGATAATTAACCTAATCTGGCGTGTTACAAAGTCGTTTGAAATCTCCATTTGGTGAATGAAATAATATATTCACCAGCACGTGCATGTTAGTGATAACGCCGTTTATCAAGGACCACAGGAGCCCAATCTGCAGGCAAGTGCCTCTGTGTGAACCCAGGGGCTGGTAATTACCACCTACCAGCCTTGCCACCTGCAATAATTTTGTCGGTGATGTGGCCCAATTTTTTTTTTAAATCCTACCAGCTCGTCTCTAGGGACCCCCCCTCTGAGGATTTATACCAACGTGATAATGTGTAAAGCAGGGAAAGGTTCCATATTAACCACGACTGCCATCAGGATATAATTAAACAAAAAATTTTTAAAGCTCCTTTAAATGTTATCCCCAAACGGTTATTTAGTCTTTTCTTTGCTATCTCAGATATTTCCAAACAAATCCCCTATCAAGAAACAAGTCATTGGGGGCCATCTAGATGCATCAATTATAATTACATGATTCCCTTAATTAATCTTGACAGAGGGTTTCACAACAAAGATCCCAAGTCAGTCTTGTTTTCCCCAGAAAAGCATCCCATGCATTGCAGGCCTTATTCACAAAGCCCTCTGCCCAACATGGGGTTTTCAAAGCCAGCCTCTTCAGCTACCTTGATTATGGATAATGACAAGACCAACCAGCATGTTCCCAGTTCCATCACGAAGCTGCCCTCCATCCACCCGACTCCCATCCATGTGGCCTGAGATTTTGCCACTCCAAGTTAGCTTGATGTGTGAGAAGATCCTGGAGATAAAGCTAAAGAGCGAGCCACCAACAGGATTCATGAGAAATAAGGAACTCCGAAGGAAGTCACTGACCCTGGCAAGCCTCAGACTTGAGGGGTTGCCCTGGAGCTGAGAACCAACCATCTTCATGACTATTCTTCTGTGCCCAGCTGGGGACAGCTGTCCAGGGAGCCTGGTAAATATGGTGGAACTTACTTGTTTTTCTGGTCCCATTATCTCAGCCAAGAATTTCTCCTCCATCTTCCATCATTCAATTTCAAGAGGTGGGGCCTCCTTATTCATTCTCTGATGATTATTGTAGGTAAACATGTAAGCCCACTTGCTCTACCAAAGCACTATACATCCTTTCCACCAACCGCTTTAGATATTTTCCATGGGATCTGATAGATTCCATTACCCTTTCCACTCTGTCAGGTGCTTGGTGACCTCCCATAGCTCAACAGACCCCACCCCTCTAGAGCTAACAAATATATAGTGGAACCCCAGCTGGCCCTCTTGCAGAGAGACTGGGAAAGTAATTCTCATTTATAAATCTCTTTTTTTTTCATCCCTAGACCCTGAATCGTTCCTGTTCTGAAATTCAGATATAGACATTGGATCTCTTATTCTTTGCACAAATAGTGGTGTGCAAGGAGCTTTGTTATTTGTTGATTAAGACTCACTTGTTATCATATCCACAGGTCTGGTCCCTTTGTTTTCCAAACTCCAGGGCACACACAAATTGCATGAGAACCTGACTTGATTTAGAGCAACTGCACAGGGCCTGGGGTTCTGCGTGCCTAGCAAGCTCCCAGCTAGGGCTGTTGGGACAGTCCTGTGGCCCACACTTGGAGAAGGGCAGGGTTGCTTCACAAATGGGGGCCACTAAGCTTTTCAGTTCTTGTTCAAGTAGAAACATCTTGTTTCTTTTCTTGGCCTCTTAACGGTGGTTCTTAGGTCCTAATTTACAATTTCTTCCTAGTATCACACTCTGATTTCATCGGTGTTCCCCGGGATCCATAAAAACCAACACTACAACTTAAATTAGTTCCACTTGGGGACACGACCATAAAAGCAGACTCAACTCCCTCTTTCCCCATTTGTCATTTCAATCACCGAAGACACACAAATTAAGGGGAAAGAGAGAGAGAGAAACAATAAAGTACCTAATGTCCCATGTTCCCCTGTTTATCTGAAGGTGTTGATTACCTAGAGGTAATTTTTTTTCTTGTAAAGTAATTTATTTTAAATAAAAAAAAAATAAAAAAGGTCAGGCAGCTATTTCATTTATCACTATTACAAAGGAGTCTAACCCAGTGATGGAGAAAGGGAAGGAGAAATTAATTACAAGTCAGAAGCTGCAATAACACTCCCGGTAATTGTGACAAAAATTTTAAATTAACATTTCTGTCACCGAGAGAAGTTTGATTAATTTTACAATTGGAGATGCTATCACCAGAATATTGGGGCGATCGGAGGACACAGCAGTTTGGAGGTAGATCTGCGGCTTTGAGACTCAGAATGTATCTGCAAGGCACCTTCACACTTTATTAACAGCTCAATCAGCGCCACTCTGGAAATAATTAGCCAGAGAGTCATGGAGTAAATAGATCTTGACTGGCAAACTCCGAGAAAAGAAATGAATGTTGAGGGGCTCTTCTGTCCTGGTAACAAAGCGGGCCTTGTTTTCTGTGTTACTAACTATCCTGGGAAGGCCACTATCACCACTGCAATCGTCTCTTCAGGAATGAAGAAGAGAGCAGGCAGCATTTAAGACTTTTCTTCCTTTTTCTATAGCTGCCTGTTGGGCAGGGAGGAAGGAGGACCCAAGCCTTAAACAATAGAAATCAAGAGTAATGCAAATTAAATATTTAAAACTAGCTGAAAACATGTTCCCAGCAATTAACTGATCCATGGTCTATGTCCTGGACTGGCCTCAAACTAACATTTTTTTTCCATATTTTTATTGGGATGTTGTAATTTTACATAATGGCAGGGGACTCATTGGTACATATTTGTACATACACGTTATATGACACTGTACATCAGTCAAGGTCATTCCCCAGAGTTTCCCATTTCCCTCCTCTCTTTCCTTGTTCCTTCTCTCTCCTGATCTTCCTTCAATTTTCATGAGATTCTCACCACCAACCTTCCATTTACCTTTTTCCTCTCTGGCCTTTACTTATGAGAGAAAACGTATGACCCTAGACTTTCTGAGTTTGGCTTATTTGGCTTAACATAATGTTCAAGTTCTATTTGTTTTTCTTCTGCAAAGGACCCAATTTCATTCCTCTTGAATGGATAAATAAAACTCCATTGTGTATATATACCACATTTTCTTTATCCATCCATTCATCAACAGACACTAGGCTGGTTCTGATGTTCTTCTATTGTGAACTGTGCTACTATCAACATGGGTATGCAGGTATCACTACATGGTGCTGATTTTATTTCTTTAGGATAAATACTGAGGAGAGGTATAACTGGGTCCTGTGATGGTTCCATGTCTAGTCTTTTGAGGAACCTCCATACTTGTTTTCATAGTGGTTTTACTAATTTACAGTTCCACCAATGGTGTAAAAGCTAACACAACATTTAACATCTTAGGGTTTATGATGTTTAGAGCATTGCTTTAATCCATTCAATCCTCATAATGACCTTTTTAAAGTAGATTCTATAATCACCCTTATTTTATGAATAGATGCCCTTCTGTTGTGGCACAGGGAGTTAACTTAGCTAAGATCATACACCAATAAAGCGAGGAACAGAGATTCATAACCAGGTGGCCTGGCTCCAGACTGCCATCTCTGTTTATGCATCTTATTGGTGCATTATGATTACACCTAACAGCGGGATTCATTGTGACATATTCATAGATGCACATAACATAACTTGATCAATCTCTTCAACCAAATTATGCCGTGTCCAGAAACTGTCATCTTAATCAGGGATCAGCAAACTATGTCCCATGGGCCAAATACAGCTTGCCACCCACTTTATAAAATAGTCTCCTGCACACAGCCATCCTCTTTCATTTACTTATTGTCTTTGACTGTTTTTCATTGCAAACACCCAGCTGTGACATGTAAACACACACCTATGGTTCATAAAGTAAAAAATATATACTCTCTGCCTTGTGTAGACTGTTTGTCAACCCTGGTTCTTAACTGTGATGCTATGGTGGCTCCAAGAAGCTTTCTGTGTTAAATCCCAGTGCCTAGGAAAGACATTTGAATACGAGTGGACACTGACAGGTTTAGTGATGGGCAAACATGAAATCAAATCTACTTATGAGAGAAAATGTATGACCCTAGACTTTCTGAGTTTGGCTTATTTGGCTTAACATAATGTTCAAGTTCTATTTTTTTCTTCTTCTGCAAAGGACATAATTTCATTCCTCTTGAATGGATAAATAAATCTCTGATAAAGCTTTAATCTCTAGGATATATAAAGAACTAAGAACTTAACACCAAAAAAAAAAAAACCCAAATAACTCAATCAGTGAATGAGCTAAGGAACTGAACAGACACTTCACAGAAAAAGAAATACAGTCAATCAATATATAAAAGAATGTTCAACATCTCTATCAATAAGAGAAATGCAAATCAAAACTAGTGAGATTTCATCTCACTCCTGTCAGAATGGCATTCATCAAAAATACAGGCAACAATAAATGTTGGTAAAGATGTGGGGGAAAAGGCACACTCATACATTGCTGGTGGGACTGCAAATTGCTACAACCACTGTGGAAAGCAGTATGGAGATTCCTCAGAAAACTTGGAATGGAACCACCATTTGACCCAGCTATCCCACTTCTCAGTTTATACCCAAAGAACCTAAAATCAGCATACTACAGTAATACAGCCACGTCAGTGTTTATAGCAGCTCAATTTACAATAGCTAAACTTGGAACCAAGCTAGGTGTCCCTCAAAAATGAATGGATAAAGAAAATGTGATATTATATATATATATATATATATATATATATATATATGTTTTATATATATACAATTTAATTTTATATATATATATATATATATATATATATATATATATATATATATATATATTCATTCATTCAGTGGACTATTACTCAGCTTTAAAGAATAAAATTATGGCATTTTCCAGTAAATGGCTGGAGTTGTAGAATACCATGCTAAGCAATATAAGCCAATCCCCAAAAAAACAAATGCCAAATGTTTTCTCTTATATGCAGATGTTAATTCACAATAAGAAGGGGGGCACTAGAGAATAATAGGGATACCTTAGATTAA
The DNA here is from genome assembly GCF_964194105.1 of Spermophilus citellus. Lineage (NCBI taxonomy): Eukaryota > Metazoa > Chordata > Mammalia > Rodentia > Sciuridae > Spermophilus > Spermophilus citellus. The sequence goes on along the minus strand of NC_138184.1, from coordinate 52,906,108 downwards.
GTAGAGGAAAGGGAAATAAGAGAGGGGAGGAGATGGGAGGATATGAAGAACAGTAGAACGAAACAGACATTATTACTTTATGTATATATGTGACTGCATGACATGACCAATGTGATTCTACAACATGTACACTCAGAAAAATGAGAAATTATATCCCATCTATGTCTATCAAAGTACATAAATGCATTCTAGTGTCATCTATAACTAATTAAAACAAATTTTTAAAAGGATGGAAAACTTGCTTGTAAAACATGCTGATTTCTTAATTTATTTAACTCCCCCATTATGATATAATCCCCAGTATAACATTAGAATCTGATGCACAACCTCTTTTATTCAACTTGTGAAGGAAACAGCAAAGAAATATAGTTTCTTGGTACATGGACCTATGGTCCAGGAGGTGGTAGTTTCTAGCACAGATTACTAAGTAGCTCCTCACAGAAATGGACCTGGGAGGACAGTATTCCTTATTCTCCACTGAGATCAAGTGAATTTGCAAGGCAAATTGTAGTCTGAAATTACTGCTCACAGCTGGGTGTGGTCACATACATCTGTAACCCCAGCGGCTGGGGAGGCTGAGGCAGGAGGATGGCAAGTTCAAAACCAGACTCAGCAACTCAGTGAGACCCTAAGTAACTCAGTGAGACACTGTCTCTAAATAAAATACAAAAAGGGGGGAGGCTGGGGATGTGGCTCAGTGGTTAAGTACCCCCTGGGTTCAATACCCAGTATGAAAAAAAAAAAAAAAGGAAGAAATTACTGGGTTGGGGATGTGGCTCAAGCGGTAGTGTGCTCGCCTGGCATGCGTGCGTCCCAGGTTCGATTCTCAGCACCACATACAAACAAAGATCTTGTGTCTGCTGAAAACTAAAAAATATTAAAAAATTCTCTCTCTCTCTCTCAAAAAATAAAAGAAATTACTATTCACATTGGTATCTTCTGGTTCTTTAAAGAAAGTTTGAGAACATGTATGTACTTTTCAAATCCCTTAGGATGAAAAAAGAAATACAAGAGACAAATATTTTGAAGTTGAGGGGAGAGAAGAGGGTAGAAATATGATAGGAATGGAGAAAGATTAAAACAATAATTATTAACAGTCACTGATGTTTTGTGTTAATAGGCACTGACTAGCCCTCCCCAGAGATTTGTGGCTTGAAATGGAAGTCTTTCACAGTATTAACCAATGAGGAACAGAAAGCAAATTATCTGGAGAGGTAAGATTAAGCACCCAAGGAATACTTGCAATGATTCATCTATATTATCGAAGAGGAAATGTCACATATTAGTAGAAATTAAGAAATGAGTTTTTAATGTAAAAAAATAAAGGAAATGTGAAATGCTAGCTACTAAAAACCCTATCAAAACAATGGGAATATGCTTAAAATATAAATAAGTCATCTACTTAAAATTTTGATAGTAACTGAAATGATTGCATTGACTTAAGAGTAATCGGGCAGAAAAGAATAGAAAGTGAACTAAAACTAAAGATATGTACATAGTTGTTATGGTTTAGATATGAGGTGTCCCCCAATAGTTCATGTGTGAGGCAATGCAAAAGGTTTTTGGAGAAATGACTGGGTTATGAGAGCCTTAACCCAATCAGTGAATTGATCCCCTGATGGGATTAACTGGGTGGTGGCTGGAGGAGGTGGGTGTGGCTGGAGGAGGGGGCATTGGGGGCGTGGCTTTGGGGTCTCTATTTGTCTCTGGAGAGTGGAGTCTCTCTGCTTCCTGATCACCATGTGAGCTGCTTCCCTCCACCACACTCTTCCTCCATGATGTCCTGCCTTCCCTGAAGCCCCGAGGAATGGAGCCTGCTGTCTGTGGACTGAGACCTCTGAAACTGAGCCCTAAAATAAACTTTTACTCTACAATTGTTCTATCCGGGTCTTTTAGTCATAACAGTTAAAAAAATTTGACTAAAACCCTATCAAAACAATGGGAATTTTTATAACGGTAAGTATATATTTTGACCTATCGAACTAACCACCTTTTCCACCTACATTGTGCAGGATTTAATCCAATGGTCCTCAACTAGTATGGATTCTAAACCCATAAGACTTTTTATAAGGCCTTATTCACCCACCAATTTCCACTTTGAAGATTTTTATCTTAAAGGGAAAAAAAATACAGATGTTCAAAAAGAGCTGAATGTAAGTACCCTCCCAATAGAATAGTAATAGTTGGAAGGGGGGACCTCCCAACATCTAACCATGGGGTTTGGTTTAATCGGGCATAGCATATCAATATAGGGCAATGTGCAGTCTAAAATCCCTGCAGGGAAAGACTTAAAGCTAAGGTAATACTCCACACATACTATTGAGTGAACAGTAATTGTAGCACAGTATGTTCAATAAGGTACCTGTAGCAGATCAAAAAAGAAACCAGATACAAAATATTTGCTAAAGTAATATGAAAGAAACAATTCTGTTTTTCATATTCTTTGTGTCTTCCCATATAAGTCTTTGCGAGAGAGCTCAAAATAATTTTGTCCTCAGTACTGACACACGGGTTCAATGTTCACTTTGAAAGGGAACAAAGATACGAGACAAAGTTGATCTCACTCTCCCAGGGACTCTGTTGAGGTGGGTGTTGCCAGAAGCATCTGTATGGCTAGAGAATCGACCCAGCAATACTGACTGTTTAGCTTCTTAGGCCACATATTATCCCTGTTATATTTAGGACAGATATGGGACCTTCCTGGTGACATCATGTTACCTAGAGGAAGCAGGAGGGTTAGTGAGATGCTCCTGACATTAAATCTTGAGATTCACATGACCCTGAGACAGACGTGGACCATCACAAGAAGGGAACTGTCTCTGGAAACTTTCAGTGCATGGGCAGAGACAGTACTGAATGATCTCAGAGCTACCAGACCACCTGCTCTAGACCCCAGGATCACAGTGCTATAAATGAATCCCTCTGTGGGACTTAAAAAATAGAAAAAATAAAAAAGCAAACTGATATTGGAAGAACTGAAGTACTTCAGAGCAAGCACGTTTCCTTCAGAAACCATCAAAGGTAAAAAGACTCCATTAGAAGTGTTGTCACCCAACCGAATTCTTTCTCCCCTTTCTGAAAGCAGAAAGAAATGTTATAAGCAACAGGTGGAAAGCTTTTAGCCTGGATCTGAACACACTTAGTTTCTCTGATGGGCAGTGAGTTCCACCTTTGAAGGTGAGGGCTGCATGCAGAGAAGAGCTCTATTGTCACTCCTGCCGTTCCTTCACTCACTCCCACCATCTCTGCTTTTCCAGGAAGGCAGAAGAGCACCCAGGGGTCATCTGATAGGTGATTTGGGTTTATCTGCAGAATTCAAATGCAATCCATCCCAAAACAGTTTGGGTACCTAACACAGTACTCCTGACATAAAGAGAAGACACTCCATAAATAGGCTTGAATAAATAAGCGCACTTTTTGTAAGTCAAGTGGGATTATGATCTTTCTTAAATTCTCTTTCTGTATATATACAACTAGTCCGTAGGGGAGTATATTGAATTTGACTCATTTTGATCATTCTGGAATCATCCTGTGAGGTGTGGATTCTTAGATCTGAGATTATAGTCAACACAAATGTTCTCCCTCCAGGGAGTTTAAGTTCCCTGCTAGATTCTGCCCGTCTGGTGGAAGGGTGTGTGTTGTGTGCACCTAGACAATCCTATCTAGCTGGAGCCAGACAGCTGACTGGAGATGAGGCTCCCCCATTTCTTCCTCCCAGCAAGACTCCATCTGACCAACCTTTCAATTAGACAGTCCCTAGCAGGCAGGGCAGAGGAGGAGAAGAAAGCTCATACTTGTATGCAAGAAATTTTTATGCATTTTCCTCCCATGTTACTTCCCTTCCAAGGTCACAGCCATATGTCCCCCAAATAATCAGTTTAAATCATTAATGCAAGTCATTTACATTAAGGGGGGCAGTTATATGATGCAGTGTTTTTGAACTGTGTAGTTATTGAGTGAGAGCCAATCACCTAGATTACCTTTCCAAATACATTTTTCTTTATCCTTCCTCTTCTCCCCAGCCCCGGCCCCCCACCATGATTTTGGTTTAGTCAGACTGGGAAAGACTCCAAGGCTGTATTTTTAACTAGTTGCCCACGTGATTGAGAAAGATGGATGGAGACAGTTCATCCAACCGGGAGCCCCAGGGAGGCTGGAAGCTTCTTATCTACTCATCCACAACATTTTGCTCCATGTTTATCACAAAGATGTTATCTCATGTGAGGAGTTCAACTTGTCTAGCAATGTTCTATGCCCTCTTAAAAGGCACAAAGACAATCTGTGAGTTGGAAGAAATTCAGGGTAAATATTTGAAGTCAATGTGCTATCGGTTCACAACGTCTGGTCTCCTCATTTGGCTCTGCTGGGCTTCTGTCACCCTACTCTTATATGCTGTGGCTCAGAAACAGGGAGAAAAAGGCTGAGAGTCATCAGCCTCCTAGGCCACACATTCAAGATCCATCTCCATCTACGACCTGCGCCTTGTTACATTGCATCTTGAGAAGGTCATAGCAAGGACAGTGGGCAGTTACAGTCACAGCCATGGACCAGGGGCACCATCAACTATTAGTCCCATCTGCAGGCCACACGATATTGAGGGAGTTACAGCCTCTCCATTTCCTTTTCTGCAAACTAAGGAGCTGTTTTTACATTTTTCTACTTTGAGTCCCTTCAGGGAAAGACGGGATCACACAGGGAGATGTGTGACAACGGTGCAAATGTGTTTTTATAAATTCCAAGAATTATATGTCTACTGATTATCAAATTACTCATTTTTCATCTAGTATATGTTTTTTTCCCCCTTTCAAACCCAAACAAGCAGCTCAGGAGGCTAAGGAGGATTGCAAGTTCAAAGCCACCCTTGACAAAATTGAGATGCTGAGCAACATGGTGAGACCCCGTCTCTAAATAAAATACAAAATAGGGCTGGGAATGTGGCTCAGTGATCGGTGTCTCCAAGTTCAATTCCTGATACCCAAAACGAAGAACACCCAAACATGCCTTGGCATTTTTCATTTTCATGCACCTATCCACAGTTCACTTATCAAAACTACGATTTGCCAGACTTCATCCCCACCCGAAAAATGGGATGGGAAAGAAATCTCCAGCTTCCCTAGCAACTGTCAAAAATCATCAGGAATTGGGGTTTCTGTCTCCTGAAACAGTCCTCTTTAGCAAGCATCGTTTCCTCCCTAAATTTTCTTTGTTATCACACAGACCTAAAATTAGTTCACATCTCAAAAAGAAAAAGAAAACATCCTGTAGGTACAGAATCAAAACTACATGATTATCTGTAGAATAATTCAGAATAAATAATTTCCCCCTCCCCATTTTATTTGTCAAATCTTTTCCTAACGTTGGACCCTCAACTCCTTGAGAAGTATGTCAATACATCCTAATGAATATACTGAGTCTTAATTAGGTTCATTAGGCAGTGTTCCATCCAGTGAGTCTTTGCAACAACCAATGCCATACATCACTGTCTTAGGAAACAATTATTTCCATTTCATTCCTTTCATTAATAATATTACTGACTCCATTTGCTCTTTCAGAGATGACTGGTTTCTGATTTGCCTATTTCTCTAATCCCCCTTGATATTATTCTCCCTTAGAGCTAAATTCTCCATTGGTAGCCAGGTCCTGATCTGGGCAGAGGAGGGAAAGTGTTGTGATAGCCTCCCATAGTCAGGGAGAGCCACCAGGTTATTATGCAATCTGATGACATGTGAATCAGGGAGGGGGTGCGTTTTATCCTGCAAAGTTATGGGGAAAGAGTCAAAATTGGTGGACGAATACATTCATCTTCCAGGAAAGGGCCTAGTTTAATACCTCCAACATGTTCACATTTAATTGGCCCCGTGAAGAACAAAGAGGAAGAGGAAATGCAATGTTTAGAAAGGGATTCGAGAAAATAGCAAACCTGTCCAGGGATCCCTGGAGGGGGAATTTTTGTGTTTCCAAACCAAAAGGTGTGCGGGATTATTAAAAAAAAAAATACCTTTCACTGGGAGGCCATCCATGCTTATAAGATTCAATCCCAGGGGCAGACAAATCTTTCAAGTTAAAATAGTAAATAATTTGATTGAGATAAAGATTAATAGCCAAAATCATGCGAGTCAGTCAGAAGTACCAGAGAGCATCAATCTTCTAAGATTAATAATGGTAAAAGACAACACTGTGATAATCGGTTTTCTAGTGATGGATCATGGGAGAGTTTAGTGAGTGAATTTCAAGAGGGGAATTTCGATGGTGTGGAGGAGACTTGAGGAATGCACAGATCATACCTAGAAACAGGAAAGTAGTCTGTCTGCCCAGAGGATGCAGGCAGGAGTACCATTTTCCTGTCTTCATGCTAAATGCTAAAATATCACACAAATTGGTGTCAAGGAGGTTGAACGGAATCTGCTGCGGCCAAACGTGACTGGAGCAAAGAAACCATGTTCACTGCTCTCATTTAGAAGGCAGAAGAGCTAACAGAATGAAATTGTGTCTTAATGTGCTCAAGGAGACAGAGCATCATTAGTCACTGTCTGAGGAGGCATACAAACTGATGTCATTTATGGGACCATGTCATATTTCAGAAAGCAGGGGGCCATGGGCCCCAGCATTTGTCTCTGGCAGCCCACATGTGCACAAATCCAGTCTTTGTAACAGGAACTGAGAGCTCCCAAGGCAGTCACCACCATCCCAGGCCTGGGGAATGGAATACAACTGAGCCATGGCCCTAGACCTCAGAGGACCTACAGTGTAAAAATAGAGTCAGAGCTGGGCACGGTGGGGTGTGTCTGTCATCCCAGTGGCTTGGGGGGCTGAGGCAGGAAGATCATGAGTTCAAAGCCAGCCTCAGCAAAAGTGAGGACCTAAGCAACTCAGTGAGACCCTGTCTCTAAATAGAATATATAAAAAAGGGCTGGGGATGTGGTTCAGTGGTTGAGTGCCCCTGGGTTCAAGCCCTGTTACAAAAACAAAAAAAAAATTGTTGAAGCTATCTAAAGCAGAAATATATCTTAAAAAGATAAAGCAAATTATAATTCATTAGGCTTCGATATACCCTTTGTCAAATTAAGTCCTTCCAAACAAAACTACATTTAACAAAGACACAATTAAATCAGTTGTTTGGATTATGAGTACTAGTGCCCAAGACCAATAAGAAATAGACATTTCTGTGAACATGAGTTTGTGTTTTTAAAATCAGCGATTATTACTAAGTGCCTAAGCACCTACTAGCACACACTCCTCCACAGAGGTGCCCAGGGTGACGGCCACCATCTCTTGAGCACCTCATACCTGCTAAGTGCTTTGTGATATGTGTGTTCTGTTATTTATCCCCATTTTGCTGATGTAAAAGCAGAGGTTCTGAGAGATTATGTCACTTGCCCAAGAAAGTGGAGGACACATAGGAATTGGAGAACTTAGGATGTGATCTGACTCCTGGTGTCCTTCCTGACCCCCCTCCGTCCTCTCCCCGAAGCCCATTCTGCCAGACTAGACTGTAGACTCCCACTGGCTTCCATTCTATTCACATTGGGGAAAACGACATTATAAATTAATCCTGATGAAAGATTCAAGTCTTCCCTGCCCATAAGCTGTGGTCCCAAGTCACTCCACAGAAAGAACCTTTGGAGAACAATCCAGAGGCCCTGATTGCATTTGCTTTTTAATTAATCTAAAGTGTTAATCTAATGGCCACAGGCCATTCTCTTGCTTTTGCAGGCAAAGTTTGGAATGATTGTCAAGCTCCCTGGCGCTACAAGAAATTCAGTGGCAAATAAAACAACTTCCCTGGAAGGCACGCAGATTTAAATAATTTCCACAGATGGTGTCTGCTTCTCTCGGTGAAGAGGAGGGGGAAAAAAAAAAAGCTAATTCTGACCTAATCAGGCCACCCTCACATCCAGGCATCCTTTCAATAAAGGAACACATTGCTTTCCTAAAAGCTAGAAAAAAAATCTAACACAAATTCTTCCCACAGCACAGACGCACTACATGCTTGGGGTCTGAAAAAAATTCCATGTTCTCCTCTCTTTGGGGCTGCTACTTTATTTTGAGGTCTTCTTTCATGGACTCCCATTATATAACTTTTTTCAGGGGAGGTATCAGGGATTGAACCCAGGGGCACTTAACCACTGAGCCACAGCCCTTTTAATATTTTACTTAGAGACAGGGTCTTGCTAAGTTACTTAAGGCCTCGCTAAGTTGCTGAGGCTGGCTTTGAACTTACGACCCTCCTGCCTCAGCCTCCCAAGCAGCTGGGATTACAGGTGTGTGCCATGGAGCCCGGCAGGTCGGGACTCTTGACTATAACAAAGACTGTTATTTGGAAAAATAATGAAAGCTACAGGCTGCCATCTGATTCTTCTAAATGAAGCTCAGAATATATTATTTGTATGTTGAATGATTTAAGGAGATGGGGACATTGGTTAGGTGTAGTCACAATGCTCTAAGTGTCGTGAAGTGATGTGGGGGGGGGGCAGTTCTTAAAACCACATCTCTATACTCCAAAATTCTTCATGGAGGTTTGAGACATCCCAGCGAGGGCCAACAGGCATGGGGCAAAAGCCTTCTCGGGTACCTGAAGCTTGGAAAGCCGGAAGGCTAGTGTGATAGCAGCAGCAACCAGATGCACTCGAAATTTGACCTTGACTCCAGACTTTGAGTATGTGTCCACCTGCCCTTGCTGTCTATCCTTTCCAAATACTGTCTTAGCACTTCTTTTGTTCTGTCCATCACCATAACTTAACATGTCAACTAAAATTGATTGGTGGCAGCAGCCTGGAGCACCACGTTTCAAAGACATGGTGAGGCTCAGTGGATAAGTTTTCCCTGATCTCAGTGATGCCAAGAACCAGGGGGACAGGCGTTCACATGCAAGGTCTCTGCTAAGCACATACCATCCATTATTTCTTAGCTCCCAGTGACAATAGAGCTTCCGTCCTGAAGGGGATCTTAACTCCCCAAATATCACCAACAAACCTATCCCCCCCAAAAAAACTACTGTGAATAAGAGCACCAGTCATTCTTTATAAAAATGCCACAACTTTTTCCTCCACAGCAAAATTCCTACCAAAGAAAGCTCTTTCTTGCAGTGAATCGAACCGAACCCTTTTTCAAATCCTTTTCTTCTCCAGAAGCCTTGGCTTGAAAGACTGGAGTTGGCTCCAAATCTCTAAGCAAAATACATGTTCTACTTCATATTTTTTTAAAAAAAGAGAGGAAAAACTCATGCAGACATCAAGGGGTTACACCTTTGTGCACAGAAAAAAATTCTTTCCAATATGGGTTAGGAACAGACACAATGAATTCAGCCCATCCACTTTTTAATGGCTTGCATTATTAAAAACATTACTTATGCCTTTTTGCATGACAAAGAACATGAGTAATAATTTTGATAATAACTTTGTCTTTCATACACAAAGGAACTCAGTGTGAAAGTTTTTAAAATACTATCTTTGGGGCAAAACTGCTGATTAGCAACACACTGGGAAATGAGCTATTCAGTTGAGGGAGAAGACTATAGTGCTTTTTTCTTTTTTAATTTTAAATTTGGAACCCTAGCAAAAAGCTGGTAGAATATTTAAACAAGCATGTCCATTACAGTATTTGGTCTATGGAACAGGATGTGAAATCCCTGGCTAAAAGAGTATACATGAAGCTGGGCATGGTGGTGCACGCCTGTAATCCCAGTGGCTCAGGAGGCTGAGGCAGGAGGATCTCAAGTTCAAAGCCAGCCTCAGCAACTAAGCATTTCAGTGAGACCCTGTCTCTAAATAAAATATAAAATAGGGTTGGGGATGTGGCTCAGTGATCGTGTGCCCCAAGTTCAATCCCTGGTATCCCCCTCCACCAAAAAAAAAAAGAGTATAAGTATGTATATGAAATTTCTTTAAGTCTTTCCCTCCTAGTCTTTCTAGCTATCAAATACATCTTGAAGACATTCTTTGTGTATACAGTAATAGTTTGGGGTTTAATACAATTGGGAGACAATTAACTCTGGAAATTTTATGACAAACTTGAGCTTATAAACATGCCTTTTCTGGAAGTTCTCTGCCAAGTGACAAATGGCATATACTTATTCATCAAGTACTTATTATGCTTCTACTACATTCCATTCATTCAACAAATGTTTGGTAAGCATCTGCTATGTTGTATTCTTAGACATGAGAATACAATAAAATAAGAATGAAACTGATAAGGATTTCCACTGGAGAATTTATATCCTACCCTGGGGAGTCAGAGGCTAAATAATACACATAAATAAATAAAAATGTATATTAGAAGACAGGTGCTAAGAAAAATATGGCTGGTCAGGCTGGTCAGGACTGGCCTCCTTGAGAAGGCAACATTTGATTCAAGACTTAAAGGAAGTAAGGGACTGCTATGGTTTGAATCCCGAACATACCCCTAAAGTTTCATGTGGTAAAGACATGATCCCAAGGTGGCCCTATTAAGAGGCAATATAGAAGCTTTACAAGGTATGGCTTAGCAGGAGCATCCTAAGAGGTATATCCTAAAAGGGGATTAGGGGGTCTCTGGCCCCTTCCTCCTCCTCTTTGTTTCCTGGCCATGAATGTGAGAAGTTTGATCCATTGCATGCTCCTGGGAATCTTAAGTCCTGTTAAGAGGCCTGAAAGTAATGGGACCAATTAATCATACACTAGAACTTCCAAATAAACCAAAGTAACTCTTTCCTGTAAGTTGATTATCTCAGATATTTAGTTAGAGTGACAGAAAGCTGACCAATACTGGGGAAGAGCTCTACAGTCCATGATAGCCAGTTCCAAGACCCTGATCAAGATGCCAAAGGCGGCCATGTGAAGAAGACCCTGCAGTTCAGGGGGATCAGGAGTCTTGCCTTTGATCTGCTAGGTCAAGGTCTCCTTTAGACTAGAGGTGACAAGAGTCTTCGATAGACCAGTCTGGAGTTTAGGAAGAAGCATCAGGCTGGAAAAATAAATGTACACACCCTTGGCATGCACAGGATGCTTAGGACCATGAAGCTATGTGAGATCCCCAGGAAAGTAGAGAAGGAGAAGAGACTTGGATGGAGGACTGCAGCCGGGTGCCTTCCAACATTGCCTACAAGGAAAGGGGGATGAAGAAGGTAGAAAGCAAACCAAGAGCTTGGGCTGACCTAGAAACTAACTGAAGAAAGCGTATCGCAGAGGAAAAAGCCATCCTCTGAGGCAACGTCGATGGCTGAACAAGTCAACAAAGGTTTCCGTGGCGAATCACAAATCCGAGGCCAGCCTGGGTCACCCACAGCCTTATCCAAGCACAGCACTGGCCTCAGAGGCTCTCACATCCTTTGGTTTTCTAAAGTTTGCAAATTACTAATCTGAAAATGGGCCATGCTGTGGTTTGCATGTGTACCCCTAACTTCACGTGTTGAAAACAATCCCCAAATTTGCACGTTAATGGCATTTGGTGGGGGAAGCTTTGGAAGGCCATTGGGTCATGAGGGCAGAAGGGCTGTGGATTCATAAATTCATGGGTTATGATGGAAAAGACTATTTATAGACATGAGCTCCTTCTCACTAGCTTGTTCTGCCTCATGATGCCCTCTGCCATGTTCTGATGGCAGGAGGCCCTCACCAGAAGTTAAGCACGTCAGCACCATGCTTTTGGATCTCTCAGTCTCCAGAACCGCAAGCTAAACTGTCAACCTCTATTCTTTTCAATTAGCTCATCTCAGGTATCAATTGTAATGACAGGAAACTAAGACAGTCCATAACCCCAGTCCATAACCTCTAGGGACAGGTTATAGCCTAACAGTTCTTAAAATTCTGTACGTGCATTTGTTGTTTTGTTTATTGTGGACCATCCCGGTGTTTTATACACTTGAAAAAAGCACATTAAAGTTGTGAAATCTGACACCTAAAGATACAGGTTTCCATGCCCTAAGAAATATAAAGTCTTCATGGTTCTGATCCATGTTCCCATCAAACACAGAGGCTGGGAGTGTGCTTCAGTGATAGAGCACCTTCCTGGCATGCCTGAGGGCCTGGACTGCACCCCTAGCACATGGGCAGGAGGTGGGGCATAGTCTCCATTCCCTCCCACAGCAGCAACTGGCTAGAGCTGAGAGGTATGGGCTCCCAGTTCACCAGGGCATGCCACACTCAGAGAGGGTGCAAATGAACTCCCACCAACCAGCCTCGCCTATTTACCGGAACTTTCTAGCTATGGAAATGTCCCGTGCACAATCTCTCTTCTAGGAAATTTTAAAAATGCAATCAGATCCCAAAGCGTCTGAAGGCTGTACATGGATCTGCATCTGTATGCGTACAGGTTTGGGCAGCGTTGGTTAGAATCTCAGTCTAGCAACCTGATATCTCATTGTGACTGATTTCCTCTAGACCAGCAGGGAACATAGAATCCAGGGCATGTTGGGAAGTTTTAAATGACAAAAAACGTTCATGTTTAAATAAGCATAGGAAACATTGAGTTAGGTTGTTTCTTTTCCCTTCTTTTACCCGATCTCAGAGATTTCTGATGGTGACACATAGTAGAACTCTTCAAGAACAAGTCCTGCCAGGTGCTATGGCATATGCCCATAATCCCAGCAGTTCAGAAGGCTGAGGCAGAAGGATTATGAGTTTCAAGCCAGCCTCAGCAACTCAGCAAGACCCTGTCCCAAAATAAAGTAAAAAAGGATTGAGGATGTCGGTTCAGTGGTTAGGCATCCCTGGGTTCGCTCCTCAGTACCATTTCTGCTGCTGCTGCTACTTACTACTACCACTACTACTACTACTACTACTGTCCTATATGGTATTTCCCCACACCTAACCAGCAAAGGAACACTTTTCTGACAGATGGAATACTTTGATAGATGACAAATCACAGGACATTCAGGAGTAGCTAGTCTAGACTGGACTTCCCAGAAGGACGAGACCATGTCTTACTTCTGGATGTCATCACATTAGATAGTATCTAATGCATATAGGGGTCAACAATTTACTAATGACAAACTGGGGAGACCAGAGATGTCACCTGTTATATTTAACGGGTTCCAGATTTCATTCCATACCTGGATTACAGCAGATAAACAAGTTCTCAGCAGCTGCACAAAACCCGCCCCCTGGGAACCAATGGTGGGAGCTTCCTCTCGGCTGCATGAGTCAGATGCCCTACCCCAGGCAGCAAGGGCCCTACCTGCCTGTGGGACTGGCGTCCTCACCACGTTGGGAGGAGTCTGTTCCAAAGCACTGGGTTTACGGTGCTCGTCACTGCTCCGGTTTCTCTGATTTCTAACCCTTTGCTGTACACCGCAGCATCGCAGGGTACCAAAACTGATCTTGCATTAAATTGGGAGACGATCTCTGGCAGGGGATGACAGAGCTCAGCAGTAGGCGGCTGGCATTCCAGCTTCAGAATGTGGTGGTTTTATTCCATTTGAGGAGGCAGGAACTTAAATGTCCTGTGAGGAAGAGATGCCAACATCACCTGGGAGACTGAGGCAGACAGGCTTGTGCACAATCTCTCAGGGGATTCTCACAGGTCCCCACCTGGTAGACAAGCAGTCAAGAAGTGCATGTATTTTGTTATATAAAACATAAAACACATACAAAACATTTTATATATATATAATCACACACACACACATTAGTTGTATATGGACACAATACCATCATTTTATTTATTTTTATGTGGTGCCGAGGATCAAACCCAGTGCCTCACACGTGCTAGGCAAGAGCTCTAGCTCTGAGCCACATTTCCAGTTCTAGTGTCTATGATAGATTTTGTGATAGATTTTGATGTGTTTTTTTTGGGGGGGGTGCGGTAATGGGTATTGAACCCAGGAGTACTTGACCACTAAGCCATATCCCCAGGCCTATTTTGTATTTTATTTAGAGACAGGGTCTCACTGAGTTGCTTAGCACCTCACCATTGCTGAGGTTGGCTTTGAACTTGCGATCCTCCTATCTCAGCCTCTGGAGCTAGGATTGGAGGCTTGGGCTACTGTACCCAGCTTCAAACCCAACTTTATCTTAGAGAATGAATTCCACCATTAGTGAAGTCTCTGCCCTACTGCAGCCTTCCTGAGCAGTCACATGACCTTCTCTGAAACTCAAGGTCAACATCAGCTCCCGAGTTGCCAGATGACTTATTGCCATTGGAAACACGGCTGCAGAGTCAACTCATTTGGGACAACGGAGGAAGTGCCACAGCAAACGCACCCTAAGACCAACTTCTTGGAGCGTTCAGCAGCCTTGCAAAGATTTGAAAGGGAATTCACCACCCCAGTCCCCCTGGGTGAAGTATAAAAATTTTGCCCAAATGCCTGCCAATTTAACAGCCCCTTCCTGAGTCTGTGGTATCAAAGGTGAATCCCATCCCCCAACATACAACCAAGTCTCATTGTACCTAGGAGTTCCCAAAGGGAGCTGTCTACAGTCATCACATCTTGTTCCTTTCCTCCTCCCATGTCCTGCATTAGGTCACCCAAATGCTGCTAGTCAGACTCCAGCACTCCCCTCTCTCCCTGTCCCCCTTCATGCACAAACACCTGTCTCAAGGCAAGGGTGCCCTCTGAGTGAGAAGCCAGCTCCCCTGCTCTTGCTGTGGAAGAAGGATAATGCAGGAATGGAGAGCGTGGCTCCTCCTGGTCACCTGAGCCTTGAAGCTGTTTGATGAGCATACAGCATCTTACAAAGTCCCTTGTTTTATAGACCAAGGGTTCAGAAGGTTTCTGGCCCTCACACTCTGAACCACAGGGCTCTGATGCCACAAGTCTCATCAGAGTCTTACTCAACCAGCTAAAAACACCTCTACACACATGTTTGTCTCATTACCTGCAAAGCTGAGCTTCTAGGTCACTGTCATTGACCGTCATGTTTGGTGTTTAGGAGTGAGGGTAAAATGTGCACTGTCATCTGCTGCGGCGGGTGACCAGAGAACATACTGATGCCACGTTCCTTGGGCATTCAGAATGCAGTTTCAGGGCTACGTGATGGTTCGGCTCCATGCAAGGCCTATCAACTGTGCCGGGATCAAGGTCACCACACTGGCCTCGTCAGCACTCTCCCCAGCCTGTTTATACTTCACAAAAATCAAAAAACATAAGGAGAAGGCAGGCCAATACCATGAAACGGCCCTATACTCTAATTGCTTTTCTGAAGGTCAAGGCTTTATAACGAGACTCACAAAGGAGCAATCCAGTGAGCTAGGAATCCACATTAAAGGAGAAAAATAGGTCATCGACCATTTTAATGGGATCATTTCAGTCCACTGGCCCCTGGTGCTAAAACCATATTGGAAATGGAAAAGAGTGGTAGCTTTTATATTCACTAATAATGTCCCAACAGCAGTAAGACTGCATTTGGTCTAAAATTACACACATCTACGGAAGGTAGGTGAGGTCCATGAATGGAACGTGTCTGAGGAAAGACTTCTTCAAGAGGAAGACTGCAAAGTTTGCATGTCGATGGTTCATTTGGCCAATGGACCCCTAGAATAGGAGACTTGGGTAGTGAGACAGGAAGGTGGAGAAGCTCAAAGACATTCCTCCAGGTTGGCTCATTGTGGACACTGAGATGTTCTGTTCCTAACACCTTGCTACGAGCTTTATGAAATGTCTTAGAAATATCCACTGGGAGAAGAGAAGAAACATTCTCCATTGGCTCTCAACCCCCCTTGACGAACGTTGTATTAAGGACTCTTAATTCCTGTGCATATAGGTTGCACCTAAAAACCTGCCCAGCACATCTGACAGTCACCCTATGCCACAGCCTTGGAGAGACCACAAACAAAGGCAGGAGGTATGTATGCAGTGCTCACCTAAGTAAGAGCCCCCTAGTGTATCTGTTCAAAACCGCTTGGAACCCATGTGGATTGGTCATTACAACCATGGCATAAGAAGTAGTCAAGAGAGTTTGAAGCCATGTCTGCTACACAACTCTTGAGGTCCAAAGCCCCACTGATCAACACTGGAGGAACTAAACTGCACTTCTTGGAAGACACACAAAGTCTTGCACATGAAGCAAGATTGTCTTAATCCCACCTTCTAAAGAAAGAGTCCTCAAAATTAAGGATTTGCTCATTTCCCCGAACACCTTAACCACAGAATTTCTTTTGATAAAGCCATAGGTACTTCCATTCTTCACAGTCATGAAAAAGAGATTCTTGACTTCTAATACCCTGCTGTGGCTCCTGTCTCGAAAATACTAATCCTGTGGTTCAGAGAGGGATTTGGGACAGAAATGGCCAATACTGAAAAGTTCTGCCAACATAGAAATGTTGTTCCCCCTTCTTCCTCCACATAGCCTCTGATTATGGTTTAGAATTGGAATAGTCCCCAAAGACTCATCTGTCGGTGACCTGGTTCACCATGTAGCAATTTTCAGAGGTGGGCTTTGGGGAAAGTGATTGGATTAGGAGGCATCTGGCTTTGCCATGCATTTATCCACTGAGGAATTTGAATTTGATAGCATAGTTGGAGATGAGGTCTTTTTGGAGGAAGTAGGTCACTGGGCATAGAACACTGAAAGGTAGATCTTGTCCCTAGAACCTTCTTTACTTACTCTCTCTCTCTCTCTCTCTCTGCTTCCTGGCTGACATGAGGTGAGCAGCTCTCCTCTATCATGTCCCACCACCGTGATGTTCCTACCTCACCTCAGGCGCACAGCTATGGAATCAACTGACCAAGAGCTGGACTTGCTGACAATGAGAATCCAAATAAATCTTTCCTCCTCTGATTTTTTTTTTGTATTTGTCACAGCAACGACACACAAACACACTTTAACATATTTCTACCACCTCCCACAACACACAGAAAGCTGGACGATTCAAAATTCAGGGGGTTCCTCTTCCATCTTCTACACTGGCAAAATGCAATTCAAGAACCGGTGAGCTAAAGGTCTCAGGGGGGCATCCGGAACACCTTCACTGAAGAGACCACTTCTTGGTGAGTTTTCTATTTCTTCATTCAACTATCATATAACCTCATGAAAATCCATGAAACAATTATTTACTGAATAAATCTGGTTATTTTGCAGTAAGAAAAGCAGTTGATTTCCTGGTTATATTGCTTCAGACACTAAATCCTATAGCATCTGCAGGTGGGTGGCAAGCAAAAAGAAAGGAGTTTTATATTTTGTGGCTTCTCCAGGTTTCCTGGATGGCAAATGACCTACTTCCCTCCTTGCAACCTCAGCCTGGTCTGCCAGCAACTGGCTCTCAGCCGCTGGACAGTTCTCCCTTCAGTACCCATCCTGAAGCCATTGCAATAATGCCCCTTTGCTTTTTCATCTGGGGAATTAAATTGCTCCATAAGATATACTGACACCCAATTTGGGTTAGGGGTTTGATTTAAACGTGCTGTCAGTTTTGATTTTTCACATAATCTGCTCATGGTAGCAGAGAGGGGGCCTGCTAAGTTGGCAATAAGTTTTCAATCCAAAGAGGTCAAAATAAACTCACTGCCACGTAAGTTGCCAGGGGCTTCTTCTGACCAAATTCTCACACACAGAAGAAGTGGATAAGACTGTTCAGTGACAGTCGTGGAGGGTGAGGGTTTCCTCTCCAAGGTTGGGCAGCAGGCATCTACACACATGAACTTCTTACCTTTTGGAGAATGGATTTGTAAATTGTCTGCATCGAGATGCAATAGCTACTCATTAGGTGTCCTTCTTACTGACTGCTTGACTACAAAGAAAACAAGCAATAATTCAAAGGGAATATTTGCAGCTCTCCTATCAAAAAATGTCTGATGAAGCAGTCTGGGGCTCTAATACTGCTTTGTATGCAAGAGGCACTCGGTAAATATGCAGAGAGTAAAAAGCTTTGGCATTCACTGGATGCAGGCGGATTTGTTTAACCAATGCATGGTTTTTCCTAGGACAGAGGTTTGGTTATGGGTTTTCTTTTCAACATAAAACTGGAGCACAACTCCGGCTCAGCAAATGTGGTCCACAGGATAGCAGTCTCCAGAAAGAGTCCACCTGGAAACCACTTTTAACAGGGATCAATCCAAATAAACAGTTTGACAGGCTAATTTTCTTTTAATTATTTGGCTCCTATCTGTTTGGCCAGTCAGATCATAACAGTCAGGATGAGTGATGTTATGCTACAGTAACAATAAACTCCAATCTCAGTGGCTTATGACCACAAAGAGTTACTTCCTACTCACAAATACCCTATATGGGTTCTTAAGGGTCTCTGCAGACTGTGGTTATAGTGGGACCCAGGTTGATGGAGGGTCCCTTACATAGTCCCCCCTATAACTAAGGCAAAGGAGCACTTTAGTATCTTACTCTGGCAATTAAATGTTTCCGTCTAGAAGAGACACTTGTACTTCCTCTCACATTTTATCATTCAAAGCAAGTCTCAGATGGCATCTAACTGAAAAGTAGCAGGAAGTATAATAATCCCAGTACATGGAAGAAGCAGCAAGTCCCAGGAGAGGATGATGTATTTGGGAAACAGCCCTAATAACTAACACACAGCTCTGGTAGGCTTCACACAGGGGAATCCTGACTCCTGGCTCTGCTCTAACTCCAGATGATGTTTAAAGTCCTATTAAAGACCATTGGGAAGGACTTTCCAGAGAAGAAAACCAACATGATACAGTGACAATATGGCTTAGGCATGACCAAAGGACCCAGTCTTAAATGGTCAGGCAATTCTTTAACCTTTTTGGTAACCACCCCATTGATTAAACAGTGAGGGCCCTTTCCCATATACCTAGGGAAACAGAACCTTCAACAGAGTCCTAACCCAACCACCTTCAGGGTCTTGACAATATAGTAGAGTTCTATTGGTAAAAGAACATCTGCAAATCAAGTCTAGTGAGGCTTTGGAAAATTGACATGTCTCAGAAGGGAGAGGAGAGATGCAGTAAGCAGAAAGTCCTCCTTCAGAAACTTCTAAGGGAGGAAGGTTATGCTATGCCCCCACCTGACAACATTCACTCCCTGACCAACAGGGTCCCAGTCAGAGAACATGCTTCCTTTGACTAACATTGTTCAGAAAATTTTCAGGGTATGCGTGTATGCAATATACCATCTACCAATGGAGGTAGATATATAGAAATATACTAATAGCTTATATTTTATTACATATATGTGCATGTATTTTTTTTTTGTACCAGGGATTGAACTCAGGGGCACTCAACCACTGAGCCACATCCCCAGCCCTATTTTGTATTTTACTTAGAGACAGGGTTTCACTGCATTGCATAGTGCCTTGCTATTGCTATGGCTGGCTTTGAACTCAAGATCCTCCTGCCTCAGCCTCCCAAGCCACTGGAATCACAGGCATGCGCCACCACAATCAGTGTGTGTTTATGTTCACACATATATTTATCATTAATTAAACTCGTTATCTGAAGCCCTGGGCCAATATTTCTGTTCTTCTCCTAGAGCAGAGGTCATTTGACTATAGCCTTTAGGAAAAATCTACTTCTTTATATGAGTTAAGAATAGGTATTCTATTTTTAAACTTCGGGGAAAAAAACCCTGGATGTTGTTCTCATCTCTTGTCATCAAGTATTTATAAAATATCCTCAAGTGTGACTCTTGGTAAAGTTTACAATTTCTATCTGGCCCTGTAACAAAAATGTGTCCATCCCTGCTCTAAAGTATTACAAAGTGACCTGTAGGTGCTCTTCAGGGACACATTGTTTTATCCCCCCCCCATGGGCTATTTAATAAATTCATTTTTGTTCTTTTTAGATAGTGGAGTGCATTTTGGCATGTGATGCACACATGGAGCATAATGTATTCTAATTAGGATCCCATTCTTGGGGTTGTCCATGATGTGGCGTTTCACTGGTCGTGTATTCATATATGAACATAGGATTCTGTCCCTGGACACATTTATTAAGGGAATTCACCACAAACTCATGGAAATGCTATTACAGGAAGCCTTATTCTGTGAGTTATAGATACTCTCAAAAATCACAGTCAACATGAATGATGTAAAAGAAGAAGCTGGAAAACTGTGGCGGAGGACCAGGAGAATGATATGGGTATCAGGGGAAACACACCAAGTTAGATTTCACAACCAGCACAGATGTTCACTATTTGGTTTTCTTTTTAACCACTGGGTATAGAGCCTTTAAGGTTGCTTTTCTGAAAAATGGGGTCACTCCTCAGCCTCCCCAGTGGTCTGTGTTGGTGTACATAGCAAGCAGGATCCTAGAACAGAACCCCCTTTAACCCTGAAGAGGGTTGGCAAACAGACCTGATACTGCAGTTGGAGGTGGCTTACCACCTCGACTGAGCACAGAGGACATCATTATGTCATCCATGCCAGACACTCAACACAGGGTTACATAGGAACTGGTGTCACTCTCTTTTCAAATGTGAGGAGAGTCAGGTAATTGATCGAGGATGGATCCCTAAGACAACTTGGCATCTCTGATGTTAGCCATTTCAGTCTCCATTAGGTACAGACCATGGGCAGCAGCAGAGACGACAGGGCCTGCAGTGAAGGAAGAGCGCTCTCGTGCTGTACCCTCCCTCCTTCCACATCGATGCAACCTTCCACCTGTGGACTGAGCATTTTCTATATCTGGTGCCCCTCAGGGAATAGAGAAGATAAACAGGGTGCTTGCTCTCCAGAGGCTTACATTCCCCCTCATGGAAAGGGACAGAGTGTAAACAAATTGCCAAATAAGTGAACAATCATTACAGACGGTGAGGTATGACGTGAAGAACATAAGAGAAGTTTGAGAGTTTGGGGCAAGATCAGCTTTAGAAAGAAGAACGGGACATCTGAAGCTATTCTGAAAAGACGGGTAGGCACCCGACATGCCATCAGAAGCAGGGAAAGCATTCCAAGGAGAGGGACCAGCAGAGTGCAAGAACCAGAAAGTAGGAAGGGGCTGAAAAGCTAGAATGAGTTAACGGAAGGGAAGAAAATCAAGAGCAAAAGGCTGGAGAAGCAGAACAGGGTCAGGTTACGCAGACTGGTGGCCCTGGCTTAATTTGGATGCATTACAGGAAAGTTAAATGTTCACCCTTTGCACATCTCTGGCCCGATCCCTGATCGTGAAGGCTGGCAAATGCAAAACCAGCCACTTACAGGGACTATGTGCCAGAGGGGCCTGCAAAGCTCCAGTTGGGGGCAGAGTGGGGCTGGGAAAACTGGGGTAGTCAAATCTGCAACCAAGCCTGTGTGGCAAGGCTGAGGATCAAATGGGGACTGGAATTAGGAGCTGAAAAGGCAGATGGAGTAGAAGACAAGATGCCAGAAGGTCAGAGGTACCAAGAGTTTTGCCACTGACCCGAGTTTTTCAAGATTCCTCCTTTCAAGGTTGGTTCTATGTGCATGGGTCAGGTTGGCTTAGCCACAAGGAATAGAGAAGTTTGCTAGACTCAGAGTATACCAGAGGCCAACTCTTCTGTATTCTCAAGTAGTTTAAAATCTGGTTACAAACATGAGATTGGAGACAACAACACAATGACAATAGGAATGCTGGGCTGCTACAGGTAATCACCAGAGGGTAGGAGAGTCAGCTCCCTTGGAAGGAAGCATTCAGACCCCAGAGAAATGGAGTTCAGACTCTGGAGATTGCAAGAGATCCGACATGGCAAGGGATGTGCAGGGAAGAGACAGGCTAAGACATAAGGTAATAATTAAGAACATTCTAGAGGAGGGTCTCTTTGTTGTGCACTTCTGATAATTAGAGAAAAATATACTTTGTAGTAACAGGGTTTTTTTTTTTTTTTTGGTACTAGGGATTGAACCCAAAAGCACTGAACCACTGAGCCACATCCCCAGCCTTTTTTTGTATTTTATTTAGAGACAGGGCCTCACCGAGTTGCTGAGGGCTTAGTAACATTTGAAGTGAACAACAGACTTCATTTCCTGCCCCTACCACCTGACACAGATCAATATGGCCTCCCCTCTCTGAAGAGGCCTTCAGGACAGACTCAGTGATGAGAGGGGAAACTGGCTCTTGGGAAAACAGGGCCCTGTAGTCTTTGAAACACCTTCAAAGGGGGAAAGCGGCATGTTAATGAAAAGTATCATTATCATTATTGTTTACTTCAAACGTTGGGCTCTCTCATAACAAAAGCTCCGTTCTCTGTAATCTCATTGCTCTTTGGTTTCAGGAAGGCATTGAAATTCATTTACTCCTCCAGCTCTGGATAGAGCTAGAGCGAGTGCCACCTGCTGCTCTCCCTCTGTGCCTGGTTTTATCCTATTATGTTATTTATAGGGTCTCCTCAGTGAAGGTGGCAGAATAGCGATCCAACGATCCAACGTCTCCTGCTTCCCCTCCATCTGACAGCTGCCACGTTGTCTGACAACACAAAAGAAGAAAGGTTGCATACCAAAATATTTTGAAGGCATCGCTGTCAGGCATACAAACACACAACATGGATAATTAGTTAAGTTTCACTGCACTGTCCAACATGAAATCTTGCTCACCTGGGGATAGTTAGTGAATTTCAGGAAAATATTTGGTTTTTAACTCCAAAATTCATACCCTCCCCATCCCGCCCCACCCCCGCCTGCATATTAAAATGCCTGTGTGCACGCACACAGAAAATACAACTATTATTTTTACCAAGGATATCAATTCTGAGTAACTTTTCATTCCCCTCTAAGCGTGAAAAACATTCATCTCCGTCAACTTCCATCAAGTAAGTCAGACCCCCAGCTGACTTCTGATAAGTAAAAAATAACCACCAGAAACCAACATGGAAACTCTAATGGCCAAGATGGCGCCCAGTACCAATTCCCAACACGTACAGAGCACTCCAAGTTTGACTCCACTGGATGAAAGCCCTTTCCTCATGGAGAGTGTTCTCTCCACCACCCACCTTGGTGTTTCAGGAGTTTCTCAGTATATGAACGTCTTGGAACTCCCCTTGGAGTAATTGTATCATTAACACATCACACTCCCCAGCAATGCCCCATGCCCTGGGGAGAAGCTTCCTTACCATAAAGGCCTTTTGCTAAGAAGAATTTACTCTCCAGGTTACCATTTGTCAGAAAAGTTACAAATGTCAGAAATGGACCCTCTACTGGAGACCTTCAGTCTCCCAACCCTTCTGCTCCACAGAATTCCCCTTCCACCACCAGCCCCCACCTATCTCTTGATTCCTAGATGAGGAGTGGCTTTACCACCAGGAATTGCTCTCACAGGGCAATCCTCAGGGTTTTATACCAGGCTCCAGAGGTTGCATTTTTTCAGAGTCTCCAAGGAAAAGGACATCAGTAAGCTCCTAGGTGGTGGGGAGAACTTTAGGGGAAAAGAGCTGGAACGCAACAAGAGGCGACACCTGCTATAGCGCTGTTACAGTTTGCATGTGAGGTGTCCCCCAAACCTCATGTGAGAGCCAGTGCCAGAAGGGTTAGAGGAGAAATGATTGGGTTATGAGAGCCTTAACTCAGTCAGTGCATGAATCCCCTGACAGGGATTAATTGGAAGGTGGGGGTAGAAGAGGTGGGCATTAGGGGAGTGGCTTTGGGGTATATATTTTGTAGCTGACAGAAGTCTCTCTTTTTCTGCTGCCTGATCATCCTGTGAATCACTTCCCCTGGCCACTCTCTACCGCCATGATGTCCTGCTTCACTTTCAGCCCCAAGGAATGGAGCCATCCACTTATGGACTGAGACCTCTGAAACCATGAGCCCCTCAATAAACCTTTCCTCCTCTACAGTTGTGCTGGTTGGGTCTTTCAGACACAGCAGTGGAAAAAAAAAACTGACTCAAACAAGCCCTGGGGGCCTAAAGACTTGATGGACAGTGAGAGGACATCATGTGTGCAGGAAGAATCAGAGAAAACGAGATTCTTAGTTCAGGCTACCATAAGATACTGCCGTAGACTGAGTGGCTTCCCACATCAGTTTGCTTCCCACAGTTCTGGAGGCTGGTAAGTCTGAGGTCAGGGTGCCAGAGGAGCTGGGTTCTGGTGAGAACTCTCTTCCAGGCTGCAGAGAAGCAGATTCTTTGTGTTCTTACATCACACACACACACACACACACACACACACACACACAAAAAAAAAAAAAAAAAACCCCTCAAGCCTATTTTTCAAGGGCAGTAATCTCTACTCTCATGATCAAATACCTCTTAAAGAGCTCACCTCCTAATACCATCAAGATGGCACTTATGATGTCAACATTTGGTCTTTGAGGGAACACAAACATTATGCCCATAATAAGTGTGTGTGGGGGGGTGAATTCAGATCCAGGAGCTGCCTTGGTGTTTTTGGTTTTGGTGGGTTTTCTCCTCCACCAGGGATTGAACTCAGGGTACTCAGCCACTGAGCCATATCCTCAGCCCTATTTTGTATTTTATTTAGAGACAAGGTCGCTCTGAGTTGCTTAACACCTCCCCATTGCTGAGGCAGCCTTTGAACCCGCAATCCTCCTATCTCAGCTTCCTGAGCCGCTGAAATTACAGGTGTGCACCACTATGCCCAGTTTGCCTTGGTATTTTGTGTAATATTTCCCAGATTCCTGGAGATCTCTGTATCCTTCCAAAAGAAAGATTGCTTTTTCACTGGAGCTAGTTGAGGGGATGGTTCTCCATTCCTTGCAACTGCTAGAGCCTAAAGATGGTCTGATTCCAAGTCACCCAGTGGTTGTCAAATCTACTGACACTGGTCCCCATTCCAGACCTCCTGAATCACAGAATGCTACTGATGGAGACCGGGAAACTACATTTTTTAACAAGTTACCACATACGGCAGTAGAACCTGAGAACTGAACTCTTTACAGAAATATCCTCCCAGACATTTTGCCTATGAAAGTTTCTGAGAACGTGAAGCACAAAAAACTCTTCCATTTTCAGAATGTGTCATGCTCACATTATCTTGAAAAAAAAAAAAAAAAAACAAACACCTCCATCGTGAGGGTGGTTAAATTAGCACATAAGTAGCGGATGCTTGTGATAAATCACACCATCTGATTTCAGCGGCTTCTATCCGTTCCCCCCTCAATGAGCATGTGCCTATTAAAATCAGTATCATACACACCAGACTCCATACCATACATGCAGTTTGAGTCTTCCTCCTGCCCATGCACTGTTATGGGTCATAAAGAAGCTGCTATGTTAAGATGGTATTATTTTTCTAAGGGAGAGAGAAAGATGAAGTCAGACTACCTCCAGCACCAGAGCTTAGTCTTTCAACAAATATTCACCAGGTTCTAACTCGGTGTTTAGAGCTGCAGAGCTCTTCTAGACAAAAGGAATAGAGAAACAACCAAGAAACAAGTCTTGGCCCATGGGGATAAGGGTCTTGAAACTGGGAGAGATTGAGACCTGTCATTTATTAAGGTTTCCAGGAAGAGTCATGAATACCAAAGCCGACATGTACAGTATCAATATGCAGTGGGTGAGGTCAGTTCCCCACTAGGAGGGGGATGGACAGAGACTCCACTTGAATACAATTTTGTATAGTGCTGCTACCAACTAGTCGGATCAGTTGGCTTATCTCCAAAAGTGAGAAATGGGAAGCATGTTGGTTTACAGGCAAACCATGCTTTCTGGTCTACCTTTTATTAGTAATGAAATGGCTATGAAAACCTCACTTTATCAGGTACTCTGTGTTATGTCTCAGATTGTTCAAAACTCAAGAGGTCTCGGGAGGCAGGAGGATCACAAGTTCAAAGCCAGCCTTAGCCATGTGGCAAGGACCTAAGCAACTCAGTGAGACCCTGTCTCTAAATAAAATACAAAATAGGGCTGGGGATATGGCTCAGTTGTTGAGAGCCCCCCAGTTCAATTCCCAGTAACCCCCCCCCCCAAAAAAAAAAAACTGAAGAGGATATGTTATATTTGGCTCAAAGACTCCAGCACAAGGCTGTTGGTTAAAAAGAAAATATTTTCCTGAAACTTTTCCACATTTTTTGTATTTCAATAAATACTTTAGTGTCCACTACACTGCATTAACTGGGTAAGGCCCCCAAATGTAGACACGTTACCTTTTAGGGCTTAAAGAAAAACACAGACATAGGTAATAAAGTTAAATTGAGTTATAGCATACATGTCTCATGTAAAATATAAGAAAGTAGCATGACTTATCAAGAGCTTGTTTGCTAATGCCCCATTGGCCAAAGCAAGTCACAAGACAAACCAGATTTCAGGAGTCGAGAAATAGATTCCACCTCTTGATGGGAAGAACAACAAAGTCACATCACAGAGGGATGTATGCCCCTGGGAACCGGACCAACGACCACAGCCTTCTTTCCAAACAGTCTCTTTGTACTAAGCAACGTCACTTCTCCATATCCATGGTTCCACAACTGTGGATCTGACTGACTGCAAAATGAAAACCACTTCCCCAGAAAAAAAAAATTACATCTGTATTGAACACATTAAGGACATTATAACATAGCATAATAATGCTTTATGCAGCATTTACATCATATGAGGTAAAATAACTAGATAATTTAAATATGAAAGGAGCTGGGCACAGTGGTACACACCTGTAATCCCAGTGGCTTGGGAGGCTGAGGCAGGAGGATCAAAAGTTCAAAGCCAGCCTCAGCAACTTGGCCAGCCCCTAAGCAACTTAGAAACCCTGAGTTGAAACCTCTAAGCAACTAGAAACCCTGTCTCTAAATAAAATATAAAATAGGGCTGGGATGTGGTTCAGTGGCCAAGTGTCCCCAGGTTCAATCCCTGATATCTCCCCCCCCCACCAAAAAAAAAAGAATATGGCAAAGTACTCATAGATTATATGCAATACTATGCCACCTGATATCAGGGATTAGAGCATCTTTGAATTTGGGCATCTATAGGATTGCTGGAACCAATCGCCTACATATAGCAAGGGACACTTTTATACATAAAACCACATCCAAGTTGGGCACCATGGCACACGACTGTAATCCCAGAAATTTGGGAGGAAGAGGCTGAGGTAGGAGGATCGAGACTTCAAATCCAGCCTCAGCAACTTAGAAAGGCCCTCAGGAAAGGCCCTGCCTCTAAATAAAATACTTTAAAAAGGGCTGGAGATGCGGCTCAGTGGTTAAGCAACCCTGGGTTCAAATCCCCAGTCCAAAAAAAACACCCCATACTCCAGGGTAATTATTTTTTTTTTATTATTTGGAGCCAGGGCAGGAAGGAAAAAAGAATATGGATAGAAAGAAAAAGTATTCTAAGTGGTGATTAACACACCATCCTCATCACCTCTACTGTCACAACTGTCACAAACTCAAGAACCACAATTTCCAAAAAAAATCCCTAACATCAACCTAAAGGTCAAATGCTTTAAATACCAGTGAAGTCACCCCAACACAGGGAAATGGAAGAATCGTAGGAGTAACTGGCAGACCACTAAGGCTAATCCTATTTACGATGGAAAAAGGAAAATCCACGCTGGAGAAACTCTGGACAGTGGAGCACCAGGAGCAGTTGACCTCCTACTGGGAAGGGTCACCACCAGGAGGCACTTGATGGACACCTGTGGAGTCTGTTGCAGAACTGAAAGGGCTTTCCAGTGTCATGAAGGAAAGCCACACATTTGCTTCTGCTGGGTCCTGGGCAGGTGAGGCTGTACCTTGATCCGAAGGTCAGGACACTGGACCTTATCACAAACCTCCTCCTCGGCACCGAAGTCAATACCTAGAGGCCTCCCCCCACCCAGAAGGTGAATTGATATTAAATTGAATCCTCCTTGTGCTGTTACAAAATAAGCCCTTAAAAAAACAATGAGCAAATGGAAAATAGAGTGTCTTTTATTGATTGTGATGTTTCCACTTAACTTGATTCCGGCAGGGGAGCTTCCAGGGTGGCCCGTGCGTGCGGCGCAAGGGCACAGCCACGGTCGATAATTCCGAGGAAATGGACGGCCTCGTCTGCCTAATGGATCTCTCCAATTTCCTCCATTGGAATCCAACGTGGGCTTAGTCACTTGGCAGATTTTTCAACCGCTCTTCCAGGCTATGTTTCCTTCAAAGCAATTTGGTAAATGTCAGCTGAGCATCTGGCTTCCTTTCATGACGGGGCCTCTCATCAAAGTCACCTTCCACATGGCACTGAGGTGGTGCTCTGCTTTTCTGTGTGAAGCAGTGGTCATCTTTGATTTCCTGCATGGCTGGCTTTTTCCCCCTCTGCATGGGAAATGCCCGCGGTAGCAAAATGCATACTTCCACAAGGCACATAGAATGTGTGCACACACACAGTTTATACGAGGGGAAAAAAAAAAAAAAAAAAAAAAACATGCCCATGAGATACTCTATCACAAAAGAAGTTTCTATAGTTTCTCTTAAATACCCTCCTTTGTCTCTCATGCTGCTTTTAACACCATTTTAAATAAACTTTGCATTTTGGAATCATTTCAGATGGATAAAAACACTTGAAAGATAGTACAGAGTTCCTATAGATCCCTCGCCCAGCTGAGTTGCCCCTAAGGTCACCCTGGTACTATGGTCTATTTGGCAAAACTAGGAAGACAACTAAAAATTACAGGCTTGTTTTGGATTCCACCAGCCACTCGCTCAGGTCCACTTCTTGTTCTAAGATTCAACCCAAGGAAACACACTGCGTTGAGTTCTCATGTCTCTTTAGTTTCCTCTGGTCTGTTTCTCAGTCTGTGTTTGTAAGAGCCTTGATATTTGTAAGGAGGACTGGTCTGGCGTTTTGTAGAATGTCCCGCAATTTAGGTTAGTCTGATGGTTTCCTCATGCTTAGCGTTGGGTTATGGGTTTTAGAACGAGTACCGCAGAGGTCAAGTTCACAACAGTTTATTGCTGACCTGCTTGAGCATGAACACGTGGCCCAGGTATTGGCCACATTTCTCCTCCCCTCTCTCAAAACCCCCCAACATTTTCTAAGCAACAAAGACTGAAAATGTGGCGTCATAATCAGGCAGTACTTCTAAGTATTATGTTGCTCAAGATACTAAAATTTAAAGTGCCACTACTGTGTTAGGGTCCATGAGAGGAGATTGAGAAAAATCAAGTGGTATAGAAGGGAGAAAGGAGGAGGAGGAGGAGGAGGAAGATATGAACTCATTTCAAAATTCTGTATTTTGGACCAAATTCTACATTTAAGGAAAAAAAAAATCTTTGAGCAAGGCATGGTGGTGTAAGCCTGTAATCCTAAGGGCTCCCAAGGCTGAGGAAGGAGGATCCTAAGTTCAAAGCCAGCCTCAGTATCTTAGCAAGGGCCTAAGTAAAATTAGTGAGATCCTGTCTCTGAATACAATATTTAAAAAGGCTGGGGATGTAGCTCAGTGGCCGAGAGCTCCTGGGTTCAATCCCTGGTAACCAAAAAAAAAATTTTTTTGAAATCAGATTCTAAGCTATTTGGGCCAACTGGTCAGTGTTGGCCTTATAGGATCCAACCTGAGGACCCTTTATTAGTTATAAGCAAAGCAAGCTGATACCCACTTCCAAACTCTAGAGATTTTACATTGAAATGAGCAATTGCCAACTTTAAGTTTACATTTCAGAAGAACTGAGAATATAGTTCTGGTAACTAGCTCAACTAAATCTTGAAAAAGAAAAAATAAACAAAAAAGAGGAGTTTAATCTTTAAAAACTATTACTGATGTAGCTCTAGCACATAAATAATGTTCCTTATATATTCTTCATGGTAGCAAAATCCGCACTGCACTAAGGGGGCGAGTTTCTCAAAGTGTGAGGCCCTGCTGAGCTGTGCTGGTGCCCCTTGGGAGAAATCCAGAGTCTCAGGTCCCACCTACCTCAGCTCTCTGGAATCAGAAGCTACATTTCAACTAGATCCCTCAGGTGACGCATAGACATATTAAAGTTTGAGAAGCACTGCTCTTTAGAAACGTGAAACACTGGATGCAAAAGAAAAGCACTGAGCTCATGAAAAATATATGCCCGTAGTCCCCCATCTTCAAGCTGATGTTAACATACATAAGTTTCAAGAAGACAGTTTGCTAAAGGAATTGGCGGTTTTAGTCTCTGAATTATGCTATCTGATTTCGTTTGCAAAGGCAAAATTATTCTCTTGAACAAATCTGCTAATTAGGTGTATCTTGAGGTAGCCAAAGCACATAGATGTGTCATTTTAACATAATCTTCCTTTGAAAAAGACGAGTAGGAAGAAAAGATCCACAAGAGCAGATATACAAAGACTAATGCCCGTTTTGAATTTCATCTTGTAACAGAGATAAGGGGAGGTGTCTAGTCCCCATGGTTTGGGGCAAATCCTTTCCCCCTGTGCCCTGGTGTTTTTTTGTTTTTGTTTTTTTTTTTTTTTTTTTTTTTTGCATTCCTAACAGGTCTCCCAAAAGGCTGACTTTGTTTTTAATTCTTACAAGAGGATGGAATTTAAAACATGCTTTCTGCAGCGCAAATACAGTGGTTACATTTTTCCTGGTTGCATGTTAATAAAATAAACAAGACACACACTGAATCAGATGAGGCTACTTAAGGATTTCTACATACCTTTACTGTAACTTTGATCTAAAAGCAAGAAAGAAAGGAACACGTCCTAGAAATAGTTGTAGTTGAAAGGAGACTGAGGTAGGAGGAAAGACTTGCTACAAATTTGGGGTGAGGAACCTGTAAGTAGGAGGATGAGTCAGAGACAAAGAACTATCACTGACAGTCCAGAACTGTCAGCGGCTGGAAATGCCAAAATGTGCAGACATGAGACAAGAACAAAGGGAGGAAGGAAACTTCTGAAAACAAAGTGGGATTCATGTCCAACTCTGCCCCTCTATCACTGTGTGACATTGGGCAAGGTACTCAGCCTCTCTGTAGCTTCATTTCCTTTTCTGCAAAATGTGGTGATAACAGTAGAGACTTCAAAGGACTGTTGGAAGATTTTCATGACACAATACCTGTCAAACATACACTTTAAAAAGTTAGCTATTATCACCTTTATTAGCATCATATAAAAATGTATACAATTTTACATCATGCCAGACATACAAGTATTCAATAAGTAATGGCTATTATTATTGTGATGTTGGTAGTAACTTCCTTCCTTGGGTTCCAAGATTTCAAATATCCGAAAATGATAGAATAAATTCTTGTGCTGGACTCAGTCTCTCTGGCTCCCATCCTCACATGAGCCAAAGAAGGGTGGCTTGAAATTTTTCCTTGGGGGGTTCCTCCCCATGCAGAGGGGAAGGTCCCTTGAACATTTGAGCCTGACATGATGTGTAAGGCCAATTAGATTTGGAAGAAGGATCCAGCCCCCCAGGCTGCGATGCAATGTTTTTCAAAGAGACATAACAAAGGTCACCCTAGAGACATCTCTCCGTAACAGATGATGCTTGTAGGCATCAGAGAAGCCAAAAATGGACCTCGGCTTGAATATCCTGCCAACATCCTGCATTTTGACAGCTACAATTCTTCCTTTTTCAATTTCAATTCTTATTGATTTTCAAGATCCTCATTTGGGAGATGTATGCCATCATTGGACCACAGTGTTTAGCAATTTATCTGTGCCTGCTTTTATATGCTAGATTGATCCTTTAGTACCGAGGCTGCAGGCAGGGGGCACCAGGGTTGTGATTTAGCTGGCAAGCCACGATGGCACCTATTAGTCAGAGACGTTTCCTCCACTCACCTGAAGAAAAAACTCTCAAGTGAGCCTAGGTAAGGAAGTTCATCTTTGGTAAGGAAGGAGCAGCAGGTGACAGAGAGCTGCTGATATGATTCTAGGAGATCAGGGATGGGTCCTTATTCCACGGATGTTGAAGATTAAACACCGAGAAGTGCCAGCAGCAGACTTGACCAAAGAGAAGTGGGCCCAGAGCTTAGTGCTAGCCATTAGCACCCCATTATCTTTTCTTTGCTAACCAGCCCTCATCTTCTCAACCCCCATCATTCATTACCTAACCGACCCCCAGACCTTTGCCCCCTGCCTCAATTTGTCAGTTTGTCAAGGAATGGGACATATCCTGTCCCCTCGGGTCAGGCCTGGCTGCAGACAGACTGCTGTTTGGCAAAGAAAGCATGTGGGGAGTCTGTGCAGTGGGCTCATTTATAGAATTGTCCTCTTAGCTTCACCATCCTCAGCTAGTTGTCCCCTTACCCTATTTCAGAGAACAAAGAATAAATTAGGAATAAGTTGAATCTGAAAATGTTGACGGCAACAGACATCACTCTGTATTTCTCTTCAGAAGGCCCAGATTTCTCTCGGGGAAGTCAGGGAGAAGAGTCACATCATGTGGTGAAATGCTTGCTTAGTTCTAGTTATGGGTAAGAATTAGACAGGAATGCAGTCTTTTTCTCTACTGTTTTTCTTATGTGCAAATCAACAGCTGGAAGATATCTTCAGAAACATGGAGAAGGCAAACAAAAGGAATTTGGAGAAGAATCAATTTATTATTGGCCATTTTTTTCCCAGAAAGAAATTCTGGCATAAACAGTGGAATTTACTTGCACTAAATGAAAGCTTGGTGAGCATATTGTAAGAAAAGTGCCTGAATATTTAGGGATTATAAAACGCAACCAAAAAGCATTTAGGGATTAAAATCATTACTTCTTGTATCCCCTTAGCCTAATTTCAACTGATACATCTATAGTGACTGCAAAAATTGCATTTTCTTTTTGCTGTTAGTGGTGTTTGTTCATGTCAACACACTTTCTCATCCTTGTTTCTGATTCTCCTAGAAATGCATAAATAAATAGCATTTGGAAAGTATAACAACAATCCATTGTTTATTAGAAATTTCAAGTTAACTGAGCTGTTGGGACCTATATATTAAAAAAAAATCATTTGTTTATCCCAGTGGCTCCTGAGGCTGAGGCAGGAGGATCTTGAGTTCAAAACCAGCCTCAGCAAAAAGCAAGGTGCTAAGCAACTCAGTGAGACCCTGTCTCTTAAAAAAAAATAGGCCTGGGGATATGGCTCAGTGGGGTCAAGTATCCTTGAGTTCAATCCCAGATATCCCCCTCCAATCATTTTTCTGAAGTTCAAAATCTAACCTCGCATATTTGCAACAGTCTAAAGGTATTCACTACTTATTGGAAATTCAACTCTGACTGGGCATCTTCTATCTCATCCAGCACACTTATATTGAAGCCACCCTTGCTCACTTGGTGGCACCCTTATTGAATTTCCCTCATGAAATGTAGAAGCTGTTCTTTCATTCCATAAAGCGGCCATTATCAAATGCCATGGTCATGCCAATTTTCTGGGAGTTTGGGATAAACTACATTATTCTAACCTAGTTTTTATGGAGAGTCCTTATCCTGCCTGACCTTGGTGATGACAGGTAGGTTGCCCTTCACCAAAAGAAGAACAGCACCCTTTAGAAAAGCCTCCAGCAAGAGATGAGACAACCACTGGTGTGGGGAATGCACATCCTATTATGGTGTGGACAGATGGCGGCTACGCTAGGCTATCCTGGGATACTTCCATTGCCATGTGAAGGATGCTTTGATCTGGAGAAAGGTCTCCTTCTATAACCCAAACCCAGCCACTGAAAGAGACTGTGAAACTGAGCAGGACAGAAGAAATGAGGGAAGTGACTTTCACTGAGAATTCACCTCCGCTCCTGCACTATTCTGGGTGACCACACCACTCAAAAGTGACCCATCCATTTTCTATGCAGTTCAGCATTGGTGGAAGTATGGAGAGCTTGTGAGTGTGTGCATGCCCATGTGCATGTGTTCTTAGGGCAGTTAATGTCTTGAAAATCCCAACCTCTTCACTACTCCTTTCTAAAGTCCTTGAAGGGCCTGGAAATTATACAATGATATGTCAATTTTCTCGGCTTCTTTCATTCCAAAGCATTTCATAATCTGCACATGCACATCGAGAGGGCATACTGAGACCAGTTCCCTTCAGTCTTGAGCCTGGAGAAACTGGCTGGTGGGTATTTATCTTCTTGACCTTCGGCCTCACCCAGGTAGCCTCTCACCAGGACAGTGTCATTTATATTCACTTAGTAGAAGATTCTAACAATGCATATGGGGAACAGGACTGCTCATGGGCAGAAATTTGAAAAGCTTCCAGATATTCTTTATGCAGTATTGAGCTAGGTCAGCATAAATGACCCATTTTGCAAATAACTCTGGGACCTTGCTCTCATGTCAAGTTAGGAAGGCAGAGTTTTAACTTTTCCTAACCAGAACTAAGTTTCCCAGTAGTAGGGAGCAAGAGTGGTAGGGAAGGAAAAGGAAATAGATTTAGAAGTAGTTATCCAAATGAAAGATTCAAAGAGATGTACCTCAAATTTTTTGAAATTAAATTGTCCTGAAATGTGAAATTATAGAGCTTGAAAAAAACCACTCATGTAGATCAAGTCCAGTTAATTGGAAAAGCTGCATAGTACCTCTTCTATTCCTGTATAATTGATTCTTTTATGAATTTTTTGACTGATCTGCAAACGAACACTAACACACAATGCTATCACAATACTCACTTTATGGGTTTTGGGTGTTTTCCCATCTTTCTTTCAGGGTTTAAAAATAACTTTTGAAATAATCATCGATCTCCCTGGGTGCAGTGGCACATGCTGTAATCAACAGCTCGGGAGGCTGAGACAGGAGGATCACAAGTGTGCAAAGCCAGCTTCAGCAACTCCATGAAGGCTTTAGCAAGACCCTGTCTCTAAATATATTTTAAAAATGGGGGCCGGGAATGTGGCATGTAGTTAAGTGCCTCTGGGTTCAATCTCAGGTACCAAAAAAATAACAACAACAACAAAAATAATCATTAGTCTCATGTTTTAGGTAAGGAAATATATGAATAAATGAACAAAATTTCCTTTGCTACAGATACAGCAAACAATACAAACCCTAGGCTTTCTGGCCTAAAACCTTTGCACATATTGGAGGCCCTCTTCCCAGATGCTATCAGATACTTGGTAAATAAGAAGAGACATGCTCCTACCTCAGAGAGCTTAGCATTATACCCCTCAACACATATGAAGAAGCCCATTTAGTTCAGTGTTATGAGATATGAAAACAACCTCTCATACCTGCAAAGTATGGAACAAGCAACGTAAATACCATTCAATCTATTCAGCACATACCAAACCCTGAATTCCTAGAGGCCAGTTTGAAAAGTGAAAGAAGAGAAAGGAGGAAATAAGGGGCCCAAGGAGTGATCCAGGGAAATGACATCCAAATGGGATGGGGTAGGAAACAGTTAACCACAGACAATATTTAACAGTCAGACACACTGACAAGATGGGGACGTCATGCCCTTCCTCTTGCCTTTTTAGGTTTCACTTATTGGGGTTCAGACACCTCCTCCAGTCCCACCTCCAAGGTACTGATGCTTCAGGCCCCCCCCACCCAAAGGCATGTGGCTCCCTCCACAACACCGATTCCTTTCTCATACCACAGGCTTTTTCTTCTTATATTGAACGCATCAGTCCTCCTAAAACAGCAAACCACCTGAGGTTGAAATGCATTTCTGATTCACCATGATGGCTCCCAACACATCCTCCACACTTTCTAGTGTCTTTTTGGCCCTCAATAAATCTTCACAGAAGGGAGATTTATTTAAGTTTTCCTATTCATAATTTACCACCGGGGGTAAATAAATCAGACCCTATTTGAGCAAGATTGATTTTTTTATATACACTGACAAAAACAAAAAAACAACAAAAAACCCACCCTGCTCTAATAAGCTGAATATGCAAATTGAGTATTCATCAAGGAAAGAAAGAAACATGTTCGATTCAGAGGAGAGAAGCCCAGAGGTAAACAGGAAAATGCCCTCTAGGGACCATTCTATGTTCCTATCCATGATGAGTTTCCCATTCTAATGTGGAATTCCTTGAAGCAGTCCTGTCTGGGGTGTCCACAGACAGCCTAGCCCATTGAACCTTCAAGATGGCTTCCATCTCCTGACCTGTCACTGTGCTTCACTGAGGGGGAGTAGAGAGAAACCAGGGTGGGGGAGTTCACCCTGGGTGCCACCCAGCTATCAAAACAGAGAATGTCAGAAGGCAGAGAAGATACACAGGTATGCATCTGAAATGTACATTAAAAACAAATCAATAGGGTTCTTGGGTTGGGGATATAGCTCAGTTGGTAGAATGTTTGCCTCCCATGCACAAGGTCCTGGGTTCAAACCCTGGCATACACACACACACACACACACACACACACACAAAACCACAACCCAACAGGGCTCTCTATAATTTGTATGACTTTTTAAGGAGAAATATAATTTACCAAAGGAAAACCATGGGAAACATTATCCATCTTCTGTGGTACTTGCCAAAAAATGACCTTGGTCAACAATGAGGGTGTTCTGCAGGGTACCAACTACACTGCCAATATCTAAATGAAAGTTTCCTCAAGTAATGGGGAATAAGGTGAAGGTCAGTGATCCGTTTATGGTTCTCATTTGTTTCTTGCAAATTCTTAATCACCGAAACTCCGGACTTTTCCATAGAGATCAACATGAATGTGCCGTAATTATAATATAAGAAAAAAAATGAATTTCTTGGTATTGCTAAAGAAAGCTAAGATTGTGATGATTGTGCACTTGAAGGGGCTCTAGTGAGTAAACAAACTGGGTTACATCCATTCAATGGAATACCATTTAGAGGAAGGAAAAGAGGAAGAGGAGAAAGGAAAAGAAATGAGTCTTTGAGCCATAAAAAGACATAGAAGAACCATATATGTGTATTTCTGAGTGAAGAAACAAATCTGGTCTGAAAAGACCAGTGTTTGCTAGGCGTTTGGCAGAAGGAGAAAAGTTGGGGTGAGTAGGTGGAACACAGGATTCTTGAAGCAGTGAGACTATTTGGTATGATATTATAATGGTGAATATAGATGCCATTTTACATTTCTAAACTCCACAAAATATATAATGCAAAGAATGAACCCCAATATAAACTATGGGCTTTCTGTGTCGATCTCAGTTAATCAGCTACAGCAAATGCTGTCATTTGGGAAATGTTAAGAAAAGGGGACTCTAGGGTGGGCTGGGGGACCTGTGACAGTATATGTAGGAAATCTGTACTTTGTGGCCAGATTTCTGTATATTTAAACTGCTCAAGAACAGTCCATTAATTTTAAGTAACTGTACCAGAAAAAATATGTGATTTACTAGATCAAAAAATTTTTTAATTTTTTTCCCTTTTTTATTGGTTGTTCAAAACATTACAAAGCTCTTGACATATCATATTTCATACATTAGATTCCCATTTTTACCCCAAATACAGATTGCAGAATCAAAAATTTTTAAGAAATCAAAATAAGTATCAGGGATATTCACCTACTTTGGAAGGGAAATGGTGGAAGGGCTTGGTCTATGGTATATTTTTTATTCTATTATTCATGGTAGGTAGTGTGGATTTTGAGAGGTAGAAAGGCCAATGCTTAAAAAAGGCCCAAAAAGACAAAAACAAAAGACTATGAGAGCCAGCCCCAGATCATCTCATGGCAACCAGAGAGCTCTGAGGTAGGGAGGTAATTAGCCCCAAGGAAGAGCACAAAGAACCTGAGGAAAGGTCACAGTCAAAACTGGAAGAATTACAGGGAAAAGAAAAATATTCATTGAAAGTGTAACACTGTAAAGAACTCAGAGAAATGTTTTTGAATTTCAACACGGGGCCGTGGAGCTGGACAGCCTTGTGCAGTCAAAGGGCATTATTTGAAGTTCTCATTGTCTTTCAACACCATAAAGTAGGGAACTATGGCAGGCTGAAACAACAACTTTGCAAAACTTTCTAATGTTATCTCACTCTGTGATTCTCTCTTACCCATTCTCTTATGTTATCTTCAGTGGGAAGATTTTTTTTCCCCCACATTCAGATGGTTTTCAGACACACTCTTGTTTAGAAGATAAGGGCAATCTGAGGTGTGGCTCAGTGGTAGAGCACTTACCCAGCACATATGAGGCACCAGGTTTGATCCTTAGGATCACATAAAAAAAATAAATAAATAAATAAAATCATGGTAATAATAAAAAGCTGAGTCCAGACTTTAAAAAAATAAATAAAAAGAAGCGGGGCACAGTGGCACATCACTGTAATCCCAGAGGCTCATGAGCCTGAGACGGGAGAATCGCAAGTTCAAAGCCAGCTTCAGCAACAGTGAGGTGCTAAGTAACTCAAGAGACCCTGTCTCTAAATAAAATACAAAATAGGGCTGGGGATGGGGCTCAGTGGTGGAGCGCCCCCAAGTTCAATCCCCAGTACCTAAATAAGTAAATAAACAATAAAAAGAAAATGATAAGGGTAATAAGACGAACTAAAACCATTCTGGCGTTGTTCCTTCTCCAATTTTACTTCCACTCTATGCAATGATGTCAGACAACCAATAGGGAGGAAATGAATAGCCAAACTTAGAGGTGGTTCTGCTACCCTATATATTATCTCAGGTGTCCACAAAAATCTTCCTTAAAAAAAGATAAGAATGAATACTTTCTATTGAGACTGAAAGATATTTTTTCTCCACTGAAGGTCAACGAGACAGAGTTTATGATAGAATGTTAGTCAAATTTATAAATTCCAATGTTTGCTTCTTACCCAATGGATAAAGATTTGAGCTCCCAGGTTGTGAAAGGAATGGAGTAAAAATAAGGAAAACCTTGTGCTTTTCTGCAACATCCCATATTATCTTACATACCTTATACTCTTTCTGGGACAGCACAAAAATGAACATTAAAAGGATCACTAGAGCCTACTCTGTTTATTCTTCCTAAAGAAGGAGAAGTCAGTACTGGAGACATATGGACATTCAATAGTCTTCTTCAAACTTGGGATTGCTACTCATTACAAGGTACATGGAGTCAATTTAGTAGAATTTAGCCCAGTATTCTGGATGGCCTAAGGAGTGTTTTGTTTGGTACTGGTCCCTATGTTTGCTTAAAGCATTGTTAAAATAATTGACATTGATTTTTAAAATTTGACCATCTGTAATGTGGATATTATTTCAGGAGACTGTCACAGTAGAAAACAAAATTTAAGAACGGAGTTCTGAATGCAATGGGAGGTAGACTGTAGTCACCAGAAGTGGATGAGAAGAGTAAATTTGGTTCCTTGATGCAGTAGCCCACTCTACCCCAACACCTGGTTGGGGGAGGGTATCTGTGTGGGAAGGTACCTTGCAGGAGAAGTGATTCCTGTTTCACTTTATTCATGATAAAAAGGAAAAATTTTCAAACAACATGTTCCAAGCCTACCTAGCTCATCCTGTGGTGTGCTTAGTGTTTGACATATTCCATTTTACCATGGACAAGGAGATACTAAGAGCCTGACCATCCAAGACCGGAATCCAGAACTACCTGATAAAACCTTTTTTTGTTGATGTTGCCAGGGATTGAACTGAGAGGTGCTTAACCACTGAGCCCTATCTCCAGCCCTTTTTTGTATTTTGTTTAAAGACTGGGAGTCTCACTGAGTTGCTTAGGGCCTCACTAAACTACTGAGGCTCGCTTTAAACTCATGCTCCTCCTGCCTCAGCCTCCCAAGCTGCTGGGATTACAGGCATGTACCACCACCGCTGGCACTGATACAAATGCTGAAGGCATGACTGGAATGTCCCTGGGGAATGGCTCCATGGAGTATCTTTTTGAATGGGGGGGCAGGGGCTGTGGCTCAGTGGTAGAGCGCTTGCCTAGCATGCATGAGGCACTGGGTTCAATTCCTGGCACCATATAAAAATAAATAAGTAAAACAGATGCTTTTGTACTGTGCTGAGACTTAAAGGCTGGATATTAAAAACAATAGACATTTCCATCCTCAGTGTCCAGAGATCTTTGAAGCTTTGAACACAGAACTGGGAGGTGAAGAAGGTTAAAAAAAAAAAAAAGACCTTATCTTGGGTTATAATTACAGTGGTCTTTTTAAAAATGTTTTTTTCATTTCTTCTTTTTAGTTATACATGATGGTAGAATGAATTTTGACGTGTTATACATACATAGAGTATAACTTCCATTTTTGTGGTTGGACATGATGTGGAGTTTCCCTGGCCGTGTGTTCATATATGAACACAGGAAAGTTCTGTCCCATTCACTTTACTGTCTTTCCTACTTGCATCCCCCCTCCCTTCCCTTCATTCCCCTTTGTCTAATCCAATGAACTTTTATTCTTCCCTCCCCAACCCTTAATATTTGCTAGCATCCACATATCAGAACATTCAGCCTTTGGTTTTGGGGGGATTGGCTTATTTCACTTAGCATGAAAGTCTCTGATTCCATTCATTTACCAGCCAATGCCACAATTTCATTCTGCATTAATATTCCATTGCCTATGTGTATGCAGTGGTCATCTTATAGCACATCCTTGACCCTGACCTGTCACATTTACAAAAGATCACAGGCAGAATGTAGGAGGGTAGAAACTGAGGAACTTTCCAGAAAAATAACAATAATTGAGCGCTTACATGTTGAGTATTGTTCAAAGGGCCTTATAATCATTACGATTATAAATTATTTTTCATTACTTACAGAGGAATCCTACTACCCCATTCCAATTTTCATTTTTAGGAGCCACAATAAAAATAAATGATTCTCACTTCTAATACAAGAGGACTCTAGAGTTCATATAGGTGTAGACAAACCAGAATATTAAAATCTGTTCTGACAGGGAGGTAGAATGTCCCAGTGGGTTTATTTTTCAAGTTGGATGGTAAGCCTTTCATGTGGAAAGCAACAGAAATCTCAGCAAAGAGCAGGATGAAGACTGAGAATCCTCCTTGAAAATGATTCGTTATGCAACTTACACAAACCCCAGGAGATGTGTCTGACTGGACATTTACCTTATTAAGATGTAAGTTTGAAGGTAGTTATTAAATAGGGAAAATAGAGATGTTCTTAATCTGCACCTTCATTTTTCAGTTTCTCTCTCTTAAGGTTATTTGCACACCATTCTGTTGACGTAGTTTTGCATATGAACCTCCTGTTTTCAATCTGAATACAAAGCATTGTTGTTCTGCAGATGACCGACTCAGCCAGCACTTGAGAACTCACTGGAGACATCTAGTCTCCAACCGTAAGAGACCAAGCAAATAAACTGAGGTCTGTCTGTACAATACAAGGGCATGGGAACAATGACAATGTCGTTGGAAATTATATAATCTTAAGAAAAAGTTAGAATACACCTACTTCCAGATTTCAAAATGGTAGGTGAGAAAATCTTTGCCACCTGCACCTCAGACAGAGCATTAATCTCCAGGACATATAAAGAACCCAAAACACTTAACACCAAAGAAATAACCCAATCAAATAAATGGGCAAAGGAACTGAACAGGCACTTCACAGAAAAAGAAATACAAATGGTTAACAAATATGCAAAGAAAATGTTTGACATCTCTAGCAACTAGAGAAATGCAAATTTAAACTAGACAGATTCCCTCTCACTCCAGTCAGAATGGCAATCATCAAGAATACAAGCAACAATAATGCTGGCGAGGA
Organism: Spermophilus citellus; assembly: GCF_964194105.1. Lineage (NCBI taxonomy): Eukaryota > Metazoa > Chordata > Mammalia > Rodentia > Sciuridae > Spermophilus > Spermophilus citellus. The sequence goes on along the minus strand of NC_138184.1, from coordinate 52,864,884 downwards.
TGTGGTGGAAAAAAATGGTACACTCATACGTTGCTGGTGGGACTGCAAATTAGTACAACACTCTGGAAAGCAGTATGGAGTTTCCTCAGAAAACCTGGAATGGAACCACCATTTTCCCCCATTTAAATCCAAATAAAATCACTGGATCGGTAATCCAGGCACCTCAACTGGGGGATTTACTCTTAAGAAATGATTCCTCCCCATCTTCAAAAGTGGTTCTCATCTGACCATGATCATAGCATGGTGAGTCCCAGCCTTATGTTACCGGTAACCAATAATGGCTAGAGTGCAACATATTCTGATTTTCCTTGAAAATGCCCAATTTTCCAAAAAAAAAAAAAAAAAAAAAAAACTACGTCAACAGAATGGTGTGCAATGGTTATATATGATCCCTGAGAGAGAGACCAAATAAGCCTCCTCAAGTGGAGCACAAAGGAGTTTTAGCAGCTGTAGGAATGGCCTCTGGCTTGGCATCTCTCTAAACAGTCCCACAACAGAAGCCTTGGATGATGTGTCATTATGGAACGTGGCGACTATGAACTCTAGACACAGTGCTTCACGTTCCTGAAATTGTTCGAGTTTCACCATACATGGGTTGGCTTTCATTCATTCGATGTGTGGGAAGCTTTATGACACGCAACAGCTAATCATCCAACCATCAAATCCTGATACTATTCAGAGTTAGTACAGACTTCACAGGTTAAGCTAATGCTGGTTAACCTTCACTATAAGGACTCAGTTCTAGCCAACTGTCCCCGTTTCAGATGTCAGTCACAGATGGGGTACCTAGGCTACTCACAGTTCTGCCCAGACAACTACAAATGCAGAGGTTCCCATGATTATTCCTTGTTGGCCCCATAATTCACTCGAGTCACTAGGATACAACTTCAGAATGTTCTAGATGCATGGGGCAAGTTACAGGGCAGTGGTGGGCAGATGTCACTCTTTAGGCACACCATTTTCCTTGTACTTCAAAATGTCCACTGACTTGAAAGCTCTCTGAACCACACCACTTAATTTTTCAAGGTTTTATTATACAAGTGTGATGGATAAAACCATTGGCCATTGGTGATTCAACTCTTCTTCCAGGGTCTGTCTCCTCTAGAAGTTGGGGGAAGTGGGGCTGAAAGTTCTGCCTTCTGATCCTACGATTGCTCCTCCGGGTGCCTCACTGTGGGTCCACCAAGAGTCACCTTAAGCCAGGTACAGTGCCTATAATCCCAGCAGCTCAGGAGGCTGAAGCAGGAGGATCATGAGTTCAAAGCCAGCCTCAGAAATGGTGAGGCCCTAAGCAACTCAGTGAGACCCTGTCTCTAAACAAAATGCAAAATAGAACTGAGGACGTGGCTCAGTGGTTGAGTGGCCCCCGAGTTCAATCCCTGGTATACCACCCCCCCTCCAAAGAAAAGAGTCACCTCAATAGCATAAACTCTTAATATGGCTGAAATGGGTACATTAGGAATCAAATAACTTATCACTCAGGAAATGCCAAGGGTATTCTGTCCCAGGAACTGGGGATAAAGAGTAAATATAATTTTATTGTACTATACTATGCTTAACAGGTATCTTTTTTTCTTTTGTAATTGACACTAGTAGATACAAAGAACTTTGCTGCTCTTAACCAATAGCTATCCTTGAGATTGTCGCTGGTCTCCTAAGAGCTGGAAGGGGACCTGGATTCTTTACTGAAGAACCCAGATGGCTTGTCAGCGGGCTCCTTCTGAGGGTGCAGCAGACAGACCTCTTTGTTGCTATTAGCATGTTGACTGCAACAGTAGTTATCTGGTGACAGGATGAAATTACATACAGCAGTTTATTTTCATACCTCCTGCACAGTACTCATTTTCTAGAGTAAACCACTCTTGCAAGGAGTATGTAATTTTGATACCTGTTTAATTCCAACCCTTCTCTCTTGTATGACAGATTTCTCACCCTTTTTTTGAAAATACCAGGCAGCCCCTAACTGAGTTTTTCCTCCCTACTGCTAAAGACAGTTTCTGCCTGAAATATTTAGGGAAACATTCTCCAAAAATTGTTAATTGAAATGAAATTGTGTTTTGTTTGCATGTGTACACATGCGCGCACGCGCGCGCACACACACACACACACACACACAAACATACACTTTATCCATTCTTTGACACAAAGAAGAAACTCATTCAATATTTCAATATTTTTATTTCCCAGTTTATTAAATATTTACATAGCATCCTTCTTTACACAGCAAACAGACTTAAGCATACCCCACACTTATAATATATAGATTGTTTTTGAGGGAAATCTAAACATAGAATTGATCCACAGCGATCTTCTTCTGACTTGAAGTAGCCTGCTATACACACGAAGGCACCACAGTTTCTAATCTACCATCCGTTTCTTTTATAAATGATCCTCAAAGATCCATAAAATCCAGCTTAGTGGAAAATTCAGCAAAATTCTCAGTAGAATACCAGGATGGAATATCCAGTAAATATGTCTCTCTCTCTCTCTCTCTCTCTCTCTCTCTCCACACACACACACACACACACACACACACTTTTACTGACTACACTTAAGCCAGAAACAAAATCAAAAGTGCAACCCAATTAAAAAAAAAAAAAACCTGATCTAGAATACTCACATCTACTTCCAACACAAATGACTTAAAGCCTATTTCTCTTTTGTCCTTGCTTTGAAACAGTGCTACTGAGAAGAAAAATATGCTCAGAAATCTCCATAATCAGGGAGCTGATTGGAGAAGTTGCTTCGTGTTCCTGTCTCTTTCTGGCAAATAGCACCCCCACCCCTTTCAACGGCATCTGTGGGAATGCCCAGAAGGAAGTTCGTTTTTGGAAAAAATCAGCCCCAAATTATTGAGATTCTAAAAAGGTGCTATTTTCCTTTTTGGCATGTCCTGCCTATCAACCATCTTAACCAAAGAAGTAAAATGTATAGAGCATGCTCAGAAAGCTGAAGAGGAAAGGCGGCCCATGTTGGTATAAACCAGATCCAATGTGGGGCCTCTTGTGATTTGGTCTCTGCACTGGGTTCCGGCTGCAGAGACAGACCCGTCAGCAAAAGCACCTGAATACTTTTAGTCTCTCATTCCTCAAAGAAGAGCAACAGTGGAATCCTAATGGAAAACACAAAATCGTCCCTAAAATCCTCTTTCCTTTTCTCTCCATTCATAAACCCCACAACTACTCCAGGACCTCCCGCCAAATCCCTTTCATTTTTCCATCAGCCATTCTCTCCAAAATCTCTAAGCTACATAATAGAGACAAGAAAGAGACTGGTAGACATATCTAAATAAACACAAACAGATATGCAAAATAGGCCTGTGTCCACGTGTATATGATACATTCATGTGCGTGTGTGTATATATATATATGTATGTAGAGAGACATTCATTCATTCCTCACCTTCTGCATCCCCAAAACCTACAAAATGGAATCAATAAAGAAGCAGCTCAGATTGGAGAGAAGAGAAACCGAGCCAACGGAGACAAAAGTCTCCTTACAGGACTGGGGAAGGGTGTTAAAAAAAAAAAAAAAATCAAAACGAAACCCCACTCCTAGGTTGATACATGGGCACTCCCATTATTTACTCATTCTTTATTTTTTTCCTAGGGGTTCTCAAGATACCGCCATCACATCAATCTCCTCTCTCCATGACATTGTGGTTTATGTTGAATTTCTACTTCAACTCACCTTTCAAAGCTCAACCATTTATGAGGTTATCAAAATCATCATGTAATTCCATAAGAAGTGCTTCTCTGCAGGAGGAAAGTATAGCTGAGATAGCCAATTTTCCAGGCAATAAGAGTTCTGTTCCAAATCACTGAAGTCAGAGGCATCTGATAACAGTGTGTGCCATTTTTTCCCAATCAAGAGACAAGTCTGGGGCCGATTTTCTCTTCTGGATGTACCAAGAGTCCAGAGGCAGAGCTGAGCTCCTGCAGGTCTTTGCATGTCTCTGCACCCTAGATAGCTGCTGCAAGTCGGAGAAATTCACAGATCCTGCCTAAGGAACTCAATTCTCCAGGGTCCTAAAAGGAGGACACATAGGTGCCAACTTGAAGCCCAAAGGAAGTTACACCAAACTTCTCAAAGGTCCTATTGGCCTTCATTAGTAATCATATGAGATTTCCCTAACGAGGCTGAAAGAGTCCCAAGGGCCAAATATGAGAAAGTATCTGAGTTTTGGACGAAGTACCTATGTGGAGATATGTGGAGCAAAACAGGGGTGTGCCAAAACTCTGGATAAACATGGAGTATCTTCCTGAACCTCTGTTTAATAGAAGATTTGAAGGAAGACCTCGTGGAAAAATAGCTAAAAGTCATCATGAGATTTGGAATCCTAAGCACAAAGGATCAATACTTTCCTTGTCTTCAACTATCAGAGATAAATCAGAGGAAGCCTTGGAGAACCTTCTCTAGCCCTTCTATGCTATTCAAATTCCATGTGTTCATCTAAGAAGCTCATGGAATCATCTCAGGGCACAGGGTGTAAAATAAAGTATTGCTGCTTCTCAGTTCATTTTAACCTCCTTTTACCATCAATGCAAATTCTCCAGAGCAAGCTCTTCTCAAAAATCAAACGCTCCTATAGGTCATTTGACCTCCTGTAGGTCACAACAACCTGGTGATTGTTACCATCAGGTTCTGAATTCGTAGCTCTGGGATGAGGCCTGAGAGTCTGCATTTCTAAGAGGCTCACAGTGATGATCTTTTGCTGAGTCTAGGTCATGCTTTGAGTAGCAGGGCATTAGGTGCCTGGGGTAAGCTCTACAAGAGAGGATGCAAGGCCACTGTCAATTCCCCTAGCAGTGAGGAAGCTGTGGTTTTTAGAGTAAGAAGAAATGGAGGAAATGCACGGAGGCTGGTGAAGTGAGCTCTGCTCTGCAGCCTCTGACCCTCTTGCCTGTTGTACCTCCATAAGAGCACTCAGCAGAGACTCCCAGGTGTCGTTATCACTGCTGCAAATCCCGTCCATTTCTCCTCCACAAGAGCCCTTGGGAGGGTGCAGTTTGCAGTACCAAGTGTGATAGCCCAAAGAGGTGGTGCTGATGGATGGAAACCAATTAAACAATTGCAAGGACAGCAATAAGCAGGTCCTGAGACAAAAGGAACTTCAGCACAGAAATAACTGAAAGAGAAAAGAGCCAAGTGCAAACATAATATGCAAGTCCAACTCAGAGGTTAACTAGATTTATCCGAAACTCTGGAGGGTTCATTTCTCCCATGAATTCATTCAATAATTGAGCAAACAGCCTGCTATCCAGAGTGGAGAAAAGTACAGTGTCATAAATTCTCTAGGTTCTTCAGTCGAACACACAAATTCATGGTTCTACGGAAAACCTGTAATTCTTGGCCAGAGGTGGGAATATTGTTTGAGGATATCCGATTTAATGCTTTCACTCTTTGAACTTACTGGTCTCAAATCTATGCATATGAAGAAAGGTCATCTAGTTAAAGTTGGAGTCTTATCTTGGGTTTAAATACAATTAGAGCAATAGGTTAAACATAGCACTGTTATAGCACCTGCATCACAATAAACATACCGCTAATTTATCTGTCCTGTCTTCTTCTAACTTTCGCCCCAGCAGAACATCACTGTTTCCTAGTTTGATCATCATTGGATAAAAACATGCCCATGAAAACAGGTTAGTCACCTGTAGATTCTATTCACAGGATTGTGTTATGACACATGTACATTAGTCAAGGTTCTCCAGAGAACAGAACTAGCAGGATAGACCTACCTGCACACATACATACACCCCCAGAGCTTTGAGTAATTAGCTCATACAGTTAAGGAGGATAAGAATTCCTGTGTTATGGTTTAAATATGAGGTCTCCCCTTCAAGTGCACGTGTGAGACAATGCAAGAAAGTTTCAAGGTGAAATGAATGGACATGAGAGGCTTAACCTAAGGAGTGCATTAATTCACGGATACAGATGAACTGATGGTAACTGTAGGCAGGTAGGGTGTGCCTTTGGGGTACATGTTTTATCCCTGGTGAGCGGAGCTTGCTCTCTCGGCTCCCTGGTGGTCATGTTCTGAGCTGAATCCCTCCAACATGCCCCTCTGCCATGATGTTCTGTCTCCCCTCATGTCCAGAGAAATAGAAACAGCCTTCTGTGGACTGAGACCTCTGAAACTGGGAGTGCCAAATAAACTTTCCCTCCCCTAAACATTGTTGTCAGGTCTTTCGATCATGGTGGTGAAAAAGCTGACTAAAATATCCTATGACATGTCATCTGCAAGTTGAAAAACCAGTAAGGTGATTCAGTGCAAGTTCAAAAGGTGGAGAGTGTAAATCTCAGTCCAAGGATAAGAAAAGATGAAAGGTTCCAGCCCAAGTAATAAAGCAGGAAAACGGGGCAAATTCCTCTATCTTTCTGGCTGACTCAGGCCCCAGAATAAACTAGATGATGCCAACCCATGTTGAGAAGGGCACCTTATTTTACTAAGTCTACCAATTCCAATGTTGATCTCATCTGGAAACATCTTCAGAGATGCATCCAGAAATGATACTTAATCTGGGCACCCGATAGTCCTATTGACACAAAATTATTCACAACATGAGACATAATGTCAAAGATATCTCCCTTTACAATTTCAATTTTAAATGAATGCTTTTTAAAATCTGCCTCTAAACTTTTATGATTGTATCTTTATCCCAAACAACATGACTGAACAACAAGTCAGATAAGATGTTTATAAAGCAGCACTGGAGCATCTAGTTTATTCTGGGGCCCAGTTAGGATTCGTTCTAATAAGAGTAATCTCATCACAAATTTTAGCAATTTGAGGTTTTTTTCCCTTCATTAGCATAGCTAAGGGTTTACCAATTTTATTTAGTTTGTCAAAGAACCAACTTTTTGATTCATTGACTAAAATTTTGGAGGGGTATCAATTTCATTAATTTCAGCTCTGATTTTAGTTATGTACTGTCTTCTGCTTTTAGTGTTGATTTGTTCTTTTTCTAGGGCTTTGAGATGTAAATTAGGTTATTTATTTGGTGGCTGTCTATTCTTTTAATGAATGAGCTCAATGCAATGAACTTTCCTCTTAAAGCTACCTGCATAGTATCCTGGAGATTTTGATATGTTGTGTCAACATTCTTATTTACCTTTAAGTATTTTTATTTAAATTTCATCCCCAATTTCTTTGACTACCCAATTGGTCATTCAATAGCATATTATTTAGTCTTCAGGTGGTATTTTAGTGTCTATTTTTTATTTTATCATTGATTTCTAATTTCATATGTCCTTTGTTGGTAAACAGACTATCATGCCAAGTGAAATAAGCCAGTCACAAAATAACAAAGATCATATGTTCTGAAATGCAGATACTAACACACAATAAGGGGTAGGAAGGAAGGACCGAAGTTCATTGGATTAGAAAAAGGGGAATAAAGGGAAGGGAGGGGGATGGGAATGGGAAAGACAGTGGAATGAGTGGGACAGAACTTTCCCATGTTCATATATGAACACACGACCAGGGAAACTCCACATCATGTCCAACCACAAGAGTGGGAAATTATACTTCATATATATTATATGACAAAATAAACTGTCATATATCTAAAAAGAATTTTAAAATAATTTTTATATATAAATTATATATGTGTATATATGTTTATATACACAAAAGAGCAATCTCAGAGGCAATAGCAATGTATCCACACATGTAGCCACATATCCTGCTACTGCAGAAAGGATGAATGGGTGGGTGGGGTATATGGAATTTTAATCTTTGAACATTTAAACAGGACAATTACTTAAACCAGCATCAGCTGAACATGTTGATAAAGATGTTCATCAACTGTACTCACATGAAACCAACTACAGGGAGGCAACTTGCTTTCTCAAATGAAAACATTTGTCACACACTTGTTCAAAAAAAAAAAAATCAAAGTGCAGAGACTTCAGATTTGAGGCCAAGTTCAGAAAGGACATATTGGATAACAATAGATAACGGGAGATCGAGGGAAGAGGAGAACCAAGCAGGCATTCGTCATGTGTCTGGACTACCCTTGTATATTTGGAAACAAATCCTGCAATCAAGGGGGAACTCAGGTTAGCTCTGTTGATTCAGGAGGAATTTAAGTTCCTGGATGCTTATTTGGCAATGAATCTGATGGAGTTGCAGCCTTGGGAGGCAGACATTTTATGTCCCAGCCGGGTAAGGGGCTTGCCTCTTCAGAATCTTAAGTTTTCTTGTCGATAACATGCATAAAATACTGATTCAGTGAAGAGCTTTAAAGGATTTGACATGTTAATGGAGCAGAGCACCTACTTCACAGAAACAGCTCAGCAATGACACTCTTATCCTGCAAGGTCAAGCTCTCTGACCAAGAGCATGCGACTGGTCCAATCCCACCAGACAATCTCACTCAGGGGAAGATACTACAGGTTTCCAGGGTAGTCAAAACCTGAAATTGGAATCAGCCAGTTCAACAAGTACCTAATGCATCTGAATGATGAGATCCTATGACTCAGGTTATGGAGACCACAGTTGGACCATATTTGATGTGGAAATTATCTTCATCCGGATGTTCATTTCTGACGGCCTATAGAGAGTATTAAATGGCATTACCCCAAGATTTAAAGATGTTTCAAATTCTTTTATCTATTGGAAGTGCTGCACTTAAAAATTTCCTCAGGTTTTAGTTTTAAAGTCAGTAATTTAAAACTCAAGAATATACTCAATGGAAATATGTTTTCAAATAGATTTCCAGGAAAATATCCAAAATTTCTTAATGTAGCCAAAACAGAGCATTTTTAATTTGCATTGCTATGGGTTAAAATGACTTTTTTGGGGGATATGATATTAAAAAACTAAAAGTGAACATGACATCAAAGGCAAAATAAATAAAAGTAAATATCAATGTATCCATAATAATACCAAAGCCTTCCAGGGGTCTCCAGTTAATTGCCCAAGTCACATAGTTGACATTTTAGTTGCAACTATGAAGGTGTAGCTCAGGGGCGTGGGGTCAAGCAATTGGGCGATTTCACAGGCACACACCCACACAGCTTCTGGAAGATACTTACACTTTGAGAAAGTATGTAGTCTAATTAATGAATTTAAAGTCCCCCATTTAAAAAGAAAATCTTTCTCATGGACCCCCAGCCCCCGCCCCACAATGTTAGCTTACTCATTCTGAAAACACTTAACTATATAGAGAATAATTATGATCTTTGCTCTAACTATAAAGCATGCATTTTAATTAGAAAGAAACAGAACTACAAAAAGCAACACTAAACATATTTCATCAATTAATACTCATCAAGTGAAATTGCCCCTTGCAACATCGATTTTCTTACATGTTGGCTACTTGGTGGGTTTGTACCAACTTTCTGTTGACCAAATGCCACAGTCGTGTCTTCCCTTGGCCCGAACACATAGTCACATCAAGTCCACGTCTATTCCACTCTATGGACACTAGTCACCCTAACTAGCTCTATAGCAAGAGGAGACCCACAAACCTGGAGACTTCAGAGAAGGCACAGACAGGAGAGATCCCAAGACACAATCTTCCAAATGCTTTTGTGAATAGGGGAAGTCCAGCCCTTGTCCTGGGCTTAGACAATCCCGAAACTTTTCATATCAAGGTTGAAAGAGGAGTTTTCACAATTCAGCCTTTCGAGGCAAGAACATTCTCCCTTCTACATACAAGGGTGCCAGCCTGGCCAGAGCCTTTTTTCAGTTCCCAATCTCCTCATCTTCAAGGATCCCAATCTCCCACCTTCTGGGCTCTTAAATAAAACAAACCTGAGCTGATTCTACTTCAGGCCCTTTGTACAAGTGGTTCCCTGTGCCTGGACATCTCTTCTCCCTGATCTTCATGTGGACCATGGTTAATTGAAACATCGTCTCCTCAGAGGAGATGACCACCCAAAGAAAAGCTTCGAAACCTGGTCATATTTATTTTATTTGCTGCACACTACAGGGTTTGAAATTACGTGCCAACCTGTGGACTATCTTTCTCATGTCAGTCTCGGGGCCTTGATTTTATAGTTTATTGATATATTCCTAACATCTAATACATGACAGGACTTCTAAATGTATTTGTTCAATGAAGGAAGTTACCAAAGGCATAATCAAAGCTGTTTAACCATGTACATCAGAAGAGAGTTGGAAAAGTACCTCTGAACACACAATGAAGATCCCTTCTCTTCTAGTCCAAGGGTCATTCAAACCTTTTATGGTCTAAAGCATCTAATATTTATTATCATCAAAGCCAAGATGAGACCAGGACTCTGGAAGTGCCTTTAAGCAAAGAAATCATAACTAGAGTTTTTTGGGTTTTTTTTTTTTTAACCTAAACATAAGCCTCCACTCTAGGATATAAAGTAGCCATGGGACATGACTCATCTTATCAAAAATGTTTGAGGGGTGCACTACTGAATTTCCCTAAAAAACTACACCTAAGGTCTTCCTACCTATACTTAGATACATGCAGTTTAGTTTGACCACAAAGAAAGAGGTAATTAAGATTTCAATTTTTTTCTGTGTTATAATCAGGCAGTCAATGAATGTAATTTCCTATGAGTCAAGGAAACTGTAGACAATCTAGACCTTCTTACAGCCTCAATTTTACTCACAATTTTTTTTTTGTGTTTAAAGGGCAATAATTCAAATAATTTAAATATCAATATGAAAAACAAACATGTACATAGAATTAAATGAAGTTTTGTGGGGTTTTTTTTTGGGGGGGTACCAGGGAGTAAACCTAGGGTGCAGTGCTTAACCAGTGAGCAACATCCCCAGCCCTTTTTATTTTTTTAATAAAAATTAATGTAGCCAAAATAGAGTATTTTTCATTTGCTCAGGGCCTTGCTAAGTGATTTGCTCAGGGCCTTGCTAAGTTGCTGAGGCTGGCTTTGAACTTGCAATCCTCCTGCCTCAGTCTCACAAAGTCCGTGAAATTACAGGCATGCATTACCAAACCTGGCTGCATGAACTTTTAAAATAAAAATTGACCCCTCCAAATCAACTAGGCATTTGGAAATTTACTTTTGGCAGTTTAAATGGTACAATTTTACCCTTGTTAGCATCAGGGGCCAGGAGGAGATCTTCCATCATTCATGCAGTGATTCAGCCAAACCATGGCTTGTATTTCACCACTAAGCCACGTGGTTTTCCAGAATGTGGTTGAAATCTTTGATAAGTGTGGAAAGCAGTGTGGTTCCTTACTGAGAATACAAATTAAATATTTTCACGGCAGTTGTGGGAAATAAGTTTCTGAATGTGCATAAGTGAAATAGAAAGACCATCCAAAAGCTGAGTGAGGTGGTTGGTAGCCAGATGCAGAGGAAAGGAGAAATGAGTCGCCATTCAATGGGCACAGAATTTTAGCTTTGCCTGATGAAGAATGTTCTGGAGATGGGGTTGCAACAATGTAAGTGAACTTAACTTGACTGAATTGTACACTTAGAAATGGTTAAGATGGTGAATGCTATGTGCGTATCATCACAACCTTTTACAAAAGCAGATCAGAGTATCAAAACTGAAGTACCAAAGTTTTAAAGAAGCCACACGTGGAACTTTCTGTGCCCAGAGAAAATGCACTATGTCAGCAGGCTACAATGTCTTAGAAAAGAACCTTCAGGAAGGGGAAGGCATTGGAATCCCAGCATCTACTGCCCACTTGAGTATAATCTAGATGTGACCAGATCCTGGCTCCTTACACCTATTTCTACACTTTGGGTTACAAGGCCTATCCTACACACCACAGACACACACACACACACACACACACACACACACACACACACACACACAGAGCAGAACCTCTCTGATTAACCCTCTGTAAAAGCAACGGCTCTGCAATGGAGCCTGTTACCTGTCAGGGCTCTGCTAAAAGCCCGGCACGCATCCCTTCAGGGATCCTGTGTCAACCCAGGAAAGCAGGTGCTGTTCCTCCTCCTGTTATAACTAAAAACATCACGCCTGGCATTGCTGACCTGCCTACACCCATGTCCCCTCTGTCTGGAGAGGCAGTCATGCAAAAAGGGAATGAGAAGACCACAGCCTCTTCTCCCTGCCTCCTAACCCACAGACTTCTGGGTTTGCAAAGCACACTCAGGAAATCCCAGCAATTATTTCACTCACTTCAATACAAGGAACATTTCTCCATGTGAAATGTACTTCTGGTCTCAAATACAGAGGTTTATCTGAGCAGCCATTTTTGACCTCACACAAAGGAGAGGAGCTAAGAGCCAAAGCCACTGTGAGGTTTGGGCGCATGGCAGAAGACTTCAGGAGCAGTCGCATACTGTTGGAAACAAGTAGCATCATTTATGCCAGGATGTGGCTTGATGATGTCATCTGACTCCCTTTCCCTTTGCCAGAACAGCTTTCAATCAGATTTCGCACGACTGTGCAAACCTTGAGCTGCTTGGCTCCTTCACACACAGAGGCAATGAAGGCACTGGAACCCTTGTGAAGTCGGCTGGCAAAAGTCACAGCAACCGGCCAAAGGCAAGTTCTCCAATGGCCACTTTCCTAAGCCACATCTGCTGTGCTTCCAGTGTGTAGAGGAAGGCTATAAAGTGGGGTGGCTCCATGCTCCCCAAAACATTGTTTCAAGGGTACAGTTTTACCTTCATTAGCATCAATGTCCAGGGGGAGATCTTCCCATCATCAACTGGCATGCAGTTGGGCCTCAATTTTTAGCAAGGTATAGAAAAAAAATGGTTTCATGGCATCAGCAAGATCCAGGGTCGAGGTTCTTGGCCACAGCAGATTTGAGACTCCTATTCACAGTCATGTCATCCAGATGAGCATGTGACTGTGCAAATGACACACATGCGCTCATTTGCAGTGGCATACCTCTGTCACTTCAGACTCAGGAGGCTGAGGCAGGAGGATCTCAAGTTCAAAGCCAGCCCCAGCAAAAGCGAGGTGCTAAGCAAATAAAATGCAAAATAGGGCTGGGGATGTGGTTCAGTGGTTGAGTGGCCCCGAGTTCAATCCCCAGCACAAAAAAAAAAAACCATACCAGGGATTTACCTCCAGGATACATGAAGTGTCTGGGTTTCAAGGATGGGAGATTTTTGATATCTTCCCTCCAGCTCTCAAACATAACAGAATCAGTAAGTGTCCACATATAAAGAGATGCCCAAAATCCCACATTGTACATTTTGAGAAAAAGCCTAGATATACTAAAAATATATATTAGTATAATATTATGCATTTTGTATGCATATTAGTGTATTAGTAACTAGTATAGCCTCAAATAAGTTTTTAATTTCTTCTGAACATTTCATGGTGATGGGTCCCACATCATACAGAGAGACTATGTCCCACAGAAATTGATGAGTAGTCTGCGAGGAATAAATTACTCAAATTGTGAGACAATGTGTTAAAAGGACAGAACCATTTGTTCAAAACTCCCCCTAAATAGCCTAAATCATGTGCATTAAATGCAGATTTACCAATTCAGAGAGAATTCACACATGTGAGGATTGTTTATTGCTGGGCATCTGGTAAAGGGGAGTGAACACCACAGTGTCACATAGTTTACAGGATGAAGGAAGACACATGGTGAGAAAAAATGAGTAAATATAACAAAAAAAAATTGCACAGCATGGATATCATGGGAGTGATGGGGACAGAGGCTGAGCCCTTGCTGGTGTTGACCAGCAAACTCCAAATTTCTCTTTAATGTTTCCTATGACTCTTCCGGATGCAAGGCCTCTTAGATGCCCAGTCAGTATACTGAAGTGGCTATGAATAGAGAATTCTGGGTAATAAGTGATTGGATACTTAAATGTCAGATCAGCCCTGCCAAATGTCCCTCCCGAGCAGAAGAGACTCAAGAGCCCAGCATGGGGTAGTGGCAACAGAGCAGGCTTGGGCAGACCTGGACCTGGACTCCGACTCTACTTCTTATCACTTGGGTGTCCTTGGGCAAGAAGGCACTTGATCTCTCCAGACCTCAGGTTGCTCACAAGATGGAAGGACAAACAGTTCTTGACTCAGAGTGTTCTTGTTAGGATGAGCTAATAGGACATACATTATCTGTCCAATGGTAGCAGATGTTCAAAGAGCTGTGACACTTAACAAGGAAATTTAGTCTCTCCCTCTTAGAGGGACAAGGTAAAGGTTACCCAGAGGCTCTTTCTGAGAAGCCAGAACAGGGATTTTCTTTGTCCTTCTCTTTCTTCCCTTAAAATGGAGGTTTGTCTAGTTACTGAAGATGAACGACCCCAAAGCACCCACACAAACTAACATCTCCTGTCATCTCATTCTTCTAAATAACGGAGAAGTTAGAGCTGCTTCTATGTCGTCTCTGGGGTTATAAATTGCATTTCTTTAATCAAGAGGAAAAGATGAGTCATTATGTTAATGTGCCTGTTGTAAGTTGTCTCAGAGCAAGAATGACAGTAAGGTTTAAAAATATAGACCGCACCCTCCACCACCCTCACTCTGTGGTGGTAATACACACCCTAGAGACTCAATGTAGTAAACATTAGTTGAAAACCTACATGATCCTCAGTGTTCCTAGTTCATCGCTAAAATGTGCAGGAAAATGTTTCACATACAGTATCTTCTTTTTGGGGGGTGAGGGGTCAGGGGCGGTACTGGACTTTGAACTCAGGGACATTCAACCACTGAGCCACATCCCCAGCCCTATCTTGTATTTTATTTAGAGACAGGGTTTCACTTGAGTTGCTCAGCGCCCTCTGCTGCTGAGGCTGGCTTTGAACTCTTGATCCTCCTGCCTCAGCCTCTTCAGCCTCTACAATTACAGGTGTGCGGCTCATGTACAGAATCTTGGAGAAACATGTGTTTGTATTTTCTGGGTTGACTCGTCCTCCGACTGTGGCTGTTCTTGTTGGCTCAGGTACCTTCTTTTTCCTGCCCCTCCTCTTGCATTTACTGCATGATTTCCTCTGTACTTAGACACACACAGCCCTGGCACTTGGAAGATTTCGCATGCAAGTCTGTACCCTGATAGTCTCAAGCATACATGCATCTTGCTTTTTTCCTGGAGAGCCAACATCCAGTCTTTGATTAGCTAACAATCATTCCCTCCCTATCACCACTGATGTGGGCTGAGCATTTATTGTGTACTGAGGACTATTATGAACCTTTGCATTATCCTGACTCCTGATATAACCCTATGAGGAGGGTATGCAAGAAAACCCACTGGAGACTAAGGCTCAGAGACAGGGGACAGGGGGAAGAGTTGTGTAGAACAAGTCACCTTAAAATGAGTAGTTTATCTTTGGCCAGGGGACTGCTTAACTATGGTAAGCCTGCAAGGGAAGAGTCAGGAAACAAAATCCCTGGACCTGTCACTTCCCTCCCTCCTGAACCCTGCTGGGCTCCCATAGGCTGAGCCAAGCTGGAAATCAGAAGGTAAGAGAACCCACCGATTTGCCCATGAGTTAGGATGCAAAGACAAGAAAGGGATGTGGTCACGGATGTGCAGGGAGGAATGAAAAGATAACTGCATGATCATCTACCTTTATAAACACAGGGAGGTTAAGCCTCAGGCTTGTAGCCTGAGGCAATACGATGTAGGTGGAAAATACTTTTTGTTTTCATTGCCTTTATTTTTATAGTTAGCTTCTATTATGATAGATGGTGCTGGTTTTCCATTTACTTAGAGATAAAGTTTCCTTTCAGGATACACTGAAGTTTTGTTGTTGGTTTTTACAGGGAATCCATTTAAAGATAAATATGAAATAAACAACAGCTCAGACAGAAGTGAAAAATAGCAAAGATAATGAGGGGTGGTAATGAAGAATGTTTGAGAAAGCCCGGTAGAAGACAGGGAGCTATTGACAGGTTTTGGGCGAGCCAGAGATCGGATCAAGGCCTGCTCCGGGAAGTTTAATGTAATTACAGCATCAACAATATGCACCAGGGAGGGGGGAGGCCAGAGGGCAGAGCCAATGCGACTGGAGAGGTAGGGATGGAGGGGAAGAGTCAGAGGGGGGAAAAAAAGCAGAATTGATAATATTTGGTAATTCATTGCATGGAAGGAGAGCGAGATGCAAAGCAAAATAGCTGCTGCCTTTAAAAAAAAAAAGGTATCTATTACAGATGCAGGAAAATAATGTGACAGCCATCAAGGCCTGTTAACAGGTAGAGCGCTTTAGTAATTCATCTCCTGTGAAGCCGTCTGCAATGGAAGAAAACGCGAACATTTATCTAATGTGTGCCTACCCCCGATGCTTCTCCAGAACTGCTGGGCTGTTGTGCAGATTTGCAGCAGAAACGCGGGGAAGGTCATCCAGGTTTGGCATCAAGCACCAACCGGGAGGGCAATTTTCATGCCTTGGATCAACAGCACGGAAGAGGTGTTTCTACAGTGCACAGACACTTTGGATGTTTACTTAGGGCTTTGGAGTAAGCCAGGAGATCTATTTCCTGAAAAGACTATTTAATCAGAATAAATGAAGTCAAATAGACATAATCATCCAAGTGGCACATAAAAATAATTTGAAAGAAGAAGTTAGGAATAGGAAGAGCTTATTAGGGTTGTAACAATGCTTTTGCCTGATAAGGATCTTGAGATGAGTGGCTCGCCTTATCCTGGATTAAAAAATAAAATACACACAAAGAATTTCTAGACCATGCTTCACTGGTATAAAGATGACTTTCAATTAAATTCTCAAGTTCTGGTTCCCTGAGAGATTGAGCCAACGAATTTACAAAGGAAATCAAGGATTCATGGGTGTTGAGGGAAGGAAGAGACCAATCGGATCATAAAGACCATCCCAAAAGGTTTGGGGAGACTGTTCCCACTGCTCACTTTGAATTGCTTTGTTTGGCTCTGGTTTTAAGAGACTCTAGCCATGGGACTCTTCATCAATCTGCGAGACCGGTGGGAACCCTCTCTCAGCCTAAGAGTCCTTATTTTAGCAAATATTCTGATGTGAAGTCTTGTTATCCCACTTGTCTCTCCCAAGAGACCCTTTCTTCTTCTCTGCATTTATGCCCTTCAGCCCCTCCAGATACCAGGAACAGCAAGAGCGTCCCTCATCAGTTACTTCTTCTCCCCCTTCCTAATTTTTTATTCTTTTTCAATCTGAAGATTTCCGCACTTTTATCTGCTTCTCTGGTCCCCACCTCCATAGTAACCAAAGGCTTTGACAAGACTATCGTTTCCACAGAGGCCCTCAAAGGGCCAGCCCCATGCCCTTGGAGCCTTCAACGATGCCTACTAGAGTCACATCTGGGGAGAGTCCCTGCAGGACCAGACACTGACCTGGTGACCAGGCCCTGCCACCAAACGCGCCTATGATCACCACTCAATAAAATTTTGGAATCTCTGTGGTAAAGACTTCTACCTGTCCTGGTTAAAAGCAACAAGGAAAAGTTGACCGTATACTTCCGTGCACGTTCAGAAGTGTTAGAAAGAACACAGAATCGAGAATCATCCAATTCTGTGCTTAGTCACTCTGATCACTGTGCACCCTGGATTTCCACATTTGCCAAATGAAGTGGTCACACCATACTATGTAAGGATGATTTTTTTTTTTTTGCACCAACACACTAGAATACAAGGCCAGTTTGAAAAGGGAACAGCAACAACCCCCAAATAAGGTTGCCAGATTTAACTACTAAAAACAGAGGACACCCAATTATCTTTGAATTTCAGAAAAATGAATAATTCGTATTATAAGGACATCCCATGAAATATTGGGGACATACTTATGCTAGAGGAAAGGCTTGAAATTCATATTTACCCTACAAGCTGGGCACAGTGGCACATGCCTGTAATCCCCATTAGTCAGGAGGCTGAGGCAGGAGAATCACCCCAGCCCAGGAGTTCAAAAGCAACTCGGGCAGCACAGAAAGACATTACCGCCAAAAGAAAAATACAATTTAAGATAACTTAGCTGATGTTCTATGTTTTACCTGACAGTTCTCCCTTCAATCCCACCATCAACTGTTATCATGTTGGCTGAGGGTTGACATATAGGTGGCCGAGTAGATAACTGATCCTCATCATCTCTCATTCCAATGCCCCGAGATCTCCCCGCAAGACCTGGCTGTAGCTCCAGACTCTGATATTTCCAAATATGTGCGCACTTACTGGCTTCTCAAGATTCCTTGGCAATCCAAATACGATTAAATGAGAAATTATTTTGTACAGTATAAAACACTCCACATAGGCATTGTGAATACGAAGCACAAAAGCCTCCATCAAAATGGGAGGGCAAAGATGGCAATAAGGCTCAATCTTTGTACTGCAGTCCTGGACAGCTCGTTTCTCCAGCCACCCTTTTAGGATTTTGAGCCATCTCCAGAACAGGGTCCCCGTGCCTTGCTGAGACGGTAATAAAACTACTCACTTGCTGAAAGTTTCCACTGTGCTAGGGACTTTATTTGCATCCCATAATTATCAGACAAAGCTATTAAACATGGAACTATGTGACAGATAAAAGAAGCCAGAGAGACAAAGTTACTCAGTTGAGGTCACACAGCACACAGACCAGAATGCAGGAGTCAAAGAATTCTCACAGATCATGACAAATTCATTTTAAAATCTGTCTCTGAAAGCCAAAGCTCAAATATACCAAGGAACTCCCGAGAAAGAAACAAGAAGAGGACCTTCCCACCGCATGATCAAGTTTACTTTAAAGCTAATGCAATTCTGAGAGCATGATACTTCCAAAAGAGACAAATGAAAACAGTCCAAAATAGATTTATGCCCACCATGGAAACCCGAGTCATCTCAGGGTTACCTGCAGAGCGGCGGAACAAGGAGTAACTATTCAGTAGACAGCCGATTATCTATATGGAAAATTGAAATAGAATCTATCTCTGCCATGGTTTGAAGGTGTCCCCCAATTTCATAGGTTGCAAAAGTTAATCCCCCAATTCATATGTTAATAGTATTTGGAGGAGGGACCTTTGGGTTGTAGACTGATCCATCTATAGATCCAAGGCCTCTCAAGGTGAGTGGCTTTGACAAGAAGTGAAATGAGATCTCTCTAACATACTTGCTGTTTTTACCATGTGATTTCCTCCTCTACAGTGGAGCACAAGGCTCTCACCAGGTGATGAGCAGATACCGGCACCATGCTATTAGACATACCAGCCTCCAAAACCATGAGCTAAATAAACTCTTTTTCTTTAATACATTACCAGTCTCGTGTATTCAGCTACAAAAACAGATTAAGTCAACCTCAAACACACACACAAAAAAATCAAATCCATATAGTTCAAGACCTTAAACATAAAGAACAAAGCTTTAAACTTTTAGACAAAGTAAAACACAAAATTTTCATCACCTCAGCACAGAGAATGATCGCTTCCACAAGATACAACAAAGCACCAAGATTTAAAAAATGTGATGAGGTTCCAATGAAGTGTTCCTGTTCGTCAAAAGAAACCACACATAAAGAACGCAAAAAACTTAACACCAAAAAAGCAAATAACCTAGTCAATTAAATAGGCTTAGGAACTGAACAGACACTTCACAGAAGAAATACAATTGACCAACAAATGTATGAAAAACTGTTCAACATTTGTAGCAATTAGAGACATGCAAATCAAAACTACATTAAGATTTCATCTCACTCCTGTCAGAATGGCAATCCTCAAGAATACAGGCAACAATAAATATTGGCGTGGATGTGGGGAAAAAAGAACATTCTTACATTGCGGGTAGGACTGCAAATTGGTGCAAATACTATGGAAAGCAGGTATGGGGATTCCTTGGAAAACTGAGAATGGAACCACCATTTGACCCAGCTATCCCACCCTTCAGTTTATATCCAAAGGTCTTAAAATCAGCATACTACAGTAATGCAGCCACATCAATGAGCTATTTATGGCAGCTCAATTCACAATAACTAAACTATGGAACCAACCTAGGTGTCCTTCAATACATGAATGGATAAAGAAAATGTGATTATATAAATATATAATGGAATATTACTCAGCTTTAAAGAAGAATGAAATTATGGCATTTGCCAGTAAATGGATGGAGTTGGAGAATATCAAGCTAGGTAAAATAAGCCAACCCCCCCCAAAATCATAAGCCAAATGTTCTCTAATCTGTGGATGCTAATTCACAATAAGGCGGGGGCACTAGAGAAGAATAGATTTACTTTAGATTAGGTAGAGGGAAGTGAGAGGAGAGGAGGGGAGGGGAGGGATAGGAAAGATAGAATGAAACAGACATTATTACTGTATGTATATATGTGACTATATGACTGAGATTCTGTAGCATGTACACCCAGAAAAGTGAGAAATTATATCCCATCTATGTGATATATCCAAGTGCATAAATGCATTCTACTGTCATGTATAACTAATTAAAACAAATTAAAAATTTTAAAAAAATAAAGGAAATCACACAGATATATAGGGAAGCAAAAGCTACAAGTTGGAAGAAAGCATCCTTCTAGAAGAATCTAGACATGTCATTTCATATTGTACCAGGAGGCACATAGTGAGTGGAGAATAAAATGAAATGTGGCCAACGCAAATCAAGACTGGCCCGGAGCAAATGCTACACACCATATTTCAAAGACCTCATTAATGATTTTTAGATTGGAGCTATTTTAGGTACTTCTGGATAAATATACATTCAATGAAATAAAGTGCATTGTTAAAGCATATTTTACCAGTTGCATTTTACTTTCTCAATGAGGCTACAGAAGATTTTAAATTACATTATATGGCTTGCACTATAAACAGCTCCTCCGAGTTAATCATCAAGAGCAGAAGAGAAAAAAGTGAGAAAGGTCACAAAAAGGTTTTGCACAGAAGAAACAAACAGCCAAAAGGAGAAAAGTGCTTAACCTCCTGAGCAAGCAAAAGTAATTACAAACTAAAACAGCAATGAAATATCCTTTAAATCCTCAGATGAGCAAAGCATCCGAACTCTAAGAACTTCTAATATTATCTAGAGCATAGAGCAAGGGAAGGCACATTCACCACTGGTCAGAGCAAAAATGGGTACCACTACTGTAGAATTTGCATTAGGCTCTAAAACTGAACGTGCCTGTAGCCTATAATCTGGCCTCCTCACCCCTGGATAGTTCAGAGCCCGCCTGCTTCTGTCTGAGTTGAGACATGCCCAGCTTTCAACAGTGTCATCTATAGTCCCCCAAACTGGAAATGACCTGAGTTTCCACCAACTAAGGAGTGGTTAAAACAATATGGTCCAAGATGAAAGCTGTACACATCACTTGAATCAATCTGTGAAATATGGTATAATAAGAACTATGTAATGTTTTGAACAACCAACAATAAAATAATTAAAAAAAAAAGCTGTACACAATGTTTTAGAAGTGGGGGGGGGTGATGAACTTGCAGTACTCACAGCTCAACAAATTTTAGAGAAAGGCAGGGATACATCTCTTAAAAAGGGAATGAACAAAGAAAATTCAGCAAGCTCTTTGGTTATGAGGGAAGGAGGCGCCTTGGCCAGGGGAGAGAGGGAATCAGTTGTCTTCCCTCTGTCTAGCTGGGAGGTGGGTCCACCTTGATTTCCTCCAATTTAACTGAAAATGTGCATCGTAGATCCTAACTTTAAAGTATGGCACTGCACTGTTTTTTAAAAGTGTTTTAAAAAGAAAACCATAACTCTATTATATTACATTCCATCATAAAAAAAAAAAAACTGCTGTTGATGGCTTTTAAGGACATCTTTCAGTGGGACATGTTCTACTGGTCTTTCCTCCACAACTTGGCTCCTAACCCATCTTTCCCATATCCTGTCCAATACAATCTCCAGATTATTTTAAAGACAAACTCTTTAAAATTTTTTGGTGCCTGGGATTGAACCCAGGAGCACTTAACTACTGAGCCACATCTCCAGCCCTTTTTATATTTTATTTAGACATAGGATCTTGTTAAGTTGCTGAGGCTGGCTTTGAACTCATGATACCCCTGCCTTAGCTTCCATAACTGTTGGGATTCTAGATGTGCGCTGTGTCCAGTGATCAGAGTCTTTCTACATGTGTATGTGTCTATATAATTATACGTGTTCTGTATGTGTATACATTAACAAGCAAATTATAAGCATTGTATGTTACATATGCATACATGCATTGCATATACATATTGTATATACAGCATGTCATTCATGTATGTGCATGCACTCAACATAGTATACACATGTACACATGATATAATAAGTACATGGGAGCAGGATATGAAGGACATTCTTGGGAAAACAAGGAAACCTGCTATTTGTGTGTCTTGATTCACTTCCTTTACTTTCTCCAAGGATGGCACAGATTTAAGGGCAGCAGGACGCTCTTTCCCATGTGGCCACCGACCTGGGGGCCCTGGGGAGCATGTGGTATTGGAGAGTCCAGTGTCTGTGCTCGCTCTCTCTAGGGCCCTTCACCAGATCCTCTTTGCTTTTCTCATTGGGGCTCTGGTCACAGTTAATGAGCAGGAAGTAATCGGAGACATCCTCGAAAGAAAATGTGAAGCCTCTTACCCATGTTCGGAGAGACACAAGAAAAAGGCACAGACTCATTGAGATGTCTGGAGTGGTCAGGTTGCCACAGACAGTCCTGCAGCTCCCGATCCTCACTGAGCAAGGCCTTCGAGAGAGCAAATGTAGTGACCTGACCATTGGATCTGCTTACTGGGCCCAAACTTTTTTTTTTTTTTTAAAAAAGAGGTCAAACTGTTTCCCCCGATGATCTGCAGGTGTTAACACATCATAAGCAGGGAGAGAAGAGTAGAAGATCACTGGATTAGACAAAGGGGAATGAAGGGGAGGGAGAAGGAATGAGAAAGACAGTGGAATGAATGGGACATCACTTTCCTGTGTTCATATATGAATGTACGACCAGCAAAACTCTGCATCATGTCCAACCACAAGAATGGGAAGTTAGACTCCACGCATGTAAAATATGTCAAGATACACTCTTCTCTCATGTATATCTAAAAGGAATAAAATGGATAAAAATAAAAGAAAATTCTACCTGAATCCCTAATGGAAATGTCCAGACTATCAGGTGTAAATCATCTTTCTTACATTAGAATAAAACATCCACCATTTGACCCAGCTATCGCCCTCCTCAGACTATTCCCTGAGGACCTTAAAAGAGCGTACTATAGGGATACTGCCACATCAATGATCATAGGGGCACAATTCACAATAGCTAGACTGTGGAACCAACCTAGATGCCCTTCAATAGATGAATGGATAAAAAAAGTGGCATCTATACACAATGGAGTACTATGCAGCAATAAAAAATGACAAAATCATAGAATTTGCAGGGAAATGGATGGCATTAGAGCAGATTATGCTAAGCGAAGCTAGCCAATCCTTAAAACACAAATGCCAAGTGTCTTCTTTGATATAAAGAGAGCAACTAAGAACAGAACAGGGAGGAAGAGTGTGAAGAAAAGATTAACATTAAACAGAGACGAGTGGGGGGAGAGAAAGGGAGAGAGAAGGGAAAGCATATGGAAATGGTAGGAGACCCTCAATGTTACACAAAATTACATAGAAGAGGATGTGAGGGGAAAGGGCGGGGAAACAAGGGAGAGAATTGAACAACAGCAGATGAGGTAGATAGGGATGATGGGTGGGGAGGGGAGGGGGGATAGTAGGGGATAGGAAAGGTAGCAGAATACAACAGTCACTAATATGCCATTATGTAAAAATGTGAGTGTGTAACCGATGTGATTCTGCAATTTGTATTTGGGGTAAAAATGGGAGTTCATAACCCAATTGAGTCAAATGTATGAAAGATGATATATCATGAGCTTTGTAATGTTTTGAACAACCAATAAAAAAATATAAAAAAACTGTAATGCAATAAAAAATGTGCAGGTATAAAGACAAAAAAAAAGAAAAAAAAGAATAGCATTACTTTAGGTAGAGGGAAGTGAAAGGAGGGGAAGCCAGGCGATGTGGGGATAAGAAAGATAGTAAAATGAAACAGACATCATTACTGTATGTATGTATGTGACTGAGACCAATGTGATTCTACAATATGAACACTCAGAAAAATGAGAAATTATATCCCATCTATGTATGATATATCAAAGTATATAAGTGCATTCTGCTGTCGTGTATCACTAATTAAAACAAATAAAAAATTTAAAAAATAAAATAAGAATAAAACAAACTTACACAGATATTTGTCTTCCCTTGTTCACTCCACCATTCTGCACAATAGCCAAGATTTAGAAACACTCGAAGTGTCTATCAACAGATGAACCAATAAGAAAAAAAAAAAAAAAAACGGTGCATACCCACAGTGGAATACTGCTCAGCCTTAAGAAGAAATTTCTGCTGCCCTGACAACACAGATGAACTGAGGGGAGACTATCTTAAGGGATAAGTAGATACAAACACTGCACAACCTCAATTATGTGTAGAAACTCTGACCATCGTGCTAACACACAGAGCATAATGGCAGCTTCCAGAGGCTGGAGGTGCCAAGCAAGGGGAGATATTGATGAATGGGTGCAAACTTTCACAGTTAGATAAGAGAAATAAGGCCAGGCACTCTATGGCGCAGTAGGATGCAGATAGATAACGTACTGTGTATATCAAAACAGCTCAAAGAAAGGACTTTGAATATTTTCACCATAAAGAAATGATAAACGTTTGGGTAGATATGCTTACCCTGATTGGAGAGTTACACCATGTGCACATGGTATCAAAGCATCACATGGTACCCCATAAATAATGAACGACTCATGTGTCAGATAAAAAAGGGACAAATTTCCAGTTCAAGATGAATTACTCCTGGAGACTTCATGCATCAGTTAATAATGTTTACTTGAGATTTGCTAAGTAGATGTTCCAACTATACACACTTGAGTTTTACCTATATGAAGGGACAGATGTACCCATCAGCGTAATCATTTTACAGTGTAGACATACAGTGTAGACCTGCTGCACACCCTAAACATTTTTTTTTTTGTTATTTGTCAATCACACTTCAATACAATTGGAAAAAATGAATTTATATTAGTTTTGTGGGGTTTGTGTCTTTTTCTTGTTTAGTTATGGCACCTGCAGTCCTCTGAGCCATCATCTTGAAAACATTATTCAATCCACCTGAAGGCACCTGAAGGCTTTTCTGAGCCAAATTAAGCTTAGCAAGGAGAGCTTATGGGGTCTGCCCATCTCATTGATCCTGGGCAGGCTCCTCTGTAGCCTCCTCGGGACCCAGGGCCCCGACTTCTCTGGGTAAGCCCTAGCTCCAGGACATGGAGAGAATCAATGTGCAAACCGTTATTCTCCTGGAGCAGAACAATTACTAAAATCTATTTGCCAGTAAATGTGCCTTGTCTTGTAAATCATTGGGTCATTAACCTCAACAATTGCAATGTGCTGTCTCTATCCAATTCAATTAAAGTACAGACCAAGGTAATACTTAAGAATACATTTCAGGCAAAGGAATATACTATTATGGTATTATATCCTCATAAATTAAACAATACATTCATTCCCTTCTTGGAAAGGGAACAACACCGCATGATAAACACAGGGCAGGGGAAAAAAAACAAAAGCAATGATTCTAAGAATAACTCAAAAGGACTAGAGAGGAGAGAACAGGAATCTGAAGGCACAAGCCAATGACCTTGGTGCCCTCTCTCCGTCCCCTCCAGCTTTGCTGCACAATTTCTGGACAAAGCGGAAGGTGCACTCAGATCCTTAGTGACTTGAGCTATAGCTCTGTGAAAGGCAGGTGCCTGGATGTACCACAGCACAACACAGTCCACAATCTGGTCCCAGATTCTCACTATGGTTGCAGGAAAATTCAGTGCTAATGAGTAGACATTGCTGGGCCCTGGCATGATCCTCCGTGGTCTGAGGGTATGGAGAGTACCAGGGCTGTGCCTAGCTCTGAGTTACTCTATTGTACAAAGCAGTAGCTAGCGTTCCATGAGTTGCCCCCGATTGAGTGTGCATACCACGGTAAAATGATTCTACATGTTGTTTGTACAAGGACACACACAAAACCACCATCTGTACAGCACAAACTGACAAATTACTTGTGTGAATACAAATGACCACCTGTGAACTTGAAGAAGCACATGGATGCACAGGTGTATCAACCCATAGCAGAAAAACCAGGCCCATGAGTTTATCAATCTCACCCAAAGCAATCTCCTCACCTGCTATCCATAAAAGGAGAATCACTCCAAGACTGATTGCAACACCCATCTGTCAGAGGATCCACCGAACATATCACAAGGTCAAGAGACAAGGAACCTGTCTCCAGGCTCTATCTGCACCTGGCCTAGAATAAGTTTCTCACCCTGACAGTTCTATTCCCAGAAGTTCTTCAGCTGGTAGATAATCTCATTTTACCACCTGCAGGGACACTTTTGCATCTGTATCTGCTTTCTGCCTTTGCTCTCAGTGCCACCTCCTAAATCCCCGGGGCCACCCTTTCTGTAACCTGTATGTATATCATTGTGTAAAATGTACGACTAGAGTGGTATTAAATAGTTAGTAATTAAGATTCAAATAAAAGAACTTATGATTACCCAGCTTTGGCTACCAAGCAATCCATGGATACTCAATGAAAAGCAACTGATCAAAGTCATGTAGCTTGTTGTCAGGCGTGGTGTGGTGGTTCATGCCTATAATACCAGTGGCTCAGGAGGCTGAGGCACGAGGATTGTGAGTTCAAAGCCAGCCACAGTAAATTAGCGAGACCCTAAGCAACTCAATGAGATCCTGCATCTAAAGTATTAAAAACAGCTGGGGGTATGGCTCAATGGTTAAGTGTCCCCGAGTTCAATCCCCAGAACAACAACAACAACAACAAAAAAAAAAACCAAAAAGTCACATAGCTTGTGAATTTGTGTTATAGAAAGATGAACATATTTGGTCTATGTTAATGGCATCGCTTGCTTGTGACAAATCCTTCTCCACACCCATTCTGAGAACAAGTCAAGGAAAGCATTCCTCACAGTAGTGCCCTCACTCATTTTCCTTCCTGATTCCTTTTTAGTAGTGAGGTAGAGATTAAACAGAAAAAATATGCTAACGGGGAACATATCTTAAGACTCACAGTACCCATCAACGTAGATATGGAAGTTCCTGTTCTTCCCATTTCAAAATCCCCCTTCTTCCCATAATTCCTCCAACCTGGACTACCTTGTAACCAGTACCTTTTCATTCATAAGATCTATTAGTTATCTACAGAGGCCAGAAAATACTGCCATAAACGTAGTGGCTAACAAAATAACACAAAAGTATTATGCTATAGTTCAGTGTGGACCTCACCAGATATCTGCCAGGGGGTCTATCATCCCTTCTGGAGGCTACAGGGGGAGAATCTTGTCCTTGGCTCATCTGGTGATTGAATGAACTCAGTTCCTGGAAGTTTGCTTCCCCTTTTCCCCATTGGTTGTCAGCTGTTAGAGGCTACCTGCATTTCTGAGCAGGTGGCTCCCTTCCTACTTCTTAAATCCAGGAGCAGCCAGCAGGAGAGTCCTTCCACGGCTTCAACTCTCTTCTTACTCTGGATTCTCTTGTCACTTTAGCCAGGAAAGGTTCATCTGCCTTTAAGTGTTTATCTGAGCAGATGGGTTCACCCAAACGATGCTCCCGGGTTATTAAGATAATCTTCCCATTTTAAAATCCGTAACTGTAACTACATTTGCAAAATGCCTTTGCCGTGCTCACACTGGATCCCCCTGCTGAGGATGGAAAAAGAAATAAGACGGAACCCCTTCCTTCCTTTTCCAACATGTCTTTAGCCAAGAACAAAGTTTGACCACTCACCATGTTCCCATTTTCAAAGGTAGCCAGGTTGCAGGACTCTGCCGGTTGCTAGCCAGGAAGACCAACCAGTCTGTGTCAGCTCTGTTTCCTCGGGCAGAGCTTCTCCTCCAGCATTTACACGCATGCGTGGGCCAAATTCTCGAGCAAGCATTAGTTTACACAAGAATCACCTGGGGATCCCCGTGCTCCAACTTGGAGTCTGGGTCTGATGTTTGGTGATTGGAAACTGGGTTCACCTGGCCGTGAACTGGATAGATCAGGCTGGTTGGGAAAGCTTTGTTGCAATGGGTAGGAGCACTTTGACCTTGACAGAAAGGTGCAGAAGCTCTTCAGATCTTTACTTCTCTTTTCTCCTTTCACAATTGCTAGAGCTAGGAAAAACCATCTCTGTTTTTCCTAGCTCTAGCAATTCCCTGAGGAGGGCCTTATGGCCAAGCCGTCACTCAAGATGCGGTGATAGCATCCTATCCCGAAATGTGCCCTTCAGGGATCAGCAGGAGGTGGGTGTGATCTTGGGCAATTTCCTCCTGCAGACCCTGGTGTTCTCATCTGTCAGCTGGTGGTAATAATAGTAACCACCTCCGGAGGGGCCCTATGCAAATCCTGAGCAGAGTTTGAGCACTCAATAAAGGTGAGCTGTTTGGGGACCAGTAACATCATTGTTATTTATTAGTGTTTCCTCCAACCCCATCTGCAAGCGGCTTGTCCCTGTAAATACTGGTCCACCTGACCCTGTGTAAAGACAAGGAAGACCTTCACCCATTTTGAGGTGCAGATAGGTACTTCATGAGGGCACTTATTTGCCTTAGTGTTTTGGCTTCACCGCCCGAACCATGAAAAATGGGGTGAGAAATGACTTATGCGTTACCTTGATGGGATTAGTTTTCACCAGCACCACATAAAAATGAAATAAAGATATTGTGTCCATCCACAACTAAAAAATAAATACTAAAAAAAAAAAAAGCCAACATCTATGACAAGAACCCTATTAAAGAAGGTGCCTGCATTTACTCCGAAAGACAGAGCAGGCTTCGGGGCTTTAGAATTCTGAAAAATAGACCCAAGATAAAAGTGATTGAAAAAAAAATCCATCCTAAGGCTGACTAACTGGAGGCTAATGAGTCCACTACTTGGGTTCAGTTTAATTAACATAGAATCTATTTTTTTTTTTTTTTGTCTAAATGCACTTGAGACACAACCTCTCAGGTAACCACAGTGCACTGTTGCCTTAATAGAAAGAAGCCACACACTGCTGTGTTATGACGTTCGAGTGCCCTGGGACCTAACCTTTTGATACTAGGCTTTACTATTTCGACCTCTTCTTCTCATGTCATGATCTCACTGCCATCAACATATGTGGAGGAAGAGTCCTTATCTTTTCAAAAACATATGGCTGGTTCCCAGAAGAAATGTCATCCCCGCCGGCCAACAAATGATATAATGAGATGGGTTCACTGCAAAAGGAGAGGTCTGCCTCCTTCCTTACTGGTAGCTGCCAAACTTCACGTGCACACCCTGAGACTGTTTACATACACACGAAATGAAATGTTTCTTTGGAAGCACTCATTCATTCAATAGTTTATTTTTCTTTTCTTCTTCTTCTTCTTCTTTTTTTTTTTTTTTTTTTTTTTTTGGTACCAGGGATTGAACCCAGGGTGCTTCACCATTGAGCCACATCCTCAGCTCTTTTTATTTTTTATTTTGAGGCAGGGTCCTGCTAAGTTGCTTAAGGCCTCACTAAATTGCTGAGGCTGGCTTTGAGCTTACGATCCTCCTGCCTCAATTTCCCAAGATGCTGAGATTGCAGGCATGCACCACCACACCCGACTATCATTTGAGAATTTCTTCCCACCTTTGTTGTTGCAGATCCAGGAGTCTCTGGGGGCATGTAGGCAATTATGAGGGAAACGTGCCCTGAGGGGGGGCAGCGAGGCTACTCTGCACTGTGGAATAACCTAACTTAGGGAATGGCTCAGGAGGGAACCAGAGGTTTTCTTGACCATGATGAGGGTCAGACAAAGAGGCAGATGGCTGAGCTGGGGCAGCCTGCAGTTCCTGGATGAATGAGATTTTTCCATGCATTGCTCATGACACTGCATTAAGCTTGGGCAAATGGCACAGCCATTCCAAACCACACGACAGCCCTGGCTGACACTTGTTCAGGATCTCCCATCGCTTGACTATCCTGGGCTTTGAACACCTGAGTGCTTAATGGGCGTTGGTGTTCTGGACATGACCAAGCTGGCAATTGATGAATTTGTCCTACCCAAACTGCAACGTCAAGGGAATAGGGACATTGGGAATAATAATCTTAATATGAGCAAGAAATAAGAAGTGGTGTTTTAACAAAGTAAAGAAGATATCACTTTTCAGCTCCAAAACCTCCAATCTCCTGTTCACCTGAGGTAGAACCAAACTCTCTAGGAAGCCTTCAGGACCCTACAGGATTAATTTGGCTCTTCCCTGCTTGGCTTTTCCGTTCCTATATTGGTATCCACTTCATTGAGATATAATTCACATGCCATTCAATTGGCCCATTTAACATCTACAATTCAATTAGGTTTAGTCCATTCACTATTATGCAACCACCACAACAAGCAATATTCATGTATTTCTATCACCTGCCCAAAAGAACCTCTGTACCTATTAGCAGTCATTCTCTGTTTTGTATATCTCTTCATCAGTTGATGGACATTAGGGTTGTTTCCCTTTTTTGGCTATCATTAAAATGCTACTCTGAATATTTGTGAACAAGTTTGTGTCCATGTTTTGATTTTTCTGGAGTACAAACCTAGGAGCGGAATCACTGGTGCCTATGGTAACTCTATGTCAAAACTTTTGAACAACCACTAGACTATTTTCCAAAGTCCACAAAATTTGTGTTCCCACCAGCAGTGTATTACAGTTTCTTCACATCTTCACCTACACGTGTCTTAGTCACAGCCACCCTCATGGTGTGAAATTGCACCACAGTTTTAATTTGTATTTCCAAAGCTACTAGGTTGAGCAGTTTTTTAAATTTGCAATTGGCCATTTGTATATCATCTTCTGGGGAGAAACATCTATTCAGAACTTTTGCCCACAATTTAGTTATTTACCTTTTTAGTAAGTTGTAAGAGTTCATTATATCCTATATGCAGCTCCTTTATCAGAAAATGATTTTTTAAAAGTTTTTTTTAGTTGTAGATGGACACAATATTTTATTTATTTTTATGTGATGCTGAGGATTGAACCCAGTACCTCACACATGCAAGGCAAGTGCTCCAATGCTGAGCCACAACCCCAGCCCCAGAAAATGATTTTAAAATGCTTTTCTCTCATTCTATGGGTTGTCTTTTCAATTTATTGATGGTATCCTTTGAGCACAACAATTTTTAGTTTTAATGATGTCCTATTTATTTATACACATGCATACTGAAAGTCCTGGAGGGAAACAGAAAGTGAGATCATGACAAATAATATTTGAAGAAATAATGGCTAAAAATTCTCAAAATCGATTTTTAAAATTTTTTTTATTATTGTTCAAAAAATTACAATGCTCTTGACATATCATATTTCATACATTTGATTCAAGTGGGTTATGAACTCCCATCTTTACCACATGTACAGATTGCAGAATCACATTGGTTACACATCCACGTTTATACATTCTGTCATACTAGTGTCTGTTGTATTTTGCTGCCTTTCCTATCCCCTACTATCCCCCCTCCCCTCCCCTCCTCCCCCCTTCCATCTTCTCTCTCTACCCGATCTACTGTAATTCATTTCTCTCTCTTGTTTTTTTTCCCCCCTTTCCCCTCACCTCCTCTCATATGTAATTTTGTATACCAATGCAGGTCTCCTTCCATTTTTAAAAAGAAAAATATGCTGGGTGCAGTAGTGCACAACTGTAATCCCAGTGGCTCAAGAGGCTGAGGCAGGAGGATCATGAGTTCAAAGCCAGCCTCAGCAATTTAGCAAGGCCCTAAGCAACTCAGGGAAATACTGTCTCTAATTAAAATATAAAAATGAGGTGGGGATGTGGCTCAGTGGTTAAGCATCCCTGGGTTCAATCCCTGGTACCAAAAAAAAAAAAAAGAGTGAGAGAGAGAAAAGAAAGAAAAAAATATGCCTATGAATCTATGCCAATGACACAGGATAAAGTCAGGGAGATCCATATCACATACCACAAAGGAAAAGATGCTGAGAGTGATCAGACACAAGGATATAATGTAACAATAGAAGCAGACTTTTAAATACTGTGGCCATGGGCCAAGCAAAGCCAAGGCATTCTGGGTATCACCAGAAGCTAGAAGAGCCAAGGAGCAGAGCCCTTCCCCAGAGCCAAGGAGCACACCACTGACCCCTTGATTTTACACTTCTGTCCTCGAGAAGTGTGAAAGAATAAACTTATGTTATTTTAACCCATCTTCCCAGATGTGGAACACCTGTAAAAACTTAAAGATCATACACAATACATAAGATAATTATATAATGTATAATATAAAAAATAATATAATGATGTGGAGAGAGGATGAGACCCTGGTCACCAGCTGATCAGCAAAAGCCAAGCATGGGAAACATTCTTAGCCAAAGGTAAGGCTGTTAACATCCTTGACTCTTGGCACTGATGCTAACAGTTATCAGACATCCCAGAACAATGGGTTTCCTAGGTGCAGTAGTACGTTCCTAGCACTGCCACAGTAAGATAGCTGCAAAAAATCTTTCTAGCCCACTAACTTTTTAGTGCACAAAACCTCCAACAACTCACAAGCCTTGAACAATGCCCCTATAGTTTAACTTCTTGATTATGAGAACTTATATAATAAATTTGCGGAGCTAGTTCTGGGTCACTGTTCCTTCAACAGAGTGCAGTGTCCCACCTGGCCCCAGCATTACTTGAAAATGTTTCTGTGTTTTCTTTGTCTCTATTTTTCTCCATCTCCAGCGGCCCCTACTCAAGATCCTCTGTTGATGCAATGCAGGTCGTGGTGTAATATTAAGAAGAATATGACTATATTAAGATAATAATGATGACATAATTATGAGAATGTAAATGAACATAATAACACAATGTCAGCTCTAGACTACTATTTTCAACCTATTTTAATGCATCTCTGTCAGTTTTGTTGAAATAGTCACAGAACTGAAAAGTTGAGACTTAATGGGTTAAGCGACAGTTGTGTTAATTTATTATAGCGACCCTAGGAAATACAACATCCTGAACCATCAACTCCCCCTGGACTCTGTTCCAAATAGTTCCTTTGGAGAGAATTCCCGAGCTTTCTTTTTTAAATTCCCTCCTGTTGGGTAAAATCTTGAATCCTTTCTCCAGCACTGGGAGCAGGAGCAGATTTCTGTTTCTTCAGAGTGACACCCTTGCTTTATGAGCAGGGTGCTGGGCTGGGGTGGTGGCCCTTGGTCTTCTTGGCTGATAGTGGCAACATTCTCCTGGAATTCAGTCCCCACAACATGGAACTAGAGTAATGGGGAAGGAAGGAGAGAGTGGATCTGTGACACTCAAGTGTTACTATCACTCTTCTTAGCACACTTTAATAGATTTTTCTTCATGAATACTTTATTATTTGCTGTGTCCTTAGGATAATTTTTAATGAATGTAAAGGGTTCTTTATTTTTTAAAATAGTTTTCACCAGTTATGGTGGTTAAACTGGGGTGAGATCTGTGGGGCTCCTTCCATCATATTGGAAAATGATGTGGTGCTGAGGATCGAACCTACCTTCAACTTGGGCTTCTCTTCCACTCCTCCTCACGGCTCCTGGATGAAGAGCACACCTTCCAGATTTATCACTGTCTCAGGATCTCTGGACTTGCCACCCCTTAACCCCAAAGTTCTCTTTTGACACCGTCAAATGCCTACCAACTTGACCTACTACATTTTTAAATAGTTGGGAAAAATAATAAGAAAAAAATGGAGAAAAAAAATGAAAAGAACATTTTATGTATGAAAATTCCATGAACTGCAAGTTGCACTGTCTGTAAATAAAGTTTTATTGGAACACAGTTATGCCTGTTCATTTATTTTTCGTCTCTGCTTCTGCACTATAACAACAGAATCCACTGGTGGCATATTACCAATTACAGAGACAAAACTATAACTAGAATGCTTTTTGAAGCCACATGAGTCACCTCTTCATGTGGAGACATCTTCATAGATGAACTATCTATATGCATATATAACTACACCACTGTGAATCTCCACAGCAGGTACAACCACAAGCCTGGCATCCTAATTAGAATAAGATGTATTCCATGTTTGTATAAATATGTCAAAATATACCCTATGTCATGTATAACTAAAAAGAACAAATAAAAAATAAATAAAAAGAAATGTAAAATGAAATATCTAAAACCTCATTAAAGACCAGCATTTATGGATGAACATTTGCAATCTATTTTAATGATAGGGAAATAACTGTGATTCCCAATTAAATAAAATATTATCTTCCCCCCAAAAGAATGCCAACTTAGACCCCCAGTTAAGCAAAATTCATCACTCCAATTAAGAAAAGATTTCTCTTCTCAAAAAAATCCATCTTTCTTATTAGTAGACCTTTACTTTAAAAGTTGCATTTAATTATTATTCTACTTTGAATTTCATCAATAAAATTTTTGTGGACATTTGTTATTTCTCTTATTACATAAGTACATATATAATAGTCTCAGTGTTTCCTCTTGCTGCAAACCCTGATATTCCCTATCTAACTATTTATAGAAGCTTGCCAACCATGGTGGCCATTAACCCAATTCTGACTCATGAGATGTGGAGGGAGTGTGCTGGGGCACTTCTAGAAAGATCCTCTTCTTCCTCTGGATGTTGACCCAGATGTGATGTTGGGAGCTCCGGCAGCCCTAAGCAGAGCAATTCTGAGGACGGAGCTGAGGTCCTAAAAATGGACAGGGAGGAGTATTGAGAAAACTGGGTCCTTTTTGAGACTTCTTGTTTTGTGAGAACTCAGGGGTGCTTAACCACTGAGCCACATCCCCAGCCCTATTTTGTATTTTATTTAGAGACAGGGTCTCCCTGAGTTGCTTAGGGCCTCACTGAGGCTGTCTTTGCACTCACAATCCTCCTGTCTCAGCCTCCGGAGCAGCTGGGATTACAGGCCTGTGCCACCGTGCCCAGGAGCAATGAATAGTCTTATTGTTGATGTTGTATGAATCAGGTTTTTCTTCTGCTTTTTCAAAGCATTCTGATTGATCCCACAACAGAGCATTTCATGGCTCTTTATCATACAGCAGGTAGTGCAAATGTCTCTTCCTCAGAGAAGCTTTTCTTGACCACACTAGGAAAATAGCCTGTGATATTTCCTACTCCCATTGATCATTCTTATTAGGACTTGTCACCATCTGTCATTGTCTTACCGGGCAGTCTCCCCTCATTCAAGTGTATGCTTCTCGAGGTCAAGGACATTGTCTCATTCATCTGTCACCGAGGGCTGAGAAGAGTCTAATGGCAGGTGAACACTCAGTAGTGTCCGTGGAATACATAAATTCTAATAATATTTGAACCGATATTTAATAGTAACATTAAATTATACTATTATTAATGCAATTAAATATTTTAGCATTCATGATTTATTTTCTCATTAAAATCATTAACCTGTATTCAGATTGCTAAGAAATGTTAATATTTTCAATCAATGGTTATTTAGAGTGTTTATTATTCAAGCTAACATTTTCCTAAGTATTTAGTGCCTGGGGTATGCCGTGCCAGAGCTTCTACATTTCTCAATTAACCTTTATCATTAATTTTAATTACTGTTATTAGGTAGATATTATTGTCCCCACATTACAGAACCACCAAAATCCATTTTCTTCATTTCAATCTATGTTATTAGTACAACCTATGGCAATAAAGTAATTTTTTCTTTATTTTTTAATTTATTCTAATTTGTTATATATGACAACAGAATGCATGACAATTCAGATTATACATATAGAGCTCAATTTTTTATATCTCTGGTTGTACACAAAGTAGAGTCACACCATTCATGTCTTCATACATGTGCTTAGGGTAATGATGTCCATCTCATTCCACCGTCTTTCCTACCCCCATGACCCGTCCCTTCCCCTCCCTCTCCTTTGCCATATCTAGAGTTCATCTATTCCTCCCATACTCCCCCCCCACCCCATTATAAATCGACATCCTTATATCAGAGAATAAATGGGCCAAGGATCTGAACAGACACTTCTCAGAAGGTGATATACAATTAATCAACAAATAGATGAAAAAATGTTCAACATCTCTAGCTAAATCAGAGAAATGCAAATCAAAACTACTCTAAGATTTCATCTCACTCCAGCCAGCATGGCAGCTATTAAGAATACACACAACAATAAGTGTTGGTGAGGATGTGGGGAAAAGGCACACTCATACATTGTTGGTGGGACTGAAAATTGGGCAGCCAATATGGAAAGCAGTACGGAGAATCCTTAGAAAACCGGGAATGGAACCACCATCCCTCTCCTTGGTCTATACCCGAAGGACTTGAAAACAGCATACTACAGGGACACAGCCACATCAATGTTTATAGCAGCACAATTCACAATACTAAACTGTGGAACCAACCTAGATGCCCTTCAGTGAATGAATGGACAGGGAAACTCTGGTATATATACACCATGGAATATTATTCAGCATTAAAAGAGAATAAAATCATGGCATTTGCAAGTAAATGGATGGAGCTGGAGAATATCATGCTAAGTGAAGTGAGCCAGTCCCCAAAAACCAAAGGCCAAATGTTTTCTCTGATATAAGAATGTTTGTTTGTTTAAAGAAAACCAATGAACACAGATTAGATTCATTCTTTTGTTCCCAGGCCCCTACTTGTGGGAAATGGCAATGAACTACTGTGACTGTCCCAGTCCTCATCCTCACTTCCCTGCAGGGGGAATTTTAAGATAGAGGAGAAAGACTGTCCACAGGGGGACATTTCAAACCCATTTTCCTGAGGAAAGTCGTTGTATCTGACCTGAGGCCTGTCCTGTCCTCCTCACAGAGACACATGCCAATGCTCCACTCTTCTCAGAGTTACTTATGCAGACAGAGTACAGCAAATCCTGGGTTATCTTCTGCTGGCTTCCCTGAGAGCAGGCCTCTTCCCATCTCCCCCAGGCCTGCTGCTGGAGTGCTGGTTGGCTTGATTTTTTTTTCCTCCTCAAAAGATAACAACCTGGTTGTTTTTAATTTTTTATATGGTTTCTGCTTTAAGATAAATCATTTTCTATAACATCAATCTCTCCAAGTCAAACGTCTGCTCATGTCTCATAAAGGTCATGTATGTAAGAAATAATGTGCATCTCCCTGGATCAATAGTCTCTGCAATTTTAATACCTGTTTTCATAGCAATAGACGTCTTTTCTATCTCTTTTCATCTCCAGTAAATTTGGAGATTGTATTTGGGGGCCCTGTGGGATCTGTCATTCCCCAAATTCCTTACAGGGGTTCCTGGAACTCTTCAAAGAGATGGAGAGAAGGGACTCATAACTTTTGTCCACAGCTATTCAATAGAACTTTCCATGATGATGGAAATGTTCTATATTTGTACTTAATGACAGGATAGCCACCAGCCAGGGATAGCTATGAGCGATTTGTTATGGTTTGGATGTGAAGTGTCCACCAAAGCTCACATGTGAGACAAAGAAAGAAGGTTCAGAGAAGTACTTGGGTTGTGAGAGTCTTAACCCAATCAGCAAATTAATCCCCTGAGAGGGATTAACTGAGTGGTAGCTAAAGTGGTGGGGTGTGGCTGGAGGAGGTGGCATTGGGGGAGTGGCTTTGGGGTATATATTTGTATCTGGAGTCTCTCTCTCTCTCTCTCTCTCTCTCTCTCTCTCTCTCTCTTTCTCTCTTTCTCTCTTTCTCTCTTTCTCTCTCTCTCTCTCTCTCTCTCTCTCTCCTTCTCTCTCTCCTTCTCTCTCTCCTTCTCTCTCTCCTTCCTGATCATCATGTGAGTTACTTCCGTCTACCACACTCTTCTACCATGATGTTTGGCCTCACCTTGAACCCTGAGATATGGAGCCAGCCTAACCTCTGAAACTGTGAGTCCCTTAAACAAACTTTTCCTTCTCTACAGCTGTTCTGGTCAGGTTCTTTAGTCACAGCAGTGGAAAATGTGACTAAAACACTGTTGAAAAGAAGTTAAGGTGGAGTCAGACATGGTGGCACATGCCTGTAATCCCAGCAGCTCAGGAGGCTGAGGCAGGAGTATTGCAAATTTGAGGCCCACCTCAGCAACTTAGGATGGACCTAAGTTACTTATTGAAACCCTGTCTCAAAATAAAAAGATAAAAAGGGCTGGAGATGTTGCTCAGTGATTAAGCACCCCAGGTTCAAGAAAAAAAAAATAATAATCTGATGTGACTAAGAAAGTAAAATTTTAAATTAATTTTAGTCGTCACATATGACTGGTGTATACTGTAGTAGGCAGCTTGGAGCTGAAGCTGTTCATTTGCAATGGACTGGCTTCAGATTCACAGCTGAGTTCCCGGGTGTGAAGCAGCAGCAAAGATAATAATCTTCCTCAGCAATGTCTGGAAGCCAGGTAGTAGTTGTTAGTGGTGCTGAAAATCACAATAGAGTATTCATGAAGCTTACACAAACCTCGCTTTGGTTTTCACGAAAATCCTATAAGTCAGGTCCTATCCAAAATTTAAGAGATGAATGAGTTACATTGTTCGAGTGTTTGACTCCAAGTCTTGTGTAGCCTCTGCTATGCCTGTTGCTTGGTTATTTTTCCAGTTTCACAAATATTCTAGAAGCAAGGTTATCCCAGACAAAGATCAGAGAGCCGAAGCCTAATCAGAAAGTAGGAAAAGTGCAGCCCAACTTATCTGCAAGATCTGGGTTAACAGGGAAAGGGGGCAGGATGGAAGGGCCGGTGAGGTCCACAGGTTCTGAAGGACATGACCAGCCTCCACCATGGTAGACTGTGTGCTAGGCACTGGCCTCAGGGCTTCAGAGCCAGCCCACTTGCTCCCCACTACAAACCAGGGAGAAAAGGGGGTTCTCTAAGAGTTGACAATAAACTGCTAAGATCTGTTGAACCCATGGCTGTGGCAGGGCTGAGGCTGGATCATCTGTGCTCCCAGCATTCCAGGCAGCCCTACCCAAGAACGTAACCCAAACAGACCACAGGGAAGCAGGGGGTTGGAATGATCAGAGAGAGGCCAAGGCTGTTCAGAATTTTCCTGGAATTCTCTCACATGCCCTCAACTAGCAAGCTGAGGCCAGAGTGTTCAGGACTCACAGAACTTAGTTCCTGTGAAGTTCTTACATTCATTCTGGGACAGTTGGTCACAAGCATGGAAGAGAGAGAGAGAGTGGCACAGATTCAGTGTGACTGATGCTATATTGGAAATGTCACAGCAGAGAGGTGTCTGGTGCTGTGCTCGCTGTGCTCATTAAGATCTGAGGTTGTTGGGCACAGTGGCACCCACCTATAATTCCAGAGGCTTGGGAGGCTGAGGCGGGTGGATCAGAGTTCAAAGCCAGCCTCAGCAACTTAGGGAGGCCCTAAGCAACTCAGTGAGACCCTGTGTCTAAGTAAAATATAAACAAGGGCTGGGGATGTGGCTCCGTGGTTAATTAAGCACCCCTGGGTTCAATCCCCAGTACCTCAAACAAAACAGAC
Source organism: Spermophilus citellus (assembly GCF_964194105.1). Lineage (NCBI taxonomy): Eukaryota > Metazoa > Chordata > Mammalia > Rodentia > Sciuridae > Spermophilus > Spermophilus citellus. The sequence goes on along the minus strand of NC_138184.1, from coordinate 52,825,556 downwards.
ACACACACACACACACACACACACACACACACAAACAAAAAAACAGGGTTCTGAGTGAGGCACATGCAGAACTGTACCAAGGACCACTGGCAAAGGAAGCAGGCTTGCTCTAAGTAAGACAATATGATGGTGTCTAAATTCTTGATCACAGTGTTACTTAGTTCTTTGAGTGATAGTAGGTAAACTTCGTAGTCCATCTGGATTCTGAAATAGGAAGGAAATTCTTGACTGTGTCCTCAGGCACATGTGTTCAGAGACAATGAATGTGTCCTAAACTGGCATCCAACCTTGGAGATTCAGGGCACCAGGGGTGGCAGGCAGAATAATGTTCCTCTAAGATGTCCACATCCTAACCCCTGCAACCGGTGACTGTTAGGCTGCATGGCAAAGGGAATTTAGGCTGCACGAGGAGTTGAATTTATTAATTGGGTGACTTTATTATCAGGGATAATATATGATAATAATAATATCCAGACAAGTCCAAGGTATTATGATGAGTTCTTGAACGTGGAAGAGGGAGAAAGAAGGAGAGCCAGGGCGGGGAAGATGCAGGTAAGGAAGAAAGGAATAGAACAGGTAACGTGCTGGGTATGGAGAGGAGGAAGGGGCCATGAGTCAAGGAGTGTAGGTACCTTCTAGAAGCTGGAAGGGCAAAGAAGCAGATTCCCCACGAGAGCCTCCAGGCAGGACTGCTGTGCGGCCGGTTCTTCAATTTTAGATCCATCCTAGCAATACCCATGCCAGACTCCAACAAGACTGTAAAGTAGTAAATTTGTGTGTTCTTAAACCAGTAAGTTCACTAATGTGAAGTAGCCAAGTGGTCCTACCTGGGAATATTGATAACCCTCAGTGCTCACCGCTTCCAGTGTATGGCCCATAAGACCCAGGTGAGCCCCTCTGAGTCACACTCTTCCTGCCCCACACGTGGGCCTTTCTCACCTCTCAGGTACAAAATAACAGGGTAATATTCCTGCATTTTTTAAAATTTTAGTACCAGGGATTGAACCCAGGGGTGCTTAACCACTGAGCCACATCCCCAGCCCTTTTTTTTTTTTTTTTTTTTTTTTGCATTTTATTTAGATACAAGGTCTCGCTGAGTTGCTTAAGGCCTCACTAAGTTGCTGAGTTTGGCTTTCAAAACACGATCCTCCTGTCTCAGCCTCCCGAGCCTCTGGGATTACAGGCGTCCACCATGGTGCCCAGCTATAATGCTGTATTTCTGACATAGACTGAGCCCTCAATATCAGAGAGACCATGAAAAACAAAACACAACCCAAAATATAAAGACCCTGCTTCTGATTTAAGCAAAAAAATTCCTGGAGAATTAAAGTGCTCAGAAAACATTTCCCCTCCTCTTTCATTTTGTCTGATAAATAGATTCTGGAAGCCCCTGAGGGTGATGGGTAATGGTGAGATCCCTTCCCCCCCACCTTCTGTCCTCACTCTGGGGCCAGGGAGATGGGATGTGAGTGGGCTCAGGAGAACAGAGCTCAAGGAGGCTCAGGTACTCAGCAGGCCCAATGCTCAGAGAAAATATTCAGGTGATTTCTTTTTTGTTGTTTGTTTGTTTTTGATCGGGGCTGTTTAGAGACAAGACAGACTTAATGCAGGAGAGAGCATGCTGCTCTCTGACCTCAGCTGTGTGTTTTTCTCCATCTCCCGTCAAGTTTAGCACCAAGAACAAACAATCGCCAATGAGCTAGAACAGGAGCCTGCAGAGGGCAAACGGCAATGAGATTGCTCTGAGGTGAGGCTGGATGGGATCCTAGAAAACGCAGCTTTTCTATGTCTGCCCAGGGAAGATGGACGTGTTTCCAGAGAGTTTTAAAGGCATGTGTTAGGGACAGAGGCGTGAGGCCAGGTGCATCTCAGTGTGAGCTGTGGGATTCCCTGCAGGTTCCCAAGCGCTCCAGGCTCAGGTCTGCATGGTACAGTGGCCCTGCAGAGGGAGAGTAAAGAAGGACTAGGCTAAGAACAGAGGCCCCTCAGGTTGGCTCAAGAGAAGAGGAGTGAAGATTGACTTAAAACCTCACAAAACCCAAGAAAGGGCAGGAGTTCTGATGGGTTCTGGATTCATGAAATAAACCACCTACTACCTGTTATCTATGGTACCTTTTTGGTTTTTAAATATACTTAATCCATTAACAGACTTTTTTAAAAAAATCAAGGTAAAATTTTTATATATATATAATAAAGTACCTAAATCAACCTTGTATAGCTCAGTAAATTTTTTCATATGTAGATACCCAAGTAAATACCACCCACAGGACTCACTGAACTAAAATCAATGGGCCAAATCCAGTAGGCTTCTGGATTTGCAAATGGATTGACCACAGCACAGCCACACCCATCGTTTGCCTCTTGTGTAGGGTCACTTCAGTAGTGATCACAGAAACCTATGACTTCCAAGCCTAAAATCATTGCCAGCGGGTCCTTTAAGAAAACGTTGATGGGCATCTAGGTTGGTTCCACAGTTTATGTATTGTGAATTGTGCTGCTATAAACATTGATGTGGCTGTGTCCCTTAGTATGCTGTTTTTAAATCCTTTGAGTATAGACTGAGGGGAGGGATAGCTGAGCCAAATGGTGGTTCCATTCCTAATTTTCCAAGAAATCTTTATACTGCTTTCCATATTGGCTGTACCATTTTGCAGTCCCACCAGTAGTATGCCCTTCAATAGATGAATGAATAAAAAAAAATGTGGCATATATACACAATGGAATATTACTCAGCAATAAAATAGAATAAAATCATGGCATTTGCAGGTAAATGGATGGAGTTAGAGAAGATAATGTTAAGGGAAGTTAGCCAATCCCAAGAAACCAAATGCCAAATGCTTTCTTTGATATAAGGAGGCTGATTCATAGTGGGATAGGGAGAGGGATCGTGGGAGGAATAGATGAACTCTAGATAGGGCAGAGGGGTGGGAGGGGAAGGGAGGGGGCATGGGGTCAGAAATGATGGCGGAATGTGATGATCATTATTATCCCAAGTACATGTATGAAGATACGAATTGGTGTGAATATACTTTGTGTACAACCAGGGATGAAAAGTTGTGCTCTGTATGTGTAATAAGAATTGTAATGCATTCTGCTATCATATATAAATTTTTAAAAAGTATTAAAATAAAAAGAAAATGTTGACAGATCTCTGAGACAGAGTCTGGCCAGTACCTCCCTTCCTACCCAGTTAATATCCCCCCAAAACCATTCTTTTGATCTATATTACTGTAGGTTAAATTTGGCTGTTTGGGAGCTTTATATATAAATGGAATATAGCTTTTATTCTCTGCTCACTCAAGATGATGTCTGGGAGACTCCACCATGTCACTTTCCCTCTTGAGTGCCACCACATGGGACTCAGTCATGCTCAGGTCTCTCTGCTCCCCCACCCCCCGGCACTGGCCTCTTCTCTCATTTCGTCAGGTGTCCATGACGCAGGCTCCCTACAATGGTGGTTCATGGCTGGAATGTTTCCCCTCTCCCCCTCCCCATCTCTCTCATCTCTCTATTTCTGAACCATGAAGGTCCTTCTGATCAGGGTTAGGTACCCTCATCTCAGATAAAGGCATAATTACTGAAATTCTTAGATAACTATTAAATTTTGTTGGTGAGTTTTTTTTTCCCCTGCATCCATGAGAGACCATGGATTTAGGAAGCTTTACCTCATTTAGAAAAGGAAAGGGCGGAAGAGAGAAGACCCTGTCACCACTCCAAGCTTTACCTACAAGGATAGGTGGATCACACACATCTCTGTGATGGGGACAGGGTGGTGCAACAGGGTGCTTAGTGTTTTGAGAGTCTCCTAATGGGTTATGTGTATCCTGTAAGAAAAGAAGACAGTGTTCTGGGTCTGACACCAGAATGGGTACTTCCCCAGTCCTCTGATGTTCAGGAGGCACTGGGACTCTGAGCCCAGCTCTAAGAAACTGCCCTGGTTCTTCCCTCTAGGACAAGCCGTAATGGTATCAGGAACATTATGGTATCAGCTGCTGACTGTGAGGACCCAGATTGGAGCAAGACTCTGCAAGGAACCAGGGAGCCTCAGTATCAGGAGACAATTAGTTTCCAGAGTTGCCTTGGCTTGGGTGTGGGAAATGGGTAGAGGCTGTTTGGACTATGATCCTCAGGGTTCTTGTATGACTCAGTGCTATGGTTTGGATGTGAGGTGTTCCTCACAAGCTCATGTATGAGACAATGCAAGAAGGTTCAGAGGAGAAATGGTTGGGTTGTGAAAGCCTTAACCTGATCAGTGAATTAATCCCCTGAAGGGATTAACTGAATAGTAACTAGAGGCAGGTGGGGTGTGGCTAGAGGAGGTGGCATTAGGGACATGCTTTGGGGTCTATAATTCGTATCTGCTGAGTGGAGTCTCTTTCTCATTGCTCCCCGATCATGTGAGCTGCTTCCCTCCACCACACTCTTCCGCCATGATGTTCAGCCTCACCTGGAGCCCTGAGCAATGGAGCCTGCTGTCTGTGGACTGAGACCTCAGAAACTGTGAGCCCTTACGTAAATTTTCCCCTCCTCTACCATTATTCTGGTTGAGTCCTTTAGTTACAGCAGAGAAAAAGCTGATTAAAACCTTGGGAAGGTGGCCATGAAACTTTGGCTATGGAATGGAGCCAGCAATGGGTCAATAAGAGATATGATCTGAGTTGCACTTAAAATTTGTAGAGCAGTTCATATCGTTTGTACACATAAACCCAAAATTTCACACATCATTTGAATGGGTTCATGGACCCCGGGCTAAGAATGTCAGTTCAATATTCTATCCTTTCTGGTTCAGTTGCCACTGAAAATTAGCAGAGATTTTCAGCGCATAGATTAAATTCCCAAGAGAATGTTCCTGGCCAAACTCATATTTTTAATTAGGCTGCACAAATCCCCATCTCTGGCCAATTCACGGACTAGTTATCCTCAGGTCAGGTTCTTGGCCCTGGTGGGATCAACTGCGACAGGTGCAGGGAGGATGAAGCAGGGTCATGTGACATCAAACATGGCTTCCCGGGCAGGAGGGCTGGGGTTTGGGCAGTTTTCCTTAGAAGGAGTTGTGAACCAGGTGGGCTTTGTGACCCTCCAAGGATGCTTGGAGAGGACAGATGTAAATGACTTAGTACACAGAGTCCTAGAAATAGGCAGCTGGCCAAAAATTGATAGTGGTGATGATGATGATGATGATGATGATGATGATGAGATGATGAATTATGCTCACTTGTGATGTGTGATGACCCCTAGAGAATCCCTTCCAGAGGATTTTTCTCTTGGTGATGCTGATTGCATTGGGAATGCAGAGAGCTGGGATTTGACATGCCCAAGTCAATAGACCTAGGGAACAAGGGTGTTTTATGAAGGTACCCATTTAAGAAATTAGAGGAGGGAAAATAGAAGTGCCCCTTAAATCATAAAGTGCAGGTAGGTTTGTGGATCTTTGAGAAAATGAACCTCTCTAATAAATACTTTGATCACTACTAAATACAGATATTGTACAGCAACCTGAATAGGAATATTGTCTGAATGATTATAAAAGTTGTTCCTTTCATCTCATAAATTTCTGTAATTAAACTAATGTCACAGTTTGCTCTTGCATGGAGGAAACATGACAGAAGTGGAGAATTTTTACTCCGCTGCTGGCTAATTAGGATGGCATGTGATTCTATTTCTTATTTTCAAATGTTCTTTTGGATTTTGTGCTCCACACCCCTCCCCTTCTTCTTTCAAATCCTGATGTCTGAGTCGTTATAAATAAACTCCCAAGCCAGAACATTTTGAAGGTGGCTTGACTTTTATTCTCTTTTAATCCCAAATTAGTTTAGGTGTCAGTAACAATTTAAAGAGAGTTAAGAAAAGAATACATGACCTGAATTCTAGAGAAGGGGATGTGGAGGTTCTGCTCCATTCAGGACTTGGCAAAGCAGGACATAATTTGGTTCCAGGGTGAGAAAGAAAAGTGTAGACATATCTGGGTCTTATATTTGTCTCTTACATTTGAGGAGTTTCTTTTAAAGGAAGTATAACTTTCTTCCAAAGGTAGCAAAATGTAGAAAAATGTTAAATAATCATCTGGGATATAGGCTACCAAATATGGAATTTTAACCACTGGAGTCCTGGTTTCCTCATTTGTGATGAAAAGAATTTACACACTTCCATATACCTACCCATCCATCCACCCATCCACTTACCCACTTACCCAGCCATCCATCCATCCACCCATCCACCCACCCATCCACTCACTCACTTACCCATCCATCAATCCATTCACCCATTCACCCATCCATCCATCCATCCATTTACCCACCCATCTATCCATCCATCTATCTATCCATTCACCTACCCTCTACCCATCCTCTCACCCACTTACCCATCCATCCATTCATCCATCCATCATCCCTCCACCCATTCACCCACCCATCCATCCATCCCTCCATCCATCCATCCATCTATTCATTCATTTGTTCATCTATCCATTTGCTTATTCTACTAGTATTTTCAGAGAACCTAAGACATTCATTTAGGCACCCACATGGGAAAGATAGAGTTTGGCTTCAAATAAATTCCTAGCAGGAAAGAGAATTCTGTATGGAGATGAAGAGCCCAGATTCTGAAATTAGATAGCTGAATTTCTGTCTCCATCCTCTTTTAAGTTGCAGACCCTGGCCTAAGTTTCTTCACCTTTCTAAAACTGTTTCCTTATATTTAAAAATGAAGATGTTTCTATCCATATCATAGGAAAATACAAAGGTTAAAAATGATAATATCTGCAAAGCACACTATTTAGCAGAACAATTCATATAAAATCTGCTAAATTATGGCTAATGAATTTAAGCTGCTTTGTTATGGGTTTGTAGGTAATGCTTGGGGGCCACTAGGAAGGAAACCAGTAAGCCTTCCTGGGATGCACTAAAGGAGCACAGGCAGAGTTGTAAAGGAGGTGATACTGGGTTGGGTTTTATAGGGTGAGTAGGAGTTTATAACACAGAGATAATGGTAGAATAAGAGCAGAGGAGGCCATATATGAAAATATATAGAGACAAAATATTTTTAAGTATGGACAGTAATGTTTTAAGGTTAAACTGGTAGCATATACAGAGAATAGCAGAAATAAATCTAGAAAGGACTTTAATATACTACCTTATAAATAGCTTATTAGTCTGAGGCTTTCAGTTGCAATTAGCAAAAACCCAGCCAGAATTGGCCCCAAAGTAAAAATACTTTTTTTTTTTTTTTTGGAATAGCTAAGTTTATGACATTTAGAGGATTTTCAAGATGGCAGAATAGAGGAGGTCACTCCTGGATGCTCTGTGGTGTGAAACCAAGAAATCAGACAGGCAGCTTCTCCACAAGGTGGGTGAATTAGGAAAAGCAGGAAGGGACTTTGCTGGAATTTAAAACTGGACATGCAAAGCAGACTGGAGACTCAGGAAGTTGTATATGATAAATTTCGGAAAAAATCCCCAGGGGCATGCCACATTTGGACTGGAAGCTCCACCAGAGAGGTCCTTCCATGAACATTAGTGGAGGTATAGGGGAATCAAAGGAACCCACATTTTTGAGAGGTCCACAGCCTGTCTGATATAGAGTGTTTAGAGATCAAGGGCATTGCCTGACAAACCTGAAAGATGCACTGCATAATATCCATGTGCAGGGAAAGAAGCCGCCATCTTTCTAGGCAGCATGAAGAGGACAAGGAAGAAACTATTGTGCAGCTGCAGTGTGGGGGCCAACTCCTGGCAAACCAAAAGACAAGCCCAGGAAACACACACTGCACGATATAGAGTGTGCTTAAGTGACCAGGAGAAAAATCAAAAAGGAGAGAGGCTTACACAGGAGACAACTGGTCATGGAAACCCACGGGGCTCTACCCTGCCCCCTGCAATCCGACTGCTTGCAGGACCTGCTGGAGAGACAAGTGGACAGGAACTTGGAAGGGGGATGGGAGGATGGGAGAGATTGTTTGGAGATTGACACTAAAACCAGGAAACATGGGGTCTGCAGGTGATATAGGGGACTAAGAATTGTCTCCCCCAACACATGAGCAGAATGTAGGGGAGATCCCCAGGGTACAGTCTTCTATTGTGGACTAGCAAGTACTGGGCACTGGAGGAGCAGGGATTTAAAACTTCCAGGCCAACTGGAATTCAGCAAAGAGCCTGGAGCCTGCCTAAGCCTAAACCCTGCCTCCAGGAACTCATCTACGGAATTGCCTCTCTCAGTTCAGCAATCCAGAGGGTGGAGCATCACACTCCAGAAGACCCCACCTAAAGCTGCTGAGAAGAGAATCTGAGAATACTCTGAACTCCAAAAGAAAGAATTCTTTAACTTTTCAACAGAATTTTTTTCTTTTCTTTTTGATTCTTTTTCACTATTTAATTGTGACCTTAATGGTACATAAATATTTATAATTTTCATATTTGTTCTTTTCTCATTTCTCGTATTTTTGACACCAGATTTTTTTCATGGATAAGTTTTTTGTGAACAAAGATGTTTGATTGGAAGATTTTAGTTTTGTTTTGTATTCTTTTATTTTTATTTTATAAAAATTTTTACTTTATATATAATTTTTTTCTTCCTACTATTTCCCTCGATTCTCTCTTTTCTTTTGCTAACAGTCAATCTCTGTTGTTCTCTGTATCACTCTTACTTTAATTGTTTACTTCTTTCTTCTCTCCTCCTCCTCCCTCATAATCATCACATCCTATATCACTTCTGTTCTCTTTCTGTCTGCTATTTGAAATCGTAAAACTTTTTGCAAACTTGCTGTTTTTATTGTAGGCGATAATTGATCATCCCGTTTCTGTTTACTGTGATAATTAACGTTGTACATGTCATAGTATTTGGTTTAATGCTGTATATTCTTTGCTTTAGTCATTGTTATTATTTGTCTCCCCCTAAACAGTGAGGTACCATAAATACTCAGGAACACTATAAGTCCGCCAGGTAGAAACTCTACTGCCTCAGATCCATACTAGTAAATGGGTAGACACAAAAACAACATAAAAAACCAAGGAAACAAATTGCCCCAAACAAAATTATATACTCTAATAACAGAATTTGTTAATACCACAGTGGGAAGAAGTATCAGAGAAAGAGTTCAGAATGCACATAGTTAAACTAAACTGTGAAGTAAAGGATGGTATAAGGAAAAAGTCAGAGAGAAAATACAGGAAGCAAAAGATCACTTCAATAAAAAGTCATAGATTCTGAAGAAAAAAAAAGCAGAAGTCCACAAAATGAAGGAAATCAACGAAATTAAAAATTAAATAGAAAGCATCACCAATAGAATAGACCACTTAGAAAACCACCTGCACCTCAAAGAGACCATTAATCTCCAGGATATACAAAGAACTCAAAAAAACTTAACACCAATAAAACAAATAACCTAATCATTAAATGGGCTAAGGAACTAAAGAAGAAGGAATAGAAGGTGATATACAACCAATCAACAAATATGGTAAAAAATGTTCAACATCTCTAGTAATTAGAAAAATGCAAATCAAAACTACACTGAGATTCCATCTCACTCTAGTCAGAATGGCAGCTATTAAAAATACAAAAACAACAATAAATGTTAGTGAGGATGTTGGGGGAAAGGCACACTCATAAATTGCTAGTGGGAATTCAAATTGGTGCGATCACTCTGGAAAGCAGTATGAAGATTCCTTAGAAAATTGAAATGGAACCATGATTTGGTTTATACTCTTTGGTTTACACTCAAAGGACTTACAATCAGCATACTACAAAGGCATAGCCACATCAATGTTATAGCAGCCCAATTCACAATAGCTAAGCTATGGAACAAACCTAGGTGCCCTTCAACAGATAGATGGATAAAGAAATTGTGGTATATATACACAATGGAATTTTATTATTCAGTCTTAAGGAATAATGAAATGGAATTTGCTGGTAAATGGATGGAACTAGAGAATATAATGCTAAGCAAAATAAGCCAGTCTCAAAGAACAAAAGACAGAATGCTCTTTCTGACATGCAGATGCTAATTCACAGTGGGAGGGGCCAGGGAAGAATAGAGGTACTTTGAGTTAGACAGAGGGGTGTGAAGGGAGGGGAGGAGTATAGGGGTAGGAATGATAGTAGAACAAACCAGTACATTATTACCTTATGTGCATATATGATTACATAACATCATGTATAACCAGAAGAATGAGAAGTTATACTCTGTCTATGTGTGATGTGTCAAAATGCATTCTACTGGAGGATCCAAGAAGGCAGGCCAGAGTGAGGCAGCATTCTGTGTCACTCCATGACCTGGAACTCAGTAGTGAGAATACTGCTTCTCTGCAAGCAATATCTCTGCTCCTGCACAAGAATCATGGTCACCATGCCCATTCAGGGCTCCAAGCCTCAGCATCAGAGTAGATTTCCCAACTACTCGCCCATGCAGGACTACTGGGTACCCGAGCAGGACCATCAGCATCAGCACCTGAGCAGAACTCTTGGCCACCCACTCAAGCAGAAATCACAGATGCCACTCCCACTTAGGACACCCAATAGCTTCTCACACACAGGACCTCAATGAATGAATATACTTTCTTCTCAGCAGTACATGGATCCTTCTCTAAAATAGATCATATATTATGACCCAAGCAACTCAGCAAATATAAAAAAGTAGAGATACTACCCTGCATTCTATCAGATCACAATGTAATAAGAAATCAATAATAAAATGAAAAATAAAGGCTACTCTAACACCTGAAGACTAAATAATATGCTACTGAATCAAGAAGGAGATTTAAAAAATTCTCAGAGGCAAGTGAGAACACGATACAACGTGTTGAAATCTCTGGGACACTATGAAAGCAGTACTAAGAGGAAAGTTCATTGCATGAACTTTTTATTTTCCTTACAAGAAAAAAAATGTCAACAAATAAATGACTTAACATTGCATCTCAAAGACCTAGAAAAAGAAGAACAAATCAACACCAAGAGTAGTAGAAGACAGGAAATAATTAAAGTCAGAGCTGAAATCAATGAAACTGCAACAAAAGTAACAACTGAAAAAATGGACAGAACAAAAAGTTGGTTCTTTGAAAAAATAAATAAAATTGTCAAACCCTTGGCCATGCTAATGAAGAGAAGGAGAGAGAAAACTCAAATTACTAACATACGTATTGAAAAAGGAAATATTACAGCAGATGCTACAGAAGATAATTAGAAATTATTTCGAAAACTTGTACTCCAATAAGATAGAAACTATCGAAGGCATTGACAAATTTCTAAAGTCATATGATTGGCCCAAATTGAATCAGGATGATATACTCAATTTAAAAAGATCAATTTCAAGCGATGAAATAGCAGACGCCATCAGAAGCCTAGAAAACCAGGACTGGATGGATAGCTGAGTTCTACAAGACCTTTAAAGAAGAATTGATACCAATACTTTTCAATTTATTTCAGGAAATAGAAAAAGAGGGAGCACATCCAAACTCATTCCCTGAGGCCAATATCACTCTGATTCCAAAACCAGGCAAAGACACATCAAAGAAAGAAAACTTCAGACCAATATCTCTAATGAACAGAGATGCTAAAATTCTCAATAAAATTCTGGCAAATCAAATACAAAAACATATCAAAAAGATAGCACACCACGATCAAGTGGGGTTCATCCTGGGGATGCAAGTTGGTTCAACATATGGAAATCAATAAATGTTATTCATCACATCAATAGACTTAAAGATAAGAATCATATGATCATCTCAATAGATGCAGAAAAAGCATTTGACAAAATACAGCATGTTCAAAACACTAGAGAAACTAGGGATAACAGGAACATATCTCAACATCATAAAGGCTATCTATACTTATCCCCAGGCCAACATCATTCTAAATAGAGAAAAAGTGAAAGAATTCCTTCTAAAAATATGAGCAAGGCAAGGGATGCCCTCTTTTACCACTTCTATTTAACATAGTTCTTGAAACACTGGCCAGAGCAATCAGACAGACAAAATAATTTAAAGGGATAAAGGTAGGAAAAGAACTCAAATTATCACTATTTGCTGATGATATGATTCTTTACCTAGAAGACCCAAAAAATTCCACCAGAAAACTTCTAAAAGTAGTAAATGAATTCAGTGAAGTAGCAGGATACAAAATCAACACCCATAAATCAAAGGCACTTCTGTATATCAGTGACAAATCCTCTGAAAGGGAAACTAGGAAAACTACCCCATTTACAATAGTCTAAAAAAAAAAAAGAGAGAGAAAACAATACTTGGGAGTCAACTTAACAAAAGAGGTAAAAGACCCAGACAATGAAAACAACCAAACATTAAAGAAAGAGATTAAAGAAGACCTTAGAAGATGGAAAGATCACCCTTGTACTTGGATAGGCAGAATTAATATTAATATTGTCAAAATGACCATACTACCAAAAGCATTATACAGATTTCATGAAATTCCAATCAAAATCCCAATGAAATTCCTCATAGAAATAGAAAAAGCAGTTATGAAATTCATCTGGAAAAATAAGAGACCCAGAATAGCTAAAGCAATCGTTAGCAGGAAGAGTGAAGCAGGTGGCATCACTATACCAGACCTTAAAGTATACTACAGAGTAATAGTAACAAAAATAGTATGGTATTGGCACAAAAATAAACTGGTAGACCAATGGTACTGAACAGAGAACACAGAGACTAACCCACATAATTATAATTATCTTATATTAGACAAAGGTGCCAAAAACATTCATTGGAGAAAAGACAGCCCTTTCAACAAATGGTGCTGGGAAAACTGGAAATCCATATACAACAAAATTAAATTAAACCCTTATCTCTTACCATGCACAAAACTCAACTAAAAGTAGATCAAGGACCTAGGAATTAAACCAGAGACCCTGCATTTAATAAAAGAAAAAGTAAGCCCAAATCTCCATCATATTGGGTTAGGCCCCAACTTCCTTAATAAGACTCCTATAGCACAAGAATTAAAATCAAGAATTAATAAATGGGATGGATTGAAACTTAAAAGCTTCTTCTCAGCAAAAGAAACAATCAGTGAGGTGAATAGAGAGCCTACAGTTTGGGAGCAAATTTTTACCACTTGCACACCAGATAGAGCACTAATCTCTAGGGTATATAAAGAACTCAAGAAGCTAAACACCAAAAAATCAATAACCAACCAATAAATGATCCAAGGACTTGAACAGATACTTCTCAGAAGATGATATACAATCTATCAATAAATTTATGAAAAATGTTATTAGAGAAATTCAAATCAAAACTACTCTAAGATTTCATCTCACTCCAGTCAGAATGGCAGCTATTATGAAGACAAACAACAATAAGTGTTGGCAAGGATGTGGGGAAAAAGGTACACTTATACATTGCTGGTGGAACTGCAAATTGGTGCAGCCAATATGAAAAGCAGTATGGAGATTCCTTAGAAATCTGGGAATGGAACACCATTTGATCCAGCTATCCCTCTCCTCAGACTATACCCAAAGGACTTAAAAACAGCATACTACAGGGACACAGCCACTTCAATGTTTATAGCAGCTCAATTCACAATAGCTAACTGTGGAACCAAACTAGACGCCCTTCAGTAGATGAATGGATAAAGAAAATGTGGTATATATACACAATGGAATTTTACTCCGAAATACATGGATGGAATTGGAAAATATCATGCTAAGTGAAGTTAGACAATCCCAAAATAACAAATTATGAATGTTTTCTGATATAAGGAGGCTGATTCACTGTGGGGTTGGGAGGGGGAGCATGGGAGGATTAGACTAACTCTAGATAGGGCAAAGCGGTGGGTGGGAAAGGGAGAGGGTATGGGGGTAGAAAAGAGGGTGGAATGAGACGGACCTCATTACCCTAAGTACATGTATGAAGGCACAAATGGTGTGAATATACTTTGTATACAACCAGAGATATGAAAAATTGTGCTTTGTCTGTATAATGTGAATTGTAAGGCATTCTGCCGTCATATATAACAAATGAGAATAAAAAATTTAAAAATGCATTCTACTGCCATTTGTAACTAATTAGAATAGTAAATAAATAAAATTGAAAAAAATGTATGATATGTAAAAAAATGACGGTCTGATGATCAGCTTCAACACTGGTTTGCTCCCATGACTCCATGAGGTCTCCAAGGAGCTGATTTCTTTAGATTTCTACTCTTTTTTCTCTTTGATATATCTTTTGCACACTTTGAGTCTGGATGTGAGGTGTCCCCTCCAAGCTCCTGGGTTAATGCAGGAAAATTCAGCCATGAAATGATCGGTTCCTGGGAGCTTTCATCCAACCACTTCATCCTAGTTTGAGTGGACTGGGTGGTCTCTGTGGACAGGTGGAGCTTGGTGGAGGAGGTGGGAGGCTGGAGTCCTCTTCCCTTTGGCCCTTTCCCCTCTCTTTCTCTGCTTTCTGGTCACCTTGAGATGAGCAGCTCTCCTCCCACCGTGTCCCTCTGCGCTGATGTTCTGCCTCACCAGAGGCCCAAAGCAGTGGACTTGGACAACCATAAAACCATGAACCAAATAAACTTTGTGTCTTTTAAGTTGTCCAGTCATATATTTTGATCATAGCAAAAAAAAAAAAAAAGATGACAGACACACATACTAATGCTGGATGACCCTGATAATCACAGGGGGACTGCTAACTAGCAAGCCTAAGTGTTTTCCAAGCAACGTCCAGGTAAAGATGTTGTGCATGTGTGGTTGCTTTGGGGACAGTGTTCCAGGCAATGGGTTAGACACAGGCACAGGCTTGGAGATATAACAGGGCTTATGTCAAGATGACGGTCCTAGAGTAGCTCCATGTCACAGTAGATCTCCCAACTACTTGCCCATGCAGGACTACTGGGTACCCGAGCAAGATCCTCAGCATCAGCACCCGCGCAGGACTCTTGGCCACCCACCCAAGCAGAAATCATTGACGCCACTCCCACATAGGACACCCAGTAGCTTCCCATATGCAGGAACTCCATGAATGAATATAATTTCTTCTCAGCAGTACATGGATCCTTCTCTAAAATAGATCATATATTATGACACAGAGCAACATCCAGGTTAAAAAAAAAAAAAAGCAAGCCTGCTCCTGAAGCCATCCACCGAGAGTCCTGGGCTTTAGGATGATTGACTCACCTCGAACCAATCTCCATGCCTAGAGAAGGACACGGGCCAGTTGACAAGCCTGAGCTATATCAGTGAATCATGGTGACAACAGGCACGTGATTGCCCTTTGGCTTAGACCAACGAGGGCCACCTCTGACCTGGGAGGATCAGTCTTCCTATACTACATGGCCACGACACAAAGGTGGGGACGTGGTGATAAAGGGAAGGAGGCAGGAAGGCTCACCAAGTGGCTCATACCAGAAAACTTGTGGGATGTCCTGTGAGTGCAAGTTAGAAGTCGCTTGGAAGCAAAGATCTGCATATTAGAAATGAGTCTGGAGGCGGTTCTGGAGCAGGTTGGAGTAAGGAGTCCAGTTCACACCAGCTCCTCACTGCTTAGGTTTTCTATAGAGAAAACATCCTGATTTTGCAGGCAAACTGGTATTATAGTCCTGGACCATGGTCTCAGAAACCTCAGTTGCCAGAGTTGAATTTTGACTCAGTGTCCCCAACCTGCTGAGAATAGAGGAGGAATGGTTGTCGTAATAGTACTAAAAAGTAATAGTACTTCTGTCATGAAGTTGTCCATTTACCCATGAAGCAGATATTTATTGAACACCAACTATGTGCCCGACTTTGCGCTACAGCTCAGGAGTAAGGTGACAGAGCAGATACATGGCACGCTTAACAGAGTTCCTCTCAAACCTGGGAAGAAAAAAAGGGACCGACCCTCAAAACACCAGGTGAATGGGAACCTCTGGTGATCAGGAAGACTGCCTTGAACAGCTCACCTGGTAAAGATTTGAAGCTAAGCTAGGTGCCCTTCAACAGATGAATGAAAAATAAAATGTGGTCTATATACACATGATGGAATATTACTCAGCAATAAAGAAGAATGAAATTATGGCATTTGTCATAACTAAAGACTATCATGCCAAGTGAAATAACCCAAAGGTCAAATGCTCTTTCTGATATGTGGATGCTAACACACAATAAAGTGGGGAGGATAATAAAAGTTCACTGGATTAGACATTAGGAAATGAAGGGAAGGGAGGAGGGATAGGAATTAGAAAGATAGTAGAATGAATGGGACAGAACTTTCCCATGTTCACATGACCAGTGAAACTCCACATCATGTCCAACCACAAGAATGCGACTTTAGAGTCCATGTGTGTATATGTCAGAAATACTCTTTACCATGATGGATATCTAAAAATAAGAAATGAAACAAATAAATAAATTTTAAAAAAAGATGTGAGAGTTGCCTGAGTCCTCTGAGCTCGTGGTCCTCAGGGTTAGTAGTTATTTGGAGGTCACTGGCATTTATTCCATTCAGGGTTCCTCACTGTCCCCCTTGTCCTGGGATGACCTGGGAAGTGCTCTTACTGGAAACCCACCACCATGTCACAGAAACACAATTTCCACAAGACCCAAAGCATATGCTTTCTCACTTAAAAAAAAAAAAATTCAACTTTGCTGACTTGCCTTTTCTATCCTTTCAAGCTTAGGGCTAGAATGATGTATTCAGAATCCCATGTTTTGAGAGAACTTGGGCAAACTCACATTTTAAAAATAGACTAATTTCCTATCATGCAGCGAGCACAGCAGTGCTTCCCTGGTTGTGTTTCAAATGATGGTCTTGCTACCCCCCCCCCCCCCCCCCGCCCAGAGCCCTGATGAGAAAGTCCTGGAAATAAACAAGCTCTGTGCAACTCACACACAGAGAGGCTTCCTCCCAGGCAGGAAGGCACCCCTGGGCTGGGAGAAGGGGCCCACATATCCATTTTCTTCAAAGTGCTAGAGCCAGAGAGAAGATGGCTTAAATTGCCATGATTTGTGATCTGGAGATGAATATGTATTTTTATTGCAGTATTCATTATACAGAGTACAAAAAGTTTTGCTCAGAGCAATCCCTATTTCACTCGATATGAATGTTATATTGTATTTTGCAATGCACAACTTCTTGAAGAAATATTTTAAAGAGATTAATACTGGGAAGTTTGGATCTGTGCTACCGGAGCTCGCTGGAGGGATGATTCTCCTTCCGTCTTTATCCCTGGAGCAATTTGACACTGGGCCGCCATTCTGGTAACAATGCTTCACAAAAGGCTTTTGCGCTCTGTCTTATACGCTCTGGTGAAAAAGTATGGAGCTGAAAATTGAATGGGAGAGCCCACAGACATCAGCCATAAGCTAAAGGCAACACTATTGTATCAGGGAAACAGAGGGACAATGTATATACCAAATGTCATTATCTTTAGAATGAAATGATTACATGAAGTGAATTGTTCTCCAAATCTGCAAATTAGGACATAGTCAGGATATACATTTCCCATCAAAAATTGGTTGGAGGCAATATCTATGATTTTCTGGCTCATGGTGTCTATCCTGCCTCAACTTCCTCCAGGTGCTGAAAAGAACTTGTCTACAGTCTCACCTCATGTGAGCAACACCACGGTTCCTGGGGAGCAGAGAGTGATTGCTGACCCAAGGCAGGCCCATTTACAGGCTGGTCAGAGACTGCTATGGCGGCCAGATACAAAAGGATTTGGTCATTGGCCAAGAGACTACCTCCCTCTTGGATAGAAACTTGAAAATTTACAGAGGTCTGGAGAACACGGGCAGGTGTTTGGGAGCTTCTGGGCAGCAGAGTAGTGGACAGAGGTTTCCATTACCCAGGTTCTAAATTCTCTTGGGTCCTCAATGAACATCTTGTTCTCTAATTATTCGATTGTGATCTTCCTGAGTTCTTATAACATCCATTTCCCCTGGGTTTCCCCATCTCTGTCCTTACAGTTGACAAGAATATGGACTCCACCCACATCCCCCAATTATTTGCATAGATTTGAAGGCTGTGTTTTATAGGGGGCCATCTGTCATTTCTCCTGAATAGCATCCACTTATCTCTTATTAAGCTACCAATTCATGCCACAGTGTTCAGAGCTATGCATGTGGTCCCCTTCCCTTAAAAGACTATTCTAGGGTCCTTAAAATTTAGAAGCTTTCACTAGTGATGATTTCTCTCATGCCCTTCCTCACTCTCACCTATTGGGTTGGAGTGGGGCTCCCTGAACCCCAGTTTCAGAAGTAGGTAGGTTGGCATGTGATGGAGACCTGACCAATCCGAGTCTCCCATACCACTGGCCACATTGATTGGTTCCGGGATGGACATATGATCTAAATCCGAGGCTTTCATTAAAGCTATTAGGAATGCGTTGGTCTTTCACTAGGATAATGTAAGTCTGGGGTCTTATGATTCCAACAAGTGAAGGGAGACTGCCTGAAAGCTAAATTAACACAGCTCGGGAAAAAATTAGTGAAACAGATTCCAGTTAACATTATTTGGGAACCTTGACCTAGTCCTATGTCATGGTTTGGATATAAGGTGTCACTGGAAAGCTCATGTGTGAGATGATGCAGGAAAGCTCAGAGGTGAAATGATTGGGTTATGAGAGCTTCCACTTAATCAGTGGATTAATCCATTTGATGGATTAAAAATTTGAAAGAACTTCTGTACCAGGTGATGACTATAAGCAGGTAAGGTACAGCTGGAGGAAGCAGGTCACTAGAGGTATGCCTTTGGGGTTTATATTTTGTCCCTGGCAAGCAAGAAGAACTCTCTCCTCTACCCCTGCCCTTCTCTCTCTCTCCCCGACCTCCCCTCCTTCCTGGTTGCCATACCCTTCTGCCATGATGTGGCCTCACCTTGGCTCTAGAAAAATAGAGTCAGCTGACCATGGAACGAAACATTTTCAAAGCTTGAGCCCAAAACTTTTCCACCTCTGAGTTGTTCTTGTTGGTTGTTTTGGTCACCATGACTGACTAATATACCATATCTGAAGTTTATTGGGCTATGGACTTAAAAATATTTTTTTTAGATTTTTACTTGAGTTTTAGTTCACCAACAATCTGTGAGGATAGGCCAGAGATCTCCCACGTGCCCCACGCCCATTTTCTGCTGTTGTTAGCATCTCAGGGTGGTACATTACAACTAGTGATATATTGTTATCACTAACGTGGATACATTATTGTTAACTGAAGTTCAGACTTCATCCAGTTTTCCTTAGTTTTGACTGAATATGCTTCCGTTCTAGGATCTCATCCAACAGAGTACATTATGCTGAGCCATCAGGTACCCTGAACCCCCTCTTAGTCTCTCAGTTTGCCTTGCTTCTTGTGACCTTGACAGTTTTGAGGAGTTCTGCTCTGATACCCTATGGAATGGCTCCTCAACTGGAGTTTTCGACATTTACCTTGTGACTAAACAGGGACGTGGGTTCTGGGAGGAAGACCATGTGGTGGAAGGTCCATTGTGGGTGCTGACATTGACCTCCTGGCTGAGGCATGTTTATAGGTTTCCCCATGATGAAGTTCCTCCTCGACTTCTGTACTGTGCTCTTTGGAAAGAATTCATTTTGTGCAGCTCATACTTAGGACCTGGAGAATTGTGCTCCACATCCTCAAGGACAGTGTGTTTTCATGAATTGTTTAAAATTCTTCTGCATGGGGAGATTTGTCTATTCTCTCGTGTTTATTTATCTAATCGCGTATTGGCATCAGGATGGACTTATTTCACATTTCTGTTTCTGAGTCAATATTTCACTGATTCCATGGTGAGTTCTTGCAATTGCCTCCTGTGTTCCCAACCGAGTGTGTGTGTGTGTGTGTGTGTGTGTGTGTGTGTGTGTGTTGTGTTCTTGAGCACTTCCTTATTTTCTTGAACTATCAAGTTCTCCAAGCTCATGAACTCATTAACTCTATGTTCTCTGCCCCCAGTTCTTAGAACCAGTCATTTCTCCAAGGGATCCTGGTTCCTTTTATGGTGGAAAGGTATTAGAGACCAAGATCCAGGTGCTGACTAGAGTTATGGATTTTCTAATTACGTGAGCCCAATCATCCACCTCCCTCCCCCCACCAAATCGACTGAATTTGATGTGTCTTAAGACCCAAAAACTTCAATAAATAGAGACACAAAGACATAAAACAGAGCTTAACCATCTCCCCCCACCATTGTATCAATTTCAATAAACAACAGCCCCATCCAAATCCTCCTCCACACCCTACGCAGTCTTCTTTCAATCTTGTCAGTGCAGAAAGAACAAAGCCAGAATCCTGCTCAAGCAATATGCTTGCTTTCAGACCCCCCCCCCACCTCTCCAGCTCAGTTCTCTCTGCTTTCTCCAACAATCCTTTATCTCCTAAGCCTGTGATCTGTATTTCCTCCCTTCCCTTTTCTTCTGGCTCTGTCCGTCTAGGCCACTACATCCAAGCTGGCTTGGAAATCTAGTTCAGTGCAACACAAATACAAATATTATAGGATTCTGCTTTCATTTACAAGCTACTTCCTGCCGTGTAATCAAATTCATGTCATGGTGGTCGGTTCTCTGAGTGAGGCTCCATCCCTTCAAAGGTTATACTCCAGGTTTCTTAAAACTTAAAAACCACCCACTAGTGGGAACATCGCTCAGGTCATCCTGTTTTTCATCTCCTTCATACAACCTATTTGTAGTTTGTTTTTAATGTAGTCTCCCTGTCCAGTGTCCATACCCCTTAGTACACCATGAGTTCCATCAGAGAAGAGGAGGTCCTGCTGTCCACTCTCAATTCTTCCCAGCATGAGGCTCAGGATAAAACGAGCACTTTGTAAATATTGGTTGAAGGTGTAGGAATGAATGAATGAGCAATCCATCCTGAATTCATAGCCTTTTCGCCATCTTAGGTTCTAGAGATATAATGAAAAAAAATCAGTCATGTCTTACCCCAGACTATGAGAGAAAGGTATCCAGATAGATAAGGGAATAAATAACGCTATCTAGTGTCAGAAGGGTCAGAAAAACTGCTGGGTGTGGAACTTCTAAGCTAGGGCTTGGATTTGAGTAGGAATTCCAGGTAAAGCTGCATGTGTATATGTTTGCTTTGGGGACAGTGTTCCAGGCAGTGGGTTAGACTCAGGCACAGACTTGGAGATATAACGGGGCTTATGTCAAGATGACCATCCTAGAGTAGCTCCATGAAAGGATGAAGGAGGTGGTGGAAGACTTGGGGACGACAAAGGTCAGCCCCTGGGAGTATGCAACAGGTAAATAACATGTACTGATCTGGATTTCAGGAAGATTATTTTGGCAGATAAAGATGGAGGGACAGAGAATAGAGGTAGAAACCCGATGAGGTAGAATCTGAAAGAGGGATGCTCAGGCCTGGAACCAGCTCCCTGGATGTGGGGTGGTGGGGTGGACAAGGCTGAGTGCCTGGTGGGTCTGCATGTCCCTAGCAGGGTGATGTGCAGGGGGTGTTGGGACACACTTCCCTTGAGAACTGACTCTGGGTTCCCCTCCCAGTTCACATTCTGTGATGCTGAAGTCAACCATGGAGGGAATATTTACACCACAGCAATTGGCAAGCACTCAGGGAAATATTTTTTTAAAAATTCTTTCTGATTCCTTTTTTTTTTCCTGAGAGCTAGCATACCAACCACTGCCAGAAAACCAATCAGAGATTCTGGGGAGAGAAAAATATATTTCTGTTTTGCTCTCTTTCCACTGCTTTTATGGTCCTAAAGTGGATTTGGCTGATAGAAAGCTGTGAGTAAATTGACTGCACAAGAAATGCTTATGCAAACCAGTGAGAAGAAAAAAATAGGGCCTACCATCTTAGGAAAGAAGACAGCATCTAGATTTAATTAACTGAACCTGCCTGCTCGGTATTTTTTGCATTGAAATATATTTTTTAAACTAAGAATTTCCCTCGCTTTGATAAAAACGGGATGGGGGGGTGGTAAGCATAGGGATAAAGAGACAAGGGAAAAAGAAAAAAAAATGAAAGAAAGGAAGAGTGAGAAAGAACTGAAGAAGGAAGGAAAGGAGGGACAGAGATAGGAAGAAAAGAAGTAATGGAAGGAGGCAGCTCTCTCTCTCTCTCTCTTTTATTTTCAATTATATACTGTGTCCTCAAAGCTGTGTAATCATTAAAATAACGTAACTACTATATGCGCTGAGAACATAGTATGTGCCAAGTGCAAGAGTGTTTATTGTCCAAATAATAGTTACTATTATTAGCTAGCCTCTGTTTGACAGATGAGAAAACTGAGGCCTATAAAGGTTAAATAATTTGATGTAGTGTCTTAGTTCATTTTGTGCTGCTATCACAAAGTACCTGAGACTGGGAACTTATAATTTTAAAAAGTTTGCTTGGCTCATGATTCTGGTGGCTAAAAGATCCAGAATTCTGGTATCCTGGTGAGGACCACCTGTCTGAATTACAACTTGTCATAGGAACAGAAAGGAAACTGGTCATATGCAGAAGGGGCCACAGCATGGAGTGCCTTCACAACAAGTCACTCTCACAAGACAGCATTAATCAATTAATCAATTCATGAGGGTGGAGCTCACAGAACCTTCCCCTAGTCCCACCTCTGATAGGTTCCACCACTTCAGGACCACCACCCTTAAGACCAAACCTTCAGCACGTGAACCTCTGGGGGACAAACCAAAGCCAGTCACCTCTCCTAATGAGTCACAGAGTCAGGTTCAAAAGGTGAATCTGAGCCTACTCTGTGTCACCCAGTGTTGTGCTATTCTGCTAGTGAGGTCTTTCCCCAGACAAAGCGATGTGAGGTTCTCAATAATACAGTAGAATACCCATTCTTGGTATAATGACATCATGAAAAATATGGGGATAGTCCCTTCCTCAGGAATCAACCCACAGTCAGCACAAGCAAACTGAGTACCAGGGGCAGAAGAGCTTGGGGACAATGCGCCCAGCCCTACTCCTTCCCACCTTTGCATTGCTGGTATCTAGAGGAGAGCCTGGCTCCCTATACATTTATTCAATGAACAGCATGCGTTTGAACTTGAAGGACTGATTAGATTCTTCCTGCCAGAGAGGAATCTTGCAGGATGTCTTCGCAAGAGAAGAGGCAGCTGAGCCAGGGTGTGCAGTAGGTGCGGTGTGCAGAGGAGCAGACGGGGTCATAAGGAGCAGCTCTCAGAACACATTTCAGAGCCCTGTGTGGCCACTTCATTACCTGATGCCCTCTCCTGGAGCTCTGAAGTTCAGACTTCAATATCAACTCCATTACCAGCAAGTTGTGAATCTGATCATAAATAAGACATTTTTGTGGATTGAGATGGTTATGGACCAAGTTTGTTCACAGGAAGATAACAAGGAAGGGAGACGGAGTGGGTATTTAAAAACCCGAATCTTTGGTAAAATGGAGACTAGAGCAAAAGAACAGCAAGAGAGGTTTCTGAATGACTTTTAAATAACCCTTTCCTCCAGATTCTAAAGCTCAGTGCCATTTTGGACTTACTCTTCCTCTTGGCTTTTTTCATGCAATCAGCTACCAGGTCTTACTAGTATAGATGTCTCCTCTGAGCTCTTCACCTCACCTCTAATCCACTAATTGTAGACTTTTTGAAACCCGGTGCCTGGCCCCGAGAAGGCGATCAACGTGCCGGAATGCACTGGAGTTCTGCTTACATCTTCAAGGCCTGGCTCAACTGTCATGACCTCCAGAAAGCTATCCCTGATCGCCAGGCAGAACTAGTTCCTTCCGCTTTCAGTTTCCATAGCACCATATCCATAGTTGCACTACAATAATCACCCTGCCTACAGATCAATTGCTCATTGATCTACATTCAACTACAAATGGGAATCATGTCTTGCCCTATTTTATACACACTGCATCTGGTACACCTTAGATCTTCGATGTCCAGTGTGGTAGCCACTAGGTACACGGGCTTACTTAAATTTAAACTGCAATTAATTAAAATTAATCTAAAGGCTAATATCTTCCATTGCACCAGTCACATTTTTATGTCCTTGATGGGGTTAGAGGCTAGAGCAGTGGATAGTGTCTACAGAGAACCCTTCCATTTGCACAGAGTGTTCTACTGGATAGCGCTGTGCTAGACATTCATGGTATGAAAAACATAACAACGGCCACCATTTGAGAGTTTACCAGGCATCACTCATTATGCTAAGTGCCTTATGTCCATTACCTCATTTCATTATGAGAACTGCACTATGACAGGAATCTGAGTCAAACAGATAGGGTAAGCCATTTAACCAAAGTCATACCATTAGTAGAGGGTAGGGCCATATTTTACTGTTTCCACAGGCCAGTCTGCACTCAGTAATGCCTGTGAAATATCTCTTCTGTACCAGGGAGTACAGTGTTGCATTCATAAAATGGACTAGTGCATTACTTATTCAAATCCTAAACACCCCTTAGAAAAGGTCTCGCTAAAAATGGAGACAATCATAGCTATTTCCTGGGGTTTTGACGAAGACAAAATGAATAATGTGTACGGTGGGCTCCACAGAGTGCACAGCACAGAGCAGGTCTCCAGGGTTCATCCTCAGTATTTTAACCTTTCGGGTGTCAAGAATTTCTTAGTAACTGGAGTTATAAGCACCAAGTTGAGTTATGAGCATCAATAACACATTATAAGTATTATTTAAAATGACTGATTCCTATTCTGAGATCTATCCCTTTGCTCCTTCCCAGCACTTTTCTTAAGTGAGTTTTTACAAATTCTTGGAACTACTGCCCATGCAATGTATGAATTATTATTAATGTAAGAGGACGGGGGTGTTCAATAGAAGTGAACCTGGTTGGCCAAGGAAACAAGAGCTGGCAGGAAGGCAGCAACCGCTTCCATCAATGGGAGCACAGGAAAATGGTGGAAATTTAACAGGTTTTCAAGCATGGACCCCTGTAGGGGTACAGTGCCCACCTCCTCCTCAATGGCTCAACGCCCGGTAATGCTTGACAGAAAGCAAATGTGGTTCTTACTCACTTGACAAGAGCTTGTGGTGAATAATAAAAGATACAGTTCAATCAGGCTGTTACCATACCAACTGCAAGGTCAGACCTGGGAATGAATCGAATCATACAAAATCAAGAAGAAATAGATCGGCGACAGGGATAGCGGGTGATGAGGGGGAAGGCTTGGTTGGGTTTCCAAGGACAAAACACTTGGAAGTAAACCCAGTCTTTCCAGGCTCTTTGCATATTTTTTCCCCTAATGAAATATGTTTATTCCCACTTCTGGGCCTTTTCTCTTAAGTATTCTGAGAAATGTGTTCTTCACAGGGATAGTTAGAGCAGCAAGTGAAAAGTTGGCCAACACCAGTGGAAATCCAGAACTTGGAATCACTTGGATTCAGTTGCTCTAGATCTATTTTCCTGGGGTTCCCTTGGACACCCTTTTCTGTCTCAGGTTGAAAGCAAGAGGGTTGGCATGGTTTGGAGCCCACGTCTGTGCAAGGCCCTGTGGTCAATGAGACTATTGCTCAGAATATCCACCTTTCCCCAACACTCCCCGGGATGTGGATTCTTTCGCTCTCTGTTGCGGGTTGGTCTTGTCGTCCTCTCCTGTGGTGACAAGCAGGTGGGCTTGAAGCTAAGTGTAGTCCTGTGACTTTCTTTGGACTGTGGAATGTTAACTGATGTGACGGTGCCTAGGCCTGAGCTATGTTTGTGTATTTCCACTGGTATCTTTGTACCTTTTCCATCCCCTTGAGAAGAACAGGCATGGTCGACTGGTCTTAAGAAGGGATGGGAGACAGTGTAGAATGCAAGATAGATCAGCAGACCACCCCCCACGGACTCAGTTTTGATCTCAGACAATGTCAGAAGAACCGAGTTGCCCCAACAGACAAGGCCTAGATAGGCTGACCTAGTGCTCCTAGTGCTAAGAATTCGTGGGGCTTTTCTGGGCAACATTTCAGTGGCCGTAGCTAACATAGGGCATCATCCAGTCATAGTAGCCTCAAGATCAAAAGAGAGAATGTCTTCTGAAATTTCTCACATAACACCAAGACCAGGCTGTCTCCCAAGCCACCAGGAAGGCTCTCCTTCCATCTCATTGGCCCAACCACAGACAAGGAGAATGGATTTATCCTCCAGAAGACTGGCTGAAGAAAGTGGGTCACATGTGTAAATTTAGTATCAGACCCATGTGGTGTGTCACCCTAGACGGGGAAATATATACCTTCCTGGGAATGACAGGAGGGGTAAAAGTTTAGAGCAAACAGCTAACCTGCCTCGAGGCTGCTGCAGTCTGGCTGGGCACAAAATCAGGAGCCACTCAAGCAGGAACAAACTTTATTTCCAAAACTCTCGCGAATGCCACGCACGCGGCCTTCTCCCGGGATAGACCCCACCAACAGGAAATCCCTCCTCTGGAATTCCCTCCTACAGCACTTCCCCAACCAATGGGAACTCTCTGGGAGTCCCGCGAGAGCCACGGATAGCAGGGGTCTAATCTCCAATTGAATGCAGATCTTAGCATAATCATTATCAACTCAATGGCTTCCTGGCGTCACCTTTCAACCAAAAATGCCATGCTTCATTCCTACTTGGCTATGGCTCTTAGCACGGGGCCATGGTGGATATGAAGCACAGAGACAAAATAGTCCTGCTCTTTTCAACCTAAAGACGAATTCAACATGGAGAAAGAAAAAGGCATTAGAAAGAATCCCTTTTAGTGGAACCATCATTTGACCCAGTTACCCCACTCCTTGGCATATACCCAAAGAAATTAAAATCAGCATACTATAGTGACATGGCCATATCAATGTTCATAGCATCTCAGGCCACAATAGCTAAGCTAAGGAACCAACTTAGGTGCCCTTCCACCAATGAATGGATAAAGAAACTTGGTACATATACACAATGGAATATTACTCAGCTGTAATGGAAAATGAAATGATGGCATTTGCAGGTGAATGGATAGAACTGGAGACTATCCTGCTAAGTGAAATAAGCCAATCCCAAAGGCCAAATGTTCTCTCTGATATGTGGATGCTCACCGACAATAAGGGAATGGGGAGGGAAGACTAAAGGTCACTGGATTATACAAAGGGGAATGAAGGTAAGGGAGTAGGGATGGGAATGGGAATGGGAAAGACAGTAGAATGAATGGACCTCACTTTCCTATGCTCAAATGTGAACACATGACCAGGGAAACTCCACATCATGTACAACCACAAGAATGGGAAGCTAGACTCCATGTATGTGTGATGTGTCAAAATACATTCTACTGTCATGTGTAACTAAAGAGAGCAGCTAAAATTTTTAGAGAAGAAAGAATTCCTTTCCTAAAGCTGGGGAGGGGTGAAGTCAGCCTTGTCTAGCACAGGTGCTTCTCTGTGAAAGGAGGAGCATCTAAATGAAATCCGAGATCTCTACAAAGGGGAAGTGGATGTTGAGATGGCAACATCCTCCATCTCCTCTATTCTCTGGGTTCGAGTCAAGCCCTGACTCATCCTCAAAACCACCAGAGCCCTTTGGCCTCCCTGCCTGCTCTTTTCCACAGAGTTCTAACTGCACTGCTCCCTGGGTGCAGAAAGGGGCATTGGCCCATTGCTCCTCAGGCAGCAACCAGAGAGTTTTGCTTTTAAACACTGAGTTTTGCTTTCAACTCAAGTATAGCAATGTGTTTGAAATCATGGGCTCCACAGTCACACCTGGGTTCAAGTATTGGCTCTGCCATTTATTAGCTCGGTCACTTAAAGGTACTTACTTTCTCAGGGCCTCTGTTTCCTCACATATAAAATAGGCCAAGGATAGTACCAATGATGTAGTCAGCATTTTTGCTGCTATGACTAAAAGATCTGACCAGAGCAATTACAGAGGAGGAAAAATTGACTCAGGGGCTCAAGGTTTCCGAAGTCTCCCTCCATAGAAGGCCAGCTCCATTCCTTGGAGCTCAGGTGAGGCAGAACATCATGCTGGAGAATGTGGTGGAGGGAAGCAGCTCACATGGTGATCAGGAAGCAGAGAGAGACTCCACTCTCCAGAGACAAATAGACCCCAAAGCCACGCCCCCAATACCCCCTTCTCCAGCCACACCCACCTGCCTCCAGCCACCACCCAGTTAATCCCTTCATGGGGTTAATTCACTGAGTGGGTTAAGGCTCTCTTAACCCAATTATTTATTCTCTGAAACTTCTTGCATCACCTTACACATGAGCTTTTGGGGGACACCTCACATCCAAAGCATAAAAAATGACTTCAGTGGTTATTGGGTGAATATACCTATTACAAAATATTAGCTTTGTTTTGTTGGTGTTGTTTTCTATTAGAAAGAAAAATTGAATTTGAATAATTTTTTCATGCCAGGCCATTCAGTACTTATTCTAAATCTAGAGGGCAATAAAATTGCTGCTAAATATTGTCCATAAAATGGTCTCTAGCTAGGTTCAGTAGCACATGCCTATAATTCCAGTGACTCGGGAGGCTGAGGCAGGAGGATCGAAAATTCAAAGTCAGCTCAGCAACTTAGTGAGGCCCTAGGAAACTTAGCAAGACCCTGTCTCAAAATTAAAAAATGAAAAAGTCTGGGGATGTGTCTCAGTGGTTAAGTGCTGCTGGGTTCCATCCCTGGTACCAGATAAAGAAATATAAAACGAATGAATGAATAAATGAATGAATGAATGAATAGATAAATAAAACGGTCCCTAACAGTCAAGAAGGCAAGGGTCCTCTTAGGAGAGCAAAACAGAGCGCCTGGGTGGATCAACAGAGATGGAGGGAGTTGGCTGTGATTTTCTCACCTTCCCTGTAGAGCTGTTAGTTCTGTATTTGGTGAAGTCGCTTTGGGTGGCTGGTGACGAGATTATCCATAATATCTGGGTTTACTGGTATGTTCAGGCTTCTGTAATAAACCGTCACAGAACGGATGGCTCCAGCAACAGAAAGTTATGTTCTCACTGTCCTGGAGGACGGGAGTCGGAGATGGAGGTGTTGCCGGCTTGGTTACTTGGGAGGACCTTCTTCCTACCTTGTTGGTAGCCATCTCCCCAGCGTCCTCATGTGGTGGAGAGAGAGCGAGCTCCTGTGTCCTTCTTCTTATTACAATGCCAGTTCCATCAGATTAGGGCCCTGACTTTATGACCTCGTTCGGCCTTAGTTTCCTTTACAAAGGTCCAGTCTATGTCATGCTCTGGAATCCTCAGAGAGCATCTTCTTCCTCCGCAGACCACCTTTCTCTGTGTGTCTATCTTCATATCGCAATGTTTTTCTACCTTTACTTTATTCATTTATTTTATGTGG
Source organism: Spermophilus citellus (assembly GCF_964194105.1). NCBI lineage: Eukaryota > Metazoa > Chordata > Mammalia > Rodentia > Sciuridae > Spermophilus > Spermophilus citellus. The sequence goes on along the minus strand of NC_138184.1, from coordinate 52,796,418 downwards.
TGCTGAGAGTCAAACTCAGTGCCTCACCCGTACAAGGCAAGTGCTCTACCACTGAGCCACCGCCCCAGCCCCTCCATATCACAATTTGTCACCTCCCTTTTTTCATGTCCTTTTTCTAGCCATTCTCAGAGATTGACCTCCTGGCCAGTAAATTCCACATCCAAACTCTGTATATGAGATTCTGTGTGTCCTCATTCAGACCCGGCATCCCTCCATCCATAATGCTCGAGCCAACCGACATGCCTGGCACCCCTCTCAAAAGTTGGGCCAGTCTCTGAAAAACAAAGGACTTTAAGCAGAGCTTCAAAATATCCCAATGATTTCTTTATTCTGGTGAAGAGTACTGATTCCTGCCCAGATCACATGCCACCCCCTGTCTCTGGAATTCTTAGGAAGGACATCTGGAGACTGATGTGCCATTTGGGGTGTTTAGAAATGTCTCTGGACATTTTAATGATTAACAGGTTAAGGATTAACCAGTTTTTATCTTGGAACATTCACAAATATGGGGAAAGGAAGAACAAGAAGACTTGTAAAAAGAGGTTAAGAAGACTGGATTTTTTCAACCGAGAGAAAATAAGATCAAGAATCTTCAAGCATACAGAAAGACTCACCCACAGACCATGTACAGCTGTTTTCTGTCACCACAAAGAGCAGTACAAGAACATGAAGCTGGAGGCAAGGATATATTTCTTAATATAGGAAAAGATCTGTATCTCCGAGTCATGGCCAGTGTACCTGAGAGTTCGTGAAGTAGACCATCTGACCTTTGAGAATGTCACATGGTCCCTGGGTCTATGGTCCCTGGGCCAACGTCAGAGCCAAACCCGACTTGGAAGCAGAAATCCAGCTCCTCCAGATGAAACTTGAGTTACCTAGAGCAAGAAAGGGAAATAACTCATTCGCATCACTCCGTCTGACTCATTTCCTGGTCAACCAAATTGCATGCTCAATATATTCAAGTAAAAAAGGAATAGTTAGCCAGGTGGGGTGGTGCACACCTGTAATCCCAGCAGCTCAGGAAGCTGAGGCAGGAGGATTGTGAGTTCAAAGCCAGCCTCAGCAAAAATGAGGCACTAAGAAACTCAGTGAGATCCTGTCTCTAAATAAAATACAAAATAAGACTGGGGATGTGGCTCAGTGGGCAAGCGTCCCTGAGTTTAATCCCTGGTAGCTGCCCTCCACCAGAAAAAATGGGGTATGGGTAGATGGATTCATTCCACAGGCACAAGAGAGATAGTGACCCCAACCCCATCTCCTTTCTTTACCCAGTCTTGATACCAGGGTGGGATGCTTTAATGATCCAACATCCCTCCTTCCAGCTGGATGTGACCCAGTAGTCAATGTGATGATTACTGAAGGGATGTGGTCTGGCCCTTACCAGACCTTCAGATGCTGGTGGGGAGAGGGTAAGCAGGGGTGGATCCAGCATGCCCTCTGATCAAGCAAACTGTCCCCAGCACACACTCTCATTTTTCCATCTGCCTCTTGGTTGTTATATCAGATGGAGTGGAACTTGCTGTCATAATCTATTTTTTTTCTTTTTCTCTTTTGGTACTAGGGATTGAACCCAGGGTGCTTAACCATTGAGCCACATCCCCAGTCTTTTTATATTTTATTTAGAGACAGGGTCTCACTGAGTTTCTTAGGGCCTCACTAAGTTGCTGAGGCTGGCCTTGAACTTGGGATCCTCCTGCCTCAGCCTCCTGAGCTGCTGGGATCATAGGTGTGCACCACTGCACCAGGCTTGTCATAGCCCTATTTCTTACTGTCTGGATGCTTACCAGCCAGTTCTCCTTCTTGGTGTTCTGACGTCTCCATCATTCTCCACGCTGGTGGCTGGTACGTACAGTGAGCCAGGGCTTGCACTCCAGCTCCTCATCTTGCTTCTTCTGAGCAGCTGGACAGTGAAAGATGCTGGGCTTTGGGTCTGTGAAAGATAATGGAAGCAGTAGGCTCCACAGAGGTCTCAGGTTTTTAACCAGGTATCAACATTATACCAGCTGCAAATAAAGTGGTAGCTTTGTGGATATCTTTATTCCTGAAGCATGGAAGGTTCTCCAGGATCTGAGGAGGGAGGGCTGCAGAAGGTTGATTGGCAAGATAGGAGTCAGGCATTCTCAGGTCCTGGGAAGCTTATCTCCCCATTCAACCCCCAGCATGTTGAAGTTTATGGGCGCTAGAGAGCCCACACTGTGGTTCTTAATTGTACTTTCTCTTCACCCTGTAAAAACACGCTGGTCATTTGTTCTCTGATCCTTACTTCCCAGAGGAAAATGGAACTTCCCAGAGATCCTACACTCAAGAAAATTAACCTGATATTTTGGAGTTGTATCCATGCATCTTCCTGCCCACCCACAGTGGACTGTTCTCTGAACTTCATAAAGAAGCCCCAAGAGGAAAGAAGAAAATAACTGGGATTCCCCCAAACACCAGTCCAGACAGACATAGGGCCCTGGACCCGTGAGCCCTTCTACAGCCACCACAACGCTATGGGTCCCACCTCTCATCATCCCTTTCTCTCTACAAACATACCCCCAGACCCAACATGGGACTTGCCCAAAGTAGGTCCCAAAACTTTCATCACTTGAAATGATCCTCGGAAATATTTCCTAAGGTTCAACAAGTTTGGGCATCCACAGAGCATCTTGCCCTGGGACCAAGACGAGTAAAGAAAGGAGATAGAGCTGGGGTCACTATCTCTTCTGTTCCTACTGAATGTACCCATTTACATATGCTTCTTTTACTTAAATGAGTGGAGCATGCACTTTCAGGGTATTCACAGGTTAGCAAGTTAAAAGCACCAGGAATTCCTACAATTAGAGATCTCTCTTGATTTTGCCCAGCTTGGAGAATCATAGAGCTCTTTTTTATTTCATTTTAACATGATTCCCATTAAAATCTTGAGAAGTGAACTTTGTCCCAAACATCAAAAGGTTGGCTCACATTAACATCTTAGTGAAAGGCATCTGGCCTGCATGGATTTCTCATTGTCCCCACCCACCCTCACATCTTTCATGTAACATCTGTCAGCCTCACTATAATACTTGGAATATAGATTTTTTAAAAATATTTTTATGTTTGGTATCAGGGATTAAACCCAGGGGCATTTAACCACTGAGCCTCACCCCCAGCCTTTTTTATGTTTTTACTTTGAAACAGGGTCTTGCTAAAATGGTTAGGGCCTCACTAAGCACTGAGGCTGGCTTTGAACTTGCGATCCTCCTGCCTCAGCCTCCTGAGCCACTGAGATTACAGGCATGAGCCACTGTGCCTGTCTGGAGTATGGATTTTTAACTGTTTTATATATTGTTATGCACTCCCAGTTCTATGAACTGCCAAATGGATCTCTTTATTAGGAGTCTGATGGCATTTCAGGCTCAGTGAGGTGGCTCAGTTCTCGAGTTGGGGCATTTCAACGAGTCACCAAGGAACTCCTCATAAAGTCAGATCTAGAAAGTTAAGGCGACCCACTCTTTGTAAGAACGGCTTGCCACTTTATTCCACTACTTAGTTAAAATAGCATGTCTGAAGAAAATGTATGTAATTTGCATTGTCAGTATCAAAAATGACAGTAATTGTAATTTCTGTGAGCAGAACAATCTGCTATAAAAGAAATGTTAATACTCTTAAAAAGTCTAAATCCTTTCCAGGGTGTGGCGTGGCCTATAATATATGTATTTGTGTTTCCTTTAGACTGTACTGTTTTTAGAGTTCTATTCACAGACCCCGACACCCCGATTTGAATGTGTCTCCTGGGATGGCTATTTGCTGCCCCTTACCGACGAAGGCAGGAGGAAGGCGAGAGGTAATCATTTCTGACTGTTGATGGATAGGGGAATCCTCTAACCGATCACAGACTCCCTAAAAATGTAGGGAGGTGAAGGCAATTTTTCCCAGCTTGAGTTCAATCCGGCTATCACAGATACATAGGCACTAAATTAGAGACTGATGCATGTTCGGAGATGGACATCATGTGTGGCTCTTTGTAATATAAGCGCAGACACAGGAGGGACCACAAATCGCTTGCTAAACAGCGCTAGCAAGGCGAGCCCTGTGGTGGTCAGAGATGGGGGGGACAATCATATCGGAAAGTGGTGGATTGGTAAATGGTGAGGAGGACCAGAAATCAGTATTTATGGGTGAGTTGGCCCCCAAAGTATAACTCTGATAAAGAGTTCCAAAATTGTGCATTTTATTGTTTCTGTCAGCCTTTTTAGGACTGCTGGAAGGAAGCCTGCTGAGTCCAACAAGATCAAAATGACCCTGGAAATGTTGGAGAATGGGCTGAGTTCATGGCAATTTGAGCTGTCCCCACGTGGTGCCTTTCTGTGCAATGTATGTGGCAGGAAAGGAAAGTGACTCTGCAGAAAATTCACCCACAAACAGAAGGGTGCCTCTTCCCAGGTCTGGACTTCTTTTTTTTTTTTTTTTGTACCAGGGATGGAACCCAGGGACACTTAACCACGGAGCCACATCCCCAGCCCTTTTTAAATTTTATTTAGAGATAGGATCTTGCTGAGTTTCTTAGGCCTCACTAAGTTGCTGAGGCTGGCTTTGAACTTGCAATCCTCCTGCCTCAGCCTCCCAAGCTACTGGGATTACAGGCATGTGCCACTGTGCCCAGTAGTTCTGAAATTCTTCAGGGAGAAATTTCCATGTCCTACAAACTCTTGGAAAACTACTGCTGGCTTCCTCTCAGCCCTGAGCAACACTTCAAGCCTTTCCTGTCACCATGGTCATGATGTTGTCCCAGCTTCAGCAGAGGCTGAGGGGGTGGGTGTACACTGGTGGTCCTGACCAACTGCTAGAGAATTGGGTAGGAGGTACCCAAGGACCCCTGCAGCCAGAATGGAAGGTAGGTTCACACTTCACCTATGTGATCTGGGTTTTAGTCCGAGGATCTGCAGTTGAATAATCTCTCTTATAATTTAGAGCTGTTGACACCTCAAGAAAACACTAGATTGAGGATTTCTTCATTTCATATAACAAAAGTAACTCAGAGCTTTTCCTAAGGAGGTGCAGCTACATAACTTGTGGTGCCAAGGACAAAATGAAAATGTGGGCTCCCTTTGTCCAAAATGTATTAACAACATCCAGAGAAGAACATCAGAGCTTCAAACCAGCAGCAGTGCCCTTCTGAGCCCAGCGACCATTGTGACTGCTGGGGTGCCTGGGGCTTTCTCTCCATTATCTTCATCTCTGTCTCTTTCTCAGACATGAAGGTACTATCCACAAGACTTTGTCTTCTCCCTCCCCAAGATGTCCCACACGGTTCCATGTTCTCCAGAGCAGGTCTGCAGACACCGTCCCAGTCTGTCTCCTCGCTGGCTCCATCTCTGTTCTCCATCATGTAGATCCGCTGTTGGAGTCAGCTTCTCTGCTTGCTGTGACTAAGAGACCCCAAAAGAATGATTTTAGAGGAGGAGAAGTTCATTCAGGGGTTCACAGATTCAGAGGTCTCCGTCCACAGACAGCGGGCTCCATCCCTCAGGGCTCCAGGGGAGGCAGGACATCATGGAGGAAGAGTGTGGTGGAGGGAAGCAGCTCACATGGGGATCAGGAAGCAGAGAGAGACTCCACTCTCCAGAGACAAATAGAGACCCCAAAGCTACGCCCCCAATGCCCCCTCCTCCAGCCACACCCACCTGCCTCCAGCCACCACCCAGTTAATCCCATCAGGGGTTCATTCACTGGTTGGGTTATGGCTCTCACAACCCATGTCTCCTCTGAATCTTCTTGCACCGTCTCACACGTGAGCTTTTGTTGTCCCTCTTTATCTGACCCAGATTCAGTGCTAAAGGATGCTATAAATCTCACCTGATCCCGGCTTCCTTACAAGCAGGTATGAGGCAGAGGAGATCATAAACACTCAGGTATTTTTATTAGTATTTTATTTGTTAGTATCAATTCATTACTGACACACATCCCTTGCTATCAAGTGCTGGAGGCTCTTTATCATCCATAAAAAGCACATGTCCACCAGGTGTGGTGGCTCATGTCTATAATCCCAGCAGTTCAGGAGGCAGAGGCAGGTGATTTGCAGGTTCAAAGCTGGGCAGCAACTCAGCGAGGCCCTGTTCCAAAAGAAAACGTAAGAAGGACTAGGGATGTGGCGCAGTGTTTAAGCCCCCTGAGGTTTAATCCCTGGTACCAAAAATTAAAATTAAAAAAGCAAATGTCTCTGACTTTTAGGAATTTGTACTCTAAAGTAGATAATAATGGTGATGATGTTTTTAAAAGGAAGAAATTGGGCATCTACTTTGTGCTGAAACTTTCCTTCTACACATTAGATCCTTTAGTGCTCACCGCCGTGTGAGGGGCATTTATTATTATTTCCACGTGCAGATGAGAAACGGGAGCTGACAGAGGTGGATGACCTGTTCTCGTTCACACACCTACCATCTGGCTCTGTAGCTTGGGTTCTCTGTATTATTAGGCTATGCCGCACACACAAATGAGAGCAATTAGCTTCTCTCCCCACCCTGCCTCTCTGCCAGGCATAAATAAGCCTTTAATTAATATTTATGGAATAAATGAATGTGGTGGTTAGAAAGGAAAGGGAAGAAGATGAAAATAATATATATAGATATATAATAGCAAAGAATTGGCCAACTCTAGTCAGAGGAAGAGAGACCTCTGTACAATTTCCAATACTATCTTAATCCTCTGGTTTATAGAGTTTTAAGTAGCAATTTCTGAGCAGCCATTTAGCGTTGAAGGGGTCAGAATCTGATCCAATTCATTTTTATATTTGCTACAGGTTTAGCATCGCACCAACTAGTTGCTCAACAAACATTTCCTTAATTGAATTAATTTGAATTGAATAGGATTGAATTAAATCAAAACTTTTTTTGTAAGAACGTGGCTTTAAGCTGAGGAAGCTTTAAATGTAGATTAAACAGAGTTAGTCAGGGCTCTTAACCACTGAGCTATATCCCCAGCCCCTTTTATATATATATATATTTTTTTTAATTTTTGAGGCAGTGTCTTACTGAGTTGCTTAGGGCCTGGATAATTTGCTGAGTACTCCTTAGAAGTATATAAAATAGGGCTGGGACTGGGGCTCAGTGGTAGAGTGCTCGCCTAGCATGTGTGAGGCACTGGGTTCGATCGTCAGCATCACATAAAGTAAAATAAAGACGTTGTGTCCACCTTAAAAGAAAAAAAGTATACAAAATAGCCCAAAGAATGTGAATATAGCCTAAAGAGCCCTAGATACCTGAATCTCAGTTTAAGGGAGCTGGGAGAGGGTCTAGGTCTCCACATAGCCAATTTAAGCTTGCTTATTCTCCAATGGTTATGTATGAATTAAATGAGATGCTACCACGCCTTCATGAATGGGTATTAAATGAGATGCTAGCACAACTCCATGAATGGATACTAAAGAATGTTCCTTTTTAGCTACCAGAATGGTTGTGTGGGGATTGTGCCTCATCTTTATGGATGACTTGTCATAATTTCTAGAATGATGGAAACCAATCCAAGCCTCCATACGTGGCAAGGAAACAGCATACTGAATTTTTCTTCCTCTCCAGCTCATAATAGATAACATGACCTTTCCCTACTCTGAATAAGAAGAGATGAATTTAAATATGTTTACTTGCATAAAGTTCTGAGTTGGGCTTAGGAGAGCAGCTCATCACCCTCACAGGCCTCGACTTCTGAGGAAATCACAGAGGTGGAGATGTTCCTCCCATGGAGGCCAAGATGGCCCACACAGTACAGGCTGCTCCCCTCTTGCACTTAACAGCTCGGGAGAGGGAGACAGTGTTGCTCTCAACAGCTGGTGGTTGGAGACAACTCTCCTTTCCACATACCCTTCAACTGCCTGGACTCTGCTCCTCTTCCAGCTCCAATTTCCCAAGCAAGATCCATGGCAGGTTCTCGCAGGGTCCTGTGAGATGGAAGCAGCAGTCATTTAGATCAAGCCCCACCCCTCACCACACACACACACACACACACACACACACACACACACACACACTAAGATACCCAACCCAAAGTGCGGTCCAGATAAATGGCCCCGGGGATCTCATTCCCAGGCTCTAGCAAATCTGGAACTCTTATTCCAATATTGAGATCTAGATTTCAGTTTAAGCTGGGTTTATTTTTCCAATTTGACCCTAAACTCATGTACCCAAATCCTACTAGACAAACTCAGTAAAGACAGCAGAGTCTTCATCATCAGCCTGTTCTGGTTTTTTTTCAGGAGTTTGCTATATGTGAGGAAAAATAACCTGTGCCAAGTCACACAGACAGAAAAGGAAGTGCAGGTCACTTTTCTATGGAGAAATTAACTCAATAATGGCCCCCGCGGCAGAGGTACCCACCTACAATCCCAGTGAATCCTGAGGCCAAGGCAGAAGGATGGCAGGTTCAAGGCCAGGTTGGGCAACTTAGTGACACCTTCAGCAATTTAATGAAACCCTGTCTCAAAATAAAAATGTAAAAAAGAACTGGGGCCAGCCAGGGTGACTCACACCTGTAATCCCAGTGGCTCAGAAAGCTGAGGCAGGAGGATCTCGAGTTCAAAGCCAGCCTCAGCAAAAGCCGGGTGCTAAATAATTAAGTGGGATCCTGTCTCTAAATACAATACAAAAGAGGGCTGGGATGTGGCTCAGTGGTGGAGTGCCCCTGAGTTCAATTGTTGTGGGATATAGCTGGGATATAGCTCAGTGGTAAAGGATTTCTGCATTCAATCCCCAAATTTTTTTAAAAAAAGGATAGGTACTGAATGGATGTAGCTCAAACTGATCTTGGAACAGATCCATTTGTTTGTGAGAGCAGCACATCATTTAGGAAGAAAAAGGAATCTGGTCCACTGGTTTGTTGGTCCCCTGGGCTCTGTTTACCTCCCCAGCCCCTGTAATAAGAAGATCCAGGCACCAAGAGCCCTTGCCTCCTACAACCAGGTGCATGCACCTGCACCCACGCCGCCCCCAAAATACACACCTCCACAAACACACACAGCATGCCTACACACATATGCAGAACCTGAAGAGGGCTTCATGAATTCTTTACTTCAACCACTGTTGAGTCCAGATAAGACTTTGGGAGTCATCCTTGGCCTCTGTAATAGGTCCCTACACATTTTGTGGATGGTTCTATTACACAAAATTTCTGATGGCCCCACCAAAAATTCTTTAGGGCTTACCTCTAGAACCAGCATTTTAGTTACAGATATTGTCCTTCACCTTCTTTTCCCATCTAAAACATCCCATGTTCTCCTTTTTTGCGGGGGGAGATGGAGGGGTGTACTCCAATTGAACTCAGGGGCACTCGAACTCTGAGCCACATCCTTAGCTGGACTTTGTATTTTATTTAGAGAGAGGGTCTCACTGAGTTGCTTAGGGTCTCGCCTGTTGCTGAGACTGGCTTTGGAATCGGGATCCTCCTGCCTCAGCCTCCTGAGATGCTGAGATTACAGGCGTGTGCCACCACACCCCACCCATGTTCTTTTGACTCCTTCTTTTCTTCCACCCTGACACCACCTCATCTTTGGGAGTTGGCAAGTCATTCTCTCCTCTACCCATTTCTGTTCTTAAGAAGCTGGAAGCTCACAGTCATGAGGATGAAACATGGAACAGTGGGCTGGAAAAGCCATTAGAGTGACTGGCTCATTATTTTAAACAGGGCACATTTCACCCTGTGAAGGTTAACTTGCTGGTGGACTCCCTCAGATTGCACATGATCTCCATTCTTTCTTGGGATTGTTTTACTGCTGCATTTCCACCCAGATACACTAAGTATGTTAAACTAACTGAAATGGACATTTATTATTATTATTATTATTATTATTATTATTATTTGCAGCAATCCAATACCATTCCTTCTTCTCTTGTTTACAGGACCCTAATCTTCCTTTATAATTTAGTAGAATATCAAGGGCTTCAGATCTCATTGGACCATGCGACACCTGAAGCTATATCTGCCCATGGAGTATTCAGATAAAAGAGCAATAAAATCCAGTTTGGTTTTGACTGGCTTGAGTTTGAAAACAAGAATCACCAATAATGTCACCCCCACCCCTCTGGTCAGATCTTTCTGACCAAAACGCCATCATGTTTCCAGGTCTTAAATGGTGACCTAATAGCTGGGCAGCAAACCATCACTGACTTTTGCTGGTGGTTGCTAATGAGTGGTCAGAAGCACCTGATCAGGGGAGGAGAGTCCTTGAGGCAGAGAGGCAGAGGCCCCTCATGTAGAGTTTCTCCAGCAAAGGATAAGGATCCACAGAAGGGCTACTGGCACCAGGGGCTAAGAGTGAACTCTCCTTGGGCCCCAGAGGGGCCACCTGTCTCTGCATGTAGCTGCAAAAAGATGAGCCCAGGAAAAGACCGTGATACTGGCTTCAAAGCACTTCCAGAATGTCCTCCAGGTTGGGAGAAAAAGGAGTGCCCCAGGGCCATCATCCAGGAGGTCTTCAATGCCTTGGAAACGTGAATCTTCTTAATTTAAGGTGAAAGTTACTGTGCTATATATTTATTCATTCTCTCTCTCTCTCTCTCTCTCTCTCTCTCTCTCTCTCTCTCTCTCTCTCTCTCCCTCTCCCTTTTCTCTGAAAAGGCTGGTCCACCCTTAAGGGGATGGGTCCCAGGGTGAAGAGCAAGTTTCTTTATTTAACTACTGTCCCGACTTTCTTTCTTTACCTCCAGGCCTGGTTACCAGGAGTAACCAAAAATGCAAAGAGGTGAAGGGAGCCCCTTGGGGGCTTAAGGCCCAGAGGGCTCAGCTAGAATCAAAGCTGAGCTCGGAGACATGTTTCAACTCGTTCTGTAGATAATTCAGTGTTCTTGACTCTTCTTAAAGGAAATCTCACTGTGTCCCAGAGAAAAAGCAAAGGAAGGCATGTGAATCTTTATCAGACGCTCTGGCTAGATTTTTTGTTTTAGAGAGGCTAAATGAAGATTGTGTGCTTATTTGTGCAAATAGCCTGGTGTATGCTTGGCCTGGTGACCCAAAGAGGTTAGTGTCATTTGTTGAGGAAGGGAATTGTAAGAAAGAGAAAAAAAAATTTAAATAGCAGAATACTACAAAATATATTTTTTTTCAATCTAGCCTTAGGAAGATATCAGATGACATAGGGCCAGATTAGAATACATAAACAGGGGTAATAGGGAGAGATGATAGTATATAAATATTAAAGATTCTAGCTGGGCAAAGAAGCATACACCTATAATCCCAGCAGTTCAGGAGGCTGAGGCAGGAGGATTGCAAGTTCAAAGCCAGCCTCAGCAATTGAATTGTGAGGCCCTCAGAAAATTTGCAAGACCCTGTCTCTAAATAAAATAGAAAAGGGGTAGGAGGATGTGGCTCAGGGGTTGATCATCCCTGGGTTCAATCCCAGTACCAAAAAATAAAATAAAATTCTATCCACTGCAACCATATACCCTCTCAATACTTGTGCTTGATCAGTCTTTTCCCCTCCTTTAGAATCCAAGTAAGTTACCTTCAGTAGGGGAGGCCTTCCTTGACCTCCCAGAACGTATCAGCTCCCCTGTTCATTCCCATATGTTCTCCTCAAAGGTATCCTTTTTAATTTTTTACATTACAATTTTTTATATATTTTTCCAATTATTTGACAAATGTCCCACTTTTCCCAACTAGAAAATGATTTGTAGGATAGGGAATGCCTTACATTTCTATTTGTATTGAGATTCCTGTGCATACTACAGTGGTTGACATACATTAAGTATCCAATATGTTTTTGTTGGTTTATTGGGCAAATAAATAACTGAGAAATGAGTGGATGGAAGATGTACTTAGTTCCTGAGCACTTGCAGATAACACCCTTAAGAAAAAGATCTGTCTGCTGGATCTTTTGTCTTATATTGACACCTATTCTCTCTGTGATCCAGGTAAGTGATTTGGTCTATGTCATGATTTGTTCTTGATGATAACAAAAAAAATTTTGAACCTAAAAGACCCAGAATAGCCAAGGCAATTCTAAGCCCAAAAAGCAATGCTAAGGGCTGGGGATGTAGCTCAGTTGATAGAGCACTTGCCTTGCATGCACAAGGCCCTGGGTTCAATCCCCAGCACCATTCACACACACACACACACACACACACACACACACACACACGCACACACTGCTGGAGGCATCACAATAACAAATTATACCAGTAACAAAACCTGCATGGTTCTGACATAAAAACATGTACATAGACCAACAGTACAGAATAGAAGGCACAGAGACAAACCCCCACAGATACAATCATCTGATCTTTGACAAAGCTACTAAATATATACATTGGAGAAAAGACAAGTCTTTTTTTAGCTTTAGGTGGACACAATATCTTTATTTTATTTTTATGTGGTGCTGAGGATCAAACCCAGTGCCTCATGCATGTCAGGTGAGTGTGCTACTACTTGAGCCATATCCCCAGCCCCAAAAGACAGTCTTTTTAACAAATGGTGCTGCAAAACCTGGTTATCCATCTATAGAAGAATGAGATTATACCCTTATCTCTCACTCTGCACAAAAATCAAACTCAAAATGAATCAAAGACCTAGAAGTTAGACTAGAAATGATGCAATTTCTAGAAGAAAATGTAGGGTCGACATTCCCACATACAGGCAACGACTTTCCCAATAGGACCCCTAAAGTTCAGGAAATAATGCCAGGAGTTTGTAAATGGGATGGATGGAATCGAATTATAAAGCTTCTGAGCAGCAAAGGAAATCACTGCGAATGTGAAGAGAGAACCTATGCAATGAGAGAAAGTCTTTGCTAGCTATGTTGACATAGGAATAATATTCAGAATATATAAAAAAAATCTAAAAACTCAACATCAAAAAACCCCCAAGTAAACCAAGTAATAAATGGGCAAATGAACTAAACAGATACTTCTCAAAAGCAGAAATACAAATGGTCAACAAATATATGAAAAAAAAATGTTCAGCATCATTAGCAGGTAGGGAAATGCAAATCAGATGTCATCTCCAGTCAGAATGGCAGTCATCAAGAATACAAATAATAATAAATGTTGGAGAGGATGTGGAAAAAAGTAATACTTGTACACCATTAGTGGGATTGTGAATTACTATGGTCACTATGGAAATCTGTATGGAGATTTCAAATGGCAAGGAATGGAACCATCATATGACCCAGCTCTACCACTCCCAGGTATTTCTCCTGAAGAATTAGTCAGTATACAAAAACAATAGAAACCATGTTTATAGCAGCACCATTCACCATAGCCAAACTATGGAACCAGCCTAGATATCTGTCAATGGATGACTGGACAAAGAAACTGTGGTATGCATACACAATGGAGTTTTATTCAGTCATAAAGAAAAATGAAATTGGGTCATTTGCAGGAAAATGGATGGCACTTGAGAGTATTATGTTAGGTAAAATAAGCCAAACTCAGAAAGTCAAGGGTCATATGTTTTCTCTTATATGTGGAAGACAGAGAGGAGAAAGGAAAAGACAAGTGTGTGGGGGGTGTCATGAAAATTGAAGGGAGATCAGTGGGGTAGGGGAAAGGGAGAGGAAGAGGGAGGAGGCTAGAGACAGGGAAAATACTGGGGAATGATATTGGCCAAATTGTATGGATATATTGTGGCATGTATGAATGTGTAACAATAAGTCCCACTATTATGCATGATTATAATGCACCAATAAAAAATTTAAAAAAGGAAAACTAGCAATAAAATGTGAAACTGAATCTCAGAACTTTACCACTGTTCAGATCTAACCCTTTAGAAGGGGAAACTGAGGTCCTGGAGATGAAGTGGTTTGCCCAGAGCAGGGCAGTGTGTCAGCAGGCAGACCAAGATGTGGGCTCCTTTCCTAGTGGAACAACACTGTGCTGACGACAGAAACCACCCCTGGGGTTTGGGTTAGTCCATACGAATCAGCCTGAAATTTGGTTTTGGCCCCCAAAGGTGAAAATAATTCATTGGCCTCTGTATTTTTCTTTTTTGTTCTTTTCATTTGCATGTATTTTTCTGCTTTTTAAAAATTAAATTTAAGAGAAAAAAGTGTTTTGTTTTGTTTGGGGTATTAAATCCAGGGGCACTGGTACCACTGAGTTACATCTTCAACCCTTTTCAATTTTTATTTTGAGACAGTATCTCACTAAGTTACCCAGGTGAGCTTGAACCCGTGACCCTCCTGCCTCCACCTGCCAAGTGGGTAGGATGACAGGTGTGCGCCATTGCATCTGGGCGTTTATCTCGTTTCCACTTCTGATTGACGGTAAGCATTTCTCTAAATTCTTAAAAATGGGGTGTTTTCTTTCTACGCCCTATAGTGTGAAGCTTTTCAGTAAGTACACTTTTTACTGAGTTAATTTATAAATAAAAATAGTAATACAAATAAAAAGGAAAACTGTAAAAAGAGTACTACGGAGTAAGTACAAGGGAAAAAAAATGGCATGGGTTTACTTTAAAAGGAGAACATAGGGTTTTGTTTAAGAATACTTTCGTGATGCAATCTTCGGAATTTGAAGAAAAACTGAAGGTTGTCAGAGAATGGAAATTATGTTCTTGAATTAAAACTTTGCCAAACGTGAAAAGAAAAAATATGTTAGGGAGGGAACCGACTCAAGTGTTCGATGGATTTGAGCATCAATAAAGTTAATTATTGCAGTGATCTGCACAGATCAAATATGTCTAACTCTTTGAGTTAATAGTGATTCTTTAAATTATGGACTCTCTAAGGAGGAAAGATGGTGGAGTGGACCTGGACAGCAAATCATGACTCCTCTGCAGTCTGGATGGAAGTGAGAGCTGATCAGAGGTGGGTGACGGAGGGAATGATCTAAGACACAATGAGTTGGACAGTCAGAGACTTGGAGGGACTTGGAAATCCTGGAGCAGCCACAGTCAAACCTACTTAACTAGAAAGAATTAAATCTATATGGTTTTGCTGAGTGTGGTGGTGCACATCCACAATCCCAGGCCTGAGGCTGAGGCAGGAAGATTGCAAGTTCCAGACCAGCCTCAGCAACTGAGCAAGTTCCTGTTTCTAAACAAAAAATAAAAAGGACTGGAATGTAGTTCTGTTGTAAATTTCCCCTGTATTCAATCCCAGCACTAACATTCAATGAATAAATAAGCCTGCATGGGTTCATCACACCGACCCATAGCAACTAGCAGCAGTAACTAGCAACTAGCACCTAGCTGAAACTAGCTGTCCAAGTAATTTTTATAAAGGAATCACTTTGGGGCAGAAGGTTGCCGAACCCCTTCTCCCACCATCAACAAGGGCAGTGGGGTGGAAGAAGACAGAGAAGAAGTCACTCTCAGGGAGTGTAGCATCTCAGGAACAGCAAATGTCCCAGCTCCTGGCCACACGTATGGGAACTGCAGTCCCAGGAGCATTGTGCAAACCACCAACTCCGGGACCCCCAAAGTGGGTCCCAGTAGCCAGCAGAAGCCATCCATGTCCCAGCAATTGCCACACAAACCACACAGGCAGTCCACAGACACATGTTCCAGGGCTGCTGGCCTCATCAAGATGAGGGTCCAGATGACAGCCCACTGACACACAGGTTCCAGCCACGGGTGGCCACCCATCCCTCCTATGAGCCACCCATAACAATGACCACTTTGTTCCTGGAACTCTGCCATGAGTGCTGTGATCTGTTAACCTAGAACTCTGACACCTCCACGGACACAAAGCATTATTGTAGGTAGGCACATAAGACTGCATTCCCAGCAAGGAGACACCTGTCAGTAGGTCAACAGGCCATCCTGGGTTGTTTCACCAAAAACAATCAGAGAACTAACCCCTCCAGAGAGCTATTAGGGTCTGGACACCCCCAAAGAATGGAAGGAGCCTTCTAGATTTGCTTCAGAGGTGGATTGATAAGGATGCTATCTCCCTGCCCAGAGAAACCTACAGGAAAAGCTAAGGAGGTAAGGGAATTTACTAATCCTCCCCAAACTTGCTAAGATTCAAATCTGCAAGGCTCAGTAATAAATCTCAACACACCTACATACATCTCTCTCTCTCTCTCTCTCTCTCTCTCTCTCTCTCTCTCTCTCTCTCTCTCTCATAGCTTACCATGCAGAAACCAAAACTCTAATGTCAGTTTCACAGATATTATCTTCTGCATTGACTTGATGTCTCCCTCTATTACTTGACATTATCTATCTTAACACAATTTTATATTTTTATTTGATTGTCTTAAATTACAAATTGGATGGATTCTTTTCATTTTTTTCTCCTTGTTCATGTTTATACTTTTTCTTCTTTGGTCTTTTTCTTCTTGCATGATCTGCTCCTGGACCATCATTTTTTTTTGTTTTTCACTCCCTATAGAGTTGAATAGTATTCTACTTTATTTAATATCTAATTTCTCAGCCCTGTCTAGAACATTACTCCCCTTTCTACTTTTGGATTAGTGCAGTTGTGGAGAATGTTTTCAAAATTTTTAAAGTTGTATGAGCTTGGTTCTGAAGTGGTCACAGGAACTGGTGGTCCTCTCCTCTCAAGGCAGTCCTAGGAAGGAAACACAGCAGCATGATCATGTTAGGTGGGAGTTTTGACACCTTGGTGTATAAACAGCCTAGGACACATAGTAAAGAGAAGGAAGCTCAGTAAAAACTCTCTCATAGAACGGTACAAGAGAGAATCATCCCAATAGATGCACAAAAATCAATAGAAATAAAGGGAATATGAGAAAACAAGGTAATAAGGTATCCCTCAAAGTTGATAACACTCCAATAATCAACCCCATAGGCATCAAAGGAAAGGAAACACTGCATAAATAATTTTTAAACCTGACTGTTGAAATAATTAATCAACTAAATGAAAATCTAAGAAATGAACTAAGGGAGAAAATGTAGATACATTTTCTCAATAAAAAGAGGTTCTGAGAAAGAATCAAACAGAAGTACTGGAAATTAAAAACTCAATAAACAAAAAACTCATAAAAGATTAGATCATGATATGTCATGAGCTTTGTAATGTTTTGAACAACCAATAAAAAAAAAAGATTAGATCATGTAGAAGATAGAATTTGCACCCTTGAGGCAAGATATATGAAATTGAACACCCAGAAAGCAATGAAGAAAGAAAGAATACAAGAAACTAGTGATCAGAATATAACAAAAGTTCTAGAAAAAGAATTTACCCATTAAGAAATATATCAGTAATTATTGTCAACAAGGAAGGAGTGAGATATAGGCAAATACAGGTAATGCGTTCAGTGAAATAATAGCAGAAACTTTTCTAAACCTTGAGAATGAGGTGCATATCTAGATTCAGGAAACATTAGAACCCCAAATAGACAAGACCAAAAAAAAGAACTTCTTCACAGTGCATTATAATTTAAGTGCCAAATATACCAAATAATAATCGAATTCTGAAAGATTTAAGAAATAACAGATTATATTTAAAAGGAAGCAATCAAAATAACATATGATTTCCTAGAAGAAATCAAGCTCTTAAAAAAAGAATTACTAGCATGAAGATTGCTATACCCAGCAAAACTACCCTTCAGAATTAAAGCAGGAATAAAAACTTTCCAAGGTAAATAAACTAAAAGAATACATGACCACTAAGCCAGCATGGCAGAAGACACTTAAAGAAATTCTGTGTGTACATAGAAGATGAAAATAAACAGAAAATCTTGGGAAACAATAACTGTTATTAGAAGACTACTTAAAAATAAGAATTAGGATCAAGTTAAATATTAGATTTAAATTGAAATAGAATGAAACAATCAACATTTCTCTATAATAACATTGAATGTAACTGGTCTCAACTCTGCAATTAAAAGACATAGACTGGAAGAATTGTTCAAGAAACAAGAGCCAACTTTAGTTTTTTAGAATAACTTACAGGCAAATAAATCTAGTCTGAAAGAGAAAGGATAGAAAATGATATTTCAAGCAAATTGAGTCTGAAAGAAAGCAAGTGTAGCTACTCTCATACCTGAAAAGAAAACTTCAATTCAACATTAATCAGAAGAGAAATAAAAGGTCATTACAAACTGGTAAACAAGGAGATATAATGATAGTAAAGATGTTTGCCCTCAATACTGGTGCACCTAATTATATAAAACAAACTTACTTGACAGAAAGCCTCAGATATATACCAATACAATTACACTGGGTGATTTTCATACACTTGTCTCACCAATACCTCATCCAGGTGTAAACTGGGAATGTTAGTTATGTCATTTGCAGGAAAATGGATGGAATTGGACAGCACCATGTTAAGCCAAGTAAACCAGATTAGGAATTCAAGTGTCACGCTTTTTTTTCTCACATATGGAAACTAGAGAGAAAAAATTTAAAAAGAGGGTGGGGGTCTCCATGAAAATTGAGGAGAGATCAATAGAGTAGAAGAAGAGGACTTGGAGAAGAGAGGAGGGAGGGGAAAGGAGAGGTACTTGGAATGAAATCAATCTCATAATATTATGGACAGGTACAAATATATCACGGTATTTCACTATTATGTAAAATTACAATACACCAATAAAATATTTTCAATATACAAATAAAAATAAAAACTTTCTGGTCATTTTGGAAGATACTGATAAATTATCTCATAATTTATTAGAAGAAAAGACTCAAATGTTCATATTGCTTTTCCTATATGATTTATACCATTGTTTAATCAGAATTGAGAAGAGATTTTTGAAGTAAAGTATTCCAGCAAGCGTATTGTAACATCATATTCCAATATCACCTTGGGAAATCCTTAGTCCATTAAATGATCATCACAAATTATATTTCTCCCAAAAGGACAGAGTGATATTTAGGTCCGAGAGCCATGCTATCCGATGGAAGCTTGTTTCAGGGCCTTCTTGGGTTGCCTTAGAGAAGGGGAAAATGTTCACCTCTTTTTCTCTGGAATCCCCTTCCCAGGTTCAAGGAACCCTGAAACTGAGAAATTGGTCGTCAGGGACAGAGGGAGTCCCTCTTGGAGCTAGTTGTTTAGTTCTATCAGGAGGAGTGGGAAATGGCATTCCTAAAGGTCCGAGGGAGTGAATTCCCCTGTTTTTTCTTTTCTCTCTTCTCTCTTCTCCATTCTCTTGTACACAAGCTCTGACGACCCACCTAAAACTGAGGAAGGGGAAGTTTCTTCTCTGGTCAAAGAGGTTGCCTCCAGGAGTATGTGGAAGGGGGACCCCATTACGGTATGCTTGTTGCTCTCTTTCAGCTTCATGATCTAAAGAAGGCCGTCATCACAGGCAACGTGCAGCCGAGTGAGACGTGTAACTCTAGTCTGCTGAATGGAAGACAGATGAGCGAGCACCCTGGGGAGCCAGGAAGTACTGGGGTGATCATGGAGAAGAGGGTGCTTGGAAAAAATGAACCCAGAAAGTTGTGTTTTGAATTCCTGGATTCCACTCACACAGGACTCATGCACAGATAGGATTCCAAACAAAGACGACAGCCAATCTTCCAGGTCCCAGACGGGCTGCTGGCTGACACACAATGATCTGAAAAGCAACATAAGGCCTTGATAATGGACTAGACGTGGCGAGGGGGCTGGGATTGTGGCTCAGTGGTAGAGCGCTCCCCTAGCACCGGCGGGACCAGGGTTCGATCCTCAGCACCACATGAAAATAAAGGCATTGTGCTGTGTCCATCTACACCTAAAAAATAAATAAAATTAAAAAAGAAAGAAAGAAATGGACTAGACATGAAAACCACATCCCCCAATGGTGTACTGGAAATTTTGGTTTCAATGACTGTTCAAGAAAAGCCATTAGCATTCTTCATGGGGTTTAAATAAGAGCCAGAATCTCATAATATAATATTCAAAATTCCGATGATATAACAACAGTAACACTCAGCTTAGGAAGAACCAGAACAATCTCATCTTCACAGAACAGAGAGTCCAAAAATAGACAAGCACAAATATAGCTAATTGGTTTTTGACAAACGTTCATAGGCGATTCGATGGAGAAAGAAAAGTCTCTCCAGCAAATGGTGCTGAAACAATTGATCTTCCATCTACAAAATAAGTAAATAATCCAGTCAGATGAATGGATAAAGAAACTGTGGTATATATTCCCAATGGAATATTACTCAGGCATAAAGAAGAATGAAATTATGGCATTTGTGGGTAAATGAATGGAAATTGGAGACTAACCCGCTAAATGAGATAAGCCAATGCCCCAAAAAACAAAGGACAAATGTTCTCTTTATATGCAGGTGCTGGGGGAGTGGAGGTTCACCAATTGGGTGGGAGTGAGTGGGGAGAAGGGAAGGGGGATGGGAGCAAAACAGACAGTAGAATGAATGGGACAGAACTTTCCTATGTAAATATATGAATACGTGGCCAGTGAAACTCTGCATCATGTTCAACCACAAGAATGGGAAGTTCTACTCCATGTATGTATAACATGTCAAGAAGAAACACATTCATTCTACTGTCCTGTATAACTAAAAATAACAAATAAAAATTTTTAAAGAAGAGGTTGAAATGAGTTAAAGCTCAAGAGAAGGTCTGACTATGAAAGGATCTCTTAAAGTAATGGAGTTGTTCAGTACCTTAATCATGGTGGTGGTTAGAAGAATCTATAGATTAGAAGAATATTAGAAGAATATTCTAATAATATTAGAAGAAAAGAAAATATATATATATATACACATACATATACATGTGTGTGTGTGTTATCATTCATGTATCTGTGTACTGACTAAAAATGGTCAGTTTTTCTGTATGTTAATCTATAAGATTAATGAACTATCAGAAAAGTTTTATAGATCCCTCAGCTAAGATCCTTAAAACAGATTTTATCAGTACATAAATATAAACAGTTTTATTATTACCCTAACTTCTACTTCATGCATTCTGATGCTCTTTTCTAAACCTGGTTCATCAACATGTGATTCGTTTCAATTTGCTTTACCAAGAAGAACCACACCAGTTGCCGTGACACCTGCCTGTAATCCCAGCAGCTCAGGAGGCTGAGGCAGGAGGATCATGAGTTCAAAGCCAGCCTCAGCCACTTAGTGAGGCCCTAAGCAACTCAGTGAGACCCTATCTCTAAATAAAACCTTTTTTAAAAGGCTGGGGATGTGGTTTAGTGGTTAAGCACCCCTGGTTTCAATACCCAGTACCAAAAAAAAAAAAAAGAAGAGAAAGAAAAAGATAAAGAGAAGCACCTCCCTTTCCTCAATGTGACAACATAAATGTCAGTCCACTTTGACTTGTTCTTCAGGGGTACCATCCTCGAGATAATGAAAACCTGATGACGGGAAGTGCGGTTTGACTGCAGCATGATGTCTCCACACACCACCATTTCTGGACTGGCTCAGGCAAATTCTTCCCAGGATGCCTCAGGACAGCAGTGGGAAGCAGTGACTGGTGGAGGCTGGTCACACTCTGCGGTTCTCCTAGAGCAACAGACACCTGCCCCTGAGGGACAGGAGAGAGAGACACTGCTGTCATTGAGACCTCTGTTGAAGACCCCATGTTCAGAAACTTGAAATGGCATGGCCAACTATGGGCTCTCAAGGCCTGCTCCCCAATTCTCTCATAGTCCTTCCTTTGAGAGGGGGAGGCCAATTCTCCCCTTGAATGGGAGCTGAACAACTTGGTGACTCACTTCAACAATGGAAGGGAAAGGAAGTCCCCGGTGGGAGACCCTGGAGACTAGTTCATAAATGTCACCATAGTTTCCCTCTGTTGTCTCTTCTCTCTCTGTCATGACTCACTCTGGGGAGAGCTGACTGCCGTGTCCTGAGGACACTCGGGCAGCCACGTGGAGAGGCTCACAGAGAGAGGAACTGAAGCCTCGTTAGTGAGGCGGTCACCACACCCCTGTGGACCTCCGCCAGCCTCCACCTCCTGAGGACCCCAAGACAGAACCACCTAGGTAATCCACCCCTGTATTCCTGACCCCCAAAACTATGAGATTACAGATAGACAAAGGGGAGTCAAGGGAAACCAGGATGGGAGTAGGAAAGACAGAAGGAATGGGGCATCCCTTTCCCATGTTCATGTATGAACACACACCCGTGAAACTCCACAGCAGGTACAACCACAAGAATGGGATCCTAATTAGCATAAGTTAGACTCCATGTATGTGTAATATGTCAAAATCCACTTGACTGTCATGTAGACCTAAAAAAAAAAATACTGGTTGTTTTAAGATGCTAAGTTTTGGGGTAACTTATTATGCTGCAACAGATAACTAATACAACAAGCATTCTAATGCTAAACAGCTCTTTGATTTAGAAAGAAGTAAAGAAAGATCATGATATGTTGAGAGCCACAGCCGAAGGGGCCCCAGCAAACTTCCAGCTGCCAGCTGATGATTGGCTCACAGCGCCCCAGCAAACTTCTAGCTGCCAACTGATTGGTTCCTCTGCGGTGATGCTCATTGGGCTGTTTCCCCGCCCTTTCAGACCACAGAGCTGCTCATTGGGGGACTTTTTTTGGCTCTGCCCACACAACCCAGCCAATAGGCCTCAAGAGCAGGAGGAGTTGGGGAGGTTGAGAGGCTTGTGGGAAACCAGTGGTGGCAGTCGGGCTCTGAGGGTTTTCCTGAGGAGCTGTGTGGTTTGGTGTGTGTGTTCTAAAAACAAAGTTCATTTTTTTTGACAAGTGGCTCCTGAATTGTGCCCAGCCAGACTGCGGCAATGATACATCTTAACATTTTCACCAAACTAAGAAAAACTCAAGCTATATAAATTTATTTTCCTAAAGATGAGGAAATATAAAAATTCAGGGCATTTCTTCTTTCTCTCTCTCTCTTTCTTTCTTTCTTTCATTTGTTCTCTCTCTCTCTCTCTCTCTCTCTCTCATTCTTTCTTTCTTTTCTCTTTTTGGTACTAGGGATTGAACCCAGGGTGCTTAACCACTGAGCCACATCCCCAGCCCTTTTCATTTTTTATTTTGAGGCAGGGTCTCACTAAGTTGCATGAGGCTTCATTAAATTGCTGAGGCTGGCTTTGAACCTGAAATCCTCCTGCCTAAGCCTCCAGATCCTCTGGGATAACAGTCATGTGCCACTGCGCCTGGCTCTAGGGCATTTCTTACAAGTGACTTTTTTGTTATTCATCTGCCTAAATAGATATACTCCGTGATGTTCCAGGTGATGCTTAGGGAAGCTACACTGAATATCACTGTTGACCTCTTACCAAAGATGCCAAACTGCTAATTTGATAGACAGCTTCCTAAATGGGATATATTCTATTGACTTGACCAAGAACAGAGTCAAACAAAGAACTATGGCCGAAATAGACTCAATACACATATTTTGGCGTTAGCAAAGGGCTGCTGGATTTATTCTTTTACTTAGCAAACGCTGAGCTCACATCGAGTTCAAAGGACCCAACAAAACCAAACGTAGCACCAAGATTAAAAAGTCACCCTGTTTCTTTGCACTCACACATAAGGAACTTTCTTCTCCTTTGGCCATATACCATGAGACAGTGGCCCGAGAAGTTACTCTAAGAGAAAATATTTGATGTTCACAACTTCTAACACTGAAGAGGGAAGATCTGCCCAGCAACTCACAAATCAGGAAACACTTGACAGAAAAATATGCTTGGGCAGCATTGCTTGTTGCATTCTTTAAAAGGAAAATTGAAAACATGGGATCACAAGGGTCAGGCAGTTATTATTGGAATCCGGCTCTTATAAAACGTAATACATACCATTTCTCTCAACTAAATTGCATTACTTTGTCCAAGTCACCCGATGGGGCCCGGGATAAGGTGTCTTTCTGATGTAGATAACCATGTAGGCTTCCAGAAGCACATCCACTTAAAAGTAGGGCCTCGAAGAACACCAACAGTGACAGAAAAATGATATTTTTCTGTAACCTCAGCATCACAGAGAATAGTTCCCCAAGAAATAGTTGACCAAAAAAAGGAAAACTTTATTATTAAACACATAGAGTGCTATTCAGCAAAATCTGTTGCTGAGGGCAATTTCCAAAACTGGGCCTTCTGGAGAGCCTCCTTTGGAACCAGGCTTTTAGGAAACTAGAAACATTCTACAGATAAAGGTATTGTTATGACTTATTTGTGTGTAAAGAAGAGGAAAAATTTTGAATACCAAATAAACAGCAACTATCAAAGAAGTGGAGAGAAGGACACAATAAAGAACAAACTGAGCTATAGTTTCACATGAGCTTGCAATTTGAACATTTTTAAAATTTATTTTAAAAAATGTTCTTTTTAGATATACAGGACAGTAGAGTGTATTTTGACATATTATACATACACAGAGTCTAACCTTTTCATTAGGATCCCATTCTTGCCGTTGGACAGGATGTACATTCATATATAAACATAGGAAAGTTCGTCTGATTCATTCTACTCTTTACCATTCCCACCCCCTCACCCTTCCCTTCATTTCCCTTTGTCTAATCCAATGAATTTCTGTTCTTCCCTCCCTATTCTCCTTATTGTATGTTAGCATCTACATATCAGAAAGAGCATGTGGCCTTTGGTTTAGGGGGACTGGCTTATTTCACTTGGCATGATAGTCTTTAGTTACATCCATTTACTGACAAATGCCATAATTTCATTCTTCTTTATGGCTGAGTAATATTTCATTGTGTATGTATGTCACATTTTCTTTATCCATTCATTGTTAGAGAGCATCTAGGTTGGTTCCTAGCTTAGCTATTGTAACTTGTCCTGCTATGAACATTGATGTGGCTGCATCATTATAGTATGCTGATTTTAAGTCCTTTGGGGATATACTGAGAGGTGGGATAACCAGGTCAAGTTTCTGAGGAATCTCCACACTGCTTTCCAGAGTGGTTATCACTCATACATTGCAGTCCCACCAGCAACGTATGAGTGATAAGAGAACATTTTCCCCCACATCCTCACCAACATATATTGTTTAATACATAGTTTAACAATGTTTCTAAGGTCAGCTAGTTGCAAAATTCTGCAGATCTCATAGTTGACCTATGTAGGCTTTTAACAAAGTGTTACTTGGATGCCCTAATTCAGAAAACATCTAATGTTATGCTGGTGTTGAGAAGCTAATGGCCAGAAACAGGAACTGAGTCTAGACTCTGGAATAGAACGCTATTATTGTAGAATCTTGAATGAAGAACATGTCTCAATGTTTCTGCCTGATCCCAAACGATATTCCTCCTAAATGTACAGCCATCAAAAATGAAAAGGGGGCATGGTATATACATTCATGGTGGCCACATGTTTCAAGAGAGAAGAAAAGATGGATGTGGAGACAAGGAAAATCTATTTAGAAACCCATTTTAACCAGGCATGATGGTGCACACCTGTAATCTCAGCAGCTCAGGAAGCTGAGGCAGTAGGATCTCAGGTTGGAGGCCAGCCTCAAAAATTTAGCAAGGCCCTAACCAACTTATCAAGACCCTGTCTCAAAATAAAAAATCAAAAAGGCTGGGAATGTGGCTCAAAAGAAAGAAAGATGAAAGAAAGAAAGAAAGAAAGAAAGAAAGAAAGAAAGAAAGAAAGAAAGAAAGAAAGAAAGAAGGAAGGAAGGAAAGAAACTAACTCACTTTATTTCTAGAAATCATCTAGAATTTCACAACTCAAAAGCAAAAGTTAGAAAAGGGATACCCATTTGGAAGAAGGTAAAATTTTCTCCTTTTCAAAGCAGAACCAGGTTACCCATCCCTCTCCCCTCTAATAGGTCTCATACATCTCTTACCTCTCTCCATGTTGAAAATGAAGCCCAACCTCTTTCCAACAACAGCGTCTGCTTAGATCCCATTCCCACCTGGGTTTACATGGTCTTTTAATGTTTCATCCTCAGAGTCAGACATCCAGTAAACAGGTAACAAGCACCTGTGAGCGTGGATGCCCTAGACCTGTAGGTAATCTGAAAGTAACGAAGTGACTCTGGGGATAAGAATATGAGCTAATTTCCTGTATGTGAAATCCCCAGTGGCCACTCAGACAAACTTAAATTCTTCCTGAGCAGCAGGGATCCCTGAAAATCTGCTCCCCGGAGGGCTCTGTTGCAACCCCCTGTGTCTCTAGAACAAATCTCACCTTTGTTCATATCCCCACCCAAAGGCAACTGGAAAGCTAAAGCCTAAAAATCTCCATTAGAATCACCCAAGGAGCAAACCTCAGGACCCTCTCTTCAAACCTAGGGAGAGTGGAGCCCTGGGTTTGCCCAGATTGAAGAAGAGTCCATGGGATCACCGAGCACGCCACAGAATGCTCCCCAGCCTCATCCTTCACATCCACATGTGCCCTTTGAACTCAGGACACTTTCAGCAGTCCAGCTGTGGTCCAGGTGTTATTTGCGGTTCAAGTGACTACAAAAGAAACAGCTCAACTTTGGCAAAGGTCTAGACAGAGCTGTAATGATCTCAGAATGACATTTGCTCAGTGTGGCCAGTAGTGTGGTAGCAGGATGTTTTGGTGAGTGCCTACTATGTGCAAAGCACATAGTAGGTGATTTCATGAGTCTCTTTTCAATTTTTTCAACCTGCAAAAAAAAAAAATCCCTGTTATTCCCCCATTTTACAAATGAAAAAATGGAGGCCCAAAGGGGATGCATGATTTATTTGTTCAGTGTCACAGAGCTGGGAAATCAGAACCAGACCCTGCTGACTCCAAAGCCTTTATTTCCTTTCCCACTGACCCGTTCCCCACCTAAAAGCACCAAAGGAAATATTCTTAATTTCTTCAAGATTATTTGTCATTTATCGGCGTGGTCCCTAAAAGACCCCTGCTGAAATGTATAGGGGGGTGGGCAAATAAGGAAGATGATCGTATTTTATACATTTGTCTCTGACATATTGACCAGATTCCCCAGTGACATATTTAAGATGCCATTGACACTTCTATGAGATGATTGGAAATTGTGTGCCATTCTCTGGCTTGAAACATTTAACTCACCCAAGTGAATGAGATGTGATAAAATGACATTCAAAATGGAGTTTGAGGAGGTTCCGTGTGAGCATCAAAGACATAACCCATAATAGGGCACAGGATTGGAAATGTCCCCCCTAACACCCATCTGTCTACAGTGCTATTTTTAATCTCTTTACCCAGCAGCAGAAAAAAAAATGGAAGTCACTTCAGGTAGCAGGGGGGTAAGAGAAAAAACTGATAAAGGAGAAAATACTGTCACAAGAGACCAGGCTTTTTAATTGGTTTCATCTCTTGAATCCTCCAGGCCAATATTTTGAGCAAGAGGAAAAAACAAAATCACCACCCACGCAGGCGATTCCATCCAACCTCCCACCCTGTGAAGGAACACTCCAGATAAGCCAAGACACCTACACAAACAGCTCATATCTTTATTTAGAAACTCTCATCCCACTGTAGGGAGAGAGTTCCTAATCAAGACAGCAAGTGGCTTCAGCAGAGATGAAACTGTCAAACAGAAAGAGAAATCACACAATTAAGAGAGACTCGGATCCCAGCTCCTCAGGCTCTCGTTGTTTCTAGGAGTGGGCAAGAGAGCCCCCTGACCACCTCCCCAATAGGCCCTCCTCATCCAATCTAAAATTTAAAAAAATGCAAAACACCCTCAGTTCAGCCCAGGGGCCCATGGATGCTACATAAAGGTGACGGGGATCCAAGAACTTCCAGCATTTTCCGACACTGTTAATGATGTGAACTTTGTTCCATCTAGAATGTCTCATCCTGGCCTCGTAGGAATCGCAAGGTAACCAGAAAAATGGCAAAAAGTGCTTCTGCCTCCAAGAAAGCATAAAACAAATAATGCCTGGCGCTCCATTTATTTGAAGTCCCAGCCATGCTACATTATACTTAATGGACTTTGCCCGTCTCCATTCTGGCAGGGCTGAATTGGAACAAAGAAGGAGTTACAGTGAAGAATCTGTGCAGCTATTTCTGGGGACCCAAGCGGGCTGACGGCAGCAGGCCAAATGGTGTCTCTTAAGATGAACGGTCCCATCTTGAATGTCTCTACCATATGCTGTACCATAATGTCTCTTCAATGAGATGGATTAAGGGTTCCAGTCTGCCACCAACAGCCAAAGGACATCCACTGATAATCACATATTTTGTTCTACGGACAGATAACAGCAGCCCACAAATGAGATGCGCCTCCTCTCACGCACACAGTTACATGAAATCAATACTTAATTACAGCAGGCCTGCATGTGTCCGTGGTGGTCGGGTCTGGTGAGGAGTCGCACAAAGTTCCTCCAGTGAGTTAATGAGACTCAGAAGGGTTGGGGCATGCCGGCAAGATGGTGGCCCCTTACTAATCTCTTTCTGAGTTTTAGAGTTAATGAATCCCCGTGTGAGCACTAGGTTTGGATTGGGGGGAAGCTATGAGCAACACCTAATGATGCCATTGAGGGGAAGGGGCTGCCCCAGGGAGCGGTTTCTGGAATGCTCTTCAGATCTCAGCATTCCCTGGTGGACACGCAAAACCTCCTGATACAGACCCTGGGAGAAGTGGGCAGCATCCCCGGCTTAAAAAAACCAGAACCTTCCACAGGAGGGTTAAGATGAAATGTGCACTAAAGTATCCAAGCCTTTCTGGGTTTCTGCTTATAAAATTGCTAAACAGGATGCATCCAGGAGCATCCCAAAGGAAAACTATCGAAAGAACTGAAAACATGCAATAGGGTGCCGTGGTCATGGATCCCAGCCCTCCTGTCCCCAGAAGCTGCAAAATACCTTGCAGTTCAAGCTACTTGTCCATAAAACAGGGATGACCTTCATTCTGACTAAACCAGAGGGCCACCGTGAGAAAGATCAGAGAGGCAGAAAGTGCTTTGTGAACTAGGAGCTTCCAGACCCCCCTTAAGAGATTATTATTTTATTATTTTATTTTAGAAGTGATAGGACCTGGGGATTGCAATCTCATGAATAGTCGAAAAGAAGTGATAGCTCCATTTGTTAAGTTCTCAAAGCAATGTTAGGCAAGGTCACCCTGGGACACACACACACACACACACACACACACACAAGAAAAGAGGGGAATGAACTTGGAGAAAAGATTCCAACCAAAGCCAAGGATATAGGCAGAGGGAAATCCTGCCTTCATTTATCTATGCCACATTCGGGAGACTATGCCAAAGAGCGTTCTACCTCCAGGATGTATGTTCTTGCAAGAGATTTTTCATTGTCCTTCAAAAAAAAATTTTTTTTCACTTTATTTTATATAGTCACTCCTTTTTGGAATATATTTCTTTGCTTTTATCAAATACAAAGTTCTATGGGTTTATTTGTTCAAGAAAATATACTGAATCATTCCTTGAAAAAAAATAAATGAATTGAAGAACCCTAAAGATATTTTTAGAAATAATATTAAAGATATGATAGGGAAAGAGAATGAAAGAAAACAAGAAGAGTCTCCCTCACAGGATAGCGGAGGGGTATGGCCTTCAAAGGAGGGGTGGGGCTGCTTGCAGAAGAGAACCCAGCTCTGTAGCTAGGCTGGCCTCACCACTGGCCAGCTGTGTGACTTGGGGTGGGTGACGAGACTTCCTGGGGTCTCCATTGCTTCATCAGCAAGATGGCACACGAAGACTTCAAAGGCTTGTTACAGGACTCCTTGGGCCAAGGCTAGCAGAGGGGAAGCCTGCACCCTTCCACACACTTCCAAAATGTTCTCTACCCACCTTCTGACTATGCCTGAGCTAGCAAGAAGCCCTCCTTGAAACCAATCACTGAAACCTCCCTTAATCCTAAGTTTGCTACTGTGACTTGTATCACTCATCACCTCTGCAAAAGCCGAGAGACGTTTCACAACTGAGAAATCAGCCCTGCACAGAAATGAAAACTCTTCATTCAATTCACAATGGGTGTGTGTGAAAGCAAGAGGGAGTTGTCAGACAGGAGTGCCCCAGTTTACTAAAACCAGAACCTTCTACAGGAAGGTTAAGATGAAATGTGCACTAATGTAGCCAGGCCTTTCTGGGTTTCCCCTTATAAAATTGCTAAACAGGATACATTAGGTAATTGATATATTACTAATTTAAACCATATAGTACTCCAGCAAGTTGGGGCATTGTAGATGGTACAGATATTGCAGCCCTTATGAAATTGCAAAGCTACCATGTTTAATGCAGATATGAACTACAAGAATTCAAAATGATGTGACTTAGGATAGGTTGAACCTCTCTTTATGGACAAAATTGAAAATAAAGCAACCTATACCCACCAGATTCAAAGTTTGTTGACAATCACCTACTTTAAACTCAGGGGGAAGCCCAGCAAACTAAAAGCTGAGTTTAGGGTAGAGTCACATTGGGAACATTGATTTTAACTGTTAAATGAAACTCCCTTCTATTTTTGTCAGTATTTATCTTGATATATATGAATTTTGAATATGCAAGGACTTTAGGGATATATTCTTCAAATACAGTTCCACCTCTCTGTGTTTGATTATCATTTATCATTTAGGAACTAAATTTTAAACAGATGCCTAAGGCCGAAGGACTGCTGGGAACCAGCAACATGGAATGGTATATTAGTCAGGGTTCTCTGGAGGAACAGAAATAACAGGAGATATACATATAGCTATGATTACAAGAAGGGGATTTATTAGGTTGGCTTACACAGTCAGAAGCTGGATAGTCCATAATGGCCATCTGCAGGCTGGAGAGCTGGAGGAACAAGTAGCTGCCTGTTCCAAGATGCTTGGCTCAGAACAAGAAGGATCAATGACACTACCCCAGTCTGGGACCAAAGGCTTCTGGAAACTCCCTGGAGAATCACTGGTGCAGACTGAAGGAACTGACACCCTCAGGCATTTACAGCAGAAATCAAGAACCCATTCAAAAAGAAACAAGCCTGCATCTCCTGCATCTGTCACTTCTTTGTTCTTCCAATATTTGTTCCATCCAAGCCTCCAACCTATTGGACAGTGCTGCCCACACTTAAGAAGGGTCTCCACTTCAGTTCGCTATTGCACATTCAATCATTTCTAATCACACCCTCATTGACACACCCAGAAGCCTCTTAATCTTAGCCATCTCTTAATCCAATCAAGTTGACAATTCAGATTCACTATTACAAACGGATGGTTTTCCAAAGAAGAAAGAGATTTTGCTTTACAAGTTACAGCCTACACCTGGAGGATACTTAGTCATTTTACCCATCTAATTTGTCAAGGACACACATTTATGAAGTGACATTGGTCTCAGTATCTAGAGCAGGCTCAGGATCTCAGACATGCTGCTGGGGCTTTGTGTGTCTCTCTCTTTAGGCTACTGTAGTCACTAACTTGAGGGTTCTCAAACTCACAGGAACATTCAGGAACTGCTCTTGAAATATTTTCACATGCATTAATGCAGATGTGTCCTTAATAACTCTGTGAGGTAGCAAGATGGGGAAACAAAAATGCAAAGAGAATACGAGGGTTGCACAAAGTCACAAAACTGAGCAGTCTGAGAACCAGGTCTTCAGCCTCCATGCCAGGAGGTCACTATCAAGCCAATGTGAGCTTGCACTTTGGAAACAGTCTGAGAGGAGAAGGTAGGCTCTCCATTCAGGGTCATAGTCATCTTCACACCGTGGACTGGGTGCTTGCTGTTTGGAGTTTCTCCATGTTCATCCTTTTAAAGACACCCCTGCCCTATTCATCAGTAGGACAGCTGAAGGAAGTGTCCTATTCTCTCCTTCCAAGGTTGAGCATATGAGCGGATAATTCAACTATATGATTCTTTTCTGGAATCTCAGTGTCAACCAATGAAAGAACAGAAAGAAAATGGTTGGGTCTCATTCAGGAAGCCACAAACTCTAAGGATGTTCCAAAATAATTCTTACTAACTAGAAGAATTCTTACTAACAAAATAATTCTTACTAACTTACTAAACTTCTCAAAGTTGATTTTTTTTTTTATGGTTTCCCACTGATTCTGTAAGCAATCCTAACCCAACCAATTCCTGTTTGGTTAAATTAGCCAATTGGTTACTTGTAAGCAAAGAAACTGGCTTAGAACCCAATTATGTCTGTATCTTTGCATATACACTGGGGCCCAAAGTATAAGAGAAGTGAGAGTTTCAGTGTGTGACCTCATGTGTGTGTACATCATGCATGTACACAGGTGTAAGCTTGCTGTCTCAAAAGCATAAGCCTCATGCACAGAAAATGACTGTGCATATATTATTTCTAATATATGATATCTTCTGGTTATTGAAAATACTGGGCTAATTTTTTTATGACCTAAATGGGAGCTTAAGAGAGCTCTTGCTGGAAGAGAAATTTAGCTTCATCTAATGTGTTTTTTCTTACTATTTTATGCCATGTTTCATTATTCTGCTTTTTCTTGTTTATAACTAAAAATCAAAACAATATATTTGTGTGATAATTGGGTTGTATGCTTTTTTTTTTTTTTTTGAGATGGAATATCATTCCAAACTACCACCAGGCTTCTGATAATGTACCTGGCCTGCCGTGTGTGTGTGTGTGTGTGTGTGTGTGTGTGTGTGTGTTTTGAAAATATTCCCTTTGTCTTTGAGAAAGTTGAAGCAGTTACCCAGAAGTTGTGGATGAGGAATCCCCAAGATATCTATCAAACTTAAATTGACTTTATCACATTTCTTCACTCCATAGCTTATTTCTTTGATGGCATGCTTTTGCCCATGATCCCAGTAATTCCAAAGCAATGACATTTCCAAGAAAAGAAATGCAATAAGCAAAGTAAATTCATAAAGCAGGGCTCTGAATGCATTTCTACCATCTTGGGTTTGATGTTTGATCCTAGAAGATGTACACAGAGATGCGGGGAGATCATTTATAATCTTTAGTCTGATGACAGCAATGATGCTGAAAGGTGCCCTCCCATGTCTGGAGATACTTGCTCAATCCTTTGTAATTAAAAAAAATGTATTTGGGTATCAACATATGCACAGCAGGATGCCGTCCCTCTCAAGTTTATGATCATGTGGCTAGAGGATTTCAGGCTGGACATGGGCTGAAGTACCTAGATCCCATAAAGATAATCATATTGATAAACTGCTTCCCCAAGTTTATTGTTAAGGATTTTGCCTGAATTTGGATGGATTTATGTGTCTTTGCTGACACTGAACATTTCTAGAAATATCATAGATAAACTGGGGTTACAGAAGAAAGGGAGGAGAGAGGAAAACAGGAACAAAAGGAAGGAAAGATATATTGTTCTCTACTTCCACTTATATAGGCTAATTACTTATCTCTAGATTTATCGATATTGGAAAAATGTCAATCCTAGACTTCCCCATTACTTGGCTCCTATCATATTCTCTCCTTTGATTTATCAATTATATATTTTCTTTTCAGAATGTGCAAACACATGTTTATATTATTTCATTTAAAAAGTATCCTTAGGAAGGAAAGTACCAGGCTTTGTGCAGGATAGGCTTTATCAGACAGCCCAGTAGAGATGGATTTTTTAAACAAATTTGGTTTGAGGGGAATTATCTATGCTGATCTTCCCTCTCATTAATGCAAATATTTAAAATTTAACTCTATGCACAAAATACACTTTTGTCAAAGAGGCATGCAGACTTAATTAAGAATTTAACTGTGAATGTTACTGTAAAAGAATTATAATTGCATCTAATGTGAAAGATTTTAATTTTTCCCCTGTCTAATTTATTCATAATTGAGGTAAAATTATGATAATCAGGTATTATATGCCAGGTTACACAAATGAATGGTAGGAACATCAAGTTTTAAAAAATGATCATCTACTCCAGCTTTTCATTCTATCAAATTTGGGGAAAGTTTAGGTTATACATATTGATGAGGCTTTATTACTATTTCAATTCGCCAACTAATCATCCGTCCAACACCCATTCTGAAAATACAGCTCTGCATTCAGGCTACCCAGGTACTACCAGTGAGTCCATCAATGGAATGCATTCTTATTCCTATGAAATCCATAAATTTCCCAGCAGGGATCTAGGCTGGCAACTCCATCTCTCGGGAAGTCTTCCTACTCTCCCATGACCTGGATTTGGGAACCCTTTTGCATGTTCCCATAGTAAGATGTCTGGCCTCTGCAAAGAAAGAATTCAACCTACAATAGTAAATGCTTGTTTCTCATAGTAGATGGTGAATTCAGAATACAATGACCATGTCTCCTGCCTGCTATGGTACCCACCAAAATGTTCATTGGAAGACATCTTTAAATGAGTGGATGTAACAATAGAATAAATACTGAGCATGTGTTAAATGTTCTCTTTCTGGGGATATGATGATACGCAAGGTAAGAACCCAGAGTCTTTATGAAGCTTACATCCTACTGAAGGGGATGCTCTTCTCTCTTATGATAAGATCCCAAGATTTGAGTATGGGTTTCTTATATGCGTATTTTGATTTTGAAATTTCCTTGTTGGCTGCTTTGTTGATTGGTTGAGGTCATTTTGCTCAATGGTTCTCTAGTGGGGTGTTTTCTACCAGGTCAGACAAGGATAAGGGATTATTCCTGCTTTTCCCATGTCATTTTTTCTTGTGACTCATTCTCCGTTGAGAACCTCCCAGGAAAGAGAAGTGACTGGGCTAAGGCAGGATCTGGCATTTCCAGTGTTTCTGATCAAGTTACTCTCTCATAGCAGTCACCATTAGTCAACCCACCCCCATTTGAGCAATCCACCCTAACCTAATTCTCTGAGTCCCTGTCTTGTTAATCCATTTCATATCATTAAGTTGGGTCATATGAAAAATGCTGATTATCGACATGTGCCTACATTACATATGAACTAATATTCCTATCTTGTTACATTTGCACTTATTTCTCACAGCTTTATCTATTGCTTGCAATAATAATCTTTATGATTCACCTACCTCCAGTTTATTTTCTATACCAGAGGCAGAATTAGCCTTTATAAAATAGGGGTATTAGACCACCACTCCCCGACTCAAAGTTCTGCAAAGACTCTCCATCACACTCGGAAAGTCCTTACCACATTCCCAGAGGCCTTTCATGATCTGAATCCAGTCTCACCCTTGAGTCTCTTCTTCCCATTCCCTTGAACTGACCTTGCATCTCTCAGAATATGCTCAGCCTGTGGCCATCTTAGGGACCCTTAAGCTCTTAAAACCCTTTTTATCAGATTGCTATATGAACATTTAATTATAAATCCCTTTCCTTATTACTTCAAACAGAAGTCACTACAACACTGTGTTTTCTAACTTTATTTTTCTTCCAAATCACTTGCCTTAGGTGTTCATTTGCTTATTGTCTGTCTTTCCTCCTGAATGTAGACTCAACTAGTGAAGCTCTTGGTTTTAGTTATTCTCTACCCTAGGGATTGAAGCACTGTCCGACACATAGTAGGTACCCACAAATTTCTGTTGAATGAATGAATGAATGAAGAAATGAAGAAAATATACATTTCCTTGCTGACAAACTGCCCAACTAGCTGTCCTTTAGAGAATCACCTCCTCCTGAGTTATTAGTACTGAGTTCTCCCACATCAACCCAAGTAAAGACCTTGCAAG
This sequence comes from Spermophilus citellus, assembly GCF_964194105.1. Lineage (NCBI taxonomy): Eukaryota > Metazoa > Chordata > Mammalia > Rodentia > Sciuridae > Spermophilus > Spermophilus citellus. Next base: position 52,761,111 of record NC_138184.1, on the reverse strand, counting down.
CACTAATAGTTGTGTACACTTGCACAGTCCAATATGGCAGCCATGAGCTGCACATTGGTACTGAGCCCTTGAAATGTAACTAATTCTAATTAAGATGTGCTCAAAATGTGATATACACATCAGATTTCGAAACCTTAGCATGAAAAACAGAATGTAACATATCTCATTGAGATTTTTTATTGCATGTTAAAACAATAATAATTTGGATATATTCAGTTAAATAAAATGTGATTAAAATTAATTTCATCTTTTTATCTTTTTTAAAATAACTATCCAGGAAATTTGAGATGATACAAGAGTTTGCACTTGTGGCTTGACTTATATCTCCATGGGTCAGCTCTAGACTAGGACTCGTCTCTATGAAAACAAAGTATAAAGGGATTTGAGTCATATGATTGGAATTCTGGACTTTTCGTTGCTAGCCACAAGGTTGAGCAGATCTAAGTTTTATGAACCTCATTTGCTTGTTCATTTCATGTGTGCAATAGAAGTTACATTGGAAGATGGTTGTGAGAAATTATGAAATGACAGATATATAAAAAGGGCTGATATATCCAAGGCATGCAGAACATTCTGCTTTTTCCCTTCTCTCACTGAGGCTAAAGTCCTGCCACCCAGACATGGCACCCTTTCTGTCAATTCCCCCATACTTACACCTGGCCAGGCCAGTCTGTGTTCAGAGCACTGGTAGAAATGAAGCATCTGTATAGTCATTTCACAAGGATGTTGGAGCATCTGCTCTGTACAAGGAATTGTGCGGGGCCAGGTATGGTGGTGAATGCCTGTAACCCCAGAGGCTCAGGAGGCTGAGGCAGGAGGATCATGAGTTCAAAGCCAGCCTCAGCAAGGTGCTAAGCAAAACAGTGAGACCCTGTCTCAAAATAAAATACAAAATAGGGCTGGGGATGTGGCTCAGTGGCCAAGTGCCTCTGAGTTCAATCCCTGGTATCAAAAAATAAATTAAAAAAAAAAGGAGTTGTGCTGGACTGGAAGTAGAGAACAAGATTTTCAAAACTCTAGACAAAGTGAGGAAGAAGGGGCCTTGCCGTGTCCATGTGGGAGTCAGACCTGACCCCACACCTGTGCATTGTCCCATTCTCCTCCAGGGCCAAAAAGGAGAGTGTTCTGCCAATTCTCTGTCCCTCAGTCATGGCCTGTTGGCAGGTAGGGCCTGCCCATCGCAGGCCTGTGTGGCTCTGAAAGCTGTGCCCCAGAATCTGCTTGAGAGCAAAATACACAAACCAACAAGCTCTGGCAACCAATCATGCATGGTTTCTCAGCCCTCAACCTGACAGTATAGGGTAACTCCAGGAATTTGGGGGGTTTTTTGATACCAAAGATTGAACCCAGGGGCACTCAACCACTGAGACACATCCCCAACCCCTTTGCTCCCCCTTTAAAAATTTTTTTTTTATTTAGAGACAAGGTCTTGCAAAGTTGTATAGGGCCTTGCTAAATTGCTGAGGTTGGCTTTGAACTCCTGATCCTCCTGCTCCTCCAGAGCCTGGGATTATAGGCATAACCCACTGGGCCAGGGATTTGCATTTTTAAAAACTCCAACAGGAGATCCTGATGCATACACAACCAGGATTAAGAACACTGGGAAGGGTGTTCACAAGTCTTATGTTAGCATTTTCACCTCCAGGCAAACCATAAAGCCTCCCAGAATTTCAGATGCCTTGTCTGTTCTGGTACCTATAAAGAAGGAAGATGTCAGAATTGAATGATGTAAGGTTTGGGAAAGCATTACATATCCACATATGGTAGCAATTTAAGTGTCATTAAGAAACGAAAGGGGGGAACAGTGGTATAAAAGAGAGCCTCTTGGACACACTTTCCTATTTTCTGTGGCATATTTTCCTTCAAATTTTGAGCCATCCATCTTTTTTCTTTTTTTAATTTGATAGAAAATTGTAGATTCATGCCGCAGTCTTGGCTGGGCACAGAATCACGAGCCAATCAAGCAGGAACAAAACTTTATTTTGAAAAAGCCGCTAACACTCTCAGCGCCAGCAAGTCAAAAACCGGTCCTCCCACGAGGGTGTCCGACCGGAACCGCGCGCCGACCGGAACCCCCCCCGTCTCCTCCCACCTCCTCCGGAATTCCCTCCTACTATCCTTCCCCAACCAATGGGAACTCTCCAGCAGTCCCGTAAAGTCCCGTAACTTGAGTCCGGTAGCAGGCCAAGGTGAACAGCGGGAGTCCAGTTTGCATATGAATGTAAATTTTAACATAATCATCTCAGTGGCTAGCTGGCGTCACTTTACAACCAAAGGTGCCATACATCGTATATATGCTTGTGGCTCCTAGCATCTGCCCCCTTCTGTTTAATTAAGCAACAAGCAATGTGGCTAGGGACCGTGCCTGGTAGGTTGTCCAATTTAACATATGGTTCTTACCCGTCATGGGAGAACTGACCTTTAGGCGTCAGCTTCCTGTCTTAGGTTGAATCCACTGTAATCAGAGCAACCCGTCGCTGACTACCGGTCCAGCATTCAGCCATGCTTGTGGATAGGCCTATGCACCAGTGGGGGGGTGAGGTTCTTGCCTCACCTCTGTTGGCCCCCAAATTTAGCCTTGGTGCCAGTGGGGGGGTGAGGTTCTTTGCCTCACCTCTGTTGGCCCCCAAATTTAGACCATCACTAGTAGAAGGGAGGAGGATACAGAAATGCCACGACACCAAGCCAATTGACGGCTCCTTTGGAAAAATTGCGTCACTGGTGACACCATCAGCAAAGATATGCCAGTATTACCACAATAAACATGGGGTGAGCTGGCAAGGAAATTGCATCACTGGTGACACCATCAGCAAAAATATGCCAGCAGTACCACAATTCGGTGCACCAGATGATATTTCACAATGTATGCAACTGATATATAGTCCAGGCAAGTTCTGCAAGCAGTTCAAATTGGAGGAGTCTATCAATATGTCCATATCCTCCCAAAGTAAATCAAGTCCTTGATAGCATTACTTGTTGAGTTATATTCATTGATGCATCAGTTTATACAGTTTACTGTGATAGCTATCATAGAAGCTGTAGTTTGGTTTTATCTCAGTCTTCACTGGAATTGGGATGGAGATGGAAATTCTGGCAATGATGGTAAAGAGACATTATCCTGAACAGAATTATTAAATATAATAAAAAGAAAAGGTGAAAGTAAACAAACAGATCTGTTAAACTCCTTTAAAAACAATCCTTAACAGCCGTTTACCAAATTTAAATTAGTAAACAAACAGATCTGTTAACCATCTTTAACAACAATCATAAACAGCTGTTCACCTAATTTAAATTAAACCATATAAATCACGTGAATAAAGAAAAAATTCGGATCCATTTTTTCATGAGCGCTCCTCATATAAGAAATATGGACATACACACATACAGACATACAACACAAAACAGAAGTGTGCACACAACATACAACACATAAGACAATAGTAAATAAAGGCCTTGTAACTATACTTAGGTGAAATCTCCATTGCAATGTTTAAAAACTCCACAGTCAAAAAAAAAAAATAAATAAATAAATAAATAAATAAATAAATAAATAAAAAATAAAACACAGTCAAAAAATAAAACTGATCAGAAAAACATTAACCTAGGTTTGTATGAGCTCAAAAATAAAATAGAACTTTATGATGTGGAAAAATGCAATAATAAAATAGATACTGAAAAAAAAAACCTTGGTTAATCACTGTCGCAGATGTAAGAATAGCCAAGCTGGAGCTCTGGATGTCAGCTGTTATGGATTTGAGTCAAATCATCTTCTTTTTCTGTAGAAATTGTTTTAGTTAATCTCTCTGGAATCCAAATCGGTTGCTGTTCATCCTGTGGGAAAACACAGACAGCGCCCCGATTCCAGACTATCACTGGATCCGGGCCTTTCCATTGTCCTGTTAGAATATCTTTCCAAAGTACCTTAGGCTTATGTACATTTTTGGGGTACAAATGTCTTTCCGCAGCACTAAGTCCCGATGAATCTAAATTTAAAAAGTTTAGAGTAAAAAGGGTTATTTTAAGTTTATCTTTGGGGGATATATACCCCTTTCCAATTCCCTCCTTTTGTTTTAATAAGTACATTTTAATAGTTTGATGAGCTCTTTCAACTATGCCTTGTCCTTGTGGATTGTATGGAATTCCTGTTATGTGAGTAATACCAAATGATGAGCAAAATTGTTTAAAAGAGGAGGAAGTATAACCAGGACCGTTGTCCGTTTTTAACTGTTTTGGAACGCCCACAGTGGCAAAATTTTGTAAGCAATGAGCTATAACATCTTTAGTTTTTTCTCCGGCATGAAGGGAGCCCATCAAAAATCCGGAAGAGGTATCAACTGTAACATGTAAATATTTTAATTTTCCAAATTCTGGCAAGTGTGTGACGTCCATCTGCCAAATATGGTTAGGTATTAGTCCTCTAGGATTGACTCCAAGATTAACTTGTGGTAAAAATGTCACACAATTTTGACATTGTTTTATTATATGTCTGGCCTGTTCTTTAGTTATTTTAAAACGCTTTTGTAAAGTATTAGCATTGACATGGAACCTTTTATGAAAATTTATAGCTTCTTCTATTGTGGAGAAAATATGTATGTCATGTGTAGATTTATCTGCTAGTTCATTGCCCATACTAAGGGCTCCAGGCAATCCTGTATGTGCCCTGATATGACCTATGAAGAATGGATCTTTTCGGTCCCAGATTAGACTTTGTATAGCGGAAAACAAAGAGAAAACAGTAGAGGAAGGGGAAATCCTACCAGCATCTTCAAGGGAATTAATAGCATTAACTACATACTGACTATCAGAAAATAAATTAAATACAGAATCTTTAAACATCATAAAAGCTTGTAATACTGCATTAAGCTCTACCTTTTGAGCTGATTGTTTGGGTACTAAAAATGTAAAAGTTTGATCAGGAGTAACTACTGCTGCTGTACCATTGTTTGACCCATCAGTGAATATATTTGGAGCATTTATGATAGGGGTTTTTCTTGTCATTTTTGGAAAAACTACAGGATGCTTAGACCAAAAAGACAACAAAGGATTAGATGGTAAGTGATTATCAAATGAAACACTAGTTTTACACAGGATTATTGCCCAAGTATTTAACTCATTAGCTAACTCATCAATTTGATCCATAGTATATGGAGTAATAATTTTATTGGGAGAAATCCCAAACACTCCCTTAGCTGCTTTTATTCCTTTGAGTATTAATTGTCCTACAGCCTCAGGATATCTAGTAAGAATAGTGTTAGGGGAATAAGATAAATGTATCCACAATAATGGACCTTCTTGCCAAAATACTCCTGTAGGAATATTTTTTGTTGGTAGTACAATAAATAATAAAGGCAAACTTATATCAATTCTATCCAAATGCATATTTTCCATATATGTTTCAATGATTTTTAATACTTTTCTTGCTTCAGGCGTTAACATGCGGGGTGAATTTGGATCTGATGGACCTTTTAGAATATCAAATAAAGGTCCTAACTCTCCTGTTGGTATGCCTAGATAAGGCCTTATCCAATTTATGTCTCCCAATAACTTTTGAAAGTCATTAAGTGATTTGAGTTGATCTACTCGTATTTGAATTTTTGGTGGACGGACCATGGTTGAGGATAATAGAACTCCTAAATAATTAATTGGAAGATTTAATTGTACTTTATCTATTGCTATCTCTAGATTATAATTTTTCAATAAATTTGTAAGTGTGGCATAACATTCTAGTAATGTGTTTTTATCTTTATGTGCCAGTAACACATCATCCATATAGTGAAATATTTGTAGTTCAGGATTTTGGTTTCTAAGTGGCTGGATTGCTTTATTAACATAAATTTGACACATAGTTGGGCTGTTAGCCATCCCTTGAGGGAGTACTTTCCATTCATATCTCTGATCAGGACCTTCATGATTCAGTGCAGGGATAGTAAATACAAAATGTGGACTATCCTCGGGATGAATTGGAATTGAAAAGAAACAATCTTTAATATCTATAACTAAAACATGCCAGGTTTTTGGTAAAGCAGACAATTGAGGAATCCCTGATTGAGCAGGTCCCATAATAACCATCTCATTATTAATGGCTCTTAAATCTTGTAATAATCTCCATTTACCAGATTTCTTTTTAATGACAAAAATGGGAGTATTATAGGGGGATACGGAAGGTTGTATATGTCCTTCCGCTAACTGTTGTCTGACCAAGTCATGGGCTACTTGTATCTTTTCTTTAGTCAAGGGCCACTGAGGAACCCACACTGGTCTTTCTGATTTCCAAGTAATTTTGATTGTCTCAGTGGCCCTTTCTGAAAACCCAATTCATGTCTATTTATTTCTTGATCTATTTGAATAGGTGCTGTCATACCTTGTTCTTGTTCTCTTAATCTTTTTTCTTTCCTAAAGCCTTGTTTAGCCCTAGTAGTGGGCGCGTTAGGATTGATGTTATTTGTTAATGTCAATCCTAATTGATCTAGGACATCTCGTCCCCATAAATTTACAGGAAGATGATCCAATACATAGGGCTGTATAGTTCCTTCACATCCTTCAGGATCCCTCCAATCTAATACCATAGCACTTCTATGGGGATTTGTTGCCACTCCTAGGCCTCGAAGCGTTTGAGTGGCTTGTTGTAATGGCCAATGTTCTGGCCATTCTTGACGAGATATGATGCTGAGGTCAGCTCCTGTGTCCAGCAGCCCATTAAAGTCATGTCCTTGAATTTTTAATTTTAGCATTGGGCGAGAATCTAAATTTAAAGACAGCATAGCCCAATCTACACCTGTGGAGCCTAATCCCTTGGAACCTCTTTCTACATTACAACTGGAAAATTTATCATGCAGGCTGGGTATTATTAATAACTGTGCTATTCTATCTCCTGGTGAAATTACTGATATACCTCTTGGAGAACTAGCTATAATTTTTATTTCACCTTCATAATCGGGATCAATTACCCCAGGACTTATCATAAGTCCTTTTAGTGTAGAAGAACTGCGTCCCAATAATAAGCCTACTGTTCCCTGGGGAAGAGGTCCTTTTACTCCTGTGGGAATGATTTGAATTCCCATCTCTGGGGTTAGTACTGCTCTGGCAGAGGCGCAGATGTCCAGCCCTGCGCTCCCTCTAGTTTGTCTGATGAGGGATTTAATGGATAATGCGTCCTGGGCACTACCTTGATGGGGCTGTTGGGTTCCTCCATTGCCCCATATATTTGTGGTTTGGGGCCCCGGGGCATTGGGCCCTCTAGTCCGTTTTTTGGCAATGGAGCTTGATACCTTTCTCCACGATATCGTGGGTAAACACTTGGTCCTTGTCCGTTTTTTGATAACGGAATACCCTCTATGGTGGTTTGAGAACGGCATTCATTAGCCCAATGTCTCCCTCTACGGCATCGTGGGCAAATACCTGGTATTCTATTCCTTTGATATCCAGCTTTGTTAAACCCTCCTCTTATGGGGCAACTCCTTTTAAAATGTCCTGTTTGATTACAATTATAGCATGTTCTTGGCCTGGCATCTAAAGCCTGTTGTACTGCTGCTAAGACTTGCCCCTGTTCATTAATGTCTCTACATAATTTAATATATGTGTTTAAATCCTCATGTCTCCATGGTCTAATGACCTCTCTGCAGCAACGATTTGCTTGGTCATAAGCCAGTTGTTTTATAAATGGCATTACCTGTTCTGTATTTCCAAATATCCTAGAGGCTGACTGAATAAGTCTATCTACAAATTCAGCATAAGGTTCATTAGTTCCTTGTATTACCTTAGATAATTGACCTTGTAAGTCTCCATGCCCCTGTAAAGTTTTCCATGCCCTAACTGCATCTACAGCAATTTGTGCGTACACACCAGGGTCATATTCAATTTGTTGTCTTTGACCCTCATAAGGTCCCTTCCCCAAAAGCATGTCCATATTTCTTTGAGGGTACCCAGCTTCTGCATTTCGCCTAGCTGTCTCCATGCAAAATTCCTCATTGGCAACCTTCCATAACAAATATTGTCCTCCGTTTAGCACAGATCGACACATGTTAGCCCAATCTGCTGGTGTCATGTCCAAGTTGGTAACAGATTCAACCATGCTTATTGTGAAGGGAGCTTGCGGCCCATAGGTCGTTACAGCCTCCTTTAATTGCTTTATTGTTTTGAAATCTAAAGCACGGTGAATTCGTTGCCCTCCTGCCTGCTCAAGTACAGGGCATGCTAATCTTTGGGGTCCTGCCTCAGAATTCCGTCCATCAACTACGGGAGTTGAGGGCCGCTCAGCGGTAGATGGAGCTGTTGGCTGAGTTACGCCCTCTGGTGATAGAACGGAGTTGGTAGCAACCTCCTGTTGTAATTCTCCACCTGATGGCTGCTTGTCCTCTAAGCTTGCTTTCTTTAAATTCTCCTCTGTCTGACTAGCTTGAGAGACCTTCTCTTTTGCTTGACCTAGCGTTTTTTCTACCATAGTCTGGACCTCTAACAATTTACTTAACAGTTTTTCGGTTTGTTTTTTATTGGATTCTAATCTACTATAACCTAACCCAATAAGGTAGGATAAAACAAAGCCGAAGCAGAATGAAACAAAGACGGAGCAGACAATGGTTGTATCAATTTTCTCTTTCTCAGGGCTGAATAACTTCAAACCTTGAGCCAACCATTTTTTCCAGTTCGCCTGAGAAAATTCTAGGGCTAGGGAGCTCGAAATGAAAACAAAATAAATCAAAACAAGAACACATTGTTTTCTGAGAAGGTCATCCATCCTGTCGCCTTCCCTCAGGGGCGAGCAATTTACTCACCTCTAAGCTTCAGGCGTTCCCCGTACGGGCCGCCAAATGCCGCAGTCTTGGCTGGGCACAGAATCACGAGCCAATCAAGCAGGAACAAAACTTTATTTTGAAAAAGCCGCTAACACTCTCAGCGCCAGCAAGTCAAAAACCGGTCCTCCCACGAGGGTGTCCGACCGGAACCGCGCGCCGACCGGAACCCCCCCGTCTCCTCCCACCTCCTCCGGAATTCCCTCCTACTATCCTTCCCCAACCAATGGGAACTCTCCAGCAGTCCCGTAAAGTCCCGTAACTTGAGTCCGGTAGCAGGCCAAGGTGAACAGCGGGAGTCCAGTTTGCATATGAATGTAAATTTTAACATAATCATCTCAGTGGCTAGCTGGCGTCACTTTACAACCAAAGGTGCCATACATCGTATATATGCTTGTGGCTCCTAGCAGATTCACAGCAAAACCCGATCAGGTGGTACAGAGATTTCCCATGTCTCCTATCCCCACAAAACCATAGTCTCCCCCACCACCAATACCTTCCACCATAACAGATGAAACCTATATTAAGGCCTCATTATCACTCAAAGCCCAAAGTTCACACTAGAGGTTTTGTTTTGTTTTGTTTTGTTTTGTTTTTTTCAGTACTGGGGATTGGACCCAGGGGCACTTAACCACTGAGCCACATCCCTAGCCCTTTTTAATATTATATTTAGAGACAGGGTCTCACTGAATTGCTTAGGGCCTTGCTAAATTGCTGAAGCTGGATTTGAACTCATGATCCTCCTGCCTCAGCCTCCCCAGCGGTTGGGTATTCATTCTGGATGGACATCATATTGATTTGGACAAATGTATAATGAACCACAGGAATCTACCATTATCGTCTCCTGAAGGTTTTTCATTTCAGCTGCCCTTCAGATTCTCTGTGCTTCACCCATTCATCTCTCACAGCCTCCATACTCTGGCAATCACTGATCTTTTGACCATCTCCTTAATTTTGCCTTTACAAGAGTGCCATATTGTTGTCATTGTACAGTACGATGGCTTCTTTTTTCATATTGGCAACTTTCCTTTGTAATATGCATTTCAAATCCTGCCATGTCTTTTCCTAATTGGATAGGACTTTCATTTCCACAGTGGCTAACATTGCATTCACCCACAGGTTTTTAGTTACTCATTCGTTCACCTACTAAAAGATTGCTTTCAAGTTTGGAAATTAAGGATAAACTGCTATAAACAAACATGGGCTGTTTTTTTGTGTGTACACATGGTTTCAATTCCAAGATGCACAATTCCTGGACCATATGTTAAGGGTATGGTTAAATTTACAAGAAACCAACAAACGGGTCTTCCAAAGTGATTATACCATTTGCATTCCCAACAGCAATGAACAAGAGTTCCTGATCCCCCCACATCCTCACCTGCACTCCTTGATGTGGTGTCTGTGTTCTAATAAGTAGACAATGGCAGCTCATTATTTTGTAATTCCCTAATGATGAATGATGGCAAGCATCTTTTCATATGCTCATTAGCCATTTGCATACCTTTTCTGATGATGTTCATATCTTTTTCATCAAATGGTTCAGTTTCTGATAGTTGCATTTCAAGCCTTCTTTGCGTGCTTTGGATAAGACTCCCTTCCAGATGTCTTTAACAAATATTTTCTCCCAGTCTGTGGCTTGCCCTCTCATTCTTTCAAAAGCCATCGGTTTTTGTTGTTGGTGTTAGTTATTCTCAAACTTCTAGGACAAATGTTCTAAGTGCCGACCTAATGGGGCATTTTATATCGGTGCACCAAAGCAATTACCACTGAAAATCCAATCACACTGTCGATGTTTTTAGTTAAGACTAAGGAAGACATGTCTCCTGTGGACAATGGTCGACTCTTTTTCATGCTGTGCAGATTTTCAGCTTTCTAGCTGAAATGTGACTCCCCCCACCCACCGCCCCAGAACACTACCTTGGACCTTACCATATGAATCCGCATTGACTGGCACAGTAAAGAAAGAGTTGGGAAGAAGCTACCTTGGGATGGTTGATTTAGGATTTTTGTTCACAAATCAGATGGCTAAAGTTTTTTTAAACTTCCCCAGAGGTTGCAGACAGTAGCTGGAGCACATCTGGTGCTTCATTTCATCTTGAAAGTAAGCTGAGGCCCAGCTTTTCTCTGGGATCCTGGTCCTGGGCCTTGGCCAGGAAGCCATTTAGCTAAAGAGAGGAAAAGGAAAAGTTAAAGAATATTTCTGGGGTTGGGGTTGTAGCTCAGAGTAGAACACTTGCCTAGTGCGTGTGAGGCCCTGGGTTCGATCCTCAGCACCACATAAAAATAAATAAATTAAATAAAGGTATTGTGTCCATCTACAACTAAAAAGAATACATATATATATGAAGAGAATATTTCGGGTATTCACACAGAGGTCTGTCTCAGTTCTCAGAATTGTCAGTCGAATTTCCAGGAGAATCAGATGGTATCTCCATCCAATTGTTCTCATATGATTATATGTATAAACACATAGAAATTTCTTAACCAGGGGCTGGGGTTGTGGCTCAGTGGTGGAGGGCTTGCCTGGCATGTGCAAGGCACTAGGTTCAATCCTCAGCACCACATAAAAGTAAATAAATAAAATAAAGATATCATGTCCAACTACAACTAAAAACGTATTTTAAAAAAAAGGAAATTTCTTAACCATGTTGTATAGCTATTTCTTCAAATATCTTCTTTCCTGCCTTCCCCTGAAGTCTAGCCACAGATTGCAGGTATCAGGAAAAAAAAATCAAGTGCTTTGATTTTGTTCCCTAAGTTCCATGTCTAGTTCATTATTGGGTAACCGCTTTGCCTGGTGAAGGAAAAATAAACAAACGTGAAGAATCACCTAGGTTTTTATTCTGAAAAAAAAAAAAAAACTACACATATACAGGTAACAAATCACAACTGTATTGTTGTCCCTGGGATGGTAACACAGATGTAACAAATGTGACAGAAGGAACAAATCAACATTGTAATCACTATAAGAGCCAAACAAACAATCCTTCCACACCACAAAAGATCCTGTCATCCATGGTGACAAGTGCCTGTCCCAAGCCCTTAGTGCCCCAAACTCTCTCCAGGTAGCAGCATGAGGCCACTGGCCAGCGGCTCTCCCACATGGCTGGCAAAGATGGCCCAGCTTTAAATCACTGGGGAAAGCCACATCTCCTGAATGTCCTCTCCGATCTGAAGCTTGGTTTCTCCATTCAGATTTCCTTGGCTGAAGCCCCTCCCCTTTCTGTGACTGGTTTTCATGAGGAGTCGTGCCATTTCATGAAAGTCTTTCTTCTTGCCGTTTTATTTTTTTTCTATGGCTTGGGGATGGGTTGGAGGATGGGAGATTTCCTAGTCCTCCAATCTTTCGATTTAATCTATGTTTCTGAATCGATAGACTCCATTTCTGTAGTACACCCAAAGGGCTGAGGTGATCTCCCAGCCCAGAACAGAAAATCACGGCAAGATTTCATTTAATGAGAGCTCGATACACACAGGTCTGCTTTTCGGACCACTCAAGGGCAATTATAATGGATTTAAAATATTGGGCCCATTTTTAGTGCTGTGAGTTCCCCTTAAAGTTAAGCAGCTGGCATTGGTTCAATCGAAGGAGTTTAATATTTAAAAGAGTCAATATGTAGAGTTATTTCTTAGGCCTTAAAGGAGAGAGTAATATAAAAATGATGAACTAGTCTGAAGATACTTAGTTTTAACTCTGTATAGCTTCTATGGCACATAGAACCATCAGTGTTACAAACCACATTGGAGAGAAAAACTGTGCATACTCTAATGTCATTTAAAAAAGCAGCTTAGTTGGGTATGGTGGCTCACGCCTATAATCCCAGCAGCTTGGAAGGCTGAGGTGGGAGGATCACAAGTTCAAAGCCAGCCTCAGCAATTTAGCCAGGTATTTCACAACTCAGTGAGACCCGTCTCTAAATAAAATATAAAAAAGGTCTGGGGATGTGGCCCAATGATTCAATCCCCAGTACCAAAAAAGAAAAGAAACAAACAAAACAAAACAAAAACCTGCATAGTTTAATTTCACAAGTGTTTTTGGTGGTTGTTTGTGGTATTAAGAATAGATTGAAGAATAAACATAAGAAAGAAAGAATGCAAAATCCAGAGGACTCTACTTTGTTCTCATGGTCTACCTCCTCTTTGGATAAAAAATAAATAAATAAAATCCAAAGGAAATGGGCCAGGCATCATGTAAGTGTGTGCAAAACACAGGAAAGGGGTCCTGTCCACTGTCATTTATCTGAAAGACACTTACCTGGTCAAAGAGAGCTAAGTACAGCATTCCCCAGTCAGGAAGCATAAATCACAAATGGCTTCATCACTTGGTCTGATACCACAGATGGATTCAGCAGGGACATGGTTGGACATAGACAATCTGAAAGTAATTGGAATTAATATAATGTAACTAGGAAATATATAAATTTTCCTCATAACCAGGAATAAAAAGTCTTCTTTGGTTTTAAGGTATGAAGAATAGGTGTTAGAAATTCATTTCACATGTGGGGAAAAGGAAATGAGTTAATTTGCTGCTAGTTCCCAAGTCGGAGAGGTCTGAGTGAAAGTTAGGTCTGGTAACTCCGATTCTCAATTTAAAGAGAGTCAGTTTCTATTGCAAGTCCATCCATCCCATTTATCAGGAGTTTCTCTCTATCCATATGGAAACTTTAGCTCTGATGGTACATCGAGCATCTATCTTGCTGTCAATTCTGATACAGTGGTAATGGGAGACATCACTAACCAACCACAGCATTCCATTCTACTTGCACAAGATGCAACTTTAGGATCCTTCTTGTTGGGAGTCAACCCGGCTCCAAAGACCAACTTTCCCATCTCCAGAGAAGAGCCATCCAATGGTGAGCCCTGCTGGCTCACATGATCCTTACCCACCAATCAGACTAGCCCTACTGACTCACATGATCCTTACCCACCAATCAGAAAGCACCCCATGCCAACCGTCAAACTGTTCAACTATTAAACTGTCATAACTGTCAAACCACCCCCGGCTCTATAAATATGCAGAGCTGTTCCTCAATAAATGGGCATTTTCTCTGACGACGAGCCTTGTTCGTTCTTTCACTTCTCAAACTACTTCTCCAGGCAGCCACTTCCTCAGGGGGGTTATCATTGGAAAAGTATTCTACCAGGGGCAGCAGAAGAGCCATGAGGACCTGCATGATAGCATGAATTTGTTGTCCTTGCTTTATCAAATCATGCACCATCTGCAATTAGATGTGTGTACAGCAGCCCAACCATGTCTTTAAATGCATTGATCAAGTTGCCTCTTATGTATCAGAAAGTATGGGAAAAACAGGTAGAGGCCAGGCATAAATCTTGTTTTCAAAGGGGCCTACATTTTATTAGGGAAGACTAAGATGCATAAAACTTGTGCTACATGGAGAATTCTAAATATCAGGGATGAGTGCTCTGTGCCAAGAAAACCACACAATCTGAAAGTAATTGGAATTAATATGATGTAACTGGGAAATATATAATAATATATAGAGGAGGCCAGATTGCCTCCAGCCAGAGGGGACACAAATAAAGCTTCATGATGGGGCTAGAATTTGAGACGGGGCTTTGTAGAATAGGGAAGACATGACCATGGAGATGATGGGGAAGCAGAGGAGGAGAAAAGAACATTCTGGGCATGAGAAACACCACCAAATAGGCACAAAGGAGGGGCCATGTAGGGCATATATAGGAAACAGTGGGTAGTTCAATATTGGATTGGCAAGCGCTTAGGAATGGTGGGAAATAAAAATAGAGAGTTAGTTGGGGTCAAAGAGGAACAGGCACTGAAGACCAAGGTAAGGCTTTTGAGATTTACCTTATGGAGAGTGGGGGGTTAATGACAGCTTTGAGACGATGGGATGGGCCCCATGGTGCAGAAGAACATGGCCGGCAGCGTCAAGTAGAAATCCGTGGAAACAGGCCTGAGACTCAAAGGGTTTTGCAAAGGGAGAATTATAACTCCCAACCTCAGGTTGGAAGATGTTACTGCCTCTTTTAGATAGCACAGCTGGAGGAGAAATAAATACTTCTGACCAGTTTTAGTACCTGCTTCTCTCTCCTGTATTCAGAGTCTGTGTTGACCTGACCTGGAGGGATCTGGCTGCCACCTGAGGGAAGATAAAATATGACCAGCTCAGTAATGGAAACCTGGGTCACCGACGCAAACTTGCAGGAAAATACATCAAGAATTCTCTCTGCCTCACCCGAGTTGGAGCCCAATTTATCTGCTAGCTCACGGGGCTTCGGCATGCTTGTAGACAGAAAAGGGGAAAAAGAGGAAGAGGAGGAACCGAAGGAGGAGAGAGGTCAGGGAAAGGCACCAGAGTGTCCCACCCCCAGAGAGCTTGGTGACAGCAGGCAGCTTCCAGAGAACTCGCGACTGGCCCAGATGGAACAATTTCTGGGCAACTAGTACTTTGGAGGTGTCATCTCATTTAATCCTCGACACAGCCTCGTGGGGAGTTCATATGATTCCTACCTTATAGAAGAAGAGTCCCCAAACTCGGACTCAGTGAAATCAAACAGCTGAGAATTTCTCTGTGAGTTGGAGAAAAGTGGCTTGGCCAAGATTGGAAGTCCCAGTGGCAAGCGGGCAAGCTGGGTCTCATCTTGGGTCCACCTGGGGCCATATTTTCCCACTGAGCAACTCAGCCTTCAGCTCAGCTACCTGCACTGACTGTGTTGCCCAGGTTACCCCCAGGAGCAGGCACGGTGGCCGTCATTATCTTTGCTTTCATTCATTCCCTTGACGCTCTCCTCTGTATTGATCTGGATTTTTTTTTTCCTTTTGGCCTTTTGAAGCCGTGTGTTCATTTCCAAGGAATTTTCCAGATCAGCCTCAGAATGACTTGTCAAGTTGTGCCCCCTGTGTTGGCTGCCTGACACGCTGTAGCTGCCCCACTCTTCCCTGATGTTTACCTTTCTCATCCAGATTTCTGACAGGGGTGTGACAGCTGTGTCCCCACACTCTATTCCTCTCCTGTGTTTTATTTTCCACTCCACCACGCTGAGCTTCACAAATCCATTTCTTGGTGTAGATCCCTCCAAGGATGCCCTGGCAGCATAAGCGTATCCCCTGTTATATATTGCTTGTCTTCTCCATCTTGGACATGCACAGGCATATACCCCTTATTGCTTAAAAAAAAAAAAAAATGCGAAATCCAGAACGTCAGATCAGGCCGACAGCAGCAGGCAGGGAAGGGTAACAGCTGGGGAAATACGTGGAGCCAATTGTGGACTCAGAGGCCCTGACGACAGGCATCAGCCACCCCATTCGGACACGGGGATTTTCTTTTTGTTGTGACTGTGGTTAATTCAATCCTATCCCAGTAGCCTTTAACCTCTGCATCAAAGTGCTCCCTGGCCAGCAACTCTTACATTTTCTCAGCTCAGAGAGATAATTCCCTATAAGGTTGGCAATGGGAAAATTTTGATGAAAGTCTATGGGGTCAAAATAACAGGGCATTTGATGCTGAACCACAAGATGCTTTGTCCGTGGCATGGGTCTTTAGCCCAGAGTGCAAGAAGGGGAACAAAGACCTCAGTCTTTTTTGGTTACTGCAAAATGGAGATATCGTCATTGATTTCTTTTCTACCCTTTAACAGTAATGTGTGCCAATTGCAAGACTTTCAGAATTCTATACATGTCTACCCTCTCTACTGCATAAAATAATCTCAGTTAGCAGTATAATAAATATTCTTAGTAATAGGTTAGGAATATAAAATGTATTTTTTAACCCAAAGGGATATGTACCTAGCGAATGCTTTCTTATGTCTGACTCTGTATTGTAGTCACATCTCCATATCAAAACATGGTCTTCCAGTTAAAGATAAAACAGTACAGACATTTTAATTCAACTTCTTTCTAAACTCATACAAAACAACTTTAAAAAATAAAGACTTGCCGGGCATGGTGGCACATGCCTGTAATCCTAGCACTGGGAGGCTGAGGCAGGAGGATCACAAATTCAAGGCTAGTCTCAGCAACAACGTAGTGAGGCCCTCAGCAACTTAGTGAGAGCTTTTGTCAAACTAAAAAATTAAAAGGACTAAGGATGTGACTTAGTGGTTCAGCACTCTTGGGTTCAATCGCCAATACCAAAAAAGAAAATATTAGACACATTTATACACATGATCGCCACACATAACATAGGTAGGTAAACAAAACTCCAAATCACATGCCATGAAACACAAACTGCAAAGTCAGCCCTGTGCTTTATTAAAAAAATTTAATTTGTTTTAATTAGTTATACATGACAGTAGAATGCATTTATGCACTTTGATATGTCATACATAGTTGGGATATAATTTCTCATTTTTCTGAGTGTACATGTTGCAGAATCCTATTGGTCATGTAGTCACATATACACATACAATAATAATGTCTGTTTCATTGTACAATCCTTCCTATCCCCACATCCCCTCCTCTTCCCTCCCACCACTTCCCTCTGTCTAATCTAAGGTAAATCTATTCTTCCCTAGTGCCCCCCACCTCGCCTTATTGTGAACTAGCATCCACATATTAGAGAAAACATTTGGTCTCTGTTTTTTTTTGGGGGGATTGGCTTATTTTGCTTAGCATGATATTCTCCAACTGCATCCATTTATTGGCAAATGCCATCATTTCATTCTTCTTTGAAACCTGGTCCAAAATGAGAAAAGTTGTTGAAGGCTACACTTCACCTCTGTAGAAATTAGGTAGGACATAGGATTCCCTCAATATGCAAATGACTAAGTCCTAAAAAGCTAAGATGATAACCCATTGATGAAAACAAGGAGCCATAGAGACATAGGAAGTCCAGAGGAAAAATAGTGTACTCTCTCTTTCTTTCTGCTCCAATAAAATACTATATATACTGGGTAATTTATAAAGGACAGAAATCTATTTCACACAGTTCAGGACACTGGAAAGCCCAAGATCAGGGCATTAGCAGGTTTATGTCTGGGGCACCTCATTACTGCATTCTCATATAACCAAAGATGGAAGAGGTCTAGCCAGTTACCTCCAGCCTTCTTATGAGAGTACTAACCCATTCTTCAAAGTGGAGTCCTCATAATCTAATCACTTTACAAAGATCATAGTTCTTAATACTGTTGCATTGAGAATCGGGGTTCAACATGAATTTTGGAGGGAACACAGACATGAAAACCATCACATGAGGATAGTTCCTGCACAGTTCCATGTTCCACTCTACAGGAGGCAAGCTATATAAGCAGGTGGAGCTCAACAAGGTACATGTCATTTTTATTGTCCCAAATCCAAGTTCACAATGTGGCTGGATGACCTGATTTGCCCATTTCATGCCTCGTGTTTAGTGTAATTAGAAATAGCATCTGGCTTCCACACAGAGGGAATGATCATTTGAAAAATAAATTCCATGGTCTCTCTCTCTATTACTAAAAGAGTGTTTTAATCAGATTTTGTCTGCTGAAAATAAAGACCCAACCAGAACAATGGTAGAGGAGAAAAACTTAATAACGTGGGCTCATGGTTTCATAGAAGGCTGGCTCCATTCCTCGGGGCTCCAGGTGAGGCAGAACATCATGGTGGAAGAATGTGGTATGGAGGAAAGTGGCTCATGCGATGATCAGGAAGCACAGAGAGACTAAGATGAGCTCACCAAAAGTGTATTCCAAAGCCACGCCTCCAATGACCCACCTCCTCCAGCCACATCTTAGCCACCTTTAGTTACCACTCACTGAATCCCATCAGGGGATTAATCCACTGATTGGGTTAAGGCTCTCAGGACCCAATCATTTCTCCTCTGAACCTACTTGCGTTGTCTTACACGTGAGCTTTTGGGAGACACCTCATACCCAAACCGTAGCAGAGAGATTTCAGAGATGAGGAAAGACAAGCCAAAGATAGACAGCATTAATCGCCAAATTACAATTTCAAGACCACAAACAGGGAGGGGGATCCCATCTAAAGCTTGGTGGTCTCCATTGTTATGGTGTGGACATGAGGTTCTCTCCAAAAGTTCCTGTTAATGGCGGAATGTTCAAAGGTGAAAAGATTGTAAGAGCTGTAACCTTTTGGTCCATCTTAATTTGAATAGTTATTAGCTGTAGGCAGGTGGGGCATGGTTGGAGGAGGTGGCTCACTGGGAGCAGGCCTTGGAAAGGTTCATCTTTCTTGTGGCCCTTCCCCAACCTGTTTCCTGACCCCTCCATGAGCTGAGTAGCTTTCTTCCCAAGAGCCCTTCCTCCATGATGTGCTGACTCACCTTGGGCCAGAGCAAGGTCATCAGCTGTCTATGGACTGAGATCTCTGAAACTGTGAACCCCAAATAATCTTTCCCTCCCCTAAGTTGTTCTTGTCTGGTATTTTGTTCACAGTGATGAATAGCTAACTAAAACATGTATAAAACAAAAATTAAAGACAAAGGAGGATGAAATGACTGAAAATTGGAGAGCAGAGGTCAAGAAAGAATGAGGTTACACATTAAGGGGGTTTTAAGGGTTCTCTTGAGTTTTGGGTAACTATAAGGTTGTGCATGCATAGAGTAAAACCCTGCAAGCTGAGAAAAAGGATGACAGAGTTGGAAAAGCGAAACAATTTCCAGAGCCCAAAAGAATTGTAAGGTGTTCAAGTTTTGACCATCCAGAGTGAAATGTCCAGAGTAATCACCTGTGACATTCAGTAACCATTCCAGAGGGATCATGACCTAGTAATGGCAAAATGCCTACAGCAAAGCCTCCTCTAGACAAATCCTCACAACACTTTAAAAGAGGATTCCAAGAACTTAAAGGGGCTTATAAATAAGTGCTGATAAACTAGCAAAACATTAGCTCAAGTGCCTTTGGGTTGGCATGACTTAAGTCAATTTTTTTGACAGAGATGCTAAGTTTGTTTGTAAGATAAAGGTAACAATGTCGTTAACGTTGCAAAACTAATTCTCATTTTGCTTAGGTTACTGGCCTATTAACTAATTGGGATAATATTTGTCTCTATTAGGTTTTTAAAATATAATGTTCATGGCTTTTCATGTATGGTAAACTTTTAATGTTTTGACAAAGAAATAACTTAAAAGGTTAACTGTGTTTGATTTTCATGGATAAAAATAGCTGTTAAAATTAAATGAATTGGGTAAATACAAATGGGATAGATTCCCATGAGGGTATGTTTTAGAAAAAATATATCTAAGTTATTTGTACATTAAAATACTAAAATATCAATTGCTAAATGTAAATTCACGTATTCTTGGTTTCTTAAATTCCATAAATGAGAATGTATTGGGGTCTATAAAATGTGTCTTTATAAATTATTGATACATGTAAAAATAGCTCAAGATTATTTTTTTCTGGGTCTTCATTAAAATAAAAGATAACTAAGAACTTAAATTCTCATTAATGTAATTCTATATGAAAAGAGTTCAAAAAATTAACCTGTGTTTTAATGATGAGGAAAGTATAAAAAGGACATGCTATCCTATTCAGAGGAGAAGTTATCTAAACTCACAAGTTGAGCAAGGATTGTTTCAAAATGTAAATTTTAAAAATGTTCAGGCAAAATAAAATAAACAGTAAATAAAAAGAAATATGAGAAAGTTATAGGTATGGGGATATATTGTCAGTAACAATGGTCAAATGTAAAGACGATGCTTTGGAATGAGAGGCGATTTTTGTAGGGTCAAACAAGATTTTCTTGACCTAAAAGAGAATGACTGGATTGTTTCAGGATAGAAGGAAGAAAGATGGGTGGGAATTGGAGATGTAAAAAAATTGTACAGGTCTAGGTAGATTATAGAGTGTTTACGAAGGACAGGTGTTTCTGGAATGAGATTTGTGTGTGATTGAGTTGGCAATAATTTAAAAGTTATTTAAGGGGTTTTCCTAAGATCAAAATTTGGAGCATGGATATCTGGTTCTAAGTTTAAACAACAAGATTTTCTTAAAACAGTATTCTGCTCTTAGAAACATTTACAAAGAACCTGCTTTAAAAAGAAAGACTTTGTGCTTTATGCAGACAATTTTATGTGTCTTTTGCTGATTGTTGGGTTTTCATTATTTAGGGAAACTACGTCTTGAGAACTGTACGGTTTACTTTTAGCACTCCAGTTGAATGGCCAACTATTATTTTAGGTTCTTATGGTATATTTTATACCCTAGATATCAGTGACTAGGGATGTTTATACATCTGAGGGATAAAGATGCTGCATGTTTGAGGTGTTTTTTTAAAATACCTTTTTAGTTGTCAATGGACCTTTGTTTCATTTATATGCAGTGCTGAGAATTGAACCCAGTGCCTCACACATGCTAGATAAGCACTCCACCACTGAGCCACAACCCCAGCCCCAGCATGTTTGAGTTTTATCTAAATGTTATAATATAAAATTTTGTTAAGTTATAGGCACACAGGTTTAATACATACAGGGTAACTGACAAGTCCTTTCTTTTATACAATATACATTGTATATGGACATTAAACATGTAAAATGGCCAATAAAACTTATGACATTACTATCTTTTGTTTGTTTGTTTTAACTAAACACATGTTTTGTTACAGTACTTGTGAGATGCACTTGTAAATCAGGTAATATGTCCATTTGTGATCTTAATACTGTTTCCTAAATTTATAAGATGTCAAAAGCTATCCTTTGTTGTTTTTTTTTTTTAAGAGAGAGTGAGAGAGAGAGAGAGAATTTTTTTTTTAAATATTTATTTTTTAGTTCTCGGCGGACACAACATCTTTGTTGGTATGTGGTGCTGAGGATCGAACCCGGGCCGCACGCATGCCAGGCGAGCGGGCTACCGCTTGAGCCACATCCCCAGCCCCCCCTTTGTTTTTTTTCTGTTTGTTTATTTGTTTTGTTTTGGTGCTCTTAACCTATGCAGACCTGTTAAAGGCAAAGCCACATAATAACAATTATCTTACTGAGCTATAAATTCTAAATTTCACTTTGACAGTTAAAGCTAAATTAATATACAAAAAGGACTTCTGTACAACTGTGATGCTAATTATTACTGGCTTCTTTTTATGCTAAAAGTATTCATGTTTCCTAAGTATACAAGCCTTCTAAAATACAAAGCTTTGGAGAACATTGACCATGTTGGTGTTTTCCCAACTGATTTTTTTTTTTAAGAGAGAGAGAGAGAGAGAGAGAGAGAATTTTTTAATATTTATTTTTTAGTTTTCAATGGACACAACATCTTTATTTTATTTTTATGTGGTGCTGAGGATTGAACCCAGCGCCCCGCGCACGCCAGGCGAGCCCGCTACCGCTTGAGCCACATCCCCAGCCCCAACAACTGAAATTTTTTTTGTAGAGACAGTCTTTAATTTCAGGATTGTTTATGTGCTCCTCACTGCATTATGATTTTAAGTGAAGATAGGTAGACGTACCCAAACAGGATGCAGTCCAAACAGTGCCACTCTGATTAAGAGATCAGGCATTGATCACCCAGGGAGCACACACGTAAACAGATACATTCAATTTTATTTTTTAAACATTTCATTTATTCTTAAAGGAAAACAAGTTGGGTGGGTATTTATTTATGTCATTTAATATTTTGTAATTGGATAAAAGTAATCTTTTATGAAAAAGTTAGATTTCCCAGGCTTGGTGTAGTGGCTCATGCCTGTAATCCCAGTGGCTCTGGAGTCTGAGGCAGGAGGATCATGAATTCAAAGCCACCCTCAGCAATTTAGGGAGGTCCTGAGCAACTTTTCGAGACCCTGTCTCAAAATATAATATATAAAGGGCTGGGGAATGTGGCTCAGTGGTAAAGTCCTGGGCTCAATCCCCAGCACCAAAAAATAAAAAAAATAAAAAATTAGATTCCCAGGAAAATTGCTGGAGAAAATTTCAGGCAAGATGGACAGAGATTATGCTGTTTTTTTTTTTACACTTAAATGTAGATTTAAATGTCTGGAGATGTTAAGAGTCTGTTGGTCATGTAATAATACTATCATAATTTTTATCATAAAATGCTATATACAATGGAAAAATGAAACTGTTTTTTCAATTGCTAAACTTTCCTCAAAACACTAACAATGGATATTCTGTCTTTGTCACCCACAGTTTTCATTCTTCTCTAAAGCATTTTCGATCATAGTCATAAAAACGATTCTCAGGGGACTGGGGTTGTGGCTCATCGAGCAGTAGAGTGCTCACCTAACACATGTTGGGCCCTAGGCTAGATCCTCAGCATCACATAAAAATAAATAAGTGAAGGTATTGTGTCCAACTACAACTAAAAAATAAATATTTTTAAAAAATGATTCTCAGGTTACTCTTAGATATAGTTTTTTGACAAAACTAGACTTTTTTTTCAAATAAAGTTGTTTTCATGGAAACATCTTTGATAAATATTTGTATTACTCCAAAAATTACTTCTTGATTTAGAAATATCATGCAAACTAGATTTGTTTTGCTCTTATTAATCTTGTTGTGCATTTGTCCTTGTAAAACTCGGTAACTGTTGCCTGTTGATATTTTTTTGCAGAAGTACAACTTCAACAGAACCTGAGCAGTATCTTTGAAATGAGACCCATTACCCACAGAGCAGATAGGATATGGCCCTCCCTCCCTATACTAACACTGACCCCCACTCACTGAAAGGAGTAACTCTAAAATTACTAAAGTTAAAATTAAAACCCACTAATCTCATATCAAAAATGGTGAAACGAGGGCTGAGGCTTTAGCTCAGTGGTAGAGTGCTGGCCTAGCATGTGTGAGGCACTGGGTTCAATCCTCAGCAACACATAAAAGTAAATAAATAAATAAAATTAACTTATTAAAAAAATGGTGAAACTAGTCTTCTGGGAATTCAACAGTTGAGACTAGGAAGCCCAAACCTAGGAAGATAAAAGGGCTAAGAGGAGGGACAATATTTTGGCTTGTGCCTTCCAAGGACAGCCAGGTCCCAGTCCCTGAGTCACCTGACTTCCTGGCCGAGGATCACAAGGACTCCAGAGAACGTGAAGTCAACTTGTGTGTTCTGCAGAGAGAAAGAGGTCATTGGAGAGAGGAATGTCCCAAGTACTTCCAAGGGAAGCCACATGCTCAGAAAGACCGTGACATATTCTGGCAGAGGGCATAATGGTAGAGGAAAAAACAAAAGAATTCAAGAGTTACTCCCAAGACCCTAAAAAGTAACCCCTGAGGAGCCTCAACTGGTCTTAAAGGAAAATACCTGATTTTTGACCAACATAGGGGCGGTTTGTTCACTCAACAGGGGAGTACAACAAATGTGCCATCATTGGGATAAAAGCCATACATAAAAGCCAACGTTGAGCCAGGTACAGTGGTACCCAGTGACTCAGAAGCCTGAGGATGGAGAGTTCAAAGCCAGACTCAGCAACTTAGTGAGGCATTAAGCAACTCAGTGAGACCCTGCCTCTAAATAAAATACAGAAAGGGCTGGGGGTGTGGCTCAGTGGTTGAACACCCCTGAGTTCAATCCCTAGTACTTGCCCCTAAAGGTCAAAGTTGACTTTAGAGTTCTTAGCCCCCAGATAGAACCCATCCAAAGAACCAGTAGCTTATTTCCCAAAGAGTTTCACCCTGTGACCCACAGATGGCCCAACAATTTGAGATTGACAGCTACAATGATGATGATTTTCTTATTCAGGTCTCTAAACTGATCTTGGGATAGGCCATCCATACACAGGCAATGAGCTGTAACCAAACCAAGGGCCCCAGCACACACCTGTATAAACCTGCAATCAGACTGATTCTTGTAGACATCATGGGAACAGTCATATCTCTTTCTCCCTGGGGTAAGTAATACAAAAATAAAACCTTAACTAAAACCCTTAAAAAAAAACTAAAAAAACTAAAAAGGTGTACTTGCTGGCTTGCAGCTTTTAATAAACTCCTTGGCCAAAACTGTGATTTAAAAAATGGGAAAACATTAGAATTTTAGCAGAGGAAGGAGGAATTTGTGTACTCTTAAATTCCATCAGCTGTGTTTGGTTATATACCTCAGAACAAGTAAAAGTTAACATTTAGGAGATATACAAGGAAACCATATGGCTATATAAATATAACCAGAAAGGATTTATCGAGTGATATACCATCTCTTCTGGCTTCTACCACTTTGGGGGCCATTATTCACCATGATCCTACTTCTGATTTGGGGGCCTTGCATAATTAACACAACTGTAAGATTTATGTCTTCTAAATTTCACCAGTTCCAAGTCAAGCTGATGTGAACCATGGTTTTCAACCCATCCCAGACAGAAAGCCTGGGCCACTGTACTTGTCCCATTTAGATTAGTAAGTGGAAGATTTTATGTCAATAGACATGTAGGGTTAGTATTTGAATGTCAGCATGAAGAAACTACAAGAACATGAAGACCTCTACTCTTTCCCCCCAAGAATAAGGAGGATAAAATCTCTCAGTGGGAGAAGAGGTCATCCGTGATCATAATAAGGGACAAAGTGGAAGACAGACTCTTGGGCCTCAATTCAAAGTCTTTTCCAACTCCCAGTTCTTACAATGAATGCAATGTGTCTTTCCCCACCACCTTTATCTTAACCAGATCAACCATAAACACCAAGTATAGGTAATGCCAGAAGGTAACCTGCAGGAGACTGTCACACAAAAAAATGGACTCCTTAAAATCTGTACCGTAAGAATGCTAGACCTTCCTGCAATAAGGCAAGAAAAAGAAAAAAGCATAAAAGAATGATTAACATTTTTTTATTAGAAAATGGCATGCAAAACCTAAAAAAGCCTAAGAAACTACAAAGGAAAGCATGAAACTGCTAGAACTCCTAAGTAAGTTTAGCAGATGTGTCAGTTGAATAAGCACACGAGAAGATATTACATGATGAAATCATCTCCACAATTATGAAAGATAGAAGCAAAATGTAGAATTAATGATACAACATAGGATTTTATTCCACATGCCAGTTCTAATGCTTTTATTGTAACAATTACAGAGAAATGCATTATACATAGTTACTTGTGGTATCTGTAACATATATACAATATACCAACTAGCTTTAGCCTGCATAGCATTTCACTGAACAGATGTATCTTAAATTATTTAACCACACTCTTTATAATGGAAATAGAAATCCCAGACTTAATAGTATTTTGAATAATAGTGCAAAGAATATTCTTGCACAAACATACAGGTTTTAAAGAAAGGGATGCTGGGTTTCCAGTGGTGGTAAAGAGACATATTGGATGCACATCCAGAAAACACACACACATCCACACACACACACACACACACACACACACACACACAGGGTTTGTTTATGTGTATAGAGACAGAGAAAGAGAGAGAATGAATGAACCTATATGCAATGACTGCCCAGAAGAACAAGCCTATCGCCAGAGACCTTCATCTGTCTGTGACAATCACAAACTTGTCACTCCTATGAAGCTAACTTATTATTTCCTTGAATAAGTTTATGATTTAATCTTCCATGCAAGCAAACATGAACCATACCACGTAATTTCTTCCTATCACTTGGAACTTAGAATGTAAAAATTCTTTTTTATTTGCTTCTTTTGCTTAACATTATGTTTAATATATAAACTGTTCTGAGAGCTATGATTTGTTCATTTTCTTGTAGTATAAAAGTCTCTTGTATATTACATTACAACTTATTTAATGATCCTACTGTTGATAAGTGTGTTTGTCAAGTTTCTGTTACTGTAACAAATACCTGAGTTAATCCAGTTATAAAGAGATAAGGTTCATTCTGGCTCACAGTGTCCGAGATTCCAATCAGTGGGCCCCACTGCTTTTAGGCCTGTGGTAAGTCAGCACATCACAGCAGGGAGTGCAGGAAAGAGCAAAACTGCTCACTTCCAGGATGGGAAGTGAAAGGAGAGAAGAAGAAGGGGCTGGAGTTCCCCTACCCTTTCAAGGGCACCCCCTAATTACCACATCTGCCTCTCAATATTCAAGTTTTCATGACCTTCCAATAGAGACAAGATGGAGACCAAGATTTTGACACATGAGCTTTTGGGGGACATTCAACATCTAAGTTATGACAATGAATGTCTGAGTTGTTGGCAGTTTTTATTTTAAATGTACTTTATTTTTTAAAAAGAGGAGAGAGAGAGAGAGAGAGAGAGAGAGAGAGAGAGAATTTTTTTTTAATATTTATTTTTTTAGTTTTCGGCAGACACAACATCTTTGTTTGTATGTGGTGCTGAGGATCGAACCCGGGCCACATGCATGCCAGGCGAGCACGCTACCACTTGAGCCACATCCCCAGCCCTTAAATGTACTTTAAAAAGTAGTTTTGCATCTGTCTATCTATCTATCTATATACACACAAACATATATACATACATGTATCCATACATACATCTGTATCATATATATATATATATGATTTTACTTTACTCGCATGTATATGTATTATATTTTTATATATTTCTTCATATATATCATATGATTTTACCATCTTTTTTTGCTATCTTCTGAAATACTTAAACACTAAAATAATAAAAATAAATAATATAACACATGTAGCCGGGTGCAGTGGCACAATCCTGTAATTCCAGAGGCTCAGGCTGCAGAGGCAGGAAGATCTTGAGTTTAAAGCCAGCCTCAGCAACTTTGTGAGGCCCTAAACAACTCAGTGAGACCCTGTCTCTAAATAAAATATAAAATAGAGCTGGGGATGTGGCTCAGTGGCCGAGGGCCCCTAAATTCAATCCCCATGACCCCCCAACCCTGAAAATAAAATAATAAAACACATGCAAATTTGCTCCAGCCTGAATAGTATTTCCTTGACCCCAGGTGTATCAAAGTCTTTAATTACTCTTCTTATAAAGGCAACGGAAGTTGCTAATTTAAAAGAATCATAAACAGCAGTGCAACCAACAGTCAACACACTGGTGAGGGAGGAGACAGCTGCTGGGTGTTGGACGGTGCAAGGGATGGCATCTGTCCAAACGCAGGATAACTTCCTTTCCTCACCTCACCCTTCACATGTTCCCAGGAGAAGCACCCCTGCAAGCTGGTTCTGCAAGGGGAAATAAAGTAAGAAAAGAGTAAGATGGAAAGAAAGATAACAGAAGACAACAGAAACAGGAATTTAAAAAATGTAAATAGGAAAGTTGAAAGAAAAAGGCAAGGAATTCACATAGAGAAGTCAGTTAAACAGTATGTGTTAACTCTTCACAGTAATTGCTTCATATTTTCCTTTTTATCCAAATCATTTGGGGTGGTTACCAGGGATTGAACTCATGGGCACTCACCCAATTAGCCCCATCCACAGCCCTGTTTTGTATTTTATTTAGAGACAGGGTCTCGATGAATTGCTTAGTGCCTTGCCTTTGCTGAGGCTGGCTTTGAACTTGTGATCCTCCTGCCTCAGCCTTCTGAACCACTGGGATTACAGGCATGCACCACCGTGCCCTGCTTTATCCAAATCATTTTAAATGAAATTGCAGACATCATAATACTTTTCCCTTCAATATTCCCACCTGCACCTCCTACAAAAGGCGAATCTCCTATGTTCTCAACATATCATTGTCCTCAAGAAAATGAATCAATAATTTCCTAATGGTGTCTACATAAACTCAGTCCAGTTTTCAAAGCAGAGCACCGGAAGAGAGAGAGTCATTATAGAGAATGTGGACATTATAGGGAAACAGAACAACAGGGCAAAAAGTTATCCATAAGCCCATTCCTTTGCACAGAAAAACAAATTCTTCACCATCTCATTGATATGTGGGGTGTAAAAAGTCAAATTCTCTGTTCAGAGAAGCAAAGAGTAATATATTAGTTTCCAGAGCCCAGGGGTGAAGTGTTAGAGAGATGTTGATTAAAAGACACAAAATTTTTCTGGGCACGGGGGCACATACCCATAATCCTAGCAGCTGGGGAGACTGAGGCAGGAGGATCAGAAGTTCAAAGCCAGCCTCAACGAATTAGTGAGAACCTAAGCAACTTAGTGAGTCTCTGTCTAAATAATTTCTTTAATAAAAGGGCTGGGGATGTGATTTAATGGTTAAGTACACTTAGGTTCAATCCCTGGTGCCAAAAAAAAAAAAAGAAGAAGAAGAAGAAAAAGATACAAAATTTCAATTAAAGAGGTAGAATAAATTCAAGAGATCTATTGTACATTGTGACTGTGGTTAATAACAACCCTACATATTTTAAAATTGCTTAGAGAGTGGATTTTAAGTACTCTCACTTCAAAAAAAAAAATCCTGTGAGGTAATACATATGTTGAATCATTTTATTTAACCATCCTACTGTGTATACATATATCAAAACATCATGTTGCACTTCACACACAATTTTTACTTAATTAAAAACAAATTTAAAAATACGTGGTTCTGCATGAAAATTTAAAAAAAAGATTAAAAAAAATCAATAAAATCAATGCAAATAAGCGAGCATGCACAGGACAAATGGTACTCAGACCAGATCCTGCTCATCCTGGTTCGTCCTCCTGGCAGGTGGAGACCGTGGGCCCATGAATTCCACCCCAGACTTAGCCACATTTCGGCCCCACCATTTGTCACTTGGAAACCTGCCTAGGACCTGCTAACAGAGATTTGAGATGAACATTCTGTGTCCAAGTGCCAAAGCCAGGACTTATTATAGACCCTCCACAACTCTGCCTACTTTCTTGAAAAAAAAAAAAAATTACTTTTCCTCCTCCCAAGCAGAAGCTCCAGATGAACTGTCCTGACAGCTTCCGGTCCCCTTGGAGTCTTCAGAGAGTCCGCAGACATCTCAAGAAGAGGGGAAACAGCTTCTTGGTAGGAAGGCAGTGTTTGGAGACTGCAGCTAGAGCTCGAAACATAAATCACTTCCAGATCTCTCTGCGGCAGGCAGCCAGCCTGTACCAGGGCACGCTCTCAGCAGACGGTGTTCCAAGGGCTCAGCCTTCCTTCCGTTTTTTGTCACACGGGGGATATTTGTGAGCTAGTTAAACCACAGCCAGGGCTTCAAAGGGGTAACTCTAGGCTTTGGGAGGAAGGAAAAGCACCCTGCTGCCTCCTGTCTCCCTGTTACCCTGCTTGTCCCCAACCCACTCTCCAACTGCCACCCGCTTCTCTCTCAGTGCCAGTTCTTAGCGACAGGGGTGAGACGACAGATCAGGAGAGAAACTACTTGCTTGCAAACTTTCCTGCAGATCTAGGGCCCTTTCATTCCCAGCACTGCTTTCAACCTCTTCTTTAAGGTAACACTCAAAACACAAAGGGAGTAAAATTATGCACTGCTCTGAAGGACAGTCTCCTTCCTGGCCTGGGCCCCCAAGGATGGGTCAGATCTTCTGCACATAAGGAGCCTGTTGCTGCTGTCCTTCATCAGCTTCCCAGACTCCCCTCCATCTTTGCACACATCCAGTGTCTTCCGGGACACTGGCCCTCACCTGAATTGTGGCATCTGTCATTTGGGTTTGTTGCTGGTAACTCCAATCCTAATGGATGATAACAATGATAATAAAAGCTCTTTTAAGTTTGTGTAAGTCACTGCGGCATGCTGGCTGGTTCTCACAACTGGGGTCTGCCTTCTCTCTGGGTTTGGATGAAGCCCCCCCAGTGCTCCTCAGTGAGCTCTCTCAGTCTCTCCTGCTGTCTATAGACCCAAATCTCGGCAATGTCTTCTTCCATGCCACGTGACAGAGAGGCCCATGGCAGAGCCATAGCTCCATTCAGGTTCCATGATGTCAAGCCCAGGAAGCTAAAGCCTAGCATTTTCTTCTATCACCTGTACCACTTACCCCAGTAAATTCAGGGGCAGCCCCAGATGAGTTACATGTCCAAATTCCTCTATGGGCCTGAGCAACAACTGCCCATCTTTCCATTAAACCCTCACTTATGAGGGTTTAAAGCCAAGCATGGGGAAATCCAGACCATTCCCCTTCTTCTTGTTCTCCCTCCCCACAGGCTCCTTTTTGCCCCCTATCCTTTACCAGGCCAGAAAAGTGGTGGCATATTGGCCTTTGACTTCTCCAGGGTCAGCCTCATTGCAAGAACAGAGGGATCTGCTCCACAGAAATCAATTCAACTGGGTCATTAAACCTATAAACTGGGTCCTTCCTCTGTGTGTGCCAAGAACCCACCGCACCCCAAAAGAGGGAATCAAGTGTATTGCAAGAAAATGGTTGAATTTGCAAGGTGTCACTATATCTAATCTGCTTTTGCATCTCAGAAGCTAAGGATCATCTCCTTCCTTGTCTGTGATTTCCAACCTTAACAAATCCTAATCTTTTATCCCACACGTCCTCTAACCAGGCAGATGACAGCTCTTTTGGTTTGCATCGGGAATGTCTCCCAAAGGCTCTTGTGTTAAAGGCATGGTTCCCAATACAGCAATGTTTAAGGTAGGACTTTGGGGGAAGTGATTGGATCATAAGGGCTCTCAGCTCATCTGTGGAGATATCTGCATGGACTATTGGGAGATGGTGGAAACTGGAAGAAGTTGAAGCTACTTAGTGGAAGTTGATCCTTAAGGGAATACTCTTGGGGATTATATGCTGCCCTCAGCCCTTCCTCTCTGCCTTCCTGTCATCATGAGGTGAAAAGTTTTGCTCTGCAATGCCCTTCTACCATGATGTTCCTACCTTGCAGCTCTCTGACCATGGACTGAAACCATGAGCCAAACCAAATCATTCCTCCCAAAAGGTGTCCATATTGGGTATTTGGGTCATAGCCATGAAAAATTAACACACCAGCCTTGACAATGATCACAATAACAAAGACCACATCCACGAAAAGAAAAAGAAAAAGCCCATTAATAGTTTCTAATAACTCCTATATAACAAGCAACCCTCCCCTTGGGTTATACAGAGGTTCAAATAAGATTTTGCATGTCGAATGCTTAGGAAAAAGCCTGATAAATAAGTATGCAATAAAATGTAGCTGTTCATTATTATTTGTCATTTACTGTGTCACTTAACCTCCTGAGACATATGAGACAACTTGAGCAGCTGTTGCCATCTTACAAGTTAGAACAATGTGGCTCAAAGACACTCCTACTTTCTCTGAGTCATATGAAGTCTGAGCCATGGAACCAAATAAGAATTCAGAGTCTGAACTCTTGTATTCAGAGTTTTACTCATTCTTCTTTTTTTCTATGGTGGGAGGGAGGGTACCAAGGATTGAACCCAAGGGCACTAACCACTGAGCAACATTCCCAGACCCTTTTTGAATTTTATTTAGAGATGGGGTCTTGCTAAGTTGCTGAGGCTGGCTTTTGAACTTGTGATCCTCCTGCTTTAGCCTCTCAAGCTGCTGGGATTAGAGGTATGTACCACTGTGCCTGGCCTTCCTGTCTTTCTATCAGATTCTATCACGATTTACAAGGTCTTCTGGGGCTCTTAGATCAAAGACAAGCAAACCTTCTTAATAAAAGGCCAGGGAATAATTTAGGTTTTCCAGGCCAAAAAGTCTCAGTCACAACTCAATTCTGCTGATGTAGCATGAAAAAAGCCACAGACATGAACAAACAGGTATGGTTATGTGTCAATAAAACTTTATTTAGACAATCAGGTAGTGGAGTGGATTTTTGCCTATGAGCTGCAGTTTATCCACCTTGGCTACAAAACAGTAACAAGTGCCTTGGGCATAAGGAGTGATCCAAAATGAGTTAAGATGGATAAATGAATAGAACAATAGCCCATTCTACTCTAAATTCTGTTATTCCAGTAAGTGTCTACCTAATCTAGCATCAAATTACACATGTCCTTGGATTATTCAGAATTGCTTTGTATGCCTCTCCTTTTTCCATATGTGAAATAATACTGAATTCATAGGAGCCTTCTGACTGTGTAGTCAAAGAGGACTGGAAATGAGGCCTAACTTTTCCAGTTGAGTAATTTAATTCACCTTGAAATTCTGTTACTACATTTGCAAAATGGGGATAGG
Organism: Spermophilus citellus; assembly: GCF_964194105.1. Lineage (NCBI taxonomy): Eukaryota > Metazoa > Chordata > Mammalia > Rodentia > Sciuridae > Spermophilus > Spermophilus citellus. Next base: position 52,728,502 of record NC_138184.1, on the reverse strand, counting down.
AATGCTTACTGGTGATAGGATGAAGTTCAGAAATTGCATTGGCACAGTGCAGAATGAATAGTAGTCATTATTGCAAATGAGTTTCAGACAGGGAGTAGGTCTTCTTTTTCAGTCTCTTACCCAAACCTCGTTTTAGTGTTCTTCACTGATTTAAAAGAGAGTGGGAACTAGGGAAATGGTGTGTTGGGCCTGGCCCACAGGGAGGGACACACACCACATGCTGAATTGCCTAGATGTTGTATCCTGTCTCTTGCTGTGACTGACTGCAGAGGTTTTGCAAAGGACCAGGGAAAGGTCTCTACTTGTGACCTAAGCTCATGGTTTCTGAGAGATGGACAATGTGTTCAAGACCTATGTTTAAAGGCACTGTTGAAGATTTTCATACTTCACAGTCTAGGTTAAACTCTTCAACTGATATACATAAGAAAGTACTAAGTCTTCTATGTGGTGAACACAAACTAGAAGCAGTGAAGATATGATCAGTGGCAGAAGAACTAGTCTTCACTGTATTCCTGAGAATTAGAAGATAGTCCTAGCCAGGTGGCCCACGCCTGTAATCCCAACAGCTTGGGAGGATGAGGCAGGAGGATTGTGAGTTCAAAGCCAGCCTCAGCAATTTAGCAAGTCCCTAAGCAACTCAGTGAGACCCTATCTCTAAATAAAATACAAAAAATGGCTGGGGATGTGGCTTAAGGGTTAAGCACTCCTGGGTTCAATCCCTGGTACTAAAAAAAAAAAATGACAGATCAGTGGATCAGTGGTGCCTGACACTCATTATCTGGCTGTGGGCAAAGCAGCCCCATCCTCTTAACTGGGAATCAATATTTTCCAAATTTCAGAAACTTATATACCAACCTGATGGTTTTTAATCATGTCCATGTATCTGTTGTAATATCATTTTCCTTTCTATTTCAAATAAATCAACTATTTTATTTTACTTACTGTGTTCTATATAACACATATAATATACCTTAATATATTAGTTATGATTCATGCATATTTTTTCCTATCATTCATGGTAATAAATGCACACATACCTATGGCAACTCTAATAATACAAATGCTTCTTTATGCAGCACCAAGTGTCATCCTAGGTGTCACCAAGAGTAGGTGTTCCCACGTTTTGGAAACATTGCATTTGCTCATGATTAGCTACTGTTCTTTCCACATTGCTGGATTCTGTTTCACCTGTGCAGCACCATGTCAGACACACACTTGGCATTTGCATTTACATAGAAGCCCTTCCATTGATATTTATCATCTCCAAAGCACTTCAATAGAGATGGGAAGGAGATGGAACACACAGGAGAGAATTTCCTTAAAGGTTTGCATAAACTCAGCAATGGAAAGAAACAACTGGAAGATCCCAGAAGGAGAACCAAGCCCCGTTTGCTCACTGTAAAGAAGAAGGCACTACTTCTGGGTGAGAGGAGTGGCCTCCCTCCAAGAGAGCGGATTTCTTTAGAGGGTGTTGATTCTGATTGCAGAATCTTAACCTTGAGATTTTATGATCCCTTAAAGTGTCTTGCTCTTTCCACTAACAAGTACTTGCTGATAAGTTATCTGGCTGGATTGCTAGAAGGAAAGTCGTGAGATTCCAGGCAACTTCAAGACATTATTAAAGCAATATATTTTGATATTATTACCAAGCTTAATCCTACATTGAATCTGCAGTTATGGAGTTCATTCTAAGGCACTTGATTGTACCCAGAAGAGAAATCGTCTTATAAGGAATTTTCTCAAGCACGCTTGAAAGAAGGGTAGTACATGGCTCAGTAAATACAACAGCTTGGACAGTTATAAGCTATCAAAGTAAGTTGAATTGACTTACTGATACAACCTGCAGTGAATGAGTTCCATCTCTGAGATGCTCCTTGGAAGGCTGCAGAGCGTATGATTTTATGAATGTCTTGTGATTATCAATAAAGATAAGGACTGATGCTATCTGATATTTGGGGGAAGACTATTTGGACCACATGACTAATTTGTTTTCGATCAAGGAACAAATTTAGTGGCCATTAAAATTATTTAGCTTTGAAAATCACTATTAATTGTAATGGTCAGCTGCCCTCTTAGGAGATAAATAAGAGGAGATAAGGGTGAGAAGATACAGCTTTTTTTTTTTTTTCAGAAATCCCTTTATGTTCTTGCACTAGTTTATGGTCAGGTGTCTTCCATTAGGTAAACTAAAAAACTTAAGCTGAACCTGATTGTCTTCCTAAGGAAGCCACTTCTCTGAAGCTGCATACCTCACAAGGATGCTGAATTACTTATTCAGAGATTTTGAGCTGAGGGTGGTGATGCACTCCTGTAATCCCAGCAGCTTAGGAGGCTGAGTGCTTTAGTCAGCTTTTTAGCTGCTGTGACTAAAAGATCTGAACAGAGCAATTATAGAGGAGGAAAAATTTATTTAAGAGCTGACAGTTTCAGAGATCTCAATCCAGGAACAGCAGGTTCCATCATTCCTCAGGGTTTAAAGTGAGGCAGGACATCATGGAGGAAGAGTGTGGCAGAGGGAAGCCACTAACATGATGTTCAGGAAGCAGAGAAAGACTCCACTCTCCAGAGACAAATAGAGACCCCAAAGCCACGCCCCCAATGCCCCCTCCTCCAGCCACACCCACCTGCCTCCAGCCACCACCCAGTTAATCCCATCAGGGGGGGTCCATTCACTGATTGGGTTAAAGGTTATAATCCAATCATTTTCCTCCAAATCTTCTTGCATTGTTTCACACATGAGCTTTTGGGGGACACCTCATATTGAAACCATAATACTGAGGCATCAGGACTGCAACTTCAAAGCCAGCCTCAGCAATTTAGCGAGCTCCTATGCAACTCAGCAAGACCCTGTCTCTAAATAAAATATTAAAAAGGGTTGAGATGAAGCTCAGTGGCAAAGCCCCCCTGGGTCCAATCCCTGGTCCAAAAAAAAAAAAAAAAAAAGAAAAAGAAAGAAAGAAAAGAAAACCCACAGTCCTTATTTAGTCTCATATTCCAAAGAGTGGCTTCAAACTAGGACATACCCGTGCCTAGGTGAGATACAAATAAAGCTCTCAAGGCAGGCAGAACAGGAAGAGTCCAAGAAAATCAATGTATAGATCCTCAGCTCTTCACCAAGTTTGATCTGCCTAAGAAGTGTCCTGAGGCTGGGGGTTTTCTATTCCAAATTCTCTTTGTGCAATCTGTAGAAAGATCTTGAAACATTCTCAAGGAGAAGAACTAAGGCTGTGAGCAAGGGAGGAGTCCTGCACCTTCAGCTCCCAAATTTCCTTGTTGAAGAACCTATCCTCTGGAAAGAAGCCATGAAGTGGCCATCAGTTTTATCTTGAAGACCTTGAACTGTTTATGTAAGAAATGGAACTGGACCAAAATCATGGTGCTATGATTTGAATGTGGGTTTTCCCTTATGAGTTCATGTGTCAGAAGCTTGATCCCCAAGGGTGATGGTATTGAGGTGGGGGACCTTTAAGAGGTGGAGCCTACTTGGAGGTCCTTAGGTTGCTCTCTGGCTTCCTGGCTGTGGCCATATATTTCTTCCTTCATTCTGCCTTCCTTCCTTCCATCCCCCACCACACTCCCTTCCTCCTCTCACTCTCTTTCTCTCTCCTCCCCCATAGATGTTTCAAAACCCCGTCATTCGCCATTATACTTTCACCAGCGACCAAATCAATGGGATCTCCTGATCTTGGACTTTCAGCCTCTGAAACTATACTCAAAATAAACCTCTTTTCTTTATAGACATCCTGGCTTCAGGCATTTAGTTATAGTAACAGAAAGACTAATTCAAGCTATGTGATGGAATTAATATTGCTTTTTTTTTCCAATTTATTGGTCAGTGATATCTCATTTGAGTATAGGTCACATAACTAAATTTATCTGTTGTACAGATTTTACTTTCCTTAAAGAGAAGTCATTTCTTACATTTAATGATCATATGTATATTATGTTAATATATTAAATCTTACACATGACTCAGAAACACCTGCATGGGTATGGTACTGTTCTTTATTAAAATTAACCTAGTTAGTTTTGGTTTTCCAAGATTAAAATACCGATCAGTTACACAAAGATAAACTTAAGTAGTTTATTTTCATTCTCTAAGTAACTGATTTATTTTTCTATCACTTCTTCCAAATTGAACCTCTTATCTTCAATCATTGGCCAACGAGTAAAGGTCATTAAATTTTTTTTTTTTTGCTTTATGTGTTTATGCCATAAGCATTGGGTAAAAATGAACAATTTAAATAAGGGAAATTGTTTCACATTTATCAATTTTGGTATAGTTTCCAAATTTTCAACTTAACATTTTTCAACTAAAAACTGTTTAGGCCAGTGACTGTAACTTAGGAAGCATAGATACATTTAGGAGAAGTCAAGTAATTATTGCACAGGTTAATACCATTTGTTTCCTATAGAATGAGGCAATCAGTCATTATAAATTAAAACTGTAGATCATCAATTGCAGTGATCTAGTTGATTACTAGCATCTACTAATTTGCAGTTGATAAGCCTAAAGTTTGGCTCTGTACCAAAGGTTACTATTTACTCTAAAATTACCCTAGTGTCAACCTTAGTAGGACCACTCATGAACAAGCTAGTGGCTTTCATCAAGGACAGAGTAAAACAGTTCAGATGATGGTTCTGCATAACCACTATCAAACCCTAGACCCAGAAGGAGAATCCTACCAAGATGTAGGGCCTGCCCAAATAGACCCCCAATTGAGGGAACCATGATTGGTCCCCAAGTTTCCAGGCAAATGGAGGAATGAGAAACTGATGTAACTTCATTTTTGAGAAACCAGTTTTTAACTCAGGGCCTGTCCAGAGGGAGGGGGTGTGACCCTTGTCCTTGAAAAAAACCCACAGAGCCCTCCTAGGCACATACCCATCTCTCCTGTTTTTAAATAACAGGAGAGATCTGCGGTGCCAGATGTCCCTGACTCAGTTACACTAGGTGAAGACCCATAGCAACCCCCTAGCAACCACCAATCAGCATGAGACAGGGAAAATATCTGAAATGCCAGGTGACCCTCCCAGTAGTTTCTGTGGTTGATAACATGTTAGGAAACCTGTAGTTTGGCCCATACAGTCCCCATGGATTAAACCAATCAGTTCAAAGGCATCCCCCTCTTGTACTAACCAATCACCCTTACCCAACTTGTTCCCACCAGTGAATGTGCTAATCAATGTTAAGAGTTGTTGTTTGATTTTCCCAAGGTATGAAATGATTTGCTGTGTGATGTTGTGATGCATAGAGTATCCCCCCAAAACCTATAAATCCTCACTGAACTGAGGGATGGGACTCACTCCTCAGGACCGCTGCATCGGAAACGGTTGTGAGTCCAGGCTTGAGCTTGCAAGAGACTCTTTTGTGTGATTGCATCAAAAAAAAAAAAAAATGAGGGGGCAGCTTCGGGCTGCTGAAGCCTTTCACATAAACACTGTTAGCTGTCAGTGGCACAAGATCTTGCTACTTTTGAGCTTTGGTGCAAAGTGTGCCCTGGTCTGAGAACAGAGTAGCCTCATGGGGAGCTGGAGAGAGTACCATCTCTCTTTTAAACATCCCTTTGCAATCTGTTTTTGTTTTATGTTATTGTTTTTGTGGGGGAATGTACCAGGGATTGACCTCAGGAGCATTCCACCACTGAGCCACATCCGGAGCCCTATTTTGAGTTTTATTTAGAGACAGGTTCTCACTGAGTGGCTTAGCACCTCGCTTTTGCTGAGGCTGGCTTTGAACTTGAGATCCCCCTGCCTCAGCCTCCTGAGCTACTGCAATTACAGGCGTGTGCCACCGTTCCTGGCCCTGTTGCAATTTGGATGCAAGTTCCACCAAGGAGGACTGTGGTCCAAAGGCAGCAATCACTTCTTATCCGTGGGAAGGGCTCAGTTACACTAGGTGAGGACTCATAGGTGAGTCTCCAGCATGTTGCCAGGATTCAGAGCTTGCCTTTGGGTCTCCATCCTGACCTGGGATGGTAAACCTTCAAAGTTCTTCAAGGGCTACCTTTTGTTTGTTAGGGTTGTTCATTTGCTGAGTTGTTCACATTGACTATCTTAATATAATTGTTGGGAAAGAACTGAAAAGATAGGATGCTGGGCTGCGAATGTAAGAACGTCCTGCCCTGAATGGTACTTCTTGCTCTGAACTTAATTCAGCCTATTGGGAGGCCGTCAGCAATCAAAACTGTCAGGCTCAGGCTGCAGCGATGGCTCAGTGGTAGAGCGCTTGCCTACCATGTGTGAGGCAGTGGGTTCGATCCTCAGCACCATATCAAATAAATAAATAAACAAACAAACAAATAAAATAAAGTATTAAAAAATAACTGTCAGGCTTGATTTTGAGCTCCACCTCTGCCACTTACTGCTTGAGTGACCTTGAGAAAATCATCCTCTCCGTTTACTCATGCGGACAATTATGATAATAAAAGCATCTGTCCTTAGTCTCCTAAGGCTATTGTGGAGAGGAAATGGAAGAATATAAATACAGCGTTGAGCACAGTCTCCAGCATGCTGCCAGGATTCACAGCATGCCTGCTCCAGGTCTCCATCTTGACCTGGGATGGTACATCTTCACGCTTTCTCCCGATTTATCTAGACTTCCTTGGAAACCACAAGCACACCCATTTCCTATCTGGCTGAGAATGCACCCAGAGATCTGCCAGTCTTCCTACTGGCAATCTCCCCATTTCCCCTACAAGTCTCCTTACTGCCCCAGTCCATGAGGCCAAAAACGTGCTTATTTATATATCCCACAAAGCCGAGATGAGCACTGGGATAGCCCAAGCCTTGTGGTAAGCCCAGGAGTGAGCAAAGCAGGCAGGGCTCCTACTCTTTTGAAACTCACTATCTAGCAGGAAAACAAACTATCAGTGACAATAACTAACCAATTTGGGTAATACCAGATGCCCTGAGAAAGCACAGCAGAGTTACCTGTCCTTATTGTGGGAAAGGTAGTCGGTGATTAAGGGGAAGTTAACTTTGCTTTCTTGAATAATCAAAGTCTTGCACCCCCCTCCATGCCAACCGGCTACTCCAAAGTACAAATCTCTGATTACCAAGAAGACCATATAAGCAAGTGGGAGATGTGCTAATGTAACCATATTTCAGATGCCATCAGCAGCACCCTCTTGGACATGAAGCATACGTATTTATACGGTTGACTCTCAGAATGAACAGTCAGTGATTTCCCAGGTATAGAAAATACATTTTCCATTTCACAGCTCAAAGCAGAGTCTGTTTCTCAAAGGCATGTAATGGATGACAATATCATTTCCAACACAGAATCTTGAACATTTTTTTAAGAGAGAGAGAGAGAGAGAGAGAGAGAGAGAAAAAATTTTAATATTTATTTATTTTTTTCTAGTTTTCGGGGGACACAACATTTTTGTTTGTATGTGGTGCTGAGGATCGAACCTGGGTGAGCATGCTACCGCTTGAGCCATATCCCCAGCCCCAATCTTGAACAATTTTTAGACTTTTAATCCAGTACTTCCATAAATATTATGAGATAAGATCCCTGCCCCCCCATAGACAGTTTATTTCCCCATATCACTTGCTGAATAATCAGTCATCTCTTCCACATTCATTTTCAATTTCTACTTTCTCATACACAAAATTCCCATTTATTTACAAGTTTATTTGGGGGGCTCTGGGTCTTGATCCACTTGTCAATGACATACTTTTCTAATTGCTACTGCTCTATGTTTTGGTGCCTGATGGGGAGATGCCCCCTCTTTGTTTAATTTTTTCTTGGCTGTCCTTTGAAATCCATAATACTAAATATCTTTACAAAACAGCTGAATCTGAAAGTCTATTATTTGTACCTATTTCTCAATATAAAGTTCTAATTTATGGAATATGCCTTGCTTTTCAATATTTATTATTTTCACAGATTTTTTGACATCTTTATATCAGATTCTACTTGTATATATAACAAAAAATGGGGTCGTGGAAACACTATGGGCTTAATAATCATAGGATCTATATTTGAGACCAGAGTCTGCCATTTGTCAGCTGTGTGACCTGGGAGACACCAATCACTCTCTCTGAGCCTGGGTTTCTTCATTTTTAACAAGGAGGTAATAACAGCCTCTCTCATAGGGTATCATGAGGATTTTATAGGAGAAGCCATCTAAATATTTTAGAAAAGATGTCGGCACACATCACAGAGATATTAGAAGCTATAGGTGTGAAAAAATAGGCTATAATTTTTTTTAATGGTACATAGTATTCAGTACCATTGTTGTAGAAATTGGCTAGAACATTTCACAAGCAGAGAAAATCTTGTCCTGGAACTGTAAATCTATATAACCTATGGTTTGTGGATAATGGACATTTTGATGATCTCATCAGATTCCGTGACTCCTATTTTTCAAGATGTGTGTCCAAGTCTTTGACTTTGAACTCCAATCAAGAAAGGAGCCCCCCCACCACCGACCACCACCACCAAAAAAAAAAAAAAAAAATTCAAACAGTGCATTTGCTAAACATAAATGGACTGTAGTTGTCATTAGGGTGTCCTAAGAGATGAAGGTAACTTATAAAGCAATGTGTAAACAAGATAAACTAGGGAGTCCCAGAGTCTGCATCCCAGGAAAGATTACCTTATTAAATGATTATCAGGAAATCAATCACTTTGGCCTGTAAATAACTGCCATGTGTGGTAATGTGGTTGTCACACTATATTTGCTACAACTCAACTAGAAGAAAAGGAAAAATGCAAAAGTGTGAATATAAGTCCATAAATATCTCCAAAGAGACTACTGCAAATTTAATTATCTGAGCAATTGAGTCTGACTTCTTTAAATTTAGATCTGAAATATGAGGCATTCCTCCAGAGTATTATTCTTATTAGAACAAGGAAGGGTAGGAGAAGCAGGGAGAAAACAAAACAAAACAAAAGCTCCATTGAATTTTAGCTCAGTAATGTTTTATCATTAGAAGAGATTAAAAGAAGGAATCGTTATGTCTCTTATAATCAGCTTTTGAGTCAGCTTTTTCCCTGCTGAAGCTAAAAGGACCCCACCAGAACAACTGTAGAGAGGGAAGTTCATTTGGGGGCTCAGGGTTTCCAAGGTCCCAGTCCATAGGCAGCAGGCTCCATTCCTCAGGTCTCGAGGGGAGGCAGGACATCATGGAGGAAGAGTGTGGTGGAGGGAAGCAGCTCACATGGTGATCAGGAAGCAGAGAGAGACTCCACTCTCCAGAGACAAATAGACCCCAAAGCCACGCCCCCAATGCCCCCTCCTCCAGCCACACCCACCTGCCTCCAGCCACCACCCAGGCAATCCCATCAGGGGTCCATTCACTGATTAGGTTAAGGCTAGAACACAACCATTTCTACTATAAACCTTCCTGCTTTGTCTCACACTTGAGCTTTTGGGGGAACACCTCACATACAAACCATAACAATCAGTAAAGTATATTAGGCAAACACCCCAATGTGGCTGTTTTTCCCCAAAAATAGGACAAAGTCCTCAGTAAATAATTCGACTACTACAAACATTGTGAACCCTACTAAATGTAAAGAACCAGCGCTATACAAAAAGATATGGCGCATAAGGCACCATATCTTGGCAGAGTACCATTTCTTGGGCTTCGCCTTCCAGGGGCCCAAAGTTCAGAGGAAGGTAGAGATATGAGTGTGTGGATCACGCGGTAGAGTGAGTAGAGCTCTTGGTAGAGGCACAGATTCAAACAAAAGAAGACAGGCAATGATCAGCAGTCATTGGGCCTCGTTATGGAAGTGATCAGGGACCACAAGCAGAAGTGTCCTTATACAAGATACGCCCTCCCGCAGCCTCTGGCTCCACACTGAAGCATGTGGAGTCATCTGGGCCATAGCAGTCCCAGGGGGCATTCACTTTTGACAATAACCCATGACAGAGTCTTTTCATCTCCTTCAGGCAGCAGGCTAGGTACATGGTCTTGGAGCCGGCTCTTCACACCCAAGTCCCCTCCCTTCTCCATCCTTCCTTTCCATTTTCTTCCTCTCTCTCTTTCTCTACTCCCTCCTTCTCATTGTTTCTTGCTCTGATGCCCATATACCTGTTCTCTCTCCAACATACCCAACAAACACACCACACACTATTTGCATTGGGGTGGGACAGGAGGCCCCCACATGACTGCACCGTCTTCTAAATGTAGGTTTTGTGATGCTCTTATGCTGGGGCTGCGGTGGTAGGAGTCGAGGACTCACAAGAATAACACTATAGAGGCAATGCTCTGTTTCCCAGGAGGCCCGCCCCACTGTGTTTGCCCAACTGGGGCTAAAGGGAACACCAAATCCTAGACTGGAGAAATTCACACAGGCTGACCCAAGGGGAGACCATGTCTTGGAGAAGCCAAGATTCGAACCAGGCTTGGAATGCAGCATGAGCCATGTTATAGTTGGGAAATTCAAGACCTGAAGGGAAGCCCAGAAAAGTACAAAGCATCTATTATAGTTTAGATATGAGATGTTCCCTAGGAGCTCATGTGTGAGGCATTGCAAAAAAATGTCAGAGGTGAGATAATTAGATTATGAGAGGTGTGACCTAATCAGTGAGTAGATCCACCCATATGGATTAACTGGGCTGTAACTATAGGCAGGTAGGGTGTGGCTGGAGGAAGTAGGTTACTGGGGGTGTGCCTTTGGGGTTGGAATTTTGCCCCTGGTGAATGGAGGTCTTGCTCACCTTCCTGATTGCCCTTCTCTGAGCTGTTTTCCTCTGCAACATCCTGCCACCTGATGTCCTGTGTCACCTCAGAACCAGAGTAATGGAGTCAGCTGACCATGAACTGAACTTCTGAAATTATGAGCCCAAATAGACTTTTCCTCCTTTAAGTTGTTCATGTCAGGTTTTCTGGTAACAGCAATGCAAAGCTGACCAAATCATCATCTCTCTGCCTCTGCCTTCCTGGACAGCTGGATCTTTAAGTGTAAGGCATCTGTAAATAAGCTTTGTGGTACTTGGAATCACCCTTTGAGTTCCTTATCTTTGAGCCCCATCCCCATGTCAGGCCTTAACAATGCCAGGAACATGTGTATTCCCAAAGGACTTGGGCCCATATTGCCATAGTGATACTGAAATGAGAACAGAAGCCAGATACTTCACAAATAGGTGCCCATCCCCTGGGTCCAGAATTCCTCAGGCTGCTTCTAAACATTCTGATAATTGAGCATCTGCTTCAGGCCTTGGGGTACATATGAATCACTTTCTTGCTTGTAGGAAATGGTACTCTTCTTTTGGGGCTCATGATCACAGTTGAGGACATCATCAGCAAGAGAAGGCACTATCAGCTTGTCAATGACACTATGACTGAGTGGGTGTGGAGAGCCGTGGCTCAGATCATGATCTCTGACTGCCTCGTAGTTGTGTTTGCACTGGGAACTTCCTGTGAAAAGGTGCAGGTCAAGAAGGCCCCGTTGTTATGGCAATGCCTGGCCTGGGGAGGCTTTCTGTGCAAAGATGCCGAGCTATATCAGTGTGGTCCTTGAGCTCAGGCACCAACTCCGGGGGATAGAGTATTCTGAGCATAACAAGATGACCATGATGTCTTGCCAGTTCCCCTGTGACCTTCAAGTCTGAAACTTTCCCACAAGAAACCTTTTGAGGATAAAAACCTATATAATAAACATGCTGAGCGAGCTCTGGGTCATTATTCCTCCATCAGAGGACCGTGTCCCACCTGGTCCCAGCTTTTCTCTCTACGTGTGTCTATTTGTCTCTTTTCAGTCCCCCAAGATCTTGCCAGTTTCTGAATTAACCACCGTGCAGGTCATGGCAATAGGGTGAGGAAAGAGGGCAGCTCTTGTGGCTTTAATTATGTAGGGGTCCTAGGTGCTTTTAGCTTCACTCTATGGGAATCCTGTGATCAGCCAACATTAGCGCAGTATTCTCCTTTTCCAAAGGAAGGAAGACCATATTTCTTCCACCAGTGGACATAAGGCAGAATTCCAGGTCCACAGGGCTGTGGGCTGGGGTCAGGGTGGAGGCAGAGATCTCTTTTTTTTTTCCCCACCACATTTCCCAAGCACCTGCAGAGTGCCTGGAACACATTAAACACTCAGTAAATACTTTGTGGATGAATGAAGTGGCTGTGGCAGGAACCCAGCAATCTGGCTCCGGAGTTTGCCCTGGACACCCAATGTCATCTCTCTCTATTCTCCCCTGCATTTCTCCATCTTCTCCCCAGGAAGTTGGTTCTCAAGCCTGCAGGGGAATCACCTGGGCAAGCTTGTTAAACACAGATCGCTGGACCCTGCCCCAGGATTCTGATCTGTAAATGGGTCTGGAGGCGGGCCAGAGATTTTCCATGTCTACCAAGCCCCCTGGTGAGGCCGCTGCTGCTGATCTAGAAACCACACATTGAGATCCTCTGTTCCAGTCCATAAACCCCATGTTTTTATTACCAACCATTTCTCCCCGCCCGCCCCCCAGGAAGGAAATCTCCTCCTGCTCACCATGGTAGGAGTGGGAAGGAACAACTGAAAACTGTCCCATCTGTTTACAGGCAGATGCAAATTTCAGCAACCACAGCAGGACATACTGAAGTAATAGGGCCCATAATTGACAATCGGGAAACCGGGGATTTGAGTCCTAGGCCTCCTGACTGCAGTAGCATGACCCTGGGCAAGTCAGTTGATCTTTCTCCTCCTCATTCTGTCTAATGGGCATGTGCAAAAAAACCCCCTGCTTGCTACATCCATAGGTGTTATGAGAAACCAAGGAAGAAACCAAGAAAAACACTCGGAAGACACTCACGGATGGTAGATCCAACCTGTGTGATTATGCAGTCAGCTCATGAGGTCCTAACGTTGGTCTTGAAACTAGAATGACCTCTGGTGGGTGATGATGAGTTCAGAAAGAAGCCTGGGCTCCCTTTGTATACCGTGCCATTGAAACAACAGGAAACAGCAAGATGTTTCCGAGTAGAACATGGAAATTAAAGCCATATACTTCCAGGTGAAATATACTTCATTATCACAGGCCAAACATAAAATAAATAGGGCAGAAATACAGCTATCTATTCCCCATAAAGAACGGGGAGGAAATTTGGGGAACAATTCCTGAGTAACTTTAACTGCCTCTTCTATCTTTTCACCGCAGAGCCAAGAAGGGCAGAAAATTATGACAAACTAATTATGATGATGGATGGGGAGCCAGTCCCTTCCATTGGCGACATTGCTGGAGCAAAGAGCAGTTCTGCAGCTCGCATACTTCAATAGGCAAGACACTCCAGATGATAATGGGCAATACAGATTAACAACATTATGTTAAAACAGGATAATTATTCTTTTTCATTTCCTAGTTCTTTCCCGTGAACCTGGTCCTGCCTTACATTTTTCTGTTTCTTGTTTCCAAGGCGCTATCTGCCTCTATCAGGCAGGCAGGCTCCTTTCCTGCTAATTAAAGGTGATTTTGTGCTTGCTTTTCCTAAGGCTTCCAACAGCAGGGGTCCAGAGAACAGGGATTGATGAATCCACTTCAAGGGAACTGCCTTTTCCAAAAGCAGAACGAGGTCATTGGATGACCAGGGACACAAAGCAAACAAGCTCTGCAAAAACAAATCCTATGATTCTTTTTTTTTTTTTTAAGTGATTTTTTTTTTGAGGAAAATTATAACAGTGCATGAAGCAGTCGTCTGGCGTGAGGGGGATGAGTTCAGAATTAAGCGGTGGACATTTTTTACTTCCACAGGAGGTAAATTCTAGGCAGCATCACCTAATTAAGCAGCCATCTGGGTATGCAAAGGAATAAATTTGTTCCTGCATGCATTCATTCATTCAGGTAGTCAATCAGTTAGTCATAACAAGTGTCTATTAAGAACCTACCTCATGCCAGGCACTGAGCTAGACCCTGGAGGTACAAATATAGACTCCAGCCAATATTTCTACCCTAAAAACTGTATTAATGACAATTTCTCAAATTTGTATCTCGATTTACAATGCATTTTTAGGACAATGTTTCTAATTTGGGAGAAGTCAAACAAACACAGCAAGGACAATATGCACCATGTTTGCAACCCATAATGAAGCGTCATAAAGATAGGAACATGGAGCTGAATGGAGACCCAGAGAGAGGTTTACTTTAGGTAGTGAACTCACAGAAGCCACCTCAGAGGAGGTGGAGGATTAGCTGATACTAGAAGGACAAAAGCCAGCTAAACATTACAAGCAGGGGAGAAAGAGAGTCAAGAGAGCAGCATTTGCAAGGCAAAACGCATGTGGCTCTCTTGAAGAGCTAAAGAAATTCAAAATGGTGGTTGGTCCGCAGAGTGAGATCAAGAGAGGCAAGATGTGGCTGCAGAAATACACAGGGACCAGTTTAGACAGGACCTTGTGAGCCACTCCAGACACAGGTGTGGAGTCCAGAACTTATTTCTAAGTAAATGGGAACACATGGCAGGGGGTTTTCATAGGGGTGTGAAGTGACTTCCCTGGCCTTTAGAGAATGAATGAAAGGTAAGAGGAGGAAGTATAGAGCCATAGGGGACAGGAGTCCAAATAAGAGGATGTGGTGGTGGTGGTGGTGAAGATGGATGAAGGAAGGAGTGACTAAAGGCAGAATCTGGAGGTAGGATGGATGGGACTTGCTGATGGATTGCTCAGGGATGAGGATCACAAGAGAAGAATCACAGATGACCTCAGAGCTGTGGGATTGAGCGTCTGGGTGCATGGTAGCACCTTTTATGGAGACCAGCCATAAGAAAATTAAGTTCCAGGGAAGAAATCTCTCACTGCCTTTGGAATCCCAGAAATTACTGAGTGTTCTGCCAAAATGGGTCACTTTCCACCTAGACCTCAGTCCATTTTCAATCTACATGAAGTTGTGTCCTCAAAAACTACCTGGAAATGGTGTCCTAGGAGGAGAGTGTTCCATTCTGACCCATGAGGTCCCTCCACCAGAAAGGCACTCAGCCACATGCCACAATCCTGGTGTCCACAATGGTGGCTGAGTGGTTTCAGGCCAAGAGCCTGGAAGTAACATGGGAGATACATATGCAAAACTTGGCTGTATTTCCACCATAGAATCTGTGCCAGTGACAGTTTCTCATATTTGTATCTCAATTCGTAATTTACAGTGCATTTTTAGGAGAATGTTTCTTAAACTTCAGCATGCATATAAACTCTCTGGGTATTTTGTGAAAAATGCAGATTCTGATTCAGTAGGTCCAGGGTAATGCCTGAGATTATGCATTTTTAGCAAGCTCCTGAGTAATGCTGAGATTCCTGACCCACTCGTGACACCTTGATTAGAGTATGCATTAACCCATGTAATCCTACACAATCTTAGGGGAAGTTTAATCTCCATTCTACAGATGACAAAACTAAGAGCATCTCAAATTGTATCTTGTCTAAACATGGATCAATCCATAGAAGACAGATCTAGGATATAAATCACAACTCTGGTTTTAATAAATCATAATTAGAAAATTCAAGGGGCTAGGCAGTTTGTAAGATTTATTTAATCAGGGGCTGAGTTGTGGTTCAGTGGTAGAGCACTTGCCTGGCATGTGGGAAGCCCTGGGTTCAATCCTCAGCACTGCATATAAATAAATAAAATAAAAGATCCATTGACAACTAAAAAAAAAATTTAAAAAAAAAGATCTACTTAATCAATTTGTCATTTGGAAAATAGGTCAAAGGAAGTCACATTCACACTAGAACTAATCAATATATTTACATGAGGTTAAATTTTAAAAAGAACAATGTTTGAGAATCACTATATTTAACAGAAATCTTTGTGTGTGTAATTTTATTCATTTTTAAATTGAAATATAATTTACATGCATCAAAGTACACAGATCTGAAGTGCTGCGTTTTATTCAGCTTTAATTGAGGTATAATTTACATACATTAAAATGCACAGGCCTAGAGTGTAAATACCAACCCAAACAAGATAGAGAAACATATTTCCATCATTCCAGAAAATTCCATCACATCCTTTATGGGCTAGTTCTTTGAACTTTGTCAGCAGTGAGAAATCTTGCCTATTAATGAACTTCATATAAGCAAAGCCATATAATATGGATTCCTTATGTGCCAGCTTTTTAAACTAAGCATAACATTTTGAGGTTCATAACCATTATTTTTTTAACAAGAAATGTTCTCTCACTGAACAGTATCTGTAGTTATATTTCAGCATGATTTTCTGATACCCCTATAATGAGAGGTTTCTCACTGGGGATTAAAATTGTAGAAGTTACACATTGACTACCCACTGGGCTTTCAATTGTAATGAGTTTTGGCCAAACTTCCTGTTCAAGTAAAATACTTTTAAAGCAAGTTTGTCTTTTGCTGACTGACCTTGTGAGTTACTTAATTGCAAATAGTGGTTTCTCTCATGCCTCTGAACACTCTAAAACAAGAAATTTTCTGAAGCAAACATGAACACCACCAGCAGCCACCGCAACAATGACTTTAAGACAAAGAAATATTTTTCAGTCCCGTTGAACCGAAACACACCCTATTTCATTTTACTTAAAGTAGGACGGCCCAGATGTGTAAAAGGAGTAATAAGACAGTTTCACTAACAAAGGATAGGGTGGTTGTGTAAGAATCAGGAAGACAATAAAAAATATACTTTGGAAAAAAAAAATTTTATGTCGGTAAAAGTTCTTTCAAGTGATCCCAATGCTTTCGAACACACACAAAAGATCATGCGGTAATTTTTTTTTTTTTTAAGAGAGAGTGTGTGTGTGAGAGAGAGAGAGAGAGGGAGAAAGAGAGAATTTTTTAATATATTTTTTTTTAAGTTTTCGGCGGACACAACATCTTTGTTTGTATGTGGTGCTGAGGATCGAACCTGGCCCGCATGCATGCCAGGAGAGTGCACTACCTCTTGAACCACATCCCCAGCCCATCGGTAATTTTTATACTTTCTTACCAGTTTCAAAAGTCAGTGTTCATAGCTCATGATTTTACTGCAATTACTAAGTGACAATCACATGCAGATATATTCAGTAGCATTTAATCCCACAGGCATTCACTAATGTATTAGAATTATGCTTCAGTATTAGATTTTTAATCAAGAAATGATCACCTTTCTCGTGAATACTGACTTGGGAGGCACAAATTGTCAAGTATGTTTTAAAAAAATACTATTTTGAATCGTAAGTCATAGTTCTCATAAAAAAATGATATTTTGTCAGCAATACTTTTATAAAATTGCTTGATTTGGAGCTGTTTTCTTGAAGATCCACTGTTATGGTTTGGATGGGAGGTGTCCCCCAGAAGCTCATGGGTGAGACAATGCAAGAACATTCAGAGGTGAAATGATTGGGTTATGAGAGCCTTAACCCAATCGGTGAATTAATCCCCTCATGGGGATTAAGTGAGTGGTAACTGGAGGCAGGTGGGGTGTGGCTGGAGGAGGTGGGCATTGGGGGTGTGCCCTGGGGGTCTATATTTGTCTCTGGAGAGTGGAGTCTTTCTGTTTTCTGATCACCATGTGAGCCGCTTCCCTCCACCACACTCTTCCTCCATGATGTCCTGCCTCCCCTCAAGCCCCCAGGAATGGAGCCTGCTGTTTACGGACTGAGACCTCTGAAACATGAGCTTCCCATTAAACTTTTCCTCCTCTATGATTGTTCTTGTCAGATCTTTCAGTCACAGTTGTGAAAAAGCTGACTAAAACATCCACTTTACCAGATGAGGCAGGAAAATACAGGAGAATAGAGGGAAGAAAACACAGGACAGGACAGTTCTTGTCCCGCCAACACAGGAGCGAATTCTCACCTGCTCCTGGCCCTTTCATTCGCTTTTCTCTCTCCCTGGAACACCCAGTTCCCAGTTCTTCCTGGTACCAGCTCATTCCCATATCAGGATTTGCTCTAATGGTCTCTACAGAGAAGGGATCAATCACGGAGGCCCTCTGTCAGGATACCCGCCTCACTGTGCAGTTATCTTGTCTGATGCCCTGCTGTTTCCTTCCTCTAAGAGAAACTCCATGAGGTCAGAGTCATATGTGTCTTCTGTCCAGCCCCCAGACCAGGGCCAGGCACAAGGCAGGCACTCAATAAATATTTGAAGAAGAAATAATTGAATGTATGATTCACTGTTTTAGTCAGCTTTTTCCTGCTGTGACTAAAAGATCGGATCAGAACAATTATAAAGGAGGAAAAGTTTATTTGGGGACTCACAGTTTCAGAGGTCTCAGTCCACAGACAGCAGGCTCCATTCCTCGGGGCTCGAGGGGAGGCAGGACATCATGGAGGAAGAGTGTGGTGGAGGGAAGCAGCTCACATGGTGATCAGGAAGCAGATTGAGACTAAGAGCTATTCAATATATATATCCCAAAGCCACACCCCAATGCCCACCTCTTCCAGCCACACCCTACCTACCTCCAGTTACCACTCAGTTAATCCCCATGAGAGGATTAATTCACAGATTGAGTTAAGGCTTTCATAACACCCACCATTTGTATCTGCACGTTACTTTGCACACAACTGGAAGAATCTGAAGGCTTTCTGTAAAACCAGCTTCCCAGGACTTAATGCCTGCAGGAGGCAATTAGTCACCACCTTTCAGGTTCGCTGGCTATTTCTTTGCATTCTCATCATGACAGGAAAATTATACAGTAGAGAACTGTCAGATATCACAGATTTGGCTCATATGAGGAAAAATAGGTAAGAGTCAGTGAGCTGCTTCTCTGATGTTTCTGCGACAGTTCACATGAGATATTGCACCAT
The DNA here is from genome assembly GCF_964194105.1 of Spermophilus citellus. Taxonomy (NCBI): domain Eukaryota; kingdom Metazoa; phylum Chordata; class Mammalia; order Rodentia; family Sciuridae; genus Spermophilus; species Spermophilus citellus. The sequence continues at coordinate 52,709,824 of NC_138184.1, read as the reverse complement.
GATTCACAGTTAGTGCTGAGTGTCTGCAATTGGCTCCATGGACACCTCAGAAATTGGCCAACTGAGAGGCAGTGCTGAGGAGAATGTAAAACAAGGTGGCTACGACATCATTGTCTTTTACTCAGAATACATACAGCAAATAAATACCCTCTCGAGGGTTTTCATTTCTGTTGTTGCTTCAATCATGTGCATGTTAATTGTTTTGATCAACAACAGAATCACAGATGTTGATGCTAAGATTGCAATAGGGCTAAAAATTCCTATTGCCTAGTATTTTTGCTGTGCTGTGTCTCTGTTTTGATATGGTTAGATACATAACTACGGACTCATTGCATTACAATTTCTTACAGTACTTAGTATAGTACTTAGTATAGTAATGTGTGTACAGGTCTGTGGCAATGGCTGTTTCATATAGCCTAGTTGTAGAGTAGGCCATACCATCTAGGCTTGTGTAAGAAAGCTCGGTGATGTTCACACAATAGTATGTTCCTCAGAATGTATCCCCGTTTTTGAGCAATGTGCAACTATACTTTCACTCTGAGTAATTCATGCTCATCATATAAAACTCAAAGAAAAGGCCTAAGAGCATTAAGATATCCAAAGAAGATCAGCACAACATGTCTAGGTAGTTGAACATGGCTTTGAAATGAGACTACCTGGATTTTGATACCAGCTTGAGCACTTACTGATTTCATTATTAGAATAGATTCTAAGCGCTCATAAATCCCTTCATCCCTGTATGCCTGCTCTCTTACGATGTGATTAGGTCACCCTGCCCCCACAATCAAAACCCTTTTCTCCCCTTGAATTGTGATTTAGCCCAATAGGACTTACAGTGGCCCGTTGGTTTTAGCAAGTGAGATGCCAAAAACAGCTTGGGTATTTGGGTTTGTAAGCCTGAGCTCTTCTTCTGGAGGGATAAGTCTCATGGAGAGAGGCCCAACCATCTTGCTGTCCCAGTAAAGTCCTAGATAGGTGAGTGAGGCTAATGCTGAACACTCAATCTCCTGCATATTGCTCCAGCCCAGAACTGTAGCCAAACACACATTATTAGGAATAATGTTTGTTGTTTTAAACTGCTATATTTAGTGAGCAAAAGCTAATGGTATGATGATTTTGGTAGCATATTTTATCTCCTTAAGTCTCAATTTCTTTTCCGCAAAAATCAAGATAATAATACTGTAGGTTTTGCTTCATGTATTAAATGAGATAATGTGTGGAAATCAGTTGGACTCCTACTTGGAACATAGCAACTGCTCAACACATTTTTATTTATTTCCTCCAGGCTTCTTAAAAACGGAAGACTGTTGTTGTCTGTTCTGTTGTGTGGACATACTGTTATCCCACCTAATATTTAGTCAGAAACCACTGCCTCGTTGCTTATGTAGGTTTGTTATAGACTGAATGTGTGTGTGTGTGTGTGTGTGTGTGTTGTGTGTGTATATTGTCCATCCTTGAAGCAAAGGGAGACGTAAAACACCATGTCCCTGGATGCTCCCTTTCTGTTCCCGAAAACCTAGCCAAGTTACAGTAATGAGAGCCAGCCTGGGCCAAAAAGTCCAGATGCATATTATCTTGAAGGACCCTGGCTCTCTCTTACGCACACTGGGGGCTAGGGCAAGTTAGCGTTATCTGCAGGAAGCTATTGTCTTTGACATATGGCAACACAGTTGCTCCTTGGGATGCTGCCATCCAAGCTAACTAAGCAAGTTAATATTGATAAAGCCACTGCTTCTGCAGCCCAACCCACAAACCCCTCTCTCACTGGCCACTGAGGTGGAACGGAGGGCACATGTCACTCATTCAGCCGGCTGCAGCTGAACAGAATGCCTAAGGGAAAGAAGCTTGGCAGAGCAGGGAAGGATGGAGCTTGGATCTGTCCTGCCCCTCAGCATCACCACTGGACTTTTCCCCGTAAGCATTTCTCAGTAAAGTCTCAGGCCTCACATGCTGTCTCTGAGCATTTTCTTTGGTCTCTCAGCAACCTATTCCCCTGCCTTGGAACAACTGGGCTGTGGACCTGACATTCAATCACCCCCAAGTTCATACACTGAAACCTAATCTCCAGTGTGCTGGTATTTGGAGCTGAGGCCTTTCAGTTGTAATTAAATAATGAAGGGATAGCCCACAGGATGAGATTAGAACCCTTCAAATGTCAGAGAGAGCTAGCTTGTTCAGTTACCCAAATGAGAGGCCCCTCCACAAAAATCCAACCAGATTCCACCCTGATATGGGACTTCCAGTCCTCCAGAACTGTGAGAAATAAATTTTTGTCATTCACCAGTTGCCCGATCTATGGAAATTTGCTATGGCAACTTGATCTGACTGAAGCAAAATGTTTCCAACTCTTTGTTTCCAGATTTTTAATTTGTAAACCCATCAGAGTCACATTGAATTACTACTCCCTCCGCCATATTGAAATGGAAGGTGGCTTTTCCAGAGCAGTCGGGCACCCCCCTAAAACTGTTTTAAGGGGAAGGAAGAAAGAATCCTCTTGTAAACCAAACAGGATTTGTTTTTTCTAGTTGATCTAGTATAACAGTGTTTTTAAAGCAATAAGGCTGAAGAAGGGAGCTGATGAGCTCTAAGAAGCACAGATAAAACTCCTTTGTTGTTCATATCATGTGCATTTGTTCTGAGACTAAGATGCTCCTGATTGGCTTATGTTAACCCCATAAGGAAGGGGTTGTTATCCACATTATTAGAAGTAGCTCCTCCGTGGGGATAGGTCTGCCTTATCCCTCAAGCAGCTGCTGACAGAACATTGGGCAGATCCCTGTAGGTTGCTGGTGCGGAGGCTGAGGCCAAAGGTCATGGCCACAGCACACCCTGTGTGCTAACTTCCTGCCGCAATTCTTGTGATCCATGTTTTCAGGGGTCCTGATGGAAGACCAGCTCCTCTTGTGTAGGCTGTAGTCTCAGCAAATTCTAGAATGTGCACTTTGACTCTGAGACCTCAGAAAAGTGCTTCCTGAGGTTTGAAGCTGCAGGTAAACCATCAGCTGTTACCTAGAAAAGAAGAAAAGGTAAGGATTCCCTGTCAAGAAGGGGGAAACCGTGAACTTCATGACAAAGACTGAAAGAACTGGGGATTATTGATGGTGTATGTCTCTATGCTCAGGATTAAAGTTAATGGGGATGATGATACAAAAATAGACAGACTTCACATTCATGGACTGGTGAGCCCCTGGTCTTCCACTAAACCATTGAGCTGCTTCTTCTGAGTAACTTGTTATGTATTCCATCCATACGGTCTTCTTTGACCTACTTTTCTTACTTTGCAAGATGGGAAAAATCTCTGCAGGAACTAGACTCAATCAATACCCAAGTTCCAACCAATTATCAAGCTCACCAAACCACAGTTTCTGCCTCCAATTTTTTTATGGCAGAGCTTCAAGAAAAAATAGAGCTTTTTATTCTTTGGATTTATATCTTGTTCTCACTCTATATAATTTGTGGAATTTTGTTGGTGAATCCAGGACAATGAAAACAGATGACAACAGATTTACTTTGGCTTCGTTCCCTCTAGAGAGAAACTTCTTCAAAAAATACTGGTATGCTTGACTTGGGACTCAAATCCCAACTTGTACTGTCAATCATGATGTTCTTACGTGGCCACTTAGACAACAGACACACACATGCTGAATGTCTGCCTTGACATATTTATTTATTGCCTGTTTTCAAAAGGTATCTGAGGCAGCTCACAATAAGAGATAGACAAGATAATGCTATCCAAATAGTAAATGGAAAAAGGATATAAAAAGCCATACCGAGGGAGTGGGAATCTAAATATTATAACCACGTTGGTGAATATAGAAGGATAAGCATTAACTTTGTCTCTGACAATACAGGAAACAATATCATGTGTTGGAAGGGATTTGGATTAAAACAAACAGGCTTTAGATCCCAGAAACTTTGCTTCATGGGGGAATTTAGGCAAATTGCTGATTTTTTTCCTGAGTTCAAGTTGTTTCTACTCCAAAGTTAATTTGAAGTCATGGACTGGTTGCCTGGTATCTCTTCCCTTTCCTCTTTGTCTCCCTTCCTCCTCTCCTTTTCTCCTATCCTATCTCATTTCCTTCATTGATACTTCAATCTGTTATTCTTAAGTGTGGATGAAGGTTGAAGATTCATCTTGCAGAGCTATGCCAAGCTGACAGGAGGTTTAGCCCTGTCTATCCAGGGATCAAAGTCTCATCCTGACTGATCTAAAGGAGACACAGGAAGGTTGAACTTGTTATTATTATTATTATTATTATTATTATTATTATTATTAGTTCTTTTTAGTTATACATGACAGTAGATATATTTTGCCACATTATACGTACATGGAGTATAACTTCCCATCCTTTTAGTTGTTGAATTTGGGTTTTTGAGATGGTTCAGAATCCATCATTTTATTGTAATCCATAGTCTTTTAAAATCACACACATCAATGCTTTTTTGTGTGTGTCTTTCTGAAAGGAAAAGAAAGAATGGGATACTTATTTTTCCCTACAGGATACACTATGAATCCCTAGACCAGGATTAGGACATTGGCATAACCTGCCTTTGTAATTAGTTATTTTATAAATTTTCAGACTCCTTATGCATGCTCGTTCTGAACTTGGGTTCGGCAGCGTAGGTCTAACCCACATTGTCATCTGCCCCTGGGTCAGGTGTCCCTGCTACTGGCAAAGCCGCCCAGGTTTGCAATGAGCAATTTTGGCTCATTCTTTTCTACAAATTACCAGTGGTTTAAGCATCTTCACCTCCAATAAGCAGATAGGATTCTTGTTTCCAGACATTGCTAAAGTCCCAGGATCCACCAAGCCCTTCCAGGGTCCTATAGGATCCTTTGAATCATATTTCATAAAGGTTGGATCTTTAGTTCTATATGAAAAGAACTAAAGACACACACCTGTAATCCCAGTGGCTGCGGAGGGTGAGGCAGAAGGATCACAAGTTCAAAGCCAGCCTCAAATAAAAAATTTTAAAGGGGTGGGAGGGTTAGGGTTAGGGGTTGTGACTCGGTGGTTAAACATCCCTGGTTCATTTCTTGGTACCAAAAAAAAAAAAAAGAAGAAGAAAAGAAATAGAATATCTCTGAAATCCTAAGTCATCTAGGGTAATTGACAACTTGTACTTTTTGAAATAGCAAGGATATATAGGCTATGTAGAGAGTTTTTAAGAGGGCTTGGCTTGGTAAGGGGTTAAATGGGACTAGGTCACATAAAATTCAGTGGAAGAAGAATTATTTAAGGTTGATGTTTATTCCATGTTCAAGGACAAGCTTCATAGGTTAGAACGCCATCATTCTTTAACAGTCTTTTTCCACCAAGTTCTTTTGGAGAACCAAGAGGCTAACAGTTGTGTTAGATCAGGCTCATATGGAATCAAGATGAACTTAAAATTCTAACAGTCTTTTTTGACAGTTATCATTAGGCAAATTAAAAAAAAAAAATATGTGACTCCATCTTGAATTGGCCAGCTATTATATTTTCCCATTATATTTGAAAAAGTTTTTTTAAATATATTGCTGATCAATATATTTGATCACCCTGTTTGAGCATTCTTTTTTAAAAATATTTATTTTTTTAGTTTTTTTTTTAGGTGGACACAATATCTTTATTTTACATTTATGTGGTGCTAAGAATTGAACCCAGTGCCTCATGCAAGCTAGGCGAGCACGCTGCTACTTGAGCCACATCCCTAGCCCCCCTTCTTTGATTATTCTTCATTGCTGGGATGTATCCTTCCTAGCTGCTGGTCTAATCTGGGCCCATATTGGAGGGGAAGTGATTTATGATTGGGAGTTACTATCAAAAACCCTTTGGCCACATTTGAGCAAGAAGAAGGTTAGAAGTAGTGGTTTGGGGGCCACACTTACCTGGAGTCCACTGTTAGATTTTAAAAATTCTTATCTGAACTATAGGTGATAGCATCTATAAAAACATTGAACCAGACCACTGTGGTAGGTGTGATAAGTGTCACAGAGGCAGAAGTTGCAGAGTTTTGAAAGGAAAATACAAAGCAAAAGGAACAAAAGCAAAACAAATTTAGTTTGTACAGTAGGTTTGAATCAAGAAGCATCAGTTTTCTCGTTGTATCAATTTTTACCAAAGATAATCAAAAGAAAACCAATTTGCCTGTAAAATAGGCTTAGTTTTATAAGAAAGCTGTAAATGAATACTTGTTAGAGGGTTTTCCACGAATCTGACAGTGCTTCAGTGACAATCAAAACTGAATGTAAAAGACTCAGAACAGCCATGGGTAGGATTTGGATGAGTTCAGCAACTGACAATCTAGTTCCTTTTGCTGTATATAGCATTTTAAGATAATACTCATGAACAACAGCATTATTCTAGGACCATCAGACATTTAAGTTTTAGACAATCTTTAGAACATGTGTGTCAATACCATATACCAACCACATCATTATAAAATAGCAATTGCTCATTCAGAGTTATAACCCAGATTTGACTAGAGTTATAAAGGGATCCTTTAAAGGATTTTAAAACAAATAGATGTTGAATGACCCTTAATTAATTGTTTAAAGACTCCATTTTACTAAGAAATCAGAACCTAATAAAAACAGCAGAAAACCCAAGAAGTTATCTTAATAAAATGTAAAATCCTTGCTTCCAAAGCCAGGTTTTGCAAACTTTACAGTGTCTTAAGAAAACCTTAGTTTAAACATAGAGAATTAGATCCTGACTTTACATTAAGTACTGAAATTTTGAACCTGTGGGGGAAAACCCCTTGAATAACTTAATTATAGCCAACTTAAACACATATGAATTTTTCAAAACTTATCTTGCATTAACCTTCTGTAACTTACATAGATACTTCACAATTTGTTTGTATCCAGCTTATTTCCATGCCAGAAATATGTATCTTGAACATTAGGACAAAAATCTTACTTTATCATATAAAATCACTTTTTTTCACTTAAAAACATTCTTTAAAAATATGTCTTCATATTTTTAACCTTTTAAAATCTCCTTTTAACCTGATATTAGAATTTTCCCCTTAAGTTTAATTTTCAAAACAGTCCTTACAAAATTGCTGAATTTAAACAAATTAGTCTTTTTTTCTCAATTTTCAAAATACTTTTGTCTTCCTTATAGTTCTATCATCAAAATACAGCTTAAGTTTTTCATTTTTATATATAGAATTACAGGTTAATTAGAATTTCAACTCATTAATCTTGTTTTTTGTGAAGATCTCAAAACGAAGTAATCTTAAGCTATATTTTCCCATGAACCAACAATTTAGTAAAATACATTTAATAGATTCAAATGTTATCTTATAGATTTTAAGAAGCTAAGAGTACTTGAATTTGCATTTAGCAATTTATGTTGTAGTATTATAATTTAATTATAAGTGACTGATATTTTAACTCCATAACTTTTAGATTTTAAATTATAGGAAGAGCAGTTTTATAAGTATTTATCTTATTTATATTTATCTAATTTATTTTCATCATTTACTTACAGATGATCCATGAAAACCAAGATATCACACAAGCATGGTTAATATTTTAAGTTGTTGTTGTTGTTGTTGTTGTTGTTGTTACTATTTGTCAAAGAAAACCCCCGAAAGTTATGGACATTGAACTTGAAACATCTTGTACATACATACACATTCCTGATTGGCTTGCCACCTAGGAAAAGAAGTGTGGATTAGTAATTTTAAAGGCATCTCTAATTTTATCTTACTGATAAATTTAAACTAACAACAAATATTTAATTAAGTCATATGAACTAAAAGGCATTTGGATTTATTACCTTTTAAATTTAGGAGTGCTCCTTTGTATATAAGCATATTTTGGTACACAATACATAGCGATAAGTACATATGTAGACACAATTTATAATACACACGTTTACACAAACATTCATAAAAATAGACATGAAGCAAAGACTTTATAGCTTTCATATATCAGGTATTGAGTCCCCACAGGTGGGAGATAAGAGTTACAAATGCTTGTGCCAGATACTTTAAGTAAGGTATTCAGAACTCAAAATGAATTCACCAGGAAAATCATGAGCTCAAAAAGTTCTTTTTCCACAAAATAAAACAGCTGTAGCTACTGTAGTAAGAGAACATTGATGTTAGACCAGTGTGTCCTTTTTGACTGGATGACTGTCAGCCCAGATATTCCAAAGAGTGTGAGAGCCCACAAGGTCAGGAGGGCCGGAGCCTAGCAGATCAGAGACTTCCGACCATATGACACAGAGATTTGTTTTAGCCCAAGTCTACTATATGCTTGTATGCCACAGTTGTCTACTCAAAACACTCCTTTGTTCCCCATTCTTTTATCAGAAAAGGGTTAAGAAAAAGTGCCCTACAATCTGAGAATTGGTTCCTCAGAATACAAGGGAGTAAAAACAGAAAAAGAAAAAACAAAAGTTTCCAGAAGACCGTTGTCAAAGGCAGAAGAGAAAGAGATCCCAAGTTTAAATCTTGTGGCAGGTTGGATTTTAAAAGAGACATTCTCACCACCACTACCCCCGACCCCCACCACCACCACCACCACTTTGGTTTCAAAGAGTCAGGGAATTAACACAGGATGTGTGTATACCAGCTAAGCCCAGGTCAGGATAGCAACCCTGAACGATTATCTTTGTATTCACAGCAGGAGAAAGAGAAAATAAAAATAAATTAAAATATAAAGCTACAGGCTTCTGAAGTTAACCCTATAATTGCAGTATAAGAGAAAGGGGGAAAGTAAAAGCATTTAAAGGATAAAGAACAGTGAAGTCAAGTGCACTTAGCGTTTAAAGACTCCACCAGGTCCCCAAGGATGGCATTGATTACCAACAACCGTCAATTGAATCCGCAGGGCTTGGAGATTTCCCAGCCACCCAAGAGCAGGAGCCATGCCAAGTTCAGGCAGACCAAGCTCAGGCCCTTTGGTTTTTAAAAGCACAGGTAGAAAAGTGGGAGGGGGAGGAGGAGGAAGAGGAGGAGGAAGAGGAGGAGGAGGAGGAGGAGGAGGAATATAATCACAGCCAAAGCACAAAGCAGAAAGGAAGTAAATGGGTAAACTAGTAAACATACCAAAATTGGTGCCTCAGTTTACCTCCTGGCTGGCTTATCACAGAAACATCACTGGAAGTTTCCTGGAGGTTCACAGTAAGGTGAAGGAGATCTCAACTCAGTCCTGGCAGCCCTTGACTTACACCACAGAAAGAAAATTTAGGGTGCATCAAAAAAAGGTACATGTAAAGACTTATTCAGGAAAGCAAATGGAACAGGACACTCACTGAAAGGGACACTTGAGAGTGAGATGTGCTTTGGGCAGGTCTCGGGCTTCTTTTAAAGAAAACCTTATAAATAAATGGTGCACATGAGAAGCATAGGGGGCGGCGTCAGCCCAGTGAGCTCCATTCCTTGATTGTGGGGCCCACAGCAGGCTGAGTCTAGTTCTTCTCAGAATCTTCAGGTTGATTTTATCTATTTAATATGAAGCACATGACAGTACCCATGTCATGGATCTTGACCAATCTCTCTCTCTCTCTCTCTCTCTCTCTCTCTCTCTCTGTTTCTTTTAATCAGGGTAAAAATACATTTTATAAACTAACAAAGTAAATGAACATTACTTAACTAAATTTACAGTATTCTTATGGTTTATTGGGGCTTTTAAGAACTCAGGACTAGAAGAAAACAGGTCTGGGATGGGGTGAAGGTGATGGAGTTATTTGTTTGTTTGTTTGTTTGTTTGTGCTGGGCATTGAACTCAGGACACTTAACCACTGAGTCGAATCCCCAGCCTCTTTTTATTTTTTTATTTAGATCCAGGGTCTCACTGAGTTGCTTAGGGCCTTGCTAAGTTGCTGAGGCTGGATTTGAACTCACGATCCTCCTGCCTCAGCCTCCTGAGCCACTGGAAATGTTCATGGAGTTTTTAGATAAAAAGTTATAGATCCTATTTCCTTTTCTGTTGGTCTCCTTTCTACCTACCCTTATTTCTTCTATCCTACCTCATTTCTATGACTGTCTTCTGCTTCCTGGCAGCCAAAATAAAAAGGGAAATATTTTATTTATGTGTAATATATATGTGTGTGTGCATGTATATGATATTATATTAAAATATATATATATACATACATACATACATATATACATAATATAAAATAAACTACATTCAGAAGAGACTCTGTTACCTGTACTGGGGTTAAATTACTATACAATTAAAAAATTTTAGCTATAGCACTATATGTTTAAAGGAAACTATATTCTGAATTTTAAGAGATAAAAGGAAAAAAAAGAATGTAGAGTACTTTAGGCAGTTTGAATATCTCCCTAAGGTTGAAAACACTTCATAATTGGTGGAACCCCTGAAACAACTCTGGGAACCCTGGGGTTCTTCTGCAAGGCATGGTCTGAAACCCTCTTACCAGTTGCTTATCTAAGGAACCAGGAAATAAACAATGCCTTCAAAAAGGATTTAGAAGATGCAGAGACATTGGTTGTGTGGCCATTTCTTACAAAGGTCTCTCAGGAAGACCAAGGACAGGCCATTCAGGAACAACCCAAAGGCCTTTTTATAGAAATCTAAGCTTCCAAGGTTCAGGTAGGCAGATTGCTGGTAGTCCTGGGGTCTTGGGAAGTACCTGTGTGTTTCTCAATGTACAGCACTGGAACTTCCCAGGATGCTTGCTTACTAAATAGAGTCTTGGTCTCCAGCCCTGACCTTAGAAAGCTGTGTCACAGCAGAAGGCAGGGACAATGCCATTGGTGATCACTACCAACGAGTCCCATAGGAGATTCTTGGGCATGCTAAGAGGTCAACCGCCATGCTCTTGCCTTTTGCAGGGTTGAATTGTGTCGGTGAGTTGGCGTGAAGGCAGGCTGCTTCATATCTGCAGCTCCACTGGCTGAAAATTCTCTTCTTCAACTTGCTCACCCCATAATACTCCCCATAAGATGCCCATCAACTCTTCTGGGTGCTCATCCAAAAGTCTGCTTCAGCTAAATCCTACTGTTGTTTCAGTGACATTGGGGAATAAGATCAGAGAATTTGGGGAAAAGGAAATTGCACAATATCCGACATGTGTCCAAGCAAGGCGCAGCCTCACCAGCAAGGGGCTAATTCAGCTCAGCATTACCTGAAGCAATGGAGAGTGGAGGCTGCAGTAGCTGTCCGGAGACAGCGCTGACGGCAGACTGACAGATTTAAGCATCACTCATTCTGGATCAGAAGTTCGCATTATGCACTTGAGAGTTTTCTTAAGTACTAAAGGTAAGAGCAATTAATTTCCACTCGTTCCCAACTTACAAAATCTTGGATTTCAGCATATCTGTGTCCAAAAGATTATAGCTGAAAGAAATGGAGTCAGCTCTTTCTCTCAGGAAATTATTCAAGGGGAAAGAGACCAGCTGTACTTTATGCTACTCTGGACAATGTGGTCACTGGTAACATCGCTAAGCAGTACACTTTACAATTATTGCCAGTTCAAAGCATGTTTTTTAATCTTTCCCACTCCCCCCCCCACACACACACACACACGTGGAATATTGTGATCAATTTAAAATATCAGAACACAGTGGGTTTTAAATTGGCTTCATAGTTTGAATGGACAGCCAGAGAAAAGGAAAAATGAAAAAAAAAATCTGTTATTTTAAAAAATTACCAGCAAGTATGGGTTACCCATTAAAATCTGCTTTGCAGCCAGGCATGGTGGAGCATACCTGTAATCCCAGTGGCTCAGGAGGCTGAGGCAGGAGAATTGCAAGTTCAAAGCCAGCCTCGGCAATTTAGTGAGGCCCTAAGCAACTCAGAGAGACCCTGTCTTTAAATAAAATATAAAAAAGGGCTGGGGATGTGGCTCAGTGGTTAAGCGCCCTAGGGCTCAATCCTCGATAACCCACCCCCCACCACACACACACAAAAATCTGCCTTGCACCTTAGTGCTTAGTGCAAGTTTAGCATACTTTAACACAGTGTGTGAATAAGTAAATTAATGGCTACTGCTTATTTATTAGGCAAAAGCCTCACATATAAATTAAAGATAAAACTGAAAAATTTGTATAATCTCTAGGAAGGGAATACTGGTAGTTTTATCCCTATTTTTTTTCTAATTTGTAATACATGACAGTAAAATTCATTTCAGTTCATGGTACACAAATGAAGCACAATTTTTTATTTCTCTGCTTGTACACAAGTAGATTCACACCATTCGTGTCTTCATACATGTACCTAGGGTAATGATGTCCATCTCATTCCACCCTCTTTCCTACCCCCATGCCCACTCCCTTCCCCTCTCTCCCATTTGCCCTATCCAAAGTTCCTCCATTCTTCCCACGCTCCCCCACAATCCCCATTATGGATCAGCATCCACTTATCAGAGAAAACACTCAGCTTTTGGTTTTGGGGGGTTGGCTCACTTCACTTAGCATGATATTCTCCAGCTCCATTCATGTACCCGCAAATGCCATGATTGTATTCTCTTTTAATGCTGAGCAATATTCCATTGTGTATATATACCACAGTTTCTTAATCCATTCATCTACTGAAGGGCATCTAGTTTGGTTCCACAATTTATTAACTATTGTGAATTGTGCTGCTACAAACATTGATGTGGCTGTGTCCCTGTAGTATGCTGCTTTTAAGTCTTTTGGGTACAGACCCAGGAGTAGGATAACTGGGTCAAATGGTGGTTCCATTCCCAGTTTTCTAAGGAATCTCCATACAGCTTTCCATATTGGCTGCACCAATTTGCAGTCCCATCAGCAATGTATGAGTGTGCCTTTTCCCCCACATCCTCACCAACATTTATTGTTGTTTGTGTTCTTAAGAGCTGCCATTCTGACTGGAGTAAGATGAAATCTTAGAGTAGTTTTGATTTGTATTTCTCTAATTGCTAGAGATGTTAAACTTTTTTTTTTCATATATTTGTTGATTGATTGTATATCATCTTCTGAGAAGTGTCTGTTCAGTTCCTTGGCCATTTATTGATTGGGTCATTACTTTTTTGTGTGTGTTAAGATTTTTGAGTTTTTTTTATATATCCTAGAGATTCGTGCTCTATCTGATGTGTGTATGGTAAAAATTTGCTTCCAACCTGTAGGCTCTCTATTCACCTCACTGATTGTTTCTTTTGCTGAGAAGTTTTTCAGTTTGAAACCATCCCATTTATTGATTCCTGATTTTATTTCTTGTGCTTTAGGAGTCTCGTTAAGGAAGCAGGGGCCTAATCCAACATGATGAAGATTTGGGCCTACTTTTTCTTCTATTAGGTGGGTTTTAAATTGGCTTCATAGTTTGACTGTTCTTACCTTCTGATATTTCTCTTCCTTTTCTCTCTGGTCTAATTCCTAGGTCCTTGATCCATTTTGAGTTGAATTTTGTGCATGGTGAGAGATAGGTGTTTAATTTCATTTTGATACATATGGATTTCCAGTTTTCCCAGCACCATTTGTTGAAGAGGCTATCTTTTCTCCAATGTATGTTTTTGGCACTGTTGCCTAGTATGAGATAACTGTATGCATGTAGGTTTGTCTCTGTGTTCTCTATTCTGTACCATTGGTCTACCAGTCTGTTTTGATGCCAACACCACGCCATTTTTGTTACTATTGCTCTATAGTGTAGTTAAAGGTCTACTATAGTGATGCCACCTGCTTCACTCTTCCTGTTAAGGATTGCTTTGGTGATTCTGGGTCTCTTATTTTTCCAGATGAATTTCATGACTGCTTTTTCTACTTCTATGAGGAATGTCATTGGGATTTTAATTGGAATTGCATTAAATCTGAATAGTGCTTATGGTAGTATGGTTATTCTGACAATATTAATTCTGCCTATCCAAGAACAAAGGAGATCTTTCCATCTTCTAAGTTATCCTTTAATTTCTTTCTTTAGTGTTCTGTAGTTTTCATTGTAGAGGTCTTTCACCTCTTTTGTTGATTCCCAAGTATTTTTTTTTTTTGAGGCTATTGTAATTGGGGTAGTTTTCCTAGTTTCTCTTTCAGAGAATTTATTATTGATGTACAGAAATGCATTTGATTTATGGGTATTGATTTTGTATCCTGCTACTTTGCTGAATTCATTTATTAGTTCTAGAAGTTTTCTGGTGGAATTTTTCAGAAACTCTAAGGATAGAATCATGTCATCGGCAAACAGTGATAGTTTGAGTTCTTCTTTTCCTATCTGGAGATACCGGTTCTTAACTGTGGTAAGAGAAATAATTTTGTCCCATATTTTCCCTTATTTATGCTGAGTATATATTTTGAGGACAACAATGCAAACTTTCAAAAGATGTAGAATATAAAAGAAAATGCCTATGCCATAAAATGTCATGGAAATATTTTAAATTCAAAGAACATTAGTAACTTGGTTTAAAAAAAAAACACATTTGACTCTCAAAATCATCTCTTTTAAATGTTGAAGGAATGATGTTGTGATTTTCAATAGCTAAATTTGCTTTTGTGACTGTTCTTGCCTTCTGACATTTCTCTGCCTTTTCTCTCTGTTTGGCCCTCATTGTGTGACATTTGAGGAAAAGCAAGAATTTACATAAAAACTATATGAGAGCCGGGCATGGCGGTGCACGTCTGTAACCCTAGCAGGTCTGGAGGTTGAAGCAGGAGGATCGCAAGTTCAAAGACAGCCTCAGCAACTTAGCAAAGACCTGAGCAACTTAGTGAGACTCTGTCTTAAAATTAAAAAAATGAAAAGGGCTGGGGATGTGGCTCAGTGGTTAAGTGCCCCTGGGTGCAATCATTGGCACCAAAAAAACAACAACAACAACAACAAAATAGAACAAAACCTGTGTAAGCCACAACCATGTGGTCTACTGCATCCCATATCAAAGTTGTCTCTCTTCATACTTAACAATAGCTGTCCATTCACAAATCTTCACACTTAACAGATATATCAACAAATGTTTGCCGAATGCCCACAGGTGGTTGACACAATGTTAGGCTTGAGATATGGAGCAAATCCCCACCCCCCAGATGATGAGTGGCATAGTCAAGGAGGCAGATAGATACTAAATGATCACACCATCAATGTAATTCATCAAGATTATAATTAGGGCTCTGGGCCCTAGCACCATCTTCTTGGAAACCTCTGTGCCATGAGAGCCAAGTGGAGGAAGAAGTGAATGCGTAGGCTGAAGCACAAAAGAAGAAAGATGAGGCAGAGGTCCAAGTAAACTAGCTTGTGCACCTTGGAGGCCAAAGGAGTAGAAATAAGGAATACCAGAGGCCTGGGACATTGGTACAAGTTGTTGGACTGCCTGCTACTGTCCAGATTTTGTCTCAGTGGATTTAGAACTTACATCCCCATCCCATTGCCAAGACCATCACCGAGAGAAGACCCACCTTGCTCTTAAGAGCCCCTGTTGGACCTCTGCCTGGGAACTTTGGCATTCTGGACTCATGCATTTCTCAATTGTGGCTAGTGTGATGTGTGTACCATAAATCATTCCTTCTGTTGTTTTAGCTGAAATTTTTTTAAAAAAAATATTATAATTAGGGACATGAAGTCAAATATAGTTTCCTTTCAATAATAGAGCTACAAGATGAAGAAATATGGACTGATCCTTGACTATGGACCACCACTGCAGGGTTTTCCACCTTGAAGTGACATGACTGGGTCTACCATAGTGAAAGTTCACTCTGGCTACATTGAAAGAGAATAGGAGAGGAGAAAGGGCAGAGGCTGAATGATCAATGAAGAGTCTACCACTGAATTATTTCTAACAAATACCAGGTGATATATTATCATGGCATGTTCTAGAAGAGCAGTTGTAGAGATGCTGAGACGAAGATCAGAGATGAGAACAAGAGAAAGATTGCCATGTGCTATGCCACTCTCTGAGTTTAAGCAATTTCCATCATCGATTGATTTAATCCTCATTATCCTATAAGTAAGCTCACTATTATCATTCCAGTTTTATTACCCAGGAACCGAAGGCACAAAGAGGTCCAGTAAACTGTCCACGGTCACAAACCTTGCAGAAATATGGACGGAGAGACTCGTTTGCTAGAGCTCAAGTTTGCAACCACTGGACGCACTTGCTAATCTGAATGAGATCGCCTTCTGGAAGCTCAAACAGCTACCTGGGTTTTATCTAATGTCGGCAATTTTTTCATTTCCCCGTCCAGTCCTTCCAATGCTACTCAACAGGTTTAATATTTTCTCATGGGTCAGTTCCACAGAGCACCTTCTGTGGGAATTTTCTCTGCCCTGTTATTTCCTATGCTCTCCCTAGTCTCAACATTGAATGTGTCTTGAAATTACATGTGTCGACCTGTGCTGAAAATTAGCCTTAGAATTTTTTCCTATGAAATTGCCGTCAGCACAAACCGTGGGTCATAGACCAGAGTTCAGCTGTGAATTCTGATGCCTCCATTTGAAAAGATCTGTTAATGTTGAGAATAAAGATGACTTAGGCATCTTGGGTAGTAGATGTAGACCCAAGAAAATTGTTGATTTACAGGGTCACTTCACTATGGGAACCTGAACAGAAATGTCAATTTAAAAGGTGTGACCCTATTACTGAATTTACTGTTTTAGACTGTGCCCCCATTAGAATGGACTTGATGGACCAGGGGCTGGGGGAAACCCTGGTTAAGTCATGCCTCTGAATGGTAATGGTGTTAGAGAGGTCTGCCAGTCAGGGAGGAAGGAGAGGAAGGGGAGAGAAAAATTGAGGTGTCAAGAAGAGTCAGGGATATTAAGAAATTCATTACTGAAAAGAAAAGGAGTGTTAGAGGCAGGAAAATGGTGGAGCCCTAGGGGAGGAATCTTGAAGAAGAAGAAGAAGAAGGTGTTCAGGATCAAGTTTTAATGATAGGACCGAGATGCAAGAATGACATAAACCTGTGCTTTTGCAACAGCTACTTAAGCTTGGTTATGTTGAACATAATGGTTCATTCAAGCAGTTGGTGCTTTAATTTGCCAGAAACCGTGCAAAGATAGTGTGATTCAGAAATGAATCCAGGTATCATTTCTGCCCAGGAAGGAATCATAGACCAAGCGGGAAGAGCTCACCTTTTTGAGAATTGAAGCATACAATAAAAGCAAAACTTACCATGAAACAGACTCAATTTAAAGTCCCCTCTTACCCAACCAAGGGTTAGGATAATGCTCAGGCTGACTGGTCCTCACCAGGTCCCAAACATTTCCCAGTTGGTATGAATTGAAGTTGTGCACGCAGCTGTTCCAATAAAAACTAAAATACATACTTAGTAGGCCCCGTCTTGTACACATTTTCACGCCATGCTCTGCAGAAAGAAAATCATCCTTGCTGCCAACATTACAGAAATGTGGCTTTTGATTTATAAGAATGTAGGAATGGTTCTAATAAGTTGTTAAATCTTGTTTATTTCTGGGACTTTGCCGAATTTTCACTTTCATTAAATTATTATTTAAAGTTCTAGTTAGTGAATTAATGTGAATAATTTACATGAATTTCTCTATATGCAATTATCTCGGATTGGAAGGCCAT
This sequence comes from Spermophilus citellus, assembly GCF_964194105.1. Classification (NCBI taxonomy): domain Eukaryota; kingdom Metazoa; phylum Chordata; class Mammalia; order Rodentia; family Sciuridae; genus Spermophilus; species Spermophilus citellus. Next base: position 52,692,383 of record NC_138184.1, on the reverse strand, counting down.
AAAACAGTCGGAGGTACTTTTTACAAATGGCATATATTTTTTTTCCCCTTCACGTGCTCCACTGTAGGCCTTAGAGAAAGTTACTGCTGTAATTTCACATTTAAAGTGGAAGTATTTGGTTTAGAGAAAGTTAGGGAGATTTTAAAAACCCACGTGCTTCTCATCCACACTTTAATAAAAACATCAGAGAGGACAGGATTTCCTCATGGATGATATTCAATCCTGCTCCATGTATTTGGATTTTTGTCTTAAAAGAAATTGGTTTGGGGAGAAAACAGCCCAGAGAGAGAAGCTAAACTTTAAGGAGATAAATAAATTAATACATAATGTGTTTTTCAGCTCATGAATAGCTAGATAATGAGTTTCCTAACTTGTAAAAGTATTGGGAATTTTTTTTTAGAAAAAAATGGGGTTTCCTATCATCCGGGAAGTGTAAAGACAGTCACAAGAAAAGATTAGTGATTAAAGAAGACGAAGGTACTATTCTGACCCCCTAAAGTTATTCACACCTGAAATTTTAACTAGTGGATGATATACACCAGTTGGGAGATGATATTAAAATATTGCAGACTGTGCTCTGGAAATAGCAAAAATTAATGATGACAAAAAATCTCTGAACCAATGTAGAGAAAGAGGACCGAAAAACCTGATTTATCTTCTATAAAAAAGTAGAGCAGATTAGACATACTTTATTTACTTTGAGGATAATGACACTGATCCTTTAGAATCCGGAACTTATTAGAGCAAACCATGAATATAAAACAAGAGAACAAATTAGATTAAAAATGGGAGACCCCGCACACAACAGCTGTTGGTGGACACACATTTCTCCTGTTAATAAAATTCAAATCACTAAATTACCAGAGGCATTCTATCCTTTCCTGCCCTCAAAATGAAAGGCAGAGCAGGGTAAAGTAACAGAATAATGGAATCCACAAGGATAGCAGGGTAATGTAACAGGATAATGAACGCCACTCTTATTCATTCAGTCTGGAACCAAAATTAGCCCATTTCAGAACCAACCTGTTCACATCATTTAGCATATTTTATAAAGTCAAGATCGAAAAGTATATGGGCACAGTTTATCTCCACACAAAATATTGCAGAAACACACAGATGTCACTCAAATATAAAGAAATATGGCCAGGTGCAGTGGCACACGCCTGTATTCCCAATGGCTGGGGAGGCTGAGGCAGGAGGATTGTGAGTTCAAACCAGCCTCAGCAATTAGCAAGGCCCCAAGCAACTCATCAAGACCCTGTCTCTAAATAAAATATAATAAATAACATGACGAGAGAGCCTACAAATTGGAAGAGAAAATCTTTACCACATACACCTCTGATAAAGCATTAATCTCTAGTATATATGAAGAACTCAAAAAACTTAACACCAAAAAACAAATAACCCAATTATTAAATGGGCTAAGGAACTGAATAGACACTTCACAGAAGAAGAAATACAATCAACAAATATATGAAAAGTGTTCATCATCTCTAGCAATTAGAGAAATGCAAATCAAAACTACTCTAAGGTTTCATCTCACTCCAGTCAGAATGGCAATCATCAAGAATACAGGCAACAATAAACGTTGGTGAGGATGTGGGGAAAAGGCACACTCATACATTGCTGGTGGGACTGCAAATTGGTGCAACCATTATGAAAAACATTATGGAGATTCCTCAGAAAACTGGGAATGGAATCACCATTTGATCCAGCTATCCCACTCCTTGGTGAACTTAAAATCAGCATACTATAGTGATGCAGCCACATCAATGTTTATAGCAGCACGATTCACAATAGCTGGACTATGGAACCAACCTAGGTGTCCCTCAATAGATGAGTGGATAAAGAAAATGTGGTTTATATACTCAAAGGAATATTACTCAGCTTTAAAGAAGAGTGAAATTAAGGCATTTGCCAGTAAATGGTTGGAGTTGAGAATATCAGTAACTTAGTGAGGCCCTAAGCAACTCAGTGAGACCCTGTCTCTACATAAAATACAAAATAGGGCTGGGGATGTGGCTCAGTGGTTGAGTGCCCCTGGGTTTAATCCCTGGTACCCCTTCCCGAAAGAAAGAAAGAAAGAAAGGAAGAAAGAAAGAAAGAAAGAAAGAAAGAAAGAAAGAAAGAAAGAAAGGAGACAGGGAAAAACTGATGAAATCTAGTAAACAATTGACTTTAGTTACTACTAATAATTATTAGTTCATAATAATATTGGTTTATTGATTGTAGCAAATTTGCCACACTATATAACATAATATGTTAATTACAAGGGAACTTGTGTGTCAGATACTCTGGAACTCTCTACACTATCTGCTCTATTTTTCTGTAAATCTGAAATTGTTCTAAAAATAAGGTCCATTTAATTTAAAAAAATACATATGAAGCCGGTCTTCTAGTATTAACAGATAAAATGGAATCGCCTAATTCCATTCGGCATACATTTTAAAATATTGATCCCATTGTTCTAGGTGGGGCAAGATGGAGCATAAATGCCCTTCCAAGGTCATGCACAGAAGAGGAGAGGCTCTGCTGGAGATCTTTCCTAAAATGCCTCTGATTTTAGAGCTAGAGCTGCATAAGCCCCTCCTCAGCTGCTGTGCTTAGGCATTTATGTAATTCTGGAGAACACAGAGCATATTAGCCAGAGCTACTGACTTTGATAAATCACCTGGGCTCTGTGGAATGCAGAGGGATATTGTAAGGAGAAATGCAATACTGTCTGTGATGATACTTTGAGGTCTCCAGAGAAAGGCACATATTTATGGCCAAAGCCTGGGAATGAGAATCACAGTAGGGCCAGGAGCTAGTTTTAGCTCCACCAAGTGGTCAGTAGTGGTAATGGTGATCTATCTGTCACCGTCCTGAACACTGTCCTTCAGGAGAGCCCTCCATGCTGTTGATCATCTGCCCTGGGATGGTCATCTTAACCCCTGCACTCTACCAGGGATCCATTATACCAGGTTTGTTTCTTTTATCCTTTGTTTTAACTCGAAAAACAACATTTTCATCAAGTCGTGCTGCAGGTAAGTTTTTATGTGCCTGATTGTATAATGGTGTGTATTGTATTGTATTGATGGTATCTTATATTAGCATGTAGCCAAACCCATCTTCTTATCATAATTAAGCTCCCTCTATAACTTAGTGACGACAGAGGGGGGTAAATGTTATATTCAGGGTCAAAATATCAATCCCTAAGTCCTAGCCAGTCCACTAATTAACTTCATGAACTTAAACCTCCCCTAAAGCCAATAACTCCTGATCATCCATCTTCTTGTTGGACAGAAGAATCTGATAGCTAAGAATGTACTAAAAATGCTTTTAAAAATGGTAATTTTTTGTTAGTACTGCCAGTGAAAAACTCCTGAGTAAACATAAAATATGCCCTATGCTGTGTTTACATGTTGTTTAAATATGTTTTGTCCCCACAAGGGCTTGTGTGTTAGAAGCTGGGATCCGAGTGTGGTCATATGAAGAGGTGGCAGGGCCTAGAAAGGCGGGTCCTAGTGGGAGGTCGTTGAGGGCACCACCCCCAGAAGGAATTGAAGTAATTCTCATGGAACCCAAGTTAGTTCCCACAGGAACAGGTTGGTACAAAGGGGTAGGCCTCTTCCCTGCACTTCCTATCTCACCATGTAATCTTTTCTTTTGCCATGAGGTTCTCACCAGAGCTGAGTTGATGCTGACACTATGCCCTTGATCCTCCAAAGCTGTGAGCTAAATCAACCTCTTTTTGTTATAAACTACCTAGCCTCATATATTTCATTATAGTAATCGAAAAGGGACTAGTACAACCTATGTACAGGTGTACATGTTAACATGTAGGCACATATGTAACAGAAACCTAAGTTTATGATGGGATCTCTCCATGTGTACTCATGCATCCTGAAATATGTTCTGCTGGTTTCAGATCTTACATATTCAGTGCATGGATAATCATGCCCAGCCCAACTTACTGTGAAAAAATAATATTTTCATAGTGATTAATAGTCATTTTTCTCCCTAATACTGCTATTTAAGCTGAGCTAGAGATAATCTTCTCAGGGGAAAAAATGAAATTTCCTTAAAACACTATTCATTATGTTCAAAAATAGCCATAGTCCACTTTAAAACTGAGTTAATGATAGATTTTCCTAAGCAGAATTCCCATTTTAGTAATTTAATAGCAAAATGTTTACTCCTGGAAAGTGCCTGTTTCCCAGGGATTATTAATCACACTTTATTGGGAGGTAATCAGTTACATAGTTTACTTTTCCACCCGTTTTAGAAAATTTAAATGCTGAGATACACATTTTTTTTTTGCTATGAAAATCTACCCAGTAATTACCATATTTACTTTTCATTTATGGGGGAATAATCTGTTTTAATTAAGCCTAACTGAAGAACTTTTATCAGATGTAATTATCCCTTTCGATAAATATGTCTCCACTAATTACATTTAACCATGGGATTTATAGCTCTTAAGTCATTTAGTAGGAAACATAATAAATCTTTAGTAATACATGCTAAATTACTATAAATTAATTCAGATCATTAACATAATAAACAAATTAGGATAATTTTGCTTAATTAGTTTGGGTGGTTAACTTGAAATCCCATGTAAGCTTCATGATAATCTTGATTTTCATCATTATTTCTGGAATGACACATTTTTTTCAACAAATCTATTTTAATATCTAAACATTAAGCCGGGCCTTTGTCTTTGGTCTTTATTCTGATGACCCATTTCCAACGAGGAAATATCATTGACTGTGTCCTTTGGTTCTTGAAGTTTGTAAAAGTTGACTATATAAATGTATTTCAAGTCACAATATTTTATATTATGTCCTGACGTAAACTAATTCAAATTTCGTGTTTCAATAAACATGTCCTAATAAAAATCTTGCGTGAGTGTGTGGGTGTGAGTGTGAGTGTGTGTATGTGGGTAATAATCCAGTTTCAGGTGCTTCATAAGGGAAGCTTGAGTCTTTATTTAGGTTAAAGAAGCAGACATATATAGCAAGTGGAAGGGAATATTAAACTAGGAAGCATTTAGAGAAATCCAGAGCAAATAAAAGCAAGTCTGTCTTTCACAGTGAATGGAGACCTTATGGAAATCCGCGATCCCGAGAGATGGTGCAGACTGGAAACGTAATTATCTTCCAAAATAGTCCAGCTAAATTCAGAGGCCAGACTGAGACAGGGTGCTAGACAGGCACCACGCCACGTCTCCTCCCGCTTCTGCCAGCCGGGCCCTCCATCCCTCCCACCTGTTCTCATCCCCCGGGCTCCCAGGAAACTTGGAGATCCAACTCAGGGGCCACCCTCTCTCAGCAGTTAGAGAAGCATCTATTAGAGGTGGCTTCCACAGCGCGCACGCGCACACACACACACACACACACACACACACACATCATTTATTTAGGTGTTTTCTCAGACCTGGCGATGGACTTCCAGCGCAGGTGGCCCATCCAGACATGATATCCACACCTCAGTGAAGAGATGGCCGGGCCACTGCTGTTCGTTCATAGCAGGTTGCAAGTGACTCAACCCGCCTGCTCCTGGCTTCCTCATTCTGCACTCCTGTTCACTCTAAAGAAGTGCTGGGTGCCTTGCCTGGTTGGTGGTCCTCCTCATCCTCCCCCATCCAGAGGCTCCTCTGATTGTGGTGAGTCTCACAACTTCAGGAAAGAGACACTTCCTCTACCTTTAACCTACCCACCTTTACCCCAGCTTCCTGAATCCCTGCCCAGGCCAGCCCCCCAGACTTCCCCTGAGAATAGAGGAAATTCAGGTAGCATTTTAATAATCCAGGCATACATTAGGAGCTCAATACATGCCTTGAACGAGTAGGAAACTGAACATCAACATCTCAGAGACCCATCATACCTTGATGCTGCCTGGTGTTAAGGTGCAGGATAAATACGTCTACTTCCCTCGTTCAGTCAGTCATTCCTGTAGGAAGCACTGATTTGATAGGCACTGCTTTCTACCTCTTCCCCCTTAGATGACATTGTAGATTCTCCACAATCATTTAATCTTCTCTCCTATCGCCCAGCTCGAGGTGGTGGAGAATCGTTTGCATCTTTGTCTGCATCAGTGAACTTACCACCCGTCAGACTGTTCCAGACTCTTTATTTCCAGCCCACTTGAAACCTCATTTCTCCAGAAAGACTGTCCCTGAATCCCCACAGGGGACATGGTCTTTGGATAGTATGTCCCTTCCTACTATCCAAACTGCTCTTTACACATTCTTCAAAGCACTTGTTATCAGGCTTGTTTAGTGTGCTTCTCCTGTGCTGGGATGAAAGTTCTATGAAAGCAGAAGTCTGCCCTGACCATGTGTTGTCCCCAGTCCCTAATGGAGCCTCCTCACATAGTAAGCACTCGATGAACGGCCAGTCCAGAGTAAGAAAAAACATCAAGAAGAAAAACCGAGTTAAGCTCTATCATTATTATTTATGTTAGATATAAAGTAGCTCGTCTGAACCAGGTGCTCTTTCAAGTACTTCAAGGTACAAATTCTGTTCCCCTTTGCATCAGCCTCATGACATACACACTACTGTTATTTCACAAATAGAGAATTTACATAAGATTTAGGACCAGGTATGATGGATCTTTTTTGTTCTTTTTAGATTTACATTTAGTATTTTCTGACATATTATACATACATGGAATATGACTTATTCCATTCAGGATCCCATTCTTGTGTTGGACATGGTGTGGAGTTTCATCGGACATATATTCATATATGAACATAGGAAAGTTATGTCCCATTCATTCCACTGTCTTTCCTCTTCCGTTCCCTTTATTTCCCTTTCTGTAATCCAATTAACTTCTATTCTTCCCTCCCTACCCCTTATTGGGTATTAGCATCCACATATCAGAGAGAACATTTGGCCTTTGGTTTTTGGGGATTGGGTTATTTCACTCAGCATGATAGTCTCCAGTTCCATCCATTTACTGGCAAAAGTCATCAAGTCATTCTTTTTATGGCTGAGTAATATCTCATTGTGTATATATGCCACATTTTCTTTCCCCATTCATCTGTTTAGGGGCACCTAGGTTGGTTCCATAGCTTAGCTATTGTGAATTGAGCTGCTATAAACACTGATGTGGCTGTGTCACTGTAGTATGCTGATTTTATGTCCTTTGGGTATAAAGAGAGGTGATTGAATTGCAAATGTCACATAGTCAGTAAGTATGTGATTCTAAACCAAGCTCTCACTCACCACACCATACACATTGTCCATCCAACTAGATAGAGCAAGGTGTGTCTGTCTCTGATTTTGAAAGCTTATCAGATTTTCCAAGCATCTTTTTATTGTACATTTGAATAAAGAAAAGACAGATCCCTATCTCACACCATAAAAAAAACTTCAAGACAGATCATAAATATAAAGACGAAACTTAAAACAACAGAGTGATTAATGTCTTTGTGACACTGAGATAAGCAAACTTTTCTTACAGAAGAAATAGAAAGCAGAAGTGATAAAAGGAACACTTGATCACTTGGACTTCACTGAAATTAAGAGCCTCTCATTCTTCAAAACGCTGTAAAGAATATGATCAAGCAAGCCACAGACTAAGAGAAAATATCTGGAATACCTGTATTTGGCAAAGGATTTGTACATTGAATATGTAAAGAGCTTCTGCAACTCAATAATAAACAGGCCAATAACCCAATAAAAATTGTGCAAAAGGATACAATCAGGTACTTTGTAAAGTATATAAACAACCAATAAACACATGAACACATGCTGAACATCATTGGTCACAATGAAACATGAACTAAAACTGTAAGATACCATAACTCACCCACCAGAAAATTAAAGATTGATAATACCAAATAATGGAGAATATACAGAGCACCTGGAATAAACACATATTGCTGGTGAGAATTTGAAATGGGTCAACTTTGGAACATTGCTTGGAATTTTCTTAAAATGTCAAACATATAATCTCTGATGAAGCAGCAATTTTATTTCTAGTTTTTTAAAAATAGTTTTTAGGTGGACACAATATATTTATTTTACATTTATGTAGTGCTGAGGATCAAACCCAGTGCCTCGTGCATGCTAGGAGAGCACTCTACCTCTGAGCCACAGCCCCAGCCCCCAATTTCTAGATTTTTTTATCCAAGAGAAATCAAAATCTTTGTCCATAAAAAAAAACCTGTACACAAATATTCACAGCAACTTTATTTATAATAGTTCAGAGCTGGAAACAGTCCACAATTATGCCATTAGGATCACAGGTACAGAAATTAAGGTTCAGCCACACAATCAAATGCTAAAAAACCTTAAGCAGGCTGGGCATGGTAGTGCACACCTATAATCCCAGTGGCTTGGGAGGCTGAGGCAGGAGGACCATGAGTTCAAAGCCAGCCTCAGAAACTTGGTAAGGCCCTAAGCAATTCAATGAAACCCTGTTTCTATATAACATATAAAAAGGAGGGTGGGGATGTGGCTCAGTGTTTGAGCCCCCCTGGGTTCAATCCCCAGTACCAAAAAAAAAAAAAAAAAAAAAAACCCACTAAGCAGGAATAATCTACAGACACATCATATGGATCATTCTCAAAAAGCAGGCTGACTGATGGAAGCCAAAATTAAATGTGCATTCTGAATGAGTCCCACTCATATGAAATTCTAAGACAAGAAATACTAACCTCTGGTGATAAAAACCAGTTTGGGGGGCTGGGGCTCTAGCTCATGGTAGAGCGTCTGCCTAGCACATGTGAGGCACTGGGTTCAATCCTCAGCACCACATAAAAATAAAATAAAGGTATTATGTCCATTTACAACTAAAATAATATTTTTTTTAAAAAACACTAGTTTTGTAGTTGTTTCCGATGGCGTAGAGGGGACAGGAGTATTGAGGAGAGATGTAACGTCCTGAATTGGTTTCCCTGTCGGGTGCCTTGATTAAGTGGTATATTTAAGATCTGGGCATTTCACTGTATATAAATCAGAGCTCAATTTTTTTAATTAAAAACAAAAGAAAAAAGAAAACAACTAGAGAAGACCCATTGTGATTTTAAAAGGCACATGTAGTTTTTAAATAATTTTTAAAAATACCAGTTTTTAAAATGAGGTTAAGGAGGTAGAATATATAACCATTAGTCCATGGGAAAGAATGTCAATGTTCTTCTGAACATGTGGCGATTTTTATTTGAGCCCTAATGACTCTATCAATATTCTTCTAACATCTCATGACAGAATATTATTAATTGCTTTAGTCAGCTTTTTTGTCGCTGTGACCAAAAGACCCCACAAAAACAACATCGAGGAAGGAAAGTTTATTGGGGCTCATGGCTTCAGAAGGTCCATCCTTGATGGGCCAACTCCACAGTAAGTTGGCCCAAGGTGAGGCAGAAGGGCCTGGAGGGGCAAGTAGCTCAGGTCAAAGCAACCAGGAAGCAGAGAGAGAAAACTTCACTTCCAGTTAATCCATAGATGTGGATTAATCCACTGATGATGTGACAGCTCTCATAATCTAATCCTTTCACCTCTGAAAATTCTTGTGTTGCCTCACACATGAGATTGTGGTGGACACCTTATACCTAAACCGTGGGCCTCTAGATAACAGCAAATATTATACACTCTATTGGGTATTATCTTCTTTTGCAAAGAGATAGACTCTGAGATCAGATGTATCTTTCCTGCCTTTGCTCAGAGTGAGCTCTCTCCCCAAGACCCTGAACAGGAGCTACCAATTTGTTGCCAAAGCCCACAGAATATAAAGTCACAGAGGCAGATGCAACCTTACAGCAGAAGTCCGTGGGTCTGGCTTGAAAGGACCCACCTCCCTCCCAGCCTGCCTTCAGGTCACGTCCCACTGGGGACTCACTCGTTTCCCGTGTGCAGGAACACCTTTCTCACCCACACTCACGGCTACGGATACAGTCATCATCCAGGTAAGGACAGACACCTGTCTGCTCTCTCCTTCGTTCTAGCTCCTGGAACTCAAGTTCTGCTCAACCAAATGCCTTTTCACAGATTTCCTTACTGTTTGACAATTTCTAGGGGATATTTTTTTTTGCAACTAGAAAGAAGGAAATAGACACTATGGGTACACCCTCCCCGCCCTCTCCATTCGGAATGTGGATGAGATGTTTGGAGACACAACATTCATATTGCAACCAGAGTTGCCATAGGATTAGATGAAAACAGAGAAGCAACCTAAATGGCCTGTTGCCTGGGATTTTTTTAAATTAATTTCATTTTTTCAACTTGGTAAATGACCGGTTTTTCAACCTGGAAGTAGGTGTGCATGTGTTTAGAGAGAGAATCCAAGGTAGTCTATATTCTGTGCCTTTTTTCTAAACTCCTGAGCCTCCTTTTCTGCCTTGCACTTTGCTGCATTCCTTCCAAGGGACGTCCATTCATCACCATCCCATTCTTTGGCAGTGACAACGTAGACAATGCATCATGTCAAAGATGTTCCTGTTAATAATTAATGATAATTTCCATAATGGGGAGTGACACATTGCATTACACCCAAGCTCAGGATGACTGGGGCTGCCAGCTATTCTTGTTCTGATCCATGTGACGAGTGAGCATGGCAGAGGGAGCCTAACAGGAGAGATCTGGAGGGGTCAGAAGGGTACACAAACCATGATCTCATGCGGGGATTGGAGGAAGCTACATTTTTTCAAGAACCATCCTGAACTCAGGAACACATAGTTCTCCAAATAAAGGAAAATACGATAATTAGAAATCGAAGGTATTTATCATTATTCCAAATAAAATAAGCTAATTGATGCATGGAGAGATGCTTTAAGGGCAGCCTCCTAACACAGGGTGGACCAGAGTTATTTGCCTCTGTTAATGTGTCATTCAGTCTATCGTGGAATAGAAAATATTTTTTAAGAATTGAGAAGGAACAGGAATCCCTGCTCAGTCCATTCTCGAGCTATGCTTTTTGTCTACACCAGCTATTATTCAATCCCATCTTGTTTTAGAATACGGGTACCCTCCGCCTCCCCTCCTTCTCCAGACTTGGACCTTCTAAATTGACTCTTGTAGAGTGGAAGATATTGGTAATGGCCTATCCAATATCAAGTGCCCCTTCTTTCTAGCTAATTTTGTATAGGGTTATCAGCTAAAAATTCTCTTCCCATACTCCCTTGCAGCTGGCAGTGATACAGTTCCAGTCAATGGGAATACATGGAAGATTCTGGCAAAAACGGCTAAGAAAATTTTTTACTTTCTTATTTACTTATTTGTTGGTTTGTTTATTGGTTCTTTTTAGTTATGCATGAGAGCCGTGTGGCAATTCCTCAACAAACTAAGAATGGAACCACCATTTGACCCAGTTATCCCACTCTTCTGTATAAATCCAAAGGATTTAAAATCAGCATAGTACAGTGACGCAGCCACATCAATGTTCATTGCAGCTCACTTCACAATAGCTAAGCTCTGGAGCCAACCCGGGTACCCTTCAACAGATGAATGGATAAAGAAAATGTGGTATATATGCATGATGGAATATTACTCAGCAATACTGAAGAATGAAACGATGGCATTTGCTGGTAAATGGATGGAACTGGAGACTATCATGCTAAGTGAAATAAGCCAGTCCCCAAAAGCAAAAGATCAAATGCTTTTGTTCTCTTAACTAAAAAATGATAAATGTTTCTGGCAGTACTTTTATTTTAGTTCTTCCTGACTTAAGCAACTTAAATAAATGCACACTGGAGTCTGAAGCCACAGACACTATCTCATCACCACAGGCCATGACCACCACACTCAGGATGATGTCATAGAGAATCAGAAAGAGCCTGGGTCTATGATGACATGGTTGAGCTCCAGCTCTGTGCCATCTGTCTTGGCAGGAGCCTTTAATGAAGAAAGTCAGTCCTTATTTGACAACCCACCTCAAAAAGTTGCACAAGATTAGACGTTGAAAAAAAGCATTTGAAACTTAACATGTTCAAAACAAAACTCTTTATTTCTTCTACCTACTGTGCTACTTCAAAAGTAACATGACTCTTCTCCCAGGACCCCCATGTCCATAACAAGCACCACACACTGTCGTTCAAGCCCAAAACTTAAGGACCACCCTTGACTTCTCTCTTTCTCTCATCAAGCATTCACTTCATGAACAAGAATCATTAACTCTGGCTCTAGTGCATCCTAAACCTTCCATCTCTCTCCCTCTCCATTCCAATTCCTCCAGTCTAGGATGCCACCTTAGTCTCCTGACTAGTTCTTCACAGAAGACAATTTGTACATCATCTGCCCCTGTTTCCTCTGAGATCTCAACCTGCACCACCACACCTCACATGAAGGGCTCTAACCTTTTTGCCCTTCTCTGCTCCTTCAACACACCAAGGTCATGCCTAGCTGAAGGTTTGTCTCCCCTTTACCTGGAGTGGTCTTTCCCCAGAGCCTGTTGGGATCCGAAATAGTCCCTCAGACTCCTATGTGTTAAAAACTTGATCCTCAGCTTGGCACTACTAGAACATCATGGAACCTTCAAGAGGTGAGTTTGGTGAGAGGTTTGAGGTCATTTTGGGTGTGCTCTTGAAGGAAATTGTAGGATGTCCATCTCTTACTCTCTCCCTTTTCCTTCTCGACCATAAGGTAATCAAGTTTATCCACCATATACTCCCATCATGATGTGCCACCACAGTAACAAAGCAACAGGGTTAATTGGGCACGGACTGAGACCTCCAAACTCATAAGCCAAATAAGCCTTTTTTCTCTATAAGTTGATTTATTTATAAAGTTGACCTATTTCTCATAGTAATGCAAAATGGACTAATACGCTATTTATTCATTTTATTTATTTATTTATTTATTTATTTTTTATTTATTTTATTTATTTATTTATTTATTTTTTTTATTGGTTGTTCACAACATTGCAAAGCTCTTGACATATCATATTTCATACATTAGATTGAAGTGGGTTATGAACTCCCAATTTTACCCCAAATGCAGATTTATTTTTTATTTAGGTCTTGGCTTAAATGCCACCTCCTTGGGCTTGCTTTCCCTGCAGTCACTATCTAAAGCTGTTTTCCACTCACTCTCCATGACATTCTGGTTTTTCGCTTCACTGCACTTTTTAACCATCTGATCTTTTGTTGTTACTGATTTATTTCTTTGATTTCAGTCATTAGAAGGAAGGCTCCCTGTGTATAGGGATTTTGTCTGTCTTATCCCTTGGTGAATCTCTGGCATTTCAAACAATGCCTACCACATAATAGACTCTAATCCAGTGAAGGAGCACATTTATTGAATGAATGGATGATTGTACATCCACACTCACATGGTGGAACATGCAAAGAAAACATCTGGGTTATTAGATTTCTTCTTTAGTTTCAAAAATATTCAGGGGTCAAAGTTCCTGAACCTGCTAAGCAATGGGTTCCTCTGACATCTCTCCCTCCATTTACCAATAACTATAAAAACAAAAACCTAACATAGAGGGGCCTGGGAATAAGTGAAGTTCTTCAGTTTGAAAGATAAATTATGCTAATAGCGTACATTATCACATGCTAAAGAGTCACCAACCTGCTTTAGTTCAACTTTGTTACCAAATTACTCATCTTAATTACTGCCTTCTTCTTTTTCTTATCTCATTTTTTCCCTAGTCATATTAATGGACGAGTAATAATATTAGACAATGTTCACTAAGCTTAACTCTAAAAATAATGGCTGTTTTAAATCAGAGTTAATTAGTATGTCAAGAAGTTCAGGTAATTATGGGGCCATGTGATTGTTTTAAAAAGGCACTGGGGAAAAAAAAGCCCATTTTACCAAATGCTACATTCATGATTTTATAAAGTATTTTTAATATTTTTTCCTTGATATTGTTACTGAAAACTGAATAACATGATTCTTCCAAGATCATTTGTCATTTCGAACTACAGGTGAGTGACTCTCCCTCATCCTGCAATCACTGCAGAAAATATATTTAACATTAATTTATGAATCTTGGTGTCATTTCTCTTTCAGGTTTAATAGTGAATCATGGTTTATACTATTTATATTTCATCACACATAAGGAAGGTTGTCAGGAGCAAAAGATCAGAGTAACATAATTCTCTCCTCCACCCTCATCAGTTGCTTCTCAAGAACACTAGCTAGTTAGAGGGGAGATGGAAGGCACGCTGTCCTTGGATCTATGTGGAAGATGTTCTGGGTCTCAAGGGGGAAAGAGTGAAAGTTTGGGGGGATGCCTGTGAGAGAGCCATAATATGAGTCGAGCATCATACATAAAAGACCTCTATTGGGGTATCACGGCCTGTACCTGTGTCCATCTGTGGCCCTCTGAAGATGTCCATGACCTCTCCCTCAATCCTTTGCAAAACAATCAGAATTTCAGTGCAACCAAGAAAGAAGAGCAAACACAACTTGTTCTTGTTTTAGTGGTTTCTGAAATTAATTCCTGCCAGATCAATCAAGTCAATCAAGTCTACTTTTTTTTTTTTTTTTGTATCAGGGATTGAATCCAGGGGCACTTATCCACTGAGCCACATTCCCAGTCCTTTTTTTATTTTTTATTTTTTTTAATTTTGAGACAGGGTCTCAGTAAGTTCTTAGGACCTTAATCAGTTTGCTGAGGTTGGTATTGAACTTGTTATCCTCTTGTCTCAGCCTCCTGAGTCGATGGGATCACAGGTGTGCGCCAACATACCTGGCCAGGTCTGCATTTTTAAAGTCAATACCAGTAAAGAAGATGAAGATAAAAGCCAGGAGTCCCAGGCAGCAAAAATAAGTCTCTCAGCTCCTGGGCAGATCCTCATGGACATATTTTGGTTCAGATCATTGGGTTAAGCTGTTGTCAGGATAAGAAGGAGATCGTGGACAGGCAGACCTGGGCCATCCCTGGTGAGGGCAACTCTGAGGGTACCAACTGGGAACAAGGAGGGGACATCGGTCTCCATGAATCCCTGCAGGTACCTGATGGAGCCTGACTTTAAGTTGAGAAATACCAACCCATCCATTGCCTATATTCAACTGCACTGAGTTTCCAATTTCAGAGTAAAATTGTAACAATTTCAATCTATTAATATTAATTGAGTACAGCATACTATAGTGACACAGCCACATCAATGTTTATAGCAGCTCAATTCACAATAGCTAGACTATGGAACCAATGTAGGTGTCTCTCAATAGATGAATGGATAAAGAAAATGTGGTATATATACTCAGTGGAATATTCCTCAGCTTTAAAGAAGAGTGAAATTAAGGCATTTGCCAGTAAATGGTTGGAGTTGGAGAATATCATGCTAAGTGAAATAAGCCAATCCCACAAAACCAAAGACCGAATGTTTTCTCTAATACTTGGATGCTAATTCCCAATAAGGTGGGGGGCACTAAGAAAGAATATTGTTACCTTAGATTAGGTAGAGGGAAGTGATGGGAAGGGAGGGGAGGGGATGTGGGGATAGGAAAGATAGTAGAATGAAACAGACATTATTCTTGTATGTATGTATATATGTGACTACATGACCAATATGATTCTGCAACATGTATACTCAGAAAAATGAGAAATTATATCCCATCTATGTATGATATATCAAAGTGCATAAATGTATTCTACTGTCATGTATGATTAATTAAAACAAATTTTAAAAATTATTAAAAAATATTCATTGAGTACCTCCCAAGTACAAGGTACTATGGACTGCAAAACTATATATATATATATATATATATATTTGCTTTGATCTCTTATTATTTGAGCTCTTACCAACACCTTCCTGTTCTTTCTCACAACATGCAATGTCAATTATAATTGATGATCAAAACTAATGATCTTTTGCACCAGTCAACTTGAGAAACTGAACTGTTTCTATTCCAATACCACAGCCTCTCCAGGGAGGTGCTCAAAAACATGTGTTTGAATCAGTGTATAGAAGTCCATACAACAGTTTAGGACATAAAATAGAAACATTTGAAAAGTTAAAACAACAAGAAATATCACAAAGCGGTATATGACCAATTGCTAATCAAAAGTAAAAAGTTCTAGAAGAGAAGTGATCACTTCAGGCTGGAGCAGGGACTCCCTCCAGTTGGAAGAGGAATCCTGACACTGAGTTTGTTCCACACCTTTCCAGCCTGGAGAGAGAGGTACCTGCACAATGCTGGAGGAAGAATAGGAAAAAAGGAGAGACCCATGGAAGTAGGAGTGTGTCCTGCCAGTCAAGTCCCAATGGCCACTATACTTCTCTTTTCTCTTATTTCAGATATGTGTAAATTATGTGGGTGCAATCAATGCTCAGTAGTTTAGTTGGCTACCACAGACCACAATCATTTTGAGAATGGGTGGCACAATGGTGTATTCATTCATAATTAAGTTGATAATTAAGGACCAAGCACTTACCTGCATGCTCCCAGGTAAGCTACACAACTATATGAATTTTTCTGTCCCCATTTTGCAGATGAGGATACTGAGCCTCAGAAAGGTTATATGAAGCTGACCAATCACCATCCAGTGCAGTTGATTTCCAAAGTACAACTGCCCTATTTAACCCCAAGCTCTTATGTAATTAGATCTACTCTTGTTGAACACTACAAACTTACTAAACAGCTCTGAGACAGTCAACTGCAGTCAAGGAGCCTTTGGTTAAGACAGGAGGAGCCCTGTGTTGAGGTCTCTGGCCTCAAGAGGCAGATGGGAAGACAACTCAATATAGCTGAATTTACCCTTATGGGAACACGTGGAAGGGGGTGACCAACTCTGCTTCCCCAGTTCCATTGCCACTCCCATCCCTCTGCACACACCTGACTCCTCACCACTGCCTTGAGGAGCTCTTCAGTTTTCACTGGTCTCCCTTGTTGTGTTTGGCATAACAGCCTCTAAATAAATAGGTCTATGCCCTGATTCCTGGAACCTGTGGATAGGTTACATCACATAGCAAAAGTCTTTGCTATGGATAGACTTTGCAAGAGTCTTTGCAGGTATAATATAGGTTGTGGACTTGAGATAGATTATCTTGAACTATGTGGCTGGGCCAGTTCCATCAAAGGAGCCCTTTAAATCCCAGAGCTCTCTTTAGCTAAGTTAGAGAGATGCAGTAGAAGAAAGCAAAGATTTGAGATTAAAAGGTAATGGGATGGGGGATACAGGGATCTTAAGGAGGTGAGAGAGTCTCCCAGTCAATAGCTAGGAGGAAAAAGTGGGACCTGACCCTGCAACCCCTGTCAGTAACCTGAATGAACTTGAAAGTGGATTCTTCTCTAGAGTCTCCAAAGAGAAGTTCAGTATTTCTGATATCTAGATTTTTGTCCTGGTGAGAACCTAAGGAAAAAACCAACGGAGTCATGCTCAGTTGCTACCCTTCTGATCCATGGAAACTATGAGATAATAAATGGGTATTGTTTAAACTACTGTGTTGTGGGTCTTTTGTTATAGCAGCAACAGAAAGCTAATACACTGCTAAAAATGTTGTACCCTCCTCAGCGATCTTCTTTACGTCTTGTTCCGATGCCATGCCATCCGTAAAGCCTTTCTCAACCCCCAAAGGAAACAAAGCTCTCCTCCTCTGGATTCCTAGCACATCTTGTCTAGACTTTCAAGGGTACTTATTTCCACCCTTGTACTGTTATTAGCTGGTATCACAACTGTCCTACTAGATTATATACTGGGTCTTAATTAAATGTTGTGTCCCCCCACACCAGGACATTGGCACAGACAAAATAAATCGTAGACTGCCATTCAAGCCATCCATATTTAGCATTCCTTGGTATATAACACTAGTGGCCACTCAAATATCTTCTTTTCTGGCATCCAGAGTAGTGGGATGTCAGTCTAAGACAATTCATGGTAAGAAGGGCCATGCTATTCTACAAGAACAGTTCATTAGTGATGGGTTAACACCGTTTTATTAACCTATATTGACTGCCTTTTAAATCCAAATTGAATGCTTTAGTGAAAAGTAAATTGAAATATTACATTGGAATTACTCTTGACAAAAGAACATCACAGTTTGATGCTGCTACCATCACCTGCACAGCTATAAATTACTCATACATCAAAAGCCAACTTGATTATGGTTCCTCAGTTAAACAAAGACAAGTTAATGTCCCTGCAAAACCATTAATTCATTAAGAGACATGGTGAGCATCTCTATAAATAAAAGAGCTAAGGAGTAAGATGTGATGCCCATGATTTAGAATAAATTAACTCTTTAATATATTGGCTGTGCTTAGAATTAACACCCAATATCTTTAAATAGCTAATTAGCAGAGAGGTCTGAACCACACAGAATATGGAAAGATAGTAAATCACATTCTATCTCTCAGAGCATATGGTAATAACAGATAATTCTAACATAATCTTAGGCATGGAAACATATCAGACATCATGACTTTGTCTAAACCTAGTCTTTGCTAAGATGTGTCATATATGAAAAGTATTAAACAGCATAGCCCTCACCGGTAGATTGAGAAATCTCATGGGAGAACACAGTCCTTGACTCCAAGGAGAAATCAAAGCTCCTAGTAGAGAGAGCAACATGAAATATTATGCCTGTGTGCACATTATTATTATTGATGTAATTGCTTCAAGGGATGCACTCACTCCAGGTAAAGAAAATCTATAGGGAAGTTCTGATTTATCTCATCACTGCAATGTGTCCTCCATACTTGAGTAGAGTGAAATATTTATGTATTTGTTAAAAAGGAAGTGCTAATTGGCCAATCTCGTTAAACTCCCTGGAGGGAGAACTGGATGAATGGAAGGTTGTTAGGAAGTGTAAACAGATTGAAAAAGGTAAGGCAAACTGTAAATCAAAACTCAACTAATCGAGAGAGAGTAATTTATGAAGGAGAAAAAGCCATCAACTACATGTATGCTAACGCTGACAGTGATGAGGATGTTGGGAAAGGCTTCCACTCTCACGTGTCAGCCATATGATTGCAGAAGAGGCTCAATAACTGTGCTTAGGACTATTCAGTGCAGAGCCAGGAGGCTAGGCCTAGTATCCCAAACTTCACTCCCTCATGCAACCAATCAGAAATGTTTGAGTGTCTTCTGCTGGACTGGGTAGTATGGAGATGTAAAATGGATCAGAAGGAAATCCTGTCCTTATAGGATCTGAGCAGAAAATTTAACAAGGGTAAAGAGAATCATTGTTTTCAAACTTTGGGCAAAAGTAATCTCCTATAGAACCTCACCAGGTAAAACAGAAGGAAATGCAGCTTTCTGGTTGAAATAGAAGGCCAAAGTCCTGGATTCTAACTGACTTAGCATCTCCTGCCCAACACCTCACAGCACTGTAACATCCTGAATCACATCCAGAGACCTCTTGGAGTCCACACATCATCATTCGATCTCAAATTAAAGATACATCATTGTATCTTTGGGATACAACCAATCACCGCCTCCTGCTACAGAAAAACTGAGAATTGCACTGAGCTTCTTTTATCCTGTTCATAATATCCTCACTGCCTAAGAGTTTTGAGAATCAAGATGATAAAATGGGAACTTCTCCCTGCACTGTACAGTCATTTTTAAGCATAAAATATTTTCAGCCATTGAATACTGGCATATGTTCTTGATGCTGTGAATCAGAGCCATGCCCCAGGCAGGCAGATTGCTATTCTTTTATTTGGTTGCCAGTCACAGGACTTTCCAAGTCCCACACCTGGGTGCTCTAAAAGAGACTCAGAAACTCTACCCTAAGACTGGGAGTGTTTTAGTCTGATTACATTAAGACTCTCAGAACCTAGTCGTTTCACCTTCTAAACTCCCTTGCATTGTGTCACACAATCAGGGGACACCTCATATCTAAACCATAATAAGGATGATGCCCTGCTCTCAAATATCACGGGAGAACTTCAGGACACCCCTGCTTCCAGGCTGTCATGTGTGACTTACCTTCAACACATGATGTACCTCGCTGAGCCTGGGGATGACATTTCTATACAAATAGGGATGCTGTCTTGTCCATAGCTGCAAATTGTCTTCTGTGGGAAGAGGTCGCACAACATTTTACAAAATTATGGGAGACTCTCAGCCTGCAGTGGAGAGAGTCCTTGACAACTGCCAAGCCACTGTCTTTTGAGCTAGGAAGTGAGGGAAAAGGAAAAGAAGAGGGAGAGGGATGAGCACCACCTGAGAGCTCTCAATGGATTCTAGGCTCCATGCTGGCATCTATACTCAGATGAATGATCTTGGGAGGCAATGGTTAGTATTCTCATTTAAAAAAACTAAGACCCTGGAGCTCAGAGAGTTCACTTAGCTTGTCAAAAATCCATAAAGTGGTTAGAAAGCAGAGTCAAAATCTTAAGCTACATTTATCTGATTCTAAAATAGGATGTTTTTCCCCCACTAGGCTTTAGTGCCAAAGCATACAATCAAGAAAGAGAGGACAAAAAGTGTCTTCTTAAAGCGTGCACTCAGAATCCCACTGAAAATATGAAGTCACACATCTCTATGTCTACTGGAAATTAATTTGATTTTCAGCTGAGATGTCAGGAAAAAAAACAATTCTAGGTTCAATTATTGTTATACATGTGGAATGGAGGTTATCAAACTAGAATGAAAAACACTGACCATATTTAACCAACCAGATTTTTATTTCCCAAGGCCATGATAAGGAAGAGGACTGAAATTTAGTTTGCATAATTATAAAGAAACTCGGTTAGCAAAAGGAGAAGGCAGGTAGCTTTATTCTATTGCTAAGAAAATCGATTCTCCTATCCCAATGAGAATGCCAGGTGAGAAATGGGGATTTACATGGTAACTTTTCACCAGGATGATTTGATTGATGTAAGTACATTCTATACCTTTCCGGCTCCTAAATTCAGAGTGGTGAGCTAGGCTAAGGCGTGTCATAGCTGACTCCCTTTCTCATTCCACGTTGATAATTTAAATGCTTATGTTAAATTTTCCATGTTAACTTTCAGGGGTTTAAAAAATGAATCAAGTTTCTGTTCTCCATCAGATTCAGGAATGACGGGAATTAATGTGATATTGTCTATAATGAAATATAAAGGGGTTGCTTGATTCCTGTTTCTACCCTACCCTTTTCTTCTCTTTCAAATGTCCCAAAATGGAAAAAAATAAATAAAAAAACAGCTGTTTCATATTAAAGAGAAATAAATGCAAATGTGCACTAATGCACCCCAAGAAATATTGTATATGTTCAGAGAATTTATTATTTACATGAATGGAATCAATCTGCAATTTTCCCATTCAATAAAATGACACGTATTTCAATGGCTTTGCCAGCCATTTCGACCACAGGACAAAAAAAGGAATGATGTAGGATCTAAGTCAAAGGTGCATTTCATTTTCCTAAAATTATAGAATGAAAACAAAAGAATTCTGATGCTATTGCTCACCAAAGGTTGCCTCTGTGGCTAGTTTAAGAGATTAACTAATTTCAGTTATATGTTAAATAACCTCATCAAGAGGAGTCAATCATTTAGGCTGAGCTTCATCAGGGGGCAAACTGTTCATACCCAGGTACTTTTGTGCTGGTAATTTATGTTTGGGAAAGACCTCCTGGTGAGTCTTAATGCTTCCATGTTATTAAACTCCTTCTATTATTTACTTTGGGATGAAGATATAAATTATTGAAAACAGGAGCGTTTTCCTTTGCTAATTAACAGCGGGCTAACTAACCAGCTCCCCTCGATGCCTAAGGCTTCATTCCAGGCACAAATCTCCCACCAGTGTTATTACCATTTCCAGGGTTTTGCTAGGTAATTTTAATCAGTCATTGTGTGTTGCATGGAAGTCCAACAGCTGTACACTTGGATGACCTTATTATCATTAGCAGCAAATCAGGCATTGAACAGGGAATTTTTCATCAGGAAAGACTGCATGATCTCATCAACTTGGGAAAGGCCAGGTTCATTTTATTTATTTATTTATTTATTTCTGTTATTTACAACTTATGAAATGAGCACCTTTGGAGGAAAATGCACACTTTAATGGAGAGGGATCTATCTGAAGATTCTCTTTAACACGTTTTCTGTATTCCTTGACTCTCTTCCAGGGAAAAAGAGAATTGCCATTGCTTAGACAGTTTCCCAGTGAATGAACAGGAGTCTTCATGGCTTTTTGCTTTTTTGGCTTGGGAATCAACAATTCTCCAGGCTGTTAGAGGAAATTATTCAAATAATTGCTCTGAAAAAAAGATCTTTGTGTTCCCATGATGGAGGAAGCACATTTTTGGCACAAAGATGATCCCAGAAAGAATCACAAAATATCTGCCGGAGAGAAGATCACTCACTAAAGTAGGCATCATACAGATCTGCTGACATTAATTCTAGAACCCTGGTGCAACCCAGACTTTAATATCAGGCCTCCCATTACTTTATATACAAGAACCACGTTGCCATTGTTTTTGCTGCTCAGATACATTTTCCTGTATCTCCTTTAATTTAATATTTAGCCAAGCCCTTATCTTTAAAAAAATGCTCCTTGTGGAAGAATTCACTGCTTTTTCCCCCTTTAAAAGTAGCTTCTCTGAAGAAAGCAGTAGTTTTGTCATAATAATCCCCTTAATTCTCAATAATGACCCAAAGCTTATTTTCCTCCCTGTTAGCATCCATCTGCCATGGAGATCAGTTTCTTTGTAATTTCACAGTAGTGCTGCCAAATGGGACATGACCTTGTGGATGTTAAAGATGACCTGTGAGGTGGCCTGTTAAGGACAGAGATAGTATAGAATATACAACTTCTTTTCCCTTCTTGTACGGACCCTCAAGGTGATTACCACATTGTTACACCAGCCTCAGTTCTCTGATGTTTATGACCTTGCCTTTGTGGGTATCTGTGGGCAAAATCATGAAGGGAGTATGATATGACTGTAATCTTCTCCTACCTTCCCTGTTTGGTCCTTTCCCCACTCTCCCTCCCTCCCTCCCTCCCTTCCTTCTCACCAAATATCACTGTACTCTAAAGGAGCCAGGGTCAGCTGGGTGGTGAAGAGAATGTAGTAGATACTGCAGTGGTCCATCCAGAGATGCTCTCTGGAGCTCATACACCTGTCCCTCCTCTGCTGAGAATGTCAGCTAAGGAAAGCCCTCAGCAGCATCCATCTCTGGGATATTCCTGCATCTTCAGGGAATGACCTCACCCAAGTTTATGTCCATTCCCAGAGAGCAGCAGTCAAAGACTGACCCAAACTGGCATACAAAGATTGGGCTCCATGACTTCAGTTGGACAACTCTGAAAGACCACCCCCTATTCAGGGCTCCCATCAGGTTGGCTGAGGCTCAAGTGCAGCCTGACTTCATCTCAGCTTCTCCCTCTACCCAATCCTGCCTTCCTCACCTCCTTACACGTGTGTCTCCCAAGATCACTTCCCAATAAAACTTTAGTATCCAACTTTTCCTTTTTAGATGTATCTCCAGGTAACTCCAGGTAAACCAATCAAAGATGTGGAGCCCGGGGGGGGGGGGGGGTCACCAGTCATTCCTGATATAAATAGGAGTTAGAACCAGGAAGACTAAGTGATGAGATCCAAAAAGCAAACTTGAAACTGAACTCAATAATCCAAAGTCATTTGGATTTCAGTGGAAGTTAGAATCAAGAATTTTAGGGCTAATTCTAAGAGCAGAAAGTATGCAGATGTTTACATTTTGAATCTACCATTTCTGCATAAATGAGTTGGTGCTACACAGGGTCTTCCAGCTGCCCAGAACACCTGAAACAGTGCATTCTAGTAAACCTTCACTCTAAGACTCCTGTCACCTAGCCACACCAGTCATAACCATTTCCATTCTCCACGCCATAAAGTGAGATCCTGCAAACATCATGTCACCCACCACCCCTCTCCAGAGTTCCACTGGAAATTCCAAGGCTCAATAGCCCCTTCCGACCATTATGTCTACATCCCAACTCTGCCTCTCTCATCACTATCTTCCCTAGTCTAGGCCATGGGTTAAGTCCTCTTGACAGTTGTCATTCTCCTGAGCACTTTGGAAGTTCAATCCATTGCCAAAAAGTGACCTTATATTCTCCATGATTCTCACTGTATAGGAAGGTGGGGATTTTGTGCTGGTGGATATAGCTCCTATGGTAGAATGCTTGCCTAGCATGGGGGAGGACCCAGATTCAATACCCAGTATCTTAAGCAAGTAGGTACTCCTACTCTGAGTTATAATGCTAATTTTTTAAAATTTATACATTACTTTTTATTTCTCCTAGTTTTAATGTTTCCTACTTTTCATCTTGTGTGTTACTGAATTTACTGATTGTTGATTTCACCTGTATACTGTTCCCAGATATATCCAGTCTAGATCTTGCATGTGTATTTATGTGTTTATGTGTGTGTGCATTAGACAGAGAAAATATAAAGAATAAAACTTTGAGGAAATCTGCTCTATGTTTTAAGAACTAAGTTCTTCTCAGAAATAACTGTCTACGAAGCAGAAAACAGTGACCCTTTCTCCTTTTATGGATTAAATTGTGTCTCACCAAAATTCATATCTTGAAGCCATTAACCACAAATGTAAAAAAAATGGAGATAGAGTCTTTTTTTTTGAGATTCACTGTGGTATATTCATATATGTATGTAGGAATTTTGTCAGATTCATTCCGCTGTCTTTCCTTACCCCATCCCTCCTTTCTTTCCTTCATTCCCCTTTGTCTACTCCAGTGAACTTCTATTTTTTTTAAACCCCTCTCCCGGTACTGTGAATTTGCTTCCACCATATCAGAGAAAATATATAATGGCTAATTTTGACTGGGCACTTGCTATGAGCAAGGCACTGCTACATACTTTATTGCTTATTAATGCTTTATAAAGATTACATGTAACCTTGTGATGCAGTTATTATTATCATTACTTACATTTTACAGACGAGGAAACAAAGGCACTGAGGGGTGACCTTCTCCATATATTAAGGATTTTCTTTCCACTCTGAATACTGAGATTGCCCAGTTGTGACATCCTCAGTCATGTAATAGCAACATCTCCAATAATAACCTCACCAAATCGTTAGCCTTCTGGTTTACTGCTCTCATCTCTTTAAATAGTATTTGCCATGAACCTTAAATAATTGATTCTTGGGGTCTTCTTGAACCCCCAACTCTGAGATGTCCCTCTGACCACAGGCTTGTATCCTTTATTTATCCTGCTTATTCATTCCTCCTAAACTGATTTCTAGTACCATTTCTTCCTCCCTGGGTACAGCCTTCTCTTCTCTTCTCTTCTCTCCACCTTTAGCTTTCCTCCCTGACCACCCTGGGTCCTCATCTTCCTTTCAACGACTCTTTCATCAGCACCTGAAACTCTCTTACTTGACATCATTGCACATATTAAGCTAATTCCCAATTCTACACTTTTCTGATGCTGCTGTTGTTGTTTGTCATCTCCCTTTTGAGTACAGGGGGAAAAATCAAATTTCTTAAGCAAGACTTCAGGTCCCTGCAATGTCTTTCTTGACCTGCTCATCTGCCACTACTGCTGTCCCCTGTGACTGGTCAGTGTCTCTCCAAATCTCCTGGTCAGAAATCTTCCTCCCTTTGTTCTGGAAAAAAAAATAAAAGACTTGGTGATTTCAAAGGAGTGGGGATGTTGAATCTCGAGGGTCAAATAGATGATGACTTAAAGATGGATCCTCTGAGCATCTGCAAATCTAAGTGTCAACCTTGAGCATGGAGAATGGAAAGCAGACCAGATAGAGGGTCCAACCGGGCCTTCTCAGATCAGAGGTGCAGGTAAACACAAAAGGAAAAAAACATCATGAAAACAACAATGAGCACAATGAAACATTAAGGCTCCCCACAATTATGTAAGGCTGGCTACAATTATGTGCCAATAATTGGATATGAGATGTAGTTTATATGGATTGCCAAAGCAAGCGAATTTAAGAATATTTTAGAATCTGACTGCCATCTAGATACCTGATGAAATAAAGAAATCAGGAGAATTGACCTACAAAGCTGCAAGCTATGTAGAAATGGGACAAATATTCTTGTCTAAAATAAATGTGACAATAGATGAATAAAGTTAGTTACTTCACATTTCACAAATAAATAACAAGTGGTATGCTCAACAGTTGCCATATCACCAAGAAATTCATATACTGATGAGTATAATGAACTTGGCCATTAAGACTAATATCATTATGTAATTAAAACCAAACGTATCTAGGTCATTACCTTGAGATACTTTTAAAAGTACATTTATGTATGCTGTTTAATTATCCGTTGATTCCTTTTGAAATTACTTCAAGTTCTTAGATTTTTTATAGTTTGGAATTTTGATTTTTTCTGGAGAAGACATGTAAATAAGAGAAATAAAAGCAAGAAGGACAGCCGACAAAGCAGGAACATGCCCTTTAAGACCTAGAAACCAAGAATAACATAGTATGTGCTTATTGGAAGAACTTAGGCTTCTATTTTTATTATTTCCTGTTTTTATCATTTAAAAAAATATCTTTGCATTGAAAGTAAATTATTTTTGAAGTGTTGTGTGGATTTTTTTTTTTTTTTAGTTGTGGATGAACACAATACCTTTATTTTATTTATTTATTTTTATGTGGCATGGAGGATTGAACCCAGGGCCTCACATGTGCTCGGCAAGTGCTCTACCACTGAGCCCCAGCCACAGCCCTGTGGTGTGGATTCTTACCTGCTGGAAACTCAGGAAACAGGATACTAGTTGTGTTTGCAGAAACAAAGGCCACTTAATACCAGAAGCTCACAACACTAGAACATTCTAATTGGGGTAAGTTTGGAGAAACCTAGAGAGTGAAGCTGTTGTTCAAAAAATCACACTTACTGCAAAAGATGCAGGATTTCAGAAAGCTATAGACAGTGATGTTGGAAAGTTTCCCAGTTGTGTACTAAGTCCACTGAGAGAGGAGGAGCCAGTAAAGCTAGACATGTCAGCAAGAGAAGAGACAAAGTCATCCCGGCACCATGAGAGAATGGAGACTTAAGAAGAGAATGATATGAATGTTAAAAAATCAACGGAGGGACCCCAGAGACCCGGGCTGACTGATTCCCGCAGACTGCCCCGCGGCCACAGAAGGCGGGGCGCGGCAGAGAAGCGATTAATTAGCAAGCAGGGAGAAAAGTGGCTACCATTCGGTGGAACCCCGCCGGCCAAGCCCGCACTGACCCCCGGGCTGAGTACAGGAATTCAGACGGGGAAGGAAGCGATACAGTCCTATCCCCTACTACGGAAACTCCACCAAGGCAATCAGCGGCCACCATCTTGGAGAGCTGAAGTATCCACCGCCACTCTCCGACAGACTGCAACAATAAAACAGGTCTGTGTCACTCAGCCCATCCCCCATACATGGGGAATTCGCATAAAATCGCTCCTAGGCTTTCCGGGGGAGGGAGTATCAGAGTAAGCCTGCATAAAGACTAGGGGAAAACTAGAGACACCTGACCTTCAACTCCCCCTCCCATCAGCAGCCAAAACGAAACCTGTCTAGCCAGCGCTGGGGGAGGGGCAAGCAGAAAAAATCAAAACGATAGAGTGCCGGGGATCCCAATAGCCAATTGTGCGACCCCGGAGATCCGGGCTGACTGATACGCCCGCCCTTCCCCGCGGCTACAGAAGGCGGGGTGCCGCAGAGAAGCGATTAATTAGCAAGCAGGGAGAAAAGTGGCTGCGATTCTGTGGAATTCTGCCGGATGAGCCCGCACTGACCCCCGGGCTGAGTACGGGATTTCAGAGGGGGAAGGAAGCGGTACAGTTCTATCCTCCACAACGGAAACAAAACAATAGAGTGCCGGGGTTCCCAATAGACACCCTCCACACCCAACAAACGGCAGGCCCAGAGTACAGTTTGAACTGCCGAGAGCCATCACTTAGGGGAAATCTGGTCTAGCAGGAGAAACCAAGACTAGCAGGAGAAACCAGGGGACTAGAGGCCAGGCCCTCGCGACTGGGCGGCTGGAAACCGCAGGCCCGCCGGCGACAGTTCACCCACTGCCCGCGTAACTGGGCGGTAGGAGAACGCCCGCCCGCCGGCTACTGACCGCAGGACTGGGTGCCTAGAGATCGCCCGCCCACCGGCGACAGCCAGCCCGCTGCCCGCACGACTGGGCGGCTGGAGTCCACCCCGCCGCCGGTGACCGATCACCCGCCTGCTGTCTGAGATACTGGGCGGCTGGAGACTGCCCGCCTGCCTCGACCGGGAGCTGAAACCAAACAGAGACAGTCCAGTCACACAGCCCCATTAGGACACCCCAGCAAGGAGCCTGGGGCCCATCATAGCAGAGCAGTGACGTCACTGGAGCTCGGCCGTCGGAATTCCTTCCCAGCAGAATCCACGTTAGCAGGCACAGTTTAACAACACAAAGAAGAAACAACAGAGTAATACAGAACCAAAACAAATCTATAGAAGAGAGCAGAAACACGGCAATCAAATAGAGCTGGAAAGTAACGTGGACAACATGAGAAAACAAGGGAATAAAGGAGTACAAACAATGCAGGACAACTTAATTCTACAGGAGGACATAGAAACATCAGAAGCAGGGATAGGGAAAGAACTCAAGGCATACCTAACTCGAATGGAAAGGAATATTAGAGAAGACATGAGACAGCAAGTCCAAGCAATAAAAGTATATTTTGAAAATGAATTAAACAAACAAATTCAAATGGCAAAGAACGAGCTCTACCAGGAGATAGAGATCTTAAAAAAAAAAAATCAAACAATAATCCTAGAATTGCAGGAAAATATAAACCAAATTAAAAACTCAAACAAGAATATTACAAATAGACTTGATCAAGTAGAAGTCAGAACATCAGATAATGAAGACAAGGTTTATCAACTTGAAAAGAATATAGTCAACACAGAAAAGATGCTTAAATCCCACAAGCAATCTATTCAAGAGATATGGGATGTCATAAAAAAAAAACAAATTTGAGGGTCATCGGGATAGAAGAAGGCACAGAGACTCAAACCAAAGGAATGGACAGCATATTAAATGAAATAATTCTAGAAAACTTCCCAGAGATGAAAGATGAAATGGATTGCCAAATCCTGGAAGCCTACAGGACCCCAAACATTCAAAACCATAATAGACCAACTCCAAGACATATAATTATGAAGATAGCCAAGGAACAGAACAAGGAGAGAATATTAAAAGCTACGAGAGAAAGGAGGCAGATTACATTCAGGGGTAAACCAATTAGGTTAACGACTGATTTCTCATCACAGACTTTGAAAGCGAGAAGATCCTGGAACAATGTATTTCAAACGCTGAAAAATAATGGATTCCAACCAAGAATACTGTATCCAGCAAAATTAAGCTTCAGATTTGACAATGAAATTAAAATCTTTCACGATAAACAAAAGCTAAAAGAATTTGCAGCAAGAAAACCAGCACTGCAAAGCATTTTGAGCAAAATACTACAAGAAGAGGAATTGTAAAATAGTGCCCAAAACTAACAGCAGGAGGTATCTCAGTAAAGGGGGAGGAATATAACCAAAAAGTAAAACCAGCCAAACTAAAATAAATAAATAAAGAAGCATGACTGGAAATACAAATCATATCTCAATTGTAACCTTAAATGTTAATGGCCTAAACTCACCAATCAAGAGACATAGGCTAGTAACCTGGATCAAAAAAACAAATCCAACAATATGCTGCCTTCAAGAGACTCATATGATAGGAAAAGATACACAGGCTGAAGGTAAAAGGTTGGGAAAAATCATACCACTCACATGGCCCTCGGAAGCAAGCAGGAGTGGCCATACTCATATCGAATAAAATCAACTTTAAACCTAAGTTAATCAAGAAGGATAAAGAAGGACACTATATACTGTTAAAAGGAACCATCCACCATCAAGACATAACAATTATCAATTTGTATGCACCAAACAATGGAGCTGCAACGTTCATAAAACAAACTCTCCTCAAGTTCAAGAGTCAAATAGACCACAACACAATAATTATGGGTGACTTCAACACACCGCTCTCGCCATTAGACAGATCCTCTAGACAAAAACTGAATAAAGAAACTATAGAACTCAACAGCACAATCAATAACCTAGACTTAACCGACATATATAGAATATTTCAACCATCATCAAGTGGATACACGTTCTTCTCAGCAGCACATGGATCCTACTCAAAGATAGACCATGTATTATGCCATAAGGCAACTCTTAGTAAGTATAAAGGCATGGAGATAATACCATGCACCATATCTGATCACAATGGAATGAAATTGGAAATCAATGATAAAAAAAGGAAGGAAAAATCCTACATCACATGGAAAATGAACAATATGTTACTGAATGATCAATGGGTTACAGAAGACATAAAGGAGGAGATGAAAAAATTCTTAGAGGGCTGGGGATGTGGCTCAAGCGGTAGCGCGCTCGCCTGGCACGCGTGCGGCCCGGGTTCGATCCTCAGCACCACACACCAACAAAGATGTTGTGTCCGCCAAGAACTAAAAAATAAATATTAAAAAAAATTCTCTATCTCTCTCTCTCTCTCTCTCTCTCTCTCTCTCCCCTCTCTCACTCTCTCAAAAAAAAATTTTAAAAAAATTCTTAGAGACAAATGATAATACAGACACAACATACTGGAATCTATGGGACACAATGAAAGCAGTTTTAAGAGGGAAATTCATTTCTTGGAGTTCTTTCCTCAAAAAAAGAAAAAAACCAACAAATAAATGAACTCACACTACACCTCAAAAACCTAGAAAAGGAAGAGCAAAACAACAGCAAATGTAGTAGAAGACAAGAAATAATTAAAATTAGAGCAGAAATCAACGAAATTGAAACAAAAAAAAAACATTGAAAAAATTGATAAAACTAAAAGTTGGTTCTTTGAAAAAATAAATAAGATAGACAGGCCCTTAGCCATGCTAACGAAGAGAAGAAGAGAGAGAACTCAAATTACCAACATACGGGATGAAAAAGGCAATATCACAACAGACACTACAGAAATACAGAAGATAATTAGAAAGTATTTTGAAACCCTCTATTCCAATAAAATAGAAGATAGTGAAGATATCGATAAATTTCTTAGGCATATGATCTGCCCAGATTGAGACAGGAAGACACACGCAATTTAAACAGACCAATAACAAAGGAAGAAATAGAAGAAGCCATCAAAAGACTACCAACCAAGAAAAGCCCTGGACTGGATGGGTATACAGCGGAGTTCTACAAAACCTTCAAAGAAGAATTAATACCAATACTTTTCAAGCTATTTCAAGAAATGGAAAAAGAAGGAGCTCTTCCAAATTCATTCTATGAGGCCAACATCACTCTGATCCCAAAACCAGACAAAGACATTTCAAAGAAAGAAAACTACAGACCAATATCTCTAATGAACTTGGATGCAAAAATTCTCAATAAAATTCTGGCAAATCGAATACAAAAACATATCAAAAAACTTGTGCACCATGATCAAGTAGGATTCATCCCTGGGATGCAAGGCTGGTTCAATATACGGAAATCAATAAATGCTATTCACCACATCAATAGACTTAAAGACAAGAACCATATGATCATCTCGATAGACGCAGAAAAAGCATTTGACAAAGTACAGCATCCCTTTATGTTCAAAACACTAGAAAAACTAGGGATAACAGGAACTTACCTCAACATTGTAAAAGCTATATATGCTAAACCTCAGGCTTGCATCATCCTAAACGGAGAAAAACTGAAGGCATTCCCTCTAAAATCTGGAACAAGACAGGGATGCCCTCTATCACCACTTCTATTCAATTTAGTTCTCGAAGTACTAGCCAGAGCAATTAGACAGGCAAAAGAAATTAAAGGCATAAAAAAGGAAAAGAAGAAATTAAATTATCGCTATTTGCGGATGACATGATAATATACTTAACAGACCCAAGAGGGTCTACAAAGAAGCTGCTAGAGTTAATAAATGAATTCAGCAAAGTGGCAGGTTATAAAATCAACACGCATAAATCAAAGGCATTCCTGTATATCAGCAACAAAACCTCTGAAATGGAAATAAGGAAAACCACTCCATTCACAATATCCTCAAAGAAAATAAGATACTTGGGAATCAACCTAACAAAAGAGGTGAAAGATTTATACAATGAAAACTACAGAACCCTAAAGAGAGAGATAGAAGAAGATCTCAGAAGATGGAAAAATGTACCCTGTTCATGGATAGGCAGAACTAACATCATCAAAATGGCGATATTACCAAAAGTTCTCTACAGGTTTAATGTGATGCCAATCAAAATCCCAACGGCATTTCTTGTAGAAATAGATAAAGCAATCATGAAATTCATATGTAAAAACAAAAGACCCAGAATAGCAAAAGCAATTCTAAGCAGGAAGTGTGAATCTGGAGGTATAGCGATACCAGAGTTCAAACTGTACTACAAAGCAATAGTAACAAAAACAGCATGGTACTGGTACCAAAACAGGCAGGTGGACCAATGGTACAGAATAGAGGACACAGAGACTAATCCACAAAGTTACAACTATCTTATATTTGATAAAGGGGCTAAAAACATGCAATGGAAGAAGGATAGCATCTTCAACAAATGGTGCTGGGAAAATTGGAAATCCATATGCAACAAAATGAAATTGAATCCCTTTCTCTCACCATCCACAAAAGTTAACTCAAAATGGATCAAGGAGCTAGATATCAAATCAGAGATGCTGCGTCTGATAGAAGAGAAAGTTGGCTCCGATCTACATATAGTGGGGTCGGGCTCCAAATTCCTTAATAGGACGCCCATAGCCCAAGAGTTAATAACAAGAATAAACAAATGGGACTTACTTAAACTAAAAAGTTTTTTCTCAGCAAGAGAAACAATAAAAGAGGTAAATAGAGAGCCTACCTCCTGGGAACAAATTTTTACCCCTCACACCTCAGATAGAGCCCTAATATCCAGAATGTACAAAGAACTCAAAAAATTAAACAATAAGATAACAAATAACCCAATCAACAAATGGGCCAAGGACCTGAACAGACACTTCTCAGAGGAGGACATACAATCAATCAACAAGTACATGAAAAAATGCTCACCACCTCTAGCAATCAGAGAAATGCAAATCAAAACCACCCTAAGATACCATCTCACTCCAGTAAGATTGGCTGCCATTATGAAGTCAAACAACAATAAGTGTTGGCGGGGATGTGGGGGAAAGGGTACACTTGTACACTGCTGGTGGGACTGCAAAATGGTGAGGCCAATTTGGAAAGCAGTATGGAGATTCCTGGGAAAGCTGGGAATGGATCCACCATTTGACCCAGCTATCGCCCTTCTCGGACTATTCCCTGAGGACCTTAAAAGAGCACACTATAGGGATACGGCCACATCAATGATTATAGTGGCACAATTCACAATAGCTAGACTGTGGAACCAACCTAGATGCCCTTCAATAGATGAATGGATAAAAAAAAATGTGGCATCTATACACAATGGAGTATTATGCAGCACTAAGAAATGACAAAATCATAGAATTTGCAGGGAAATGGATGGCATTAGAGCAGATTATGCTAAGTGAAGCTAGCCAAGCCCTAAAAAACAAATGCCAAATGTCTTCCTTCCTGTTCTGTTCTTAGAGCAACTAAGAACAGAACAGGAAGGAAGAGCATGAGGAAAAGACTAACAGTAAACAAAGACGAATGGGGGGAGAGAAAGGGAGAGAGAAGGGAAAGCATATGGAAATGGTAGGAGACCTTCAATGATACACAAAATTATAAGAGGTTATGAGGGGCAAGGGGGAGGGGGAATAAAAGGGGAGAGAATTGAACTACAGCAGAGGAGGTAGAGAGGGAAGATTGGAGGGGAAGGGAGGGGAGGGGGGATAGTAGGGGATAGGAAAGGTAGCAGAATACAACAGTCACTAATATGCCATTATGCAATAATGTGAGTATGTAACAGATGTGATTCTGCAATCTGAATTTGGGGTAAAAATGGGAGTTCAAAACCCAATTGAGTCTAATGTATGAAAGATGATATATCATGAGCTCTGTAATGTTTTGAACAATCAATAAAAAAAATAAAAATAAAAATAAAAAATCAAGGGAGGCTTTGGAAGAAACTGATGACATCTGCCAACATTTCTGTGCTACACAATTCAAGTGTGGAATACAGGCTGTCCCATACTATTTTGCTACCATCAACATATTAATACCAGATAAAGTGTCAACAAGCATCAGGTAGCATTATTATTGACAATATTAGTATTGTTCATTAGAGCAATGGAAAGATTCAGTCCATTTTGAGTGAGCAGTTAGGGAATCCCAGGGACAAATCCTGGAAGCTCACTGTCCTCCTCTGTACTTAAAAGTTCCTGATAGTGCCTACGCCTATCTGTACCCAGCCTAAAGTTATTGATAGACATATGCAAAGATCAGCTTCACCAGACCCAGAGACAAGTAGAGAAGAGCATAGAGTGGGTCCAGAGGGACAAACTGGAGCTGTCCATCACATGCACATGCAAAACTCACAAGTTCGTTAGGCCAGATCCCAGATTCTCAAGGCATTTCATTTATTCAGACAACGCATTCAATTTGATGGCCTCCTGTGTGGCAGTGACAGCTCTGGGTGCCAGAGACACTGTGGTGAAGAGATTGACAGGGTCCCATCCATGACTGCACAATGACTATCATTGGCTCCTTTCTTCATAAAAAATATTAAAAATTAAAAATAATATTTTATAATATGAAACATCAAGCATAAAGACAATTTTAATCCAGGGTGCATTTATGATTATAGATTCATTATTGTTAATTCTTCTAATTTGGAAAGAAACTAAAAAGAAAATATTTTCATGGGCACCTGGAAGCATCATGGATCCTGAGTACAGGGTTCACTCTGCCTAATGGCTACGCTGGCCAACCCTGGTTCTGGCTGTCATAGATCTTGCATTGTAGTGAGGGAGATAACAAGTCATAAATAAATCAAGGGGAGAATACCAGAAAAGCACAATGAAACCAATTAACAAGATAATTTAGAAAGTGACCAGGAGAGAGGGGTTATACAGATGGAATGTCCAGAGTGGTCTCCTTGAAGGGGAGGTAAAAGCCACGATGCCTAGAGGTCTCAGTGCCCTGAAAATCTAAGCACTGCACAGAAGCAGTTATGGCAGGAAAGAGCCTGGTGAGCTTAAATAAGAAGGTCCGTGAGGCCAAAGCATAGTAGAAGACAGGAGGAAGGACAAGATGAAAGGGGTTGGTAGAAGTTACATCACTCACAGTCTTACAGTTAAGAATTCAGATTTACCTGTAATCCCAGCAGCTTGGGAGGCTGAGACAGGAGGATCATGAGTTCAAAGCCAGCCTCAGCAACTCAGCAAGGCCCTGTCTTGCAATTAAAATATAAAAAAGGGCTGGGATGTGGCTTGGCGGTTAAGCACCCTTGATTCAATCCCTAGTACAGATAATACTACTGTTACTACTACTACTACTACTACTACTACTAATAATAATAATAATAATAATAATAATAATAATTTGGATTTTACCATAAGCTGGACATTTGCCTGGCTTGGTTTGTTGAATGGTTCACAGGGAGAATCAGGGAGACTACTGCAACTGCAGACCACCCAGGTGAGAGAAAGTGCTGCCTTGTGCCAGGGTGAAAGGTATGGAGATGTAGGAAGTATAATGGATAGAAAAAGTCCTTAAAGCTTAGAGTCTGCAGGACTGCCAAGGAATTGAGGCATTAGTGGTGGGGATTAAGAGAGGCAGAGCAAAGAAAGGAATCCAGGGTGACTTCGGGGGTTCCGGCTTGAGAACTTTGTGGGAAGGTGGTGGCAATCCTAGCACACTGCCTTTTGTAAGCACCATTTCTCCAGTCAGACTAGCCAGTTAATAAAATGGGATCTGATTTACCTGCTGTGATTCTCACTTCTCTTTTCAGGAGCATGTTTGCTATCGAAGCACCAAATTCGGGAATTCATGTTATGTCCTTTGTCATGGAAACGATGGCTTTGGTCACCATGCTGCTTGCCATTACTCTGCCAAACAGCCTTTTTGCCCTTTCCTTTCACATCCTACTTTTTATTTATTATTATTATTTTTTGTACACAATACCTTTATTTTATTTGTTTTTATGTGGTGATGAGAATCAAACCCAGTGCCTCACACATGCAAGGCAAGCACTCTACCACTGAGCCACAATCCCAGCCCTCACAGACTAGCTTTTAACCGTGCCTAGGTGCTTGGCTGGCCCATACCTGATTTTTTGGATAGACCTGTCCCTTCTAGGAGGACCTAATTGGTTCAGAATTAATGACCCCCATCTGGTTCTCCAAAAATCTTTTCATCTGGAATACTAACTTTCTTTTCTGCTCCTGATCCTAGTTTCCTATTTGAATCTGAATCTTTCTTGGTTCAATGATGTATGCTTCAAACCATCTGAATTCTCATCAAAACTAGATGACTAACCCCTTAAGGGATGATAAACTCGGGTTTCTATTTTTATTCCTCTTGTCTTGTTCTGTGTGCTTTCTCTGAGTGATCTCATTGATTCCTTCATTTTCCAAATACTTACTTAGCAATGTTTAGACGCAATGGCAATGATGATAAAATCTAGGGTTCACAGAGCCCACGCTCTACACGCTAAACATTCACTTAATCCTCAAGATAAGGCGCCATGATGGGTCCTGCTATTATCTCCAGGTCAGAGATGAGGAAAGAGAAGATTAAGACACATGAAAGAAGTCGACCAAGGTCACTTCAGTACTTGATGGAGCCAGGATTCCAACCCAGATAATGGATCTTCAGTGTCTATAACATCCACCCTGTACTGTCTCCTCTGTACCTCTGAAAATGCGTCTCAGCTACAAACTCAAATATCCAGCTTCTTACTAGATCTCTCTATTTGGATGGCCCACAGGGAGCTCCAAATCAAAGTACTTAAAACTGGGTTATCTTTCTCCCTCCTGTCCACCAATTGTCCAAGTTAGACATCTTGATGTCATTTTTTTTTTCACTTGGCCCCTGACACTTTCATCCCCAGACAGAATCCAGCCATTTATAATTTCATCTCTCTTTTACAACTCTTTAGTTCTTTTCAGTTTATTCATTTCTCTATGTTCACCCTTTTCATTTCACTCTTGCCCTCACCCCTTCTTTCCTGATTACACAGCAGTAGCCTCCACCTGATCTGGGATTGATTGATTGATTGGGGATGTGTGTCAGGGGGACAATGGAAAAGCTACCTCACAAGCACCAGAACTGGCCAGGCTTGTTGTAGTATTTAACACGATACCTAATACATAGAGAGCAAATAAATGATGTTGAATGAAAGAACAACAACAACAAAAAAGAATACTAATGTCTTACTGTCTCTCTGACTTCAAGCACAATGTTCTAGACTAGATACAGTCAACAGCTGTGTGTAGGAGGCACTCTTCATTGCCAATGGTAACAGATCAATTCTACCAATTTAATGTTCTTTGTTTTGGGGGCTTTTGTTTGTACCAGGGATTGAACCTAGGGGCACTTAACCACTGAGCCACAACCCCAGCTCTTTTTTATATTTTATTTAGAAACAGGGTCTAGCTGGGTTGCAGAAGGCCTCACTAAGTTGCTCAGGCTGGCTCTGAACTTTTGATTCTCCTGCCTCAGTCTGCTGAGCCATTGGGATTATAGGCATGCACCACTGCACCCGGCTTAATGTAACAGTCTTTAAAATCTACTTCTGGGGCTGGGTATGTGGCTCAAGCATTAGCACACTCGCCTGGCATGCACGGCGCGCTGGGTTCGATCCTCAGCACCACATAAAAATAAAATAAAGATGTTGTGTCCACCGAAAACTAAAAATAAATATTTTAAAAAATCTACTTCTGGTTTCTTGCTATGTTCTGTCAGTTCATCCCAAGTCTCCAAAATTTCTTCCCTACTCCTGCCTATCACCCTTACCCTGTACCTTCTAACTTCCCCCAGGTTTTAGTAGGCTGATAATTTTTAAATTTTGACAGTTTACCCATGGAGAATTTATTATATGCCCTCAATAATAGAACTATTCCACTTACCACACAAACAGGTAGATACAGGAAGAACCAGTGGTTTGTACAAATCCCAGCCTCTCAGTGCTTTATAGGTTTAGATGTGACTGTTAAACTCTAGACCTTCACCTTGATTTGGGGACTAATTCTTCCTGGTACCATATACTACCCCCTAACCTCTCAGGTTACATTCTGAGATGTTTTTAATGGGGTTTCCTTCTTTGTTGTCTATCAGTAGACTCCCTAAATACATCAGATTATTTCCCCTTCATCTGATGAATATTTTATGTTTGTCCAACTGCCTTATTTCTACTTTTCAGGCAAAGCAAGCTTCTGTATGTTAAATTTGGGGGATAGGGGAAAAGGTTGTTTATTGTCTTCTGCATGCTTATTCTTCCTGCAAACAACAAGCAAAGTCACTAATTCTCATTTAATTTATAAAGGTTAGAATGGTTTGTGTGGCTGTCTCCCTCAAGATTTACAGAGCTTACTAATAATAATGCCAAACCACTGAACCGTGGCATCTATTCGTCTGTAAAACTAAAGACACTTTAACATTTGCAGGACTCCGGTCTGCTGCAATTAATTCTGATGGGATGTCCACCATCCGGAGTTATTATCAGCAGGAGATCATTGGAGAGCCACTAGCCACTTGGAAGGTGAATCTTTTTACAAATGCATTTGGTTGTTGCCCAATAATTAGGAGTTAACATTGAAGTCTATTGTGAATAGGTAAGAAAAAGCATTTCAGCAATTAGTCAATTTATTTTTGCTGTTGGGCTTTTCTTTTACAGTGGAAACCCAACCGGCATACATAATTCAAACATGACAAACAATAAAAATGTCCTCAAGTTTTAAATAAATCATTTGGAAAAAAGTGGTCCCTTCAGTTATTAGGATAACAAGAATTGAAAGTAAAAAAAAAAAAAAAAAAAAAAAAAAAAACTAAGTTTGACCAAATCTCTCACTAATCAAGGACACTGGACTTATCATTAGCATCAGAAATCAAGTATTAGGCTGGGGTGCAGTGGTGCATGCATGTAATCCCAGAGGCTTGGGAGGCTGAGGCAGGAGGATCAGGAGTCCAAAACTGGCCCCAGCAATTTAGTGAGACCCTAAGCAACTCAGTGAGACCTTGTCTCTAAATAAAATATAACACAGGGTTGGAATGTGGCTCAGTGGCTAAGCGCCCTAGGGTTCAATCCCTGGTACCAAAAAAAAAAAAAAAAATTATCAGAGTCCTAGATTTCAGACAGGGTCTTTTCCCTAAGGTTTCTGGGAGCTAGAGAGGTCCAAAGATGCAAATGAATTTGAGTTCAACAAGCAAGTGCTGAAAATGAGACAAAACTTTGGAAGTGGTGTCATTCAGTGTTAGGCAAGGGACAAGTAAGGACATTATTGGATTATCATCAAGCAATGGGGTTGATCAGCTTTAGGAACTGGCTGAAGTTTTATTGGACTGCTACAAGATGAAGTGGAGAAAAATCAGGGATATAATTCCCAAAATGTTACAAGAAATTATTGATCCCTCCACTATGCAAGGAACTGTAGTGGAGGAAGTAACTTGTACAAAGATAATTTGGTGCCATCCTGGTATTGTTTGGATGTGAGGTGTCCCCCAAAGCTCACCTGGGAGAAAATGCAAGAAGGTTCAAGGGAGAAATGATTGATTTACGAGAGCCTTAACCCAACCAGTGAATGGATCCTTGATGGGATTAACTGGGTGGTGGCTGGAGGCAGGTGGGTGTGGCTGGAGGAGGGGGCATTGGGGACGTGGCTTTTGGGGTCTCTATTTGTCTCTGGAGAGTGGAGTCTCTCTCTGCTTCCTGATCACCATGTGAGCTGCTTCCCTCCACCACACTCTTCCTCCATGATGTCCTGCCTCCCCTGGAGCCCTGAGGGATGGAGCCTGCTGTCTGTGGACGGAGACCTCTGAAACTGTGAGCCCCCAGATAAACTTTTCCTCCTCTACAGTTGTTCTGGTTGGGTCTTTTAGTCACAGCAACAAAAATGCTGACAAAAAACACATCCTGTTCTGAAGAAGCATGCAAGCTGGTAGTAAAGACAGTGGTAAATACGAAACAGCTACAGAAGGGCCACACGGGGCAACAGGAAATGTGTGGCATGAGATGAGCCCAGCCTTCATTAGAAGGTGTTCTCTGGAAACATCAGTAGGTTCATGGGAAAGTGGGACCATGAGGGTGAGGAGTCCCTAGCAAAACAGGTGGCATGCCACACCAACTGCCACAGAAGGCAGCATTGGCCTGATCCTGCAGGGGAGGTCAGGAGACGGCAGAGCACCCTCCCAGAGCTGTCCTTAGAATGTCCTCTGATGCAGTCAACCATTGGTGAGAGGCTGCCCCCAAAGGTATCTGACATGAGCTTCTCGCTCATGTCAGCAAAGTAGGCAGCAACAGTCTGTGGACAGCCCTCCAAACAGAGATCCAGCTGTTGGAAGTGACAGCTCAGGGAGAGACAGAGGGCATGACAACGGCAAAGAGACTGGTGACGATGCAATAGTGCAATACAGGTGACACTGTCAGTACCTGCTGCTCGTGCTGATTACAGTTATCTTGCTGAGCAGAGTTCTAGAAGGGTGAACAAGGTATGTGTATAATAAACCAGTCTGCATGAACCTTGGAATCCTTTATTTTTTCAATTTTCTTGTTATCCATGGGCATGCATTTGCATAAGAGTGCAATTTTTCTTTAGGTCACCTGATACAGTAATCTGAACATGGTGCTTGCAATTGCATCTTATTGCATTTTTGAGTAGGGCTGTGCTGTGCTTGCTTTCCTGCTCCCCACTCAGTGGTGACATTAACTACATTTTTGTTTCATAGTGTGGTATCCTCAAAATCTCAGCCAACTTCTTGAGACTACTAAACCTTCTGAGCAACTGTTCACTCTGAGCCCAGATGGCAGGATTGAACATTTTAGCAAAATCAGGTCAAATTTTGGTACCATTCCGGGCACTTGAGATTCTGTTCAGGATAGCTTCTTTATAGAAGATGAAATCATAAAGTTATCCTGCAAATTGTAGACCATGAAACAAACAATGTTCCCAGGGCCTGAAGAATAACGTCTACCAAGTGACCTCGAGGCATGATAATTTTCAAAGACTTCCTTCTTCTTTTTTTTTTGGTAACCAAGCTAACAAGATTCTCTCAAAAATTCCTTTTTTTGCAATAGAAGTCCACTGTTCAACGATACTGTGAAACGTGCACCAATTTATTGCTTGATTCAGTAGGATATTTCTCCATAACAGCCTCTGTTTTGAGGCACTTCTGTGCGCTTCTCCAGTCCTGTGACAATTTTGCACTGACTAAACATTACACAGAGATGAAAATAAGTTGTTAAATGCCAGGTATCCTGTTAAGTAGTTTATTAAATCTTCACAATAACACTAATAGCAATAATAGTAGTATTACAAGGTAGTAAGAATGTGATACTTTATACTTTTTTTTAAAGAGAGAGTGAGAGAGGAGAGAGAGAGAGAGAGAGAGAGAGAGAGAATTTTCAATATTTATTTTTTAGTTCTCGGCGGACACAACATCTTTGTTTGTATGTGGTGCTGAGGATCGAACCCGGGCCGCACGCATGCCAGGTGAGCGCGCTACCGCTTGAGCCACATCCCCAGCCCGATACTTTATACTTTTAAAAATATTTTTATCAGTGCATTATAGTCATACATAATAGTGAGGTTCATTTTGACATATTCATAAATGCATATAGCATAATTTGCTCCATTTCAATTCCTACTATTTCCCCTTTCCTCCTTCTCCTTCCTCTCCCAATCCCTTTCTTCTGCTCCATTGGTCTTCCTTTTATCTATTATTTTTAATTGATAAATTATTGTAATATAAAAATGGAATTGTGATATATTATTACATGCACATGGCATAATTTGGTATATTTCTTTCTACTTATTGTTTTCTAATTGATAAAATATTGTTACGTATAAAAGTGGAATTGATTGTGACATATTCATATGTGCATACAGCATAATTTGGTCAACTTCTTGCCCCAGTTCTTCCCTTTCCCCTCCCCTCCTCTTTTCCCTTTGATACCCCTCTTCTACTCTACAGATTTCCCTTCTACTTTCATAAGATTCCCCTTTTTTAAATTCTTGTTTTCTTCCTAGCTTACACCTACAAGAGAAAACATTTCAAACATTTGACCCTTGACTTCCTGAGTGTAGCTTATTTCACTTGGTCTGTTCTCTGGTTCCATTCATTTACCAGAAAATGGCATAACTCTTCCTTATGGTTGGGTAGAAAGATCTCAGTGTAGTTTTGATTTGCATATTCGATGGCAAATCGAATATGAACATGTTTTTCATATATTTTGTTGACTGTTTGCATTTCTTCTTTTGAGAAGTGTCTATTTAGATATTTTGCCCATTTATTGATCAGATTATGAGTTTCTTTCAGTGTTAAATTTTTCAAGTTCTTTATACAGTCTGAATATTAATCTCCTGTTGGAAGAGTAGCTGGCAAATAATTCCTTCCATTATGTAGGCTCTCTCTTCACACTCTTATTTCCTTTGCTGTACAGAAGATTTTTATTTGATGCCATTCCACTTATTGATTCTTGGTTTTATTTCTTGAGCTGTAGGAGGTCCTGTTAAGGAACTCCTAAACATATTGGTGCCTGCTCCAATATATTGGAGGGTTGATCCTGTGTTTTTCTTCTAGAAGTTTTACCCTTAGTTTTTTGAATGAGCAAATCAATTCATTCAAATTCTAGGTCTTGAAGTTTTTAACAGAAGTATAAAAAACATCCGAAAATTCATATGAAAGAATAAAAGACCCAGAATACCCAAAGCCACCCTGAGCAATAAGAGCAAGGCTTGAGGAATCATAAAACCTGATCTGAAATTATGCTACAGAGCTATAGTAATAAAACCAGCATGGTATTGGCATAAAAACAGACATGGAGACCAAGGAAGAGACTAGAAGAGACAGTGATAAATCCATAAAGTCATCTGATTCTTAACAAAGATGCCAAAAACCTATGTTGAAGAAAAGAGAGGCTTTTTCTCAAATTGTGCTGGGAAAACTGTATATCCATACATAGAAGAATGAAATTAGATCTATATCTACCACCCTGCATTAAAAAAAAAAAAACTACTCTACACTTTTTACAGATGATGAACCAAGGTTGAGAAAGAAAAAATAACTTACATAGAGTCACATAGCTAGTAAACATACAGCCAGGATTCAAATCCAGGGACACCTGATTCTTTTCACTCTGAGATCCAATGGGAAGAATCTCTAGAGCAAGAATCATTCCCAGGAAGCATCGTGGATCCATCATCAACGAATATGCCTGTCCCCAAAGAAGAAAGAATCAATGACTTATGGCTGGCTGAATTTCAGAACTGTGGCAGATGAATGACTGCTGACTTCTTTTGGGACCAAAGTGTCTACTCTGGTGACACAATGGCTTTCTTACCATTGTAGGTTGGGTGTTCACAGGTATAAATAATTTGTTTCTGTAGTGTACAAGGCTCAGACCAAGAAAAACCTTCATGCAAGAAGCTGTTATCAAAGATTCACATCCCAGGGGTTTTCTCTACAACCTGATCTTATTACAATAAAGAGACCCTTGATGATCCATGTCATAATAAGATGTAATCCGAACATAACTTTCCTATGCTCATTTATGAATATACAACCAGTGAAACTCTACATCTCATACAGCCACAAGAATGGGATACCAATTAGAATGTTATATTCCATGTATGTATGCCTAGTATGTATAATATGTCTAAATACCCTCTCCTTTCATGTATATCTAAAAAGAACAAATATTTTTTTTTAAAAAAGATGTAATTTGGGAGGAGTTCTTAGAAAAGAGTGAGTGTATTTTAGACATGTGAATAATGTAAATGTGTTGAATAATTAGTGGCCAAAAGGTAGACTATGTACACTAAAGATCACCATAAAATTTTTTGCTACTAACCCTATTTAGTAGTGACCATCCTCCCTTTGCATCTGAAATAGCTTTAGTGGCTTGTTTAAACAATTAAATGCAACAGAAGTGACATTCTGGATCTTCTAAGTCTAGGTCATAAGTTTTGCTGCTTCCACAGCTGAAAATATTTGTTCTTGGGGAAGCCAGTTATCAAGTAAAAAAAAAAATGTTGCTACTCTGAGACTAACCTGCAACTCAAGCTGGACATACAGAAAACCATGAATACAGAGAGAAAGCTATCTGGCCAAACTCTGCTGACCCACCCAGCCCAGGTATAAGAAATGTGAAGTAGAAGCCATCTTGAATGTTTGAGTTCCCCAAGATACAGTATATGAAAGAAGCCAGGCAGAACCAACACCCTGGGTACCTGAGCCTAGGGGAGCTCTCAGCAACCCTCACCACACCCAGCCTGAATTCCT
Source organism: Spermophilus citellus (assembly GCF_964194105.1). NCBI lineage: Eukaryota > Metazoa > Chordata > Mammalia > Rodentia > Sciuridae > Spermophilus > Spermophilus citellus. The sequence goes on along the minus strand of NC_138184.1, from coordinate 52,648,154 downwards.
GATCCACAAAATCATGAGATAGTTGTTGTCTTCCATTACTAAGTTTTGGAGTGGTTTATTAGACAGCAGCTGATAACTGAAACACACTGTTCTAGGACCTCCCTAAAGGAAGTGATTGAGTCATTCAATCAGTAACTAGTTGTTTGCCATGATCATTCTATTAAAATCAGTGCTATGTTCTTCATCATTAATTATTAATCTTATCATTAAAGTAATGCAGGTTTATTACAAAATATATAAAAGTATCAGAAGATAATTAAAATCACCCACAATTCCACTACACCAAGATACAGTTATATTTTTAAAGTGTGTGTGTGTGTGTGTGTGTGTGTGTGTGTGTGTGTGTATTAGGCTGATGCTATACCAAATTGTTATCTCTTGATACATAAAAACATACCTAAATTAAAGGCTTATAATGACAACAATTTTTATTGCTCACAAGACTGTGGCTTAACAGTGATTTTGCAGGCAGCTGGTGGGTCAGCTGGAACTTGAGGTCCAGGTGGTCTCATTCACATGAATGTGCTGTGAGAGACGGGTTGGTTCATGGAGCCTCAGCTGGGATTCTCTGCTCCATGAGGCCCCTCATACTCAAGGAATCTATCCCATCCTTCTTCACAAAGAAGAAATCTCCTTGAAGCTCCCACATTCACTTTTTTTTTGAATGAGCAAATCAATTCATTCAATTCCCATTGTTCCTTCCTGAAATGATGGTTATTTAGCTGGCCAATGTGAGTTAACCCAGCCTACCATCATACCCTCATTGTCCCCTACAGTTTTGCCTGGATAACTGAATGATGTGATGGTGGTGGCAGGGTCACTGCACCTCAAGGTGAACCTTTGTTGCCATATTCTGATTGAGTTCATTTCAAAGACTTGTAAATGCCCTAACCTACAGTATGGCGGTCACTAAGATTTATTTCTGAGAGATATAGGGATAGCTCTGTCTTGCTTTAGGCAAAAATATCCCATGAGTTGTGGTTATACCTCCTGAATATATTAAGTCTCGGAGATATATAGAGGTTACATGGAAAGGTCAAAGTTAGGAGGTGACTCAGGGAAGCAGGCCAGTTGGGAAATACCTGGAAAGCAAAGGTGAGAACTGTTTTGCTGTCTGGGGCAATATCATGGACTTCCATTCTCCATAAACAGAGCCATTAATCACCTGAGTTATTTATAGAATATTCATGAAACAGAAGTTCCCCTGTGGGGTTGCAACTGTCCTCTCTTCGGTCAATGATACACTACAGACTTATCACAAAGTCTGTTAAGAGCAATAAAAATCTGCTATGTTCTTGGTGTCTTCAAACACAGAAAACACCTGGCTAGGGTCTATACTCTGTCAAAAATCCTTTGAACAAACTTCTTGATCAAATGGTTGATTCTGATCATTGACAGTGTTCCCATTTTGATGTGGAGTTATCTAACAGCTCTGATATTGAGTGGCTACCAAATTAGGATGGCTATTATCAAATAATAATAATAATAAAGTAACAAATTTCCTGAGATTGTGGAGAAAAGGGAACTCTGATACACTATTGCTGAAAGTAAACTGATGTATCTGCTATGGATAATAGTCTAAAGGTTCCTCAAAAAATGGAAATAGAACAAGCATATGATGCAGCAATTCTACTCCAGTTATGTCTCCAAAGGAACTGAAATCAATATGATCATAAGATATCTGTGCTGCCACTTATTTACAATAGCTAAGATACAGAAGCAACCAAAGTGTCCACTGATGGATGAATGAATTTAGAAAATGAGATATATACATATAATGAATACTGTTGCTTTTAGAGAGAAAGAAATTCTAACATTCAGGCTCAAGATGGATGAACCTGAAGTTCATTGGTCCAAGTAGAAAAGCCAGACCCAGAAGCACAAATACTGCTTGATACTACTTAAGTGATGAATCTGAAACATTCAATCTCATAGAAACAGAGTGGAATGGTGGATGCCAGGGGGACAGGGTGGGGTGGAGAAGAGAAACATAAAAGTATTAATCAAAGGGCACAATTTTGCCATGATAGGGGTTGAATAAATCCTAGAGATCATCTGTACAAGATAGTGCATACAGTATTCTTAAAATGTTCCAGGGTAGAGCTGGGCATGGTGGCACATGCCTGTAATTCCAAACACTCTGGAGGCTGAGGCAGGAGGATCACAAGTTCAAAGCCAGCCTCAGCAACTTTGAGAGGCCCTAAGCAACTCAGAGAGACCATGTCTCTAAGTAAAATATAAAAAAGGGCTAAGGATGTGGTTCAGTGGTTAAGTGCCCCTGGGATCAATCCCTAATACCAAAAAAAAAAAAAAGTGTTCTAGGATATTAGACCTTATTTTTGGTGTTCTTATAAAAATAATAATAAATAGGGAGGGTGGGAAGAAATGTTTAAAGGTGATAGACATTTTTATTGGTTCTCTTTCAGTTATTAATAATAGTAGATTTCCTTTGATATAATTATACATACATGGAATATTTCTTATTCTAATTAGGACCCCATTCTTGTGGATGTACACAATGGTGGGATTCACTATGGTGTAACTTCTTTATTGCATATGTGGTAATGATGGTTTCGTGGATGTATTTGTCTCTCCAAATTCAACAAGTTATAGATACTAGGTATGTACAAGTTCTAATATGCCAATCATATTTCTATCGAGTGGTTGTTTAAAAAAAAATGGCAAGCAGAGGAAAGAGATATTTGAACAAAGTGATGACAAGTCTGAACCCTGTCAGGGACCGGTATGGTTACACATTCTGGCTCAGCCATTGTCACTAGCTGTGTAGGCTTAAACACAGTCATTTACCTGCAGAACGTTGGATTTCCCCAGCTGTGACATGGAAATAAACTAGTTAGAGCCCTGATTGGGATAATGCAAGCAAAGCCTTTAGCACAGTGCCCAGCACATGGTGAGCCCTGGATGGAAAAGATGGTTGAAGGAAGCCTAGTTTTGTGCCAATGATATCTCTGTCCCAAGAATATGAGTGGGGCCAAGAAGACAACTGTGACTGAGTTCACTCTGAGAAATGCACTGCACCTCATTAAATACATACAGGACACAACATAAGCCATTGGGGAACTGGATCTAGGGAATATCTAGGTACATCGTAATGAGTTTAACTAAATTTGTGAAATGCTAAACCTCTAGAACTATAGAAATTTTATCATTCTCACTGGATGCATATAAAAAGACTCGAAAATAGGGACGCTGAACAAACCCCAATGCTACTTATTAAAATTCAGAAAAACAAATGAAACCTTGGTGTTATAGCTCTGAGGAATCTAGTTAACATCAGAAGTTATTTCTCCTCATTTCTCAAAATATTCACTTTCCCTCACAGGCAAAGCAGTGTTGTGTTTAATACTAATAAAATAGAAGCTTCAAGCACAAACTTCAACAGGTCAGCTTCCCTTCTCCCTCCCAAACCAACCGTGACCAAAAGATAAATTTCGCTAATTACAGGACGATTAATAACTGGTGTTTTTCTAGACTCAAAACAATGTGTTGAAAATGAAGCATAATTTTGTAGAGAAGAAAATGCTGCTTTAATGAATTCTAACTCATTTTCCATAGTTCATTGATAATATCTTACACATATGTACAGTAGTTCTAATCTGGGAGAGTCATTCAGTTGATTATAACTGTGTCTCTCAGGTTTTGTTTTCCTGATTTACTCCTTAATTTAGAAATAATGTATTCGAGGCTCACATATCCACTGGGATTTCCATTGGCATATTAATATCACAACTATGATGTTTTGGGAGATTCAAACTGGCATATGATATCATGGTCCAGCTTGGTTAAAGAATATAAATAAGAGAATATAAGAATCATGCGGAGAAATCAAAAGAGAAGGAGGGAATTAAAATCATGAGTACAGAATAAGAAATTTCCTAACTTAGAAAATTGTATAGTTCATGGAATAGTGCTTAGGGAGAAGCCCTGAAATCAGGAAATTACATTCAAGAAAACTGAGGCACTGAAGTGAACCCACATCTTGTTCAACGGTCAGTGAATGAGGGTGTTTGGTAGAATCCACCATAATATTCCAATGGAGACCACCTCCACTATCTCCTCACCAGAAATGAGGTAGATTTCTTTCCAGAAGATGTGTCTCTCGTTTTGTAAAGTACATCAGTGGGAAATTGGGATTTACTTTATGCAATGACTTACCTATCAGCTCTCTGTTATGGATCTATTCCCTAAGTGTTAAGGGCAGCTGTCCCGCACCTGATCTGAACTTATAATATGGCTGGAAGGTTCCACACTCCCAGGAAGCCATCTGCAGCCTTAAAGGTGATGGGTGACGAATACTTCAGCTCATTTCTCACAAAGGCCAAAGGAAATGCCATCAGCTGGCTTGGCTACTCCTCAATGGGGCTCAGAAGCAAGACTCAGGGTCCATGTTTCCTGCAAACATTCCATCAGAGATGTCAACCTACTCAGCAAACCATTTCTTTGCTCACTGATCTGTATCCTATTTGCCACCGAGGCCCAGCAACACAAACACTTTCAGCAACAGGATTGCAAATGTCTCTGTCACCTAGACTCATTTCAAATAACCTTGAGTTTGGAATTATTCTTGGCAGGCAGGGGTCTACTCCAAAAACCTACGGAGTTTTCTTTACCCACCCCCATCTCAGAGGGTGTCCCTCCTGGAAGACACATGAAATTTCTTCCATGGCAAACAAAGCAGCATGAGATCCCCCCTGAGAACCCATGTCCCACCTAAAATATTCATGGCTCAGATTCCCACAGGCTGATAAAAGAGTGCCTCAGCTAATGATATCCCCAGTACACCATCCAAAACATGGGCTTCCAGGGATATGGTGAGAACGCTTCTGTCTTTTGTAATTTTATTTATCCTTAATTTTTTGCTGCTCCTCAGACATATTTTAAAAATAAAAACATATGAAACCATGAAAAATTATTCTACCTCATGTTATAGACTGATCTGATCCTGCTACTCATAAATTATGCATGATTGCATCCTGTGGCATTTTAGTTCTGCTCACTTTATAATTTAGTCTGACATTTGGATAGCCCTGGCCCTTCTGCACAAAAGTACTTCCGAATCACTTAATTATAACCATTATATCTTGGGAGAAAATGTGTACCTGTAATGACTTGCCACTATGAAGTGGCCACTTGAAAGCAGCAAAAGCAAGTTTTCCATACCAAGAAAGAAGAGTCACCCTCACTGAAAAGAATTGTCCAAAGTCAAAGAACTCTGGGTGGCAAATTACAGAAATCTATTCAGACGGGTTGGAGCAAAATAATGAGATCTAACTAGAAGTATCAACAGTGAACCCAGAGGCACCATTTCCAACTGGGCTTGGGGAACCGGAATCCAGAATTTGCAAGCCCAGGGAAACCAAAGAAGCAACCAACGCATCTTTTGCTCCCTCTCCTTCCCTCCCTTAGGTCATGTTAATTCATTTCTGCATCCTACCATGCATTTGCATCAGCCATCTTTTTCTTTGCCTTCCGGTGTTTCCTGTTTCCATTGCTAATGAAGGAGTACCTTGACTAATGACGTTTCCCCAGGACACCATCCAAAACTTACGGCATGGAAGTGGCCACCCCAGCACACAGTTCCAGGGCCTCCAAGCTCCAGAGAGACCCAACACCAGTTTCCAATTCCAAAAGAGAAAACCTGGTTGAACCTGCTTGGTTCTGATGTTCACCCTCTGCCCTTGTCAAGCTATGGCTGCCTTGTCTATGAAATTTACAAATCTGAAGCCCAGTTCAGCATTAACCCTTTGGAGTAAACCTCAAAGAATGTGTTTAAAGATGAATCATGAAACATAGTGAACAGAGTGGTGGATGGAAGAAGTCATACAATCATGTCCCCACCTGTGTAAAAATTCCCTACCAGCTCAGCTTTCCTGATGGAAGTGTTCTCAACCTGAATACTTTTTAGCTCATACTCCTGATAGGGCTGGGCACTCTTCACCCTCAGATCTGCAACAAGTTATGCTGAAATCGAAACTGCCTCCATAACCTTCCATCTTCTCCCTGGAGTTTACAAAAGAATTGAATTCTGACTTTTGTACAGCAAAGATTTGAAGACAACTGTACCACAAAATTTCTTCTCTTGCATTCAACAGTTTTGGGTTCCCCTAAACATTTCTTTAGTTGTGCTCTTCTCTGCTTGCGCTATAGTTTGTCAAGGCTTCTAGGTATATGACTCTAAATGTTTAAAATTTGTGGAACCATCCAAAACAATGTTGGCTGAGATTCCTTAAGTCTTGCCTAGATGCAGTATTGCTATTGATAGGTACAAAAAACTGTTTTGCCTTTTTGAATGGTGTACTGTGGTGTAGACTTCAAGACCCCAGATTTCCTAGGTTCAGATGGGATCTCTATTTATGAGCTATATGATTTCAGGAGGAAAAATCTTTGTGACTCAGTTTCCTGACCTGTAAAGGTAACCTATGCCCAGTGCTTACCTAACCAAAAGTTGCTGTAATCATTGACAACATGCAGAAAGAATGTAAAACAGCACCTAGTTCACAGTTGGTGCTCAATCAATGTTAGGCATTCATTTGAAATGAACTGAATACCACTCACTGTCTTTTATGTGACTTTCCAGAGGGGTTAAATTTTATCTTGAACGTCTTAATCTCTTAGTTCAGCCCACAGATATCCTTTTGTATCCTGATTACCTCACTCAACAAAATTAGTTTTCCCTCTCAGGCTTATGTTGTCTACAAACGCGTTGATTATGACCTACCTGTCTTGGAGATAATGAAAAGATTAAATAAGATAGAGCCACAGAGAGAATGTGTAGAATGCTGATGGAACCCATTCACACAGCAGCTTTAAAATACAAAATGCTTTCCCATCCTGTCATTCACATTAAGTATCATTAGCCCTCTTCTTTAGATGACGATATTAAGACTCGAAATTGTGAATCTGCTTGTTTGAGGATAGAAAAGTAGCAAGTGATTAAGCCCAGACTGAAACGTAAGCCTCCCTTTAACTTCATTGTTCCTTATGTACAGTTGATGAACAGCTAAAATTTCATATCCACTTTATCTTTTGCATATTTCAAAAAAAAAAATCTTCATCATGGAGAATAAGGGCTGCTGGGTGTGAATTTCAATTTTGGAATGGTACAGATCTCTTTGAGTCTCGGTTCCACCAATGAGTCATTGAAATGACTTGACTAGGTTACTTTCTTAAGGTCTTGGTTTCTTTCCTCTATAAGATGAATACCATGATAGTACCTAGTTCCTAGGTTTGCTGTAGAGAGGAACTGAAATAATAGCTGCTCTTCATGGTAATTGTGCATCTGCTACATGGTAGCTGTCATAATTCTCATTTTTAATAATATTATCCATGAAAGACTATCAACTAGCCCCCAAAGGCAAGATACATTACTTCTTGGGGTATTATTATGGCTAAACTACTTGCTTCCAGTTAAAAATCTCAACCAACCAACCTTGAAAATGGACCCACTGGGATGCCCATGACGTTGGATTATAATACTGTGCTTTCCAAAGTGATATCACTGAATACTCCCTAAGAGTAGAATCCACTATTTGACATAGAATTTCCTTAAAAACTGTAAAATTACATCACCTCTCCCCAGACCCATTCTACAATTAAGATTTCAAACAGAATGAAGTACGGTCATTGCAGTCATTATCATTCCTATTATGATTCCTGCTCTAGCCTGAGGTGTGATATTGCAGTACTTTGGAACAGTGTGATGACCAATGCAAAGCAGGACTCTGGAAGCAAAGCTGGATGCCAACTTGAGCTACATGTATAGTCACGGGCCACTTGGTGTAAGAGCAGCTAGTTAAAAAATGTGTGGCAGTTACCATTTCTACCGCTAGAAATACGACCCAGAAGCCATGTTCTGCCAATCAAGGATCGCTCACACCAATAGGAACTTATCAGATGGCAAAGGAACAATTGTTCTCATCCACCTGGGCCTCAAGTGCTGGTGGAAGTGGAGGGGGACTTCATTAACAGAAACTCCAGACACGCCATGAGAACCAAGGAGCTGATATTCATCTCCCCAGCCCTCATTATGTAGATCATTTTGAGGAAAGGAGCAGGCCCAGGGAAATATCTTAAGAAGATAATCAAGAGAAACTGAAATAATAATAACTACTTTTATTTGCCTATGTGCTCTCATTTCTGCCTTCTGTTTGAAAACTGAATATTACTTGACAGAAATAAAATTGTAATAGCATGAATATAAATTTAATGTGAGGTTCAAACGCAATTTTAATATTTATTTTGTAGAGATAAACACTAGCAACACATATCTGAATAGAAAATGTATTATAACCCAAGCCAAGGACTCACAAATTAATCCCATTTTAAATATATTTATTCAATGTGGCAGAGAGAATGAGGCAGTGACAACAGTTTGGCACTGAGGGCTTCCCTCGTGGGAGTGAGAATTCCTTTCGAATGTCATTGTTCTATTCCCAGGGGCAGCCTGGGCCCAGGGGTATCTTCAGGAAAGGGATGATGTGTCTAAGCCCTTCAGCTCTGATGGGGGCCAGGGACAGAAGAACAATGAGAAGGAGGGGACATTTTATAATTCAAAGGTCTTTTGCAGGAGTCTGTTCTCTGCAGATTAAACTGAAAACCAGCCACCCACCAAGCAGAAGGATATGGGAGAGACTCCAAGCACAGTTATGGCACAAATCAGGTGGGCATGTCAAAGGGTAGATTCCAAGGAAAGCAAATCATACCAATGACTTCATGCCACAAACGGGATATAAACTTAACTATTTCATTGGGCACCTATAATCCCATGAGTTCAAAGCCAGCTTCAGAATCAGTAGACCCACACTGGAGTCTAGGCTCAGGCCTAGGACTGCTCCCACTGACTGGTAGACCCAGGCTGGATCCCAGACTTAGCCCACCTCTATCTTGGGACATTGCAGCCTTAGCTATAGCCCTCCCCATGCAGTAGCCTCCATCTTAGGACAATAGATAGGGCCTGGAGGCAGTTGCATCTCTGAGCAGGCAGCCCACCCTTTCAGCTCCATCTCTGAAAGTCGTTGCAGCCATCTTGGGACACCACCACTACTACTGTGAGTTAATTCTGTTATTGCCACTACCACCTATAGTTGCAGTAGCACTTATCATTGGATACCAGCGGGGGACTAAAAGCCCAACACCAAGGTGAGGTATAGGTAACCTACAGGGAAGCTATAAGAGTATAGGGTAGGTGATACCTCAGATCTGCACTGCAAGAAATGAAGATACATAGACTACATGAAAAAAACAAGGGAAGGAAGTGCCTCAAACAAACCAAGGTACCACCATAATAGAATCCATGGACAGCACAGTTGATGAAATGTCAGACAAGGAGTTCAAAATTTGCATAATTAAAATTATCTATGAATTAAAGTAGGACCTAAGTGAGCAAATACATGCAAAAATTGATCTTTCCAACAAAGAGATAGGAGAGCAAATACAGGCAAACATTGCTCCTGCCAACAAAGAGATAAGAGAGTAAACACAGGTAGCAAAAGATTACTTCAAGCAAGAGATAAAGATTCTTTTAAAAAAAAATAGAAATCCTTGAAATGAAGAAAACCATAAACAAAATAAAAAGTTCAATAGAAAGCATTACCAACAGACTAGATCACTTGAAATACGGAACGTCAGATAATGAAAGCAAAATATACTATCTTGAAAATATAGTTGACCACACAGTGAAGATGGTAAGAAACCATGAATAGAACATCCAAGAATTATGGGACAGCTTCAAAAGACCAAATCTAATATTTATTGGGATAGAGGAAGGCACTGAGATTCAAACCAAAGTAATGCACATTCTCTTCAATGAAATAATATCAGAAAATCTCCCAAACATGAATTGGAAAATCAAATACAAGAGGCTAATAGGACACCAAATACACAAACTTGCAACAGATGTATACCAAGGCACATTATAATGAAAATGCCTAACATACAGAATAAGGATAGAATCTTAAAGGCCGCAAGAGAGAGGAATCAGATCACATATAGGGGGAGACCAATTCATATCTCAACAGATTTTTCAACCCAGACCCTCAAAGCCAGGAGATTCTGGAACAACATATACCAAGTTCTGAAAAATTGATGCCAATCAAGAATCTTATATCCAGCAAAATTAAGCTTTAGATTTGATCATGAAATAAAAACCTTCCATGATAAACAAAAGTTGAAAAAATTTACAGCGAGAAAGCCTGCACTACAGAACATCCTCAGCAAAATATTCCAAGAGGAGGAAATGAAAAACAAAATGAAAACCAACAAAGGGAGAAACTGTACTAAAGGAAAGGCCAATCAAAGGAGAAACCAAGTCAAGTTAAAAGCCAAAAATAAATCAAAATGCCTGGGAAATCAAATCATATTTCAATAATAACCCTGAATATGAATGGCCTAAATGCATCAATTAAAAGACATAGATTGACAGATTGGATTTTTTTTTAAAAAAAGACCCAACAATATACAGCCTTCAAGAGACTCATCTCACAGGAAAAGACATCCACAGACTAAAGGTGAAAAGGCGAAAAAAAACCATACTACTCACATGGACCACGTAAACAAGCAGGGGTTTTCATCCTAATATCAAATACAGAAGACTTTAAACCAAAGCTAGTGAAAAGGGATAAAGAAGGACATTTTATACTGCTTAAGGTATTCACATAAACAAGACATAATAATCATAAATATCTATGCTCCAAACGATGAGGTATCTATGTATATCAAACAAACCCTTCTCAACTACAAGGACTAAATAGAACACAACACAATAATACTGGGTGGCTTTAATACACCTCTCTCACCACTGGATATATCTTCCAAACAAAAACCAACCAAAGAAACTATAGAACTCAATAACACAATCTATAATTTAGACTTGACAGACATGTATAGAATATTCCATCCATCAACCAGTGAATACACTTTCTTCTCAGCAGTACATGGATCCTTCTCCAAAACAGACCATATGTTAAGCCCCAAAGCAAGTTTTAGCAAATACAAAAAAAAAAAAATAGAGATACTACCCTCCATTCTCTCTAACCATAAGAAATCAATGATAAAATTAAAAATAGAAGCTACTCCAACACTTGGAGACTAAACAATATGCTATTGAATGATTTATGGATAACAGAAGACATCAGAGAGGAGATTAAAAAAATTCTTAGAGGTAAATGAGAACTCTGCTACAACTTATCAAAATCTATGGGAAACTATGAAGGCAGTACTAAGAGAAAAGTTCATTGCATGGAGTTCATTCATTAAAAGAAGAAAAAGTCAACAAATAAATGACCTGACATTACAGCTCACAGCCCTAGAAAAAGAGAAACACCAAGATAGGAAATAATTAAAATCAGGGCAGAAATCAATGAAATTGAAACAAAAAAAATTCAAAAAAATGACAAAACATAAAGCTGTTTCTTTGAAAAAATAAATAAAATTCACAGACTCTTAGCCACCCTAATGAAAAGAAGGGAGAGAGAAAACTCAAATTACTAAGCTTCACGATAAAAAAGGAAATATCATGACAGACACTATTGCAATACAGAAGACAATTAGAAACTATTTTGAAAATTTATACTCTAGTAAAATATAAAACCTTGAAGACACTGACAAATTTCTAGAGGCATATGATCAACCCAAACTGAGTCAAGAGGACATACACAATTTAAACAGATCGATTTCAAGCAAGGAAATAGAAGGAACCATCAAAAGCCTACCAACCAAGAAAAGCCTGGGACCAGATGGATTCACAGCTGAGTTCTAGAATACCCACAAAGAAGAATTAATACCAATACTCCTCAAACTATCCCACGAAATAGAAAAGGAGGAAACTCTTCCAAATGCATTCTACAAAGCTAGTATCATCCTGATACCAAAACCAGGCAGAGGCACATCAAGGAAAGAAAATTTTAGACCAATATCCCTGATGAACATTGATGCAAAAATTCTCAATAAAATTCTGGGAGATTGCATACAAAGCCATATTTAAAAAATAGTGCACCATGATCAAGTGGGGTTCATTCCAGGGTTGCAAGTTTGGTTCAACATACAGAATCAATAAATATAATTCATCACATTAATAGACTTAAAGATAAGAATCATAAGTTTATATCAATTGATGCAGAGAAAGCATTTGACAAAATAAAGTACCATTTCATATTCAAAACACTAGGAAAACTAGGGATAGGAGGAACATACCTCAATATCATAAAAATCTATCTATGATAAACCCAAGACCAACATCATTCTAAATGGAGAAAAATTTGAAGCATTCCCTCTAAATACTGGCACAAGACAGGGATGCCCTCTTTCACCACTTCTATTCAACATAGTTCTTGAAACCCTAGTCAGAGCAATTAGACAAATGAAAGAAATCAACTGTATACAAATAGGAAAAGAAGAACTCAAACTATTATTATGTGCTGATAACATGATTCTATACTTACAGGATCCAAAAAACTCCACTGGAAAACTTCTAGAATTAATAAATAAATTCAGTAAAGTAGCAGGATACAAAATCAATACCCATAAATCAAATGCATTTCTATACATCAGTCAGGAATCCTCTGAAAGAGAAATTAGGAAAACTACCCCATTCACAATAGCCTCAAAAAGAAAAGAAAATACTTGGGAATCAACTTAACAAAAGAGATGAAAAAACCTCTACAATGAAAACTACAGAACACTAAAGAAAAAAATTAAAGAACACCTTAAAAGATGAAAAGATCATGGAATGCTCTTGAATAGGCAATATTAATATTGTCAAAATGGCCATACTACTCAAAGTGCTACACAGATTCAATGCAATTCCAATTAAAATCCCAGTGTCATTCCTTATAGAAATTTTAAAAAATTATGAAATTCATTTGGAAAAATAAGAGACCCAGACTAGCCAAAGCAATCCTTAGCAGGAAGAATGAAGCAGGAGGCATCACAATACCAGACCTTAAACTATACTATGAAGCTACAGTAACAAAAATGGCATGGTATTGGCATCAAATGGACATGTAGACCAATGGTGTAGAATAGAAGACACAGAGAAAAACCACATAAATACAATTATCTCATACCAAAGGCACCAAAAACATACATTCGAGAAAAGATAGCCTTTTCAACAAATGGTGCTGGGAGAACTGGAAATCCATATGCAGCAAAATAAAACTAAACCTCTATCTCTCATCATGCACAAAATTCAACTCAAAGTGGATCAAAGACTTAGGAATTAGACCAGAGACCCTACACCCTAACAAAGGGAAAAGTAGGCTCAAATCTTCATCACATTGGATTAGTCCCCAATTTTCTTAACAAGACTTCTAAAGCACAAGAAATAAAATAAAAAAAATTAATAAATGGGATGGATTCAAACTAAAAAGCTTCTTCTCAGTAAAAGAAACAATCAATGAGGTAAAGAAAGAGCCTACATTTTGGGAGTAAATTTTTTCACACACATGTCAAATAGAGCACTAATCTCCAAGATATATAAAGAACTCAAAAAACTTAACACCAAAGAAACAAACAACTCAATCAATAAATGGGCTAAGGAGATGAACAGACACTTCTCAGAAGAATATATACATTCAATCAGTAAATGTATGAAAAAATGTTCATCATCTCTAGCAATTAGAGAAACGCAAATCAAAACTACACTAAGATTTCATTTCACTCCTGTCAGAATGGCAGCTATTATGAAAACAAACAATAATAAGTATTGGTGAGGATGTGGGGGAAAGGGCACACTCATACATTGCTGGTGGGACTGCAAATTGGTGCAGCCAATATGAAAATCAGTATGGAGATTCCTTGGAAAGTTGGGAATGGAATTTGACCTAGCTATCCCTCTCCTCAGTCTATACCCAAAGGACTTAAAAATAGCATACTACAGGGACACAGCTGCATCAATGTTTATAACAGCACAATTCACAGTAGCTAAACTGCACAGAAGCAACCTAGATGCCCTTCGGTATATGAATGGATAAAGAAACTGTGGTATTTATCCATAATGGACTATTACTCAGGATTAAAAGAGAATAAAATTATGACATTTGCAGGTAAATGAATGGAGTTGGAGAATATCTTGCTAAGTGAAGTAGCCAGTCCCAAAGAACCAAAGGCCAAATGTTCTCTCTGATAATTGGATGCTAAACCATAATGGGGGGGAGGATGGGAGAAATGGAGGAACTTTGGGCAAAGAGGATAGAGAAGAGGGGTGGAGGTATAGGAGCCAGGAAAGATGGTGGAATGACATGGATATCATTACTCTAGGTACATGAATGACTGCACATATGGTGCAACGATAGATCGTGTACAATCAGAGAAATGAAAAGTTATGCTGCAATTATGTACAATGAATCAAAATGCATTCTGCTGTCATAAATACCTAGTTAAAATAAATAAATGTTTTTTAAAAGAGAGCCTCAGCTAAAGCAAGGCACTAAGCAACTCAGTGAGACCCTGTCTATAAATAAAATACAAAATAGGGCTGAGGATGTGGCTCAGTGGTTGAGTGCCCCTGAATTCAATCCCTGGTACAAAAAAAAAAAAACAAAACTTAACTATTGCGAATGAAAAGGCAAGTTGAGAGAACAAGGGTTCAGCCTCTGGTTGTCCAGAATGACCTACCAGCATCTTTTCCAATGGCCAGGGCTCCACCTCTGTGAGCAGGTCTTTGCCAGAATTTGAAATTGCCCTTGTCTGTTTTAGCTTGAAGTCTGCTTCTTCTCCAGAAAAATCATTTGCAATACTACATACATTTTTATTTAGTTCTCTTTTCTTTTTCTTTTTCCTCATTATGTTCCAAAACACACCTATTCACTCTTATATCCTCAGACTCTCTAAAAAGTGCCTGGCACCCAGCAAGTTAGTGCTCATTAAATAGCTGTCCAAGGAATGAGTGAATTCCCTATCCGTGGTACTTCTAAAATCACACCTCAAGCCCTATTGCTTTATTTTGTGTGTCCAGTCGGCAGCAGCTTCCAGAAGGTGAATCTCAGCTCAGAAGAAGCATGCTGCCATCCCAAGTCCTTGCAGATGTGACCATGTGGCCAGGAGCTGCATTTGTCTTTCCCCCTTGCAGGAGCTCCTACAATCAGTACCACTCTGGTCATAAAATGAATCGGAATTCCTGGAAGGAGGTGAAGCCAATAATCTGATTTTTAAAGCTTCCTGTGTGATTCTGACCTGCAGTCAGCTTGAGAACGGAGCTACCAGCTCCTTGAGAATTCACGAGACCAAAGCCAGCAAGCAGGTCCTGTTTGAGATGGGAAGGGAGATGAGTGAAAGCGGAGGAAGCCAATTGACCCAGACTAGACCCTGCCCGGAGACCCAGACCAGTACGGCGGCGGTCACAAAAGGGGGCCCTCTGTGTCTCCATCACCAGAGAACCCACTGTTCTGCCTCTATGTGCAACCGTGGGCCCTCCATTCCATGTAGCAGTAGCTACTCTGTAATTGCCAAGCCATAATTTCTTATTGCTAAGTGGGATTAGGAAAAAGAGCATTTATCTGAAATTCTCGACTCGACTGGTGTTAAACCAGATGCAAACCTCAGGAAGAATTAATCTCCTGTGTGCAGTGAAAGTTTTTGCACAAACCCACAAAATGTCCAAGAAAAGTAAATAATGAGTGTCTAATTTCCTTCTGCATCGTTTGGCTAATTATACAACTCCTGTATTATAACAGTGCTTGGATAAACATAATGATATCTTATTTGCCACAAATTCCCTCCATTTAGTTAACCAATTACTTTTTTAATTCTTTAGGTATCATTAAAGCCAATCTAATTTAAGAATAAACAGATGTGTACCATAACCGGGTTACAAATTTAACCCCAGATACCTCATAAGTGTATAAAAGGGAAAAAAAATCTATTCCTAATATGCTATTTAATTACTATGTTTGAGAAAGAAATAATATATGCTAATGATGAAATTAAAGGCTCTAAGATCTGATTTTATTACATTTTGTGAATATTGGCTATAACTTGGCTTGCAGCTAAATTTATCAAGATGACTTTTTCCATTCATGTGGGGCTAAAGCAATTTTCAAGCAAGAACCAGGCTCGAGCCATGGTGGACGGTTAGTGCCAGATAACTTTTATCAAACAGCGCCTCATGCTCTGAATCTATTAGTTGGTAACAAGGATATACCAAGCTAACATGACGGCCATAAATAGTGCCATTAGTTACTTGTATATACGACAAAAGTGTCTAATGGACCAATATCACACACTTTCCCAAGCAGCAGGACTTATTTTACAATGGGTTATTATGCTAATAGATTGTAAAATAGTATACGAGAATGTGGCTCTAATGTATTTACCCCTGTAGACAAGGGGGAAAATGCTTTGCAAGCAATTATCGTGAATTATTATACTATCTAAAAAACAATTACTGTAGACGCGTGTGTTTCAGTTTTCCAAGTTTATTACCGCTAGCATGCACACAGTGAAAATAATTGAGTAAGCAACTCAAGTATGCACTTAGAAACATAACGGTCTAAGGTAATGTGGAATAGAGGTACATTCATCCCTCCTTTTGCCCCCCCCCCCATTGTTCCTATATTCTAGAAAAGCCTTTTCTTCTTGAACGCATCAAGTACTTTTAAGAAACAAATTGAACAATGGCTGTAATTTTGAGCGTAATTAGATGAACCACTTTCCCTTTTTTTAATCTCCAATTACCCACAGAAACCTGCACATAGCTCTGCTACCACCTCCTCTCAGTGCCAGCTGTTGCTCTTGAGTGTCAGATCAGGGCAGTGTCACCCAGCCAGAGCACGTTTTAAAAGTATGTGCTCTGTATGAATGGAGGCTAAATGAATGGGATCTTTTCAAAAGGCAGGTCTACCTCTATTGAAATCCATCATTATCGGGGTGGTCTTCAAACCATGTACATTCACAGAGTGATACTCCTCTCCCACCTCTAGCTATTTCTGACACCATGTTTCTTGAACTTAGTCAACACAGGGTCTTTGCACATGCTGTTTCTGCTGCTCATAAAGCTTTTTACTCACTCCCTGTAAAAAGCATTTAACCAAATTTCAGATTTCAGTTTACCTTATTTACTCTCCTTAGATTCCTCACTCCACCTCCCTCCCTACACTGTTATTCCCTCAAGATACTATGTTTCTGTCCTTCAAAACTCCTACCACAGGCTGGGGTTGTGGCTCAACGGTAGAACACTCGCCTTGTATGTGTGAGAACCTGGGTTTGATTCTCAGCACCACATAAAAATAGATAAAGAAAATAAAGATTTAAAAAAAAAACCCTACCAAATGGCAAATTTGAGTCTTATTTGTGTGATTACTGGGCTAACATTGGTCTTCCTCAACAGAGAATAGCTCCATGAAGGCAGAAATCCATTGGTTTTACCTACCATTGTACCATTATGTCCAGAACAGATACTCAATGAGTTTTTCTGAATGAATAAAATCTATGAGCAAAGTCAGAAAGGTAAACATAAACATCAGTTATGAGAGAAGGATGAGGAAACCAGGATGACCAAAATAGAGAAAGAGAATGATGTTAATGGTGTAGGACAAACTCAACTAGTCATTGAAAATACAGGATAAATTGCAGACAAAAAAAATCAACAGGAGGATTTTGAAGACAGTCTAGAAATTAGGCGGAAGTGAGTTTTAAATTCGGGTGGGTGGGAGGGGAGATGCTCTAGTATCGAAAATAGCATGGACCAAGAAAAATGAGAAGAGAATTGATCCAAGAAGAAAGAGGAAGATCAGTGATTGCTATTAAGAATACAAACTCTTTCCCCACATCCTCACCAACACTTATTGTTGTTTGTATTCTTAATAGCTGCCATTCTGACTGCAGTGAGATGAAATCTCAGAGTGGTTTTTATTTGCATTTCTCCACTTGCTAGAGATGATGTACATCTCTTCATATATTTGTTGATTGATTGTAAATCATCTTCTGAGAAGTTGTCTGTTCAGGTCCTTGGCCCTTTTATTGATTGGGTTATTTGTTTTTGTGTGTCAGTGTGTTAAGATTTTTGAGTTCTTTATATACCCTAGAGATTATGTGAGGGGTAAAGATTTGCTCCCAAAATGTAGGCTCTCTACTTACCTCACAGATTGTTTCTTTTGTTGAGAAGAGACGTCTTAGTTTGAGTCCATCCCATTTATTGATTATTGATTTTAATTCTTTCGCCAAAGAAGTATTATTAAGGAATTTAGGGCCTAATCCCACATGATGGAGATCAGGGCCTACTTTTTCTTCTATTAGGGGCAGGGTCTCTGGTTTAATTCCTAGGTCCTTGATCCATTTTGAGTTGAGTTTTGTGCATGGTGAGAGACAGGGGCTTAATTTCATTTTGTTGCTCATACATTGCTGGTGGGACTGCAATTTGGTACAGCTAATATGGAAAGCAGTATGGAGATTTCTTGGAAAACTGAGAATGGAACTACCATTTGACCCAGCTATCCCTCTCCTCGCTCTATACCCCAAAGATACTATAGGGACACAGTCACATCAATGTTTATAGCAACACAATTCACAACAGCTAAACTGTGGAACCAATCTAGATGCCCTTCAATAGATGAATGGATAAAAACATGTGGCATATATATACAATGGAATATTGCTAAGCAATAAAAGAGATTAAAATCATGGCATTTGCAGGTAAATGGATGGAGTTAGAGAAGATCATGCTAAGTGAAGTTAGCCAATCCCAAAAAAACAAATGCCAAATGTTTTCTCTGATATAAGGAGGCTAATTCATAGTGGGGTAATGAGGGGGAGCATGGGAGGCATATACGAACTCTAGATAGGGCAAAGGGGTGGGAGGGGAAGGGAGGGCACATGGGGTTAGAAATGATGGTGGAATGCAATGGTCATTATTATCCAAAATACATGAATGAAGACACGAATTGGTGTGCATATACTTTGTATATAACCAGAGATATGAAAAATTGTGCTCTGCATGTGTAATAAGAACTGCAATGCATTCTGCTGTCATATGTAAATAAAAAAATTAATTAAAAAAGAAAAAAAGATGAAAGAGGTATGCTGAGGGCCATTACCAAGTAGGAATGACGCATCGATTTCCTTGCCAGCGTACCCCATGTTAAATTTGCTGTGACCTTGCATGTGTGTTTGAGGAAGATGACCCTACTCAAGGACGAGGGTGGATCCAGGATTAGGGTGTATCCTGCAGTTTGAGGAAGTATAGTATCCTGGTCCTTGGGTTTAGGGCGTTCCCAGTTTAAGACCTTGGGTTTTAGGGAAGTTGAGGATTATTGCTGCTGGAAATAGGGCGTTCCTGCTACCTGAGCTCCCGTTGAGCTCTCGTGAGATTCAGAGAGCATTTTGGGAAAAAAGCCTCGTGTAGTAGGTGAATTGGGTGGCAGCAAAACTGGGATTGCCCCAGAACGTGTGTGGAGGCCGGTGTGAGTTCGGGAATAAAGAATTGCTGTTTGAATCTACAAAGCTGTGTGGTGGCTCGTGATTCTGTGCCCAGCCAAGACTGCGGCAGAGGTAGATCTATTTCAATAGAGAGAAGAGTCCATGAGGAGCAGGTAAGGAGGAAGGCTGGGAGGAGCCTGAGTGGCCAGGGAGCAACAGGTCCCCAGAAACCACAGGATGCAGATGGGAGCAGGAGCTGTGAGGAGAGGCAAGCTACCTCTGAGAAAAGCTGGCAAGGGGAGGGAAGAGACAGAGACAGAGAAGCACAGGGCAGCCACGGGGGGCAGATCACAGTCTAAGGTCTTTCCCAGAAAGCAAGACTCCAGGACTTCAGCTGGAAACCAACTCTGGGGAGAAGAAAGGAAGGAAATGTTGCCAAGGGAGGAAACCTGCAGCATGGACTTCTCTGGGTTTGTCTACAACAAGGTAGAGGGGAAAGCTGTTGGGAGTTGCCCGGGCTCCGAAGACTAACTTCCCCATCCCCCAAGAAGAGCCGTCCAATGGTGAGCCCTGCTGGCTCACATGATCCTGCCATCCAATGGTGAGCCCTGCTGGCTCACATGATCCTTACCCACCAATCAGAAAGCACCCCATGCCAACTGTCAAACTCTTCAACCATTAAACTGTCGTAACTGTCAAACCACCCCCGCTCTATAAATATGCAGAGCTGTTCCTCAATAAACGGGCATTTTCTCCAACGGCAAGCCTTGATCGTTCTTTCAAAAGCAGCCTACCTAATCAAGCCCTTCTAGCCACACTAGAAAAAAAGAGAAATGTCTAGAAGCTGCCTGTTCAAAGTGTAGCAAAGAAACATATGTCAAGACACTAAGATCCGGAAGCAACAATTGATTAGTGATGCAATGGCGCCGAGGAATAATTCCCAAAGTATGAGCCCCGAGCATAGTAGGGCTTTTACTTTTATCCATAAGCAAGTTTGAGGCACATCAAGGCAAGTTGGTGTGATTCTATTGGAGGGTGCATCCTACATTCCTTATATGGGTCCTAGCTTGTGAACAGCCTAGGGACTCTTACCTCATATGACTTAGGGACTTTCACTGCACTAAGCCTAAAGGGAGACTGTTCTGTCGCCGTTGCTATGTTTCCTGCTTCTGCCACTGCAGTTGTCTCTTAGGGGTACCTGTCAGCCACTGCAGGCCTCTATGGTTAAATGACAGTAAGCAGAGCTGCTGTGTGTGAGCGTGCAAAAACCATAGCCTGTCATCTCTTAGACTGCTGAAGTTCCCATTTTGCTCTACCACAGAAGCAACAGTTGCCACACAAGGGCTGAGTTCCTCTGAAAAGCCACTCTTAGCCATATGCTAATGGCAGCACTGAGCATTAAAAATGGGGACAGCAAGCCCACTGCCTGAGGTGGCTCGGTGCATCTCTCCCACAGTATCAGGTGCATTAGCCAAGATGTGCCAATGTGGTAATCAAGTGATGGATGACTGAGCTGGGGAAGAGAGCCATAGTCTCATGGCCTTGGATAGCCCGGCCATGTGACCCACACACCTGGCACTGTGTGAGGTGTAGGCAATCCTCAGGGAGCACCAGCAGTATCAGGAAGATTAGAAAAGGAGGACAGGCATCCCCCAGCCATATGCAAATGGGTAGCTTTGGAAAGGAGGGTTTGGGTGAAGAATTACTACTGACAGTCCCAGAGTTTTTCCCAAACATACTTTTAATTGATGATCCCATTCTATCCTTTCTAAAGGCATTTTTAAAGCTCAATAAACGACTGCTTACCACAGAGCACAATGCAATCCCTCACAAGTTAAGCTGTTCTCATGAATCACTTGTAATTACTGGGCATTTTCGAGACCAGGGGATGTATAACTATATTATTGTATCTCTGCGATTTTTATGAAGTTGAGACAAGGAAACAAATCCCGGTAACTGAATTAATCTCTTTGCCGGAGCTCATAATAATCAGAAGAAAACTTTAAAATCATATAAACCAAAAAATTGCCACTATTAAATCATCATGTCTTTTACTAACTGCTACTTGGTTTGTTTACTCTCAAAAGGGAAGGGGAGCCAGGGAAAAGGAAGGGAGAAAGGGGGTGAAAGGCACAGAGAGGGGGAAAGGTGGACAGGGAGAGAAGAAAGGGAGAAATTGTATTAGTTCTCTATAGCTGCTATAACAAATAGCCCCCAAATTTAGCGGGGTTTAGTAAAGAAACATAAATTTATTATTCTCTTCTAGTTCTAGAGGTCAAACATATAAAATTAAGGCGTTAGCATGGCTGTGCTCCTTCTGGGGCCTTCGGGGTGGAACCCATTTCCTTGTATTTTTCTGGTTCCAGCAGCCACCTGCATTCCTTGTCCCCAGCCCTTTGACTCCCACTCCCTCCCACTTGTAAGGTTCTTCTTATAAGAACCTTGTGATTACACTGGACCCACTCAGATGATCCAAGATAACCACTCCTTTTTAAGATTATTAATTTACTCAAATCTGCAAAATCCCTTCCTCCATGTAAGATAACATAGTCACAGGTTCCATGAATTCACATGTGAACCTCTTTGGGGGACATTATTGAGCCTGCCACAGGCTTCTTTTTTAAATTTTTTTAAGAAGAAAAGAAAAATATTTTCCAACTGAATGTGAAATGGATACCAACTGGAATCTCAAAGTCATTGTGATAATCCCTTTAAGTCACAAGGGAGGAATCGGTTTTAAAAATTTCCCTCTCCAGAAAACACACAGAATGTGACCTGGTACCTTTTCTTCGACTTTTTTGGAAAACATATTCACACCTATAATCTGATTTTTTCCTTCAAAGACCCCTTGTCAGAGGCAGTTTATCCTTAATTACAGATAAAAGGACTTAAGGAGAAAGGCTGGCCACCCTGAGTCCCCAAGTCACCTAATAAGTCCCCAGCAGAAGAGCAGGACCAGTCTGCCTGCAGATAGCTGTCCATTCTCTCTCCATTGCAAGACATTTATCAGCCAGACTCTATTTATAGCTTTTGGGGAAGAAACTGAACCCTCTTAGATCTCTCAAGTCTATTGAAAGAGATTTCATAGGTTCTCTTCCCACGCCCACATGTTCTTCCTTCCAAGCATTCCTGTCACCTGAGCATGTCACCTGAGCATGTCACCCTGCATGGCTATACCCATTGAGCCCCCTACTCTACAAGTTAACCTGCTCAGGCATTCTTCTTTGGTAACTGTTTCCAAAAATAATTCCAACAAATCCTGGCACCCAAAGGTGGTACTTTGTACAGAGGCCAGACCAGGGGCAGCACAGCCCTGAGGCTGTCCATCAGAACATACCCCACAGGCGGTCCACCAACCATGCAAGGGCCAGGGAATCTGAACCCAAGCCTTTCCTTTTGATTCTTTTTTAAAATTCTTTACACTTCTTATTACACATATAGAGCACAACTTTTCATATCTCTAGTTGTATATAAAGTATATTGACACCAATTCATGTCTTCATACATGTACTTTGGATAATGATGACCATAACATTCTACCATCCTTGTTAATCCCCTGACCCCTCCCTTTTCCTCCTGCCTCTCCACCCCATCTAGAATTCATCTAATCCTCCCATGCTCCCACTCCCTACCCCACTATGAGTCAGCCTCCTTATATCAGAGAAAACATTTGGCATTTGGTTTTCTGGGGGGATTGGTTAACTTCACTTAGCATTATCTTCTCCAACTCCATCCAATTACTTGCAAATGCCATGATTTTATTCTCTTTTATTGCTGAGTAAAATTTCATTATGTATATATGCCACATTTTTTTTTATCCATTCATCCACTGAAGGGCATCTAGGTTGATTCCACAGTTTAGCTATTGTGAATTGTGCTGCTATAAACCTTGATGTGGCTGTGTCCCTGTAGTGTGCTATTTTAAAGTCCTTTGGGTATACACTGAGGAGAGGGATAGCTGGGTCAAATGGTGGTTCCAGTCCCAGATTTCCAAGGAATCTCCAAACTGCTTTCCATATTGGCTGTACCAATTTGCGGTCCTACCAGCAGTGTATGAGTGTACCTTTTCCCCCACATCCTCGCCAACATTTATTGTTGTTTGTCTTCATAATAGCTGCCATCCTGACTGGAGTGAGATGACATCTTAGAGTAGTTTTGATTTGCATTTCTCTGATTGCTAGAGATGATGAACATTTTTTCATATACTTGTTGATTGACTGTATATCCTCTTCTGACAAGTGTCTGTTCAGGTCCTTGGCCCATTTGTTGATTGGGTTGTTTGTTTTTTTCGTCTACCACTGGCTTAACCACCTCCCCTGCCTGGAGCTGGACCAAGGCCAGGCCTGGCAAGAAGTTTTGCATTATGGTCTAGAGGATGAAGAGTGGAGCTGTCCCACCTACCAAGTATTTGACATTAAACAAGCTCCTTAATCTGGACCTCAGTTTACTGACCTGTAGAAGTGGGAGAGTAAACATGACCTGCACCACAAGTTCATCAAGAGGACTAAGGGAGTTGGTATATGAACAGGGTCTACCTCCAGTGACCTAGGCTCTCATTCTATGCTTCATTATCCAGTCCCATCCTCTTCCCATGTGATATTTTAACTGGGTAGATCTTCCCTCAGCAAAATTCCTCTGCTCCAGATACAAACTTCTCTCTTTCCCCTCCCTCCTTCTTTCCCTCCCCCCCACACACCCTTATTACTATGCCTGTCAATGCTGTCAAGATGCTACTAGTTCAATAAGTACTTTACTATGCTGTTTGCTACTGGGCACTCATTTCACACTTAGGCAAAAGAATGGCCCATGGGCAAATAACTGGAGCACAAGAGAAAATATTCAAGTCCTCTAAGGTGGGTTTCTATAAATAATGTGCTATGGGATTCCAGAGAGCAGTGAGGTCAGTACCATCTGGGATTGGGGAAAAGGGGTTCATAAGAGTCACATGCTTTGGGCTTGACTCTCAAAAAAGGATTGACAATGAAGTGGTGGTGGGGGAGATCACTGTAGGTGATATAAAGGTTCATAGGGAGTGACAATCGTGTGGATATATTTGTGAAGCCCAGAATAGTTCTCCACTTTGCAGTCCCAGTCACTAAGTTTATTTTAGAATTGGGAATAGAACCTCCTCTCAGGGTAGACTCACATTCACCCTATTCAGAAACCTGACATAAAAGACCAAATGGTCAATATATTGTTTCCTGTGAGCAGTAACAGGGATTTGGGTAATCCCATTGGTATAGCCACGATATGTTTTCCCTCAAGGCAAAGCATAATCATGGCATTTATAATTGTACATGAAAGCAAGGTAATTGTTTTCTGAAATAAGGGGAAGGTGGCCTGACATGTTTATGTTTGCTTGGATAAGAACATAGGCTTCAATAAAGAATGACTTTATGACATTTGCCCTAATGGATGGATCTGGAGACTATCATGCTAAGTGAAATAAGCCAATCCCCCCCCCCAAAAAAACAAAGATTGAATGTTTTCACTGATATGTGGAAGCTAACCCACAATAAAGGAGTGGGGGGAAGAAGAGAAGTTCAGTAGATAGACAAAAGGAAATGAAGGGAAGGGAGGGAACTAGTAGAATATATCTAACATAATTTCCCTATGTACAGATATGAGAATACCTAACTGAGTCCCACCATCATGTACACTCACAAGCATGGGATCTTTATTAGAATATGATATATTCCATGCATGTATAATTTCATCCTAATGAACTCTACTGTCATGAATAATAAAACAAGAACCAATAAAAATAAAATAAATTTAAAAAGAACAGAGGCAGAGACTTCAAAAGACATAGACCCAGAGACCATCTTTCCTTTTTCTTTTCCACATAGTTGATTCACTCTCCTTATTGGTGTCACCATTCTGTGCTAAGGCCAATTATTTTCATGAGAACATCCTCCTTTTGTTGATCTAGACACCAGCCCATCTCTTTAAATCAGTTTTGCATATCTGTGTCCAGACCCCTAATATTCAGAGGGGAATTGAGGGCAGTTCCCTGGGGTTTTCAGAGAGGAGGATGAATAGGTTTGAAGTGGTCAGACCCAAGGAAAGGTGTTGAACCTCACACTGCCGGTGGTATAGGGGAAAATGGTGTGGAACAGTGATAACTTCATGATAGGTCACACTGCCAACCCATCTGGTCACCAATAGGCATTTCTCTCTGGAAGGTATTGCCCGAGACCTGTGTTATTCCCAGATACGAGCTGAGAGTAGTTAATTCTGAGCACTTATGTGCTCCTGAATGAGAGGAGCGTTTCCTGCCCCCTAAGGCTGACTACGTCACGCCATGGTATTACATCATGGTCCCTCTGCACAGGTGGAAGCTCAGTGCTTTGGACCAAGGTGAGGATGAGTGAATGCAGACACATGCACAGCAAGGAAATATAATTATATGAAACAAATATATGAAAAGGCAAGGAAATAATAATTAAAAGTCACAAAATGTTCTTGGTCCTGAGTGTTACCTGCCAAACTCCTAAACACTGTTCAGACTTGATACCCTCTGGGACCCCCTCCTTCTTCTGGGCTCAGGGGCCAGCAAATATACTCTAGAAATGGCCCAAATGGTATATATGCCAGGATTTGTGAGCCACGTGGTCTTCATGGCGACAGCAATCAATTCTGCGATAACATTTGTTTCTAATACACCAATTTGTTCCAAGGTGATTCATCTTTCAGGGAACAATATGAACATAACACAGATTTCACATTTGCTTGATACCATTTCCTCTGTGAGACACGCTAGGTGAAGGCAGAAAACAGCACCCAGATGAAACAGAACGTGTGGGAATACAGAAAACACTCTCACCCCTCAAACATCCACAACCTACTCTTGGATCACTGTGAGTGGGATAAGCCACACTGTGCGCATCTGATGCTAGAAAATTCTGTCCAATTTCAGATCTTCCCCTGCCACCCTTCACAGGAGCCCACTAACAGCACCCCTCGTCATACCCACTCCACAAGCAAATGCCAGGTCCTTTCAAGGTAAGCTTCCATTTTTGTCCAAGTTTTTATGTTTCCTAACCATTTGACGGGTGTAAAACAGGTCGCCATGTTGTAGTGAGTACTTATAACTCTGTTTGGACTTGGCATTCATTTTGAATAAATGTTGGACCTCCCCCATACAGTTCCAGCAGTTCATAGCAATTTCCAGTTTGTTGCCTTCCCATCAGCTCCTCAATGTCACCAATTCTGATATCTGCCTCCTACAACTGCTCCCTGGTGACCACTTTCCAATTTGAGGCAGCCTACTTGAGCTAGGACAGTTAGAGGTAGCCTGCTTGACCACACCCGCTCACCCACCCACCCTGAATGCACCGTGTAGATCTGCACCATGGTGGCCTCCCTGTTGCCATGTGACCTCTAGGAACATATGTCTGCTTGCTTTAAACTCACTACATAGAACTGACTGCGGGGAAACCATTTGAATAACATTCTGGGTCCAATAAACTCATTGGCCTATGGGTCCCCCTCTCTCTCCACAGGCTCCCTGACCTGTGTGTACCTGGCCTCCAGGCATGCCACATGTCCCCCAGGGCCTGCAAGTAACAGAATCTTTCTTTCCATCTAGTGTCAATCCTCATCTTTGGAGGGATGCTCTCCATCTTAAAGATATGAAATTTAAACATGTTTTGGACAAGCATCGGTCTGTTTTTTAAATGTTACTGGCCAAGTTTCAGAGTGCTGTACCCAGTGCCATTTTCCCCACGTGCCTGTTGTTCTCATTGCACAATCTTGCTTATTGTGGTGTGTTATAGGAATGCCGAGCCACGTTAGAGTTGCGTTGACTATGCCCAACCTTGTCACTCTACGGGCAAAAGTGGCCACAGATAGTCCATAATCAAATGGACAGAATGTGTGTTGATAAAACTTTATTTGCAAAAACAGACAGCAGACCGGATTTTACCCATGGCCTCACTCTGTCAATCTTTGTTGTATGTTTCCCCTACTTCAGACAGTCATGGGCCCCATAAGGTCACTCAAGGATAGAGCACATAGGATTATAACAGAGGTAAAAATTCCTATCACCCAATGTCATTTTAACTGGTTTAGTGTAATGTTATGGTTTAGAGGTGAGGTGCCCCTCAAAAGCTCAGGTGTGGGGCAGTGCAAGAGTTTAGAGGTGAAATGATCAGGTCATGAGAGCCTTAACCCAATCATTAATTCACTGATATGTATTAACTGGGTGGTAACTGTAGGCAGGTAGGGTGTGGCTGGAGGAGGTGGGTCACTGGGGGCATGCCTTTAAGGTATACACTTTTGTCCCTAGTGAGCAGAGCTTTCTCTGCTTCCTTGTTGACATGTCCTAAGCTACTTTCCTCCACCATGTCCTTCTGCCTTGATGTTCTACCTCCCCTTGAACCCAGAGCTATGGAGTCAGCTGACCATGGACCAAACCTCTGAAACTGTGATGAGCCCAAAGATAAAATTGTCCTCCATTTTTTTTTCTTTTATACAGACATGGTCTTGCTTAGCTTAGGGCCTCACTAAGTTGCTGAGGCTGGCCTCAAACTTATGATCCTCCCACCTCTGCCAAAAGCAGTTCCTGTATTTTGTAAACTCTGTTTACAGAATGAGAATAGGTTTCAGTTTCACCTGATTTGCTTTAACAAACTATAGCAAGAAAGCATTTATTTGGCTCATTCTCCATCTATGTGAGAAATACAAGCAACTCTGAACAGCATCTTGCCTGAATTGGCAAAATTACCATCTGGAGTCTGCAAATGTGAGTCAAAAGAGTTTCTGGGGAAAAAAACAGAATGTTCAAAATCCACCTGGCCCCATTATTGCTACAGAACCTTGTTCAAAGGCCCATGATGCAGCCCACTCCCAAAGGTCTGAGATGTCAGTCAGGTGGCCCAACTCATATCCCTGTGGACCACCCAGGGCCATGCCTGGCTCTTTGCAGAGCATGTCACCAAGAGCCCAAGGGAAGGAAGGTTCTCTTCTCCTTGGTATGCTTCTGCCCTAGCTGGATGCCTGGGAATTCGGTGTGTACACAATTCATTTTATGAGACAGATGGAAATTGAGTTACAGCAAATAAATCATATGGCACTCCTTTTACTAATGTCTTTCTAGAGGGAATCTTCCTGTTGACTAAGTGTGGCCTTGTACTTTCTTGATTAGCCACACAGATGTTTTATTGATATTTGATTCCTATGAGAAATTTCTTATTTAAAGACTCTCTGTGTTTATCAACATGCAGAGTTTTGCCACTTAGGGTGGGGAGTTTTATGAATTGGTTAATGGTGATCACCTTCGTGTTGCAGACACACACACACACACACGTGATAACACACACAAACACAACAGCGCACCAGAATCACCAGCACCCCAAATGTGACATTGGTTACCCTATCCAAATATTTCAAGGTTGGAGCTTGGAAAACAGGTGATAACTTGGACTTGAGAGTTCAATATCTCTTTTACTATTCTCCAAATAGATTTTCTATCAAAAAAAGAAAAAAAAATAGTCATACTTACTAACAAGGCAATGATCTTCAGAACCAGACAGATCAGAGTTGGAATTTCAGCTCTGGCTGTGTCTATGAGCAAAACAAATCCTCTGAATTCCTAATCCAGATTTTGAGTTTTAGAATATTGATGCCACTGACCTCATGATGATTTTGTGAGGAAAACCCAGAACACGGTGCATTGAACACCCTGTGTGTATATGTTGGGGGGGGAATCATCCCTAGTTTGGACATTCTTTCTTTTTTGAGGAATTCATATTTAATAAGTACTATTTCTCTTCCCAGGTGACTTGCAAATTTAAGGCCTGTGCACATTCTGAATGGTTTCATGGAAGAATATTCAGAGCCTAGTAAAATGCATCGTTGGATATCCTGACCTATGTACTGAAGGAAGAAGATAACACAGGCAGAATGAACTAAGCAATTAACACAATTGCTCCCTCTTATCTGCCCAGAATATGTTCCAAGATCCCCAGTGGATGATGGGAAATTCAGATAGTACAAAACCTCGTATATAAGTACTGCAAACTACAAGAATCCATGTGATAACCGAAACAGGGATACAAATGGGTGAGTAGCATATACAACGTGGATACAGTGGGTGAAGGGATGACTCATTCCAGATAGAACTGAGCAGGATAGTGCAAACTTTCATCACACTATTCAAGATAGTATACAATTTAAAATTTATCAATTGCTTCTGGAATTTTCCATTTATAATTTTCAGACCATGGTTGATGTCAGTACACTGGAACCTAAGAAAGCAAGACCACAAGGGCTAGGAGTATGGCTCAGTGGTAGGTTGCTTGCCTACCATGTGTAAGGCCCTATGTTCAATCCCCAGCAGAACAAAAGGACACTCCCCCCCTCAATCAAAACCAAACCGACAAAAACAAAGCAAAATCCCAGATAAGAGAAGACTATTGTAGTATTAGAAAAAATAAAATATCCAATTGAGAAAAACAAAGGCTACGGACTAACACTGATTGTGCAGCCAGGCACTTACCATAAATTATCTTATATAATTCTCAAACCAAACGAAGAAACAGAAGCTCACAGAATAAATATTTTAGTTAAAACCACACAGCTCATGAATGGCAGTGCTACAACCCCAACCAAGACAGGTGGATCTGGATCCAAAATACTGGGCTCAGTAAAGCCAATTATTTTAAAAGCAGCAACAACGGTACACATGAATAGAGATAACCAACACAAGACTAGAATTGCAAGGAGGCCCTTCCCAGGCAGCACAGATGGGGGCAAAAATCAATCAAGCATCAGTACTGGTGAAAAAAATATACAGAGTGCAGACCCCTTGCAGAGGCACCACCAAAGTCCAAAGAAGCCCTTTCATGATCCAACAGTGCTGATGTGCATACAGTGGGGAATGCCATCACTTTCCTGAGATCAGAGTGTGAAAAATACCCAAACAGTTGGAGCCTTGGAGAGGTGCCAACCCCATCTAGACTAGACTGTCAAGGCAAACAGAACTGTCAAGTCTTTGCACTTCAAAACTTTAAACAAAGAATAGAGATTCACAGACTGGGGTCAATTCTTATGATGAACTCAAAAGCAGACAACCTTGATGAACATCACTTAGCATCATCAAAAGGAGAACAGTGTCAAAATTGGTTGATCATAAGCTAATCGATTGACCATACACAGCTGTGAAAGGAGTCTGCTGTCAGCCCAGAGAGGGCAGATTCCTCGCTGAGGGGGCCCACCCAATATCTAGAACCTTCTGCTATACTATCATTCGAAATGAAAAGCAAAAATCTCTCTCTGCGATGATCGTTTACACTCCCATGAGCTTTTCTAATGACATCAGAGGGACAGCAAAATAAAGACATCATTTTTTTCAATATTTATTTTTTAGTTGTAGGTGAACACAATTCCTTTATTTTATTTTTATGTGGTGCTGAGGATTGAACCCAGTGCCTCACGCATGCTAGGCAAGCACTCTACCACTGAGCCACAACCGCAGCCCAAGACATCATTCTTTCTTGAGCTAAATTGCTGCTTCTTTTGATGAGAGACTAATTGCATATTATTTCATCTCTGCCGTGGAGAGCCCCTTAGCAGACAAACAGTTTTGTTATTGTTGTTTTAATTCTGGGGACTGAACCCAGGGTCCTCTGCAGGCTAAGCAAGTGCTCCACCACTGAGCACTACCCCTGGCTCCCAAAACAAAGATTCCTGGCTCAGCTGATGACCTGGAATCCCCAAGAGGGGCCAGCCCAGGAAGCTGTTTTTATGACAAAACTCCCCAGGTGATATACTAATATACAGAAGGAAGAAGAACACTGGGACAGAAGGATGAAGAACACTGGGTAGTGCCAAGTTCATAGGTTCTGTTACAAGAATTAGAATCAGAAGTAGGGGATTTGAAATTCTGACTTCACCTTGGACCTGCAAAACTCAAAAATTTCTGAGGTTAATTGTGTGTGTGTGTGTGTGTGTGTGTGTGTGTGTGTGTGTGGTGTGTGCATGCACGCGCATGCTAGGCAAGCATTTTACCACTGAGCTACATCTCCCAGCCCCAAACACAAACCCCCTCTACAATAAGTAAAGATATTCAGGTTGTAAAAGGAACAGAGCAGGCACAAGACTTTTCTAAACTAAAAATATTAAGAATAGGGATCACTATCATTATGTCTATCATAGGTAATACATAGAATATATTTTACAGATACACACAATCTGCCACTCCTAGGCATCCAATAGTTTTAGTCCTATTTGATTTTTTTTTTAATTCTGAGATTTTGATTAAGGACATCTTGAGCTAGCCCACTTGAATGAATGAATAAAAATACTTGGGATCTCCTTAAATTTTTTAGTGGCAAACAAATTTAAAAGAATGCAAATTTACATCTTGCATTCTCTGCAAGATGGAAAATGGATAGCTCCTTAAGCTGATGAGTCTGATATATGGCCAATTCCATGTTAGAAGGCGCATATTCTCCCATGGAAGAAAACATTTCCCCTTAGCACACAACAGCAAGTTTGTGTATTAATAACCCAGGCACATAGTACTTGTTACCCATTTCAAAGTGCGAACACTTAGCTATTACTAAACAGTTACTTATTGATCACTGGGTAGGAAGTAAAAGCAGATGACTTATCTAAATTACCTCTGATCCACTGATTTAAGAGGTGCTAAAGATAAACTCAGGCAAAAGTGTGCATGAAATTAGCAAAACACAATAAGCTATAATCCTTGAATGTTCAACTGAAATCTCTTAAGATGGAAAAAAAAATCACAGATTGACTGATATGCTATACATCCTATCAGGAGAAGAATTGAAATACCATACTACAACAGAACTGGATATTGGTTTGGAAAAAAAGAAATCAGAGGCTTATTTTCTGTTTCTGACTCAAATGTACCACGTAGAACACGGACAGTAATGACCAACATTTGGGTGGCCATGTGAAATTTATAAAGGGAGGAAACCCAAGCCCCTCACATGGTCGCACAAGTTTGGAGGCCAGCAGAGGAACTCCAAGCCTGCTGACTCTCCTGCTCTAGTGGACGTGTGATTCCATAGAAAGGAAGAGAGCATGTGTGAGAAGGGGCTGTGTATTTCTGAAGCTTTTTTTAACTACAAAATTCTGCACACCATCAAAATGTGCATCCATAAGTGTAATGGTTTGTCTATGAGGTGTCCCCCAAAAGCTCAAATCTGAGACAATGCAAGAACCTTGAGGGTGAAATGATTGGGTTATGGGAGTTAAAATCCAATCAGTGGATTAATCCCCTGATGTGGGCAATAATTGTAGGCTGGTAAGGTATAGCTGGAGGAGGTGGGTCACTGGGAGGGACATGACTTTGCTGTTTATATTTTGTCCCTAGTGAGTGGTGCCTCCCCCTCCCCTCCTTTCCCCCCTTCCTGAGCCACTTCCCTCTGCCACGCCCTTCTGCCATGATACTCTGCCTTACCTTGAACCCAGAGCAATGGACCAAGATCTCTGAAAGAGTGAGCCTCAAATAAACTATTCCTCCTCTAATTGTTCTTGTCAGGTCTTTCAGTCACAGCGGTGAAAACCTGGACTAAAACAATAAGGAATTTAGTAAGTAAATTTCATGATTCTCTAAAATAGATATACTAAGGAATGATTTTGAAAAGATATCACGGAGGAATGATTTGGATATGGGGAAGTGCCTACAAATTATTAGATTTTTAAAATTAAGTTATGTTTCATAGGATACCCTTTCATTTAAAAAAATGGATTAGGTATACGATATCAAGAATACTGAAGCCCTTCATTCTTTCATTCATAACCACAAAATTTTCCTTGGTGATGTTCATAATTCATGACCTTGGGGAAAACAGAGTACAAAAAGCAGCTCCCTCCTTTATGAAACTTATATTTTAGGGACAGGCTCTAGAAAATAAGCAAATGAATATGTAAATATAAAAGCAGCAGGGTGAGAGGAGTAGAAATTGTTGGAACTCCCCTGCTTAAAAAGAGCCTTCAGTGTTAACAGAGCTGAGGGAAGTGAGGGGCTGAGCCACTGATGATTGGCGGAAGGTGCAGTTGGCAAAGCAAATGGCAAAGGGTTTGATGAGCAAGAGAGTTTGGCGCATTCCTGAGACAGCAAAGAGGCCCAAGTGACCAGAGCAGAGAGAGCAAAAGGAAGTGACAGAAGACATCAAAGTAAGGTCCGATCATGGCAGTCCATGTGAATCATGGCATAATCGCTCAGGTTTTCCTGGAGTGAGGTGAGCAGCCATTGGACCCAGGGTGTGATCCGTTTTAAGATTAAGAGTCACTCTAACTTCTACTTCAAGAATGTTCTAGAAAAGGGCAGAGAACCTTGCCTCCGTCCCTTCAAGCTACTATAACAAAACATCACAGATGCGTGGCTTAGAGACAACAGGAATTCACTTCTCACAATCCGGAAGCTTGGAAGTCCCAGATCAAAGTGGTGGCCGATTTGGCATCTGGTGTAGGCCCACTTCCTCGTCACCTGTCTTCTCCGTCAAACAGCACCTGGCAGAAGTGGCCAGGGGTTTCTCTGGGGTCTCGTTCACAAGGGCACTAATCTCATTTGTGGGTTTTGACCCTCATGACCTGATCGTCTCCCACAGGCTCTAACTCCAAATAAAATCATTCTGTGGTTGAGGATTTCAGCGTATGAATTTTAGGGAGAGATTAACATTCTGATCATAGTAGGGATAAAAGAAATAAAAAGATGGAAGTTCCCTGCCGTCCACCCAGTTGGCAGTGACCACAACTTGGACCAGGATGGTGGTGGTAGGAGGGCGAGAAGGGTCAGATTCTGGGCATGTTTGGAAGGTGGACCTGGTGTATTTAAGATGTGGAGGAGAAGAGAAAGGAGTCCAGGGTGACTGCAAGGTTTGAGGAGACACTTGCCCCAGATGAAGGAACTTGGAAGAGGACTGAGGACTGACCCCTGGATATGACGCCCCGGGTGGCATGGCAGACAAGACACTGTCACTGGAGAAGACTGAAAAGAGAATGGGAGGAGAGCTGCAGACCATCAGTGTGGACAACTCTTCTGAGGCGTTTCCTTAGGAGGAGGTAGGAACAGGGTGGGGTGAGATGTGTCCTGCAGTGAGTCCTGTCAATCAAAATGGTAAGAGTGATAGGTTTTAGCTTCTAGGAGCTCAGGTAAGTTTATCTCCTCCCTTCGGCCCCTTTCCTACCCCAGGTACTGAAAACTTCCAACTCCTGAAAACTGTATAGGAGATTGAACTTTAAAATAAACCAAATAAAAAATAAATAAATAAATAAGCCAAATAAATTAAGAAAAGAAAGAAAAGAGAAAAAAAACTAGTTCAGAAGAAAGATGGAGAAAAAAATAATGTATCGATAATCTTCTCACTCACTCATTTTCCCACCCATCTTCTCACATTCTCTCCTGTTCTCTCCTCTTCAATATATTTTTTTCCATCAAGTGAATAACAACAACAACAACAAAATTCAATTACCCCTTTTGAGAGCTTGGATGTGTCTTGTAAAGCTTATAAAAAGTTACGACCTACGTGATGTAAGATAAACCTGAGAGAATCTTCTTGATGAAAACTATTTCCTACTTTGCCTATTATTATTTCTATTATTTCAGGGTTAAGACAGTATTTCTCGAATTAATTCTCTGTAAGAAAGTATAATTGTTTTTTTTTCAAATTAAAAGTAGTCTCCTTTAAAAAAAAAAGAAGAAGAAAGCATATTTTGGATCACTAGAAGAACCATTTTCTATCCCATTTGAATTCAGAAAATTCACATTTTCTACCTGTGGATTCAGAGTCTGTATTGGGACCAAGTAGTAATACTTTCATTGTCTTGGGCAAATTGGAAAAGAAGAGAAGTGAAATAAGCAAATATTCAAGACAGTGCAAGGCAAACTATACCAGAGCATCTTTTATAAAGAAAATGTTGCTACTGTTTGAAAGGGGAAAGAAGGGAGAATTCAGTCCTCGCCCCATAGATGATATAGCATGGCTGTGTTGGGCTCAGAGGACAAGGATCCCCAGTGGTCAGCACCATATTTGTCATTTCTTAATAATTCCATGTTCAGGGAAGCCACATTCTCTCTCCCATTAAATAAATGCTTAATTTAGATTTCATTCGCTTTATAGCTTGTTTGCACTTAATTGGTGAATTTGTTTTAGTTATATTGTTGCATAAGAGCTATACACGTGAATTTTATAAGCAGTTTAACATTTATATGTATTTATGTAACAATTTAATAAACATAAGTTAAATTGAGGGTGTCTATAAAATTTTATTCCTTTAAAAAGCAGTCTATGGCTTATGTTCAAGAAACACTGAGTTTAAAAATATCTACCTTAAATACTACTTGTAGTAGGCTGAAATATCCATCCCCAAACACACACACCAAATGTCCATATCCTAATTCCAGGAATTCATGCATATGTCACCTTCTACATTCAGTTAAAAGGACTTGACGGGCTGAGGTGGTGGCTCAATGGTAGAGCAATTGCCTGGCATGTGTGAGGCACTGGGTTCAATCCTCAGCACCGCATAAAAATAAATAAATTAATTAATGAAAGGACTCGACAGATACGATTTGAGTTAAGGATAGTGTGACAAAGACCCTATCCTGGGATATCCAGGTTTCCCTGATGTAAGATCCACTTGCCATCATTAAGGTCCTCATAAGTGGAAACAGGAAATGAGAGTAATAGGAGAGGTGAAGGCAGAAGCCAGAGGGTGGATTGAAGGATAATTCAAGGACACAGGCAGCCTTTAGGAAATCCAGGAAATAGATTTTCCCCTTGAAGCCTCCAGAAGGCACACCAACACATTGGTTTTGGATTTCTGACCTCCAGAATTCTAAAAGAATAAATCCACATTATTATTAACCACAAAACGTGGAAATTTGTTACAGCAGCCATGAGACACTAATACACTACTCAATCCATTTGTGTAGAATGATCTTAAGATCCATGCATCTCGTTGCATTACCAGGAAGTAGGCCCACTGCCATTTGTGATCACGGATCAGACTTTTGCATCATGATCTTGAACAAAATTGTGAGGTGTCAGTGGAGGAAATAGCAAGGAATGCAGAACCCCAGAGGTGGCTGGAGGGGGATTCACTGCTAGGAATGGGATCGGGTGCAAGCACAGGGTTTTTTTTTTTTTTTTTTTTTTTTTTTTTTAAAGAGAGAGTGAGAGAGGAGGGAGAGGGGGAGAGAGAGAGAGAGAGAGAGAGAGAGAGAGAGAGAGAGAGAGAGAATTTTTTTTTTTTTAATATTTATTTTTTAGTTCTCGGCGGACACAACATCTTTGTTGGTATGTGGTGCTGAGGATCGAACCCGAGCCGCACGCATGCCAGGCGAGCGCGCTACCGCTTGAGCCACATCCCCAGCCCAAGCACAGGGTTTTTCATAAGCAAGTGTGTTTGGGCAGGGAAGGAAAGGAAGCTGAGGGCCACCGAACAAAGGAGAACACAGGTAGATTGGGAAGAAAGGCATGAGAGATGCCAACTGTATGGCCATCTTTGCGGCTTCATTTAGGGCCTGAACTTCCCTCTGGATCTCTGTGTCCCCTCTCAAACTTTTTTTCCCACATTTCTGTCTGCTGGGTAAGGAAGACTTCCTCCAGATCTGCCCTGGGGAACCAGACAGATTCTGACAGCTCTTAAGAATTAAGGCAAATCCCCCAAAGCCTGAGACCTCCTTCTCTATAGTAGACCCAGGCTCTCTGGCAGGGCCAAGGGCACTGAGAGGAGCAACAAAATCCTTTTACTTCCTGTTCATGGCTGAGAAACAGGAGAAAGAAGTCAGGTCAAGAGCCAAGTAGACGCTGAGAAAATGATGCTGAAGGTGATTTAAAAAAATTGAATATCAAGTGCCACCATTTTGTTATTTTATTCCCCAAGGAACTAGGAAAAGTGAGTAGACCTTCAGGATCTCACAGGACACAAGCAGAAACCAAAGAGGATGTCATAGTGGCTGACAGGAGGACAGCAACCGAGGAAATAGGATTTATTAAGGTAAGCTAAATGGTGTTAGGGAAGAAGTGATGGTATATCTTGCTGTCCTCCAATTCTCTTGTCCAGACTCTTGTCATCTTCACGGCTTCCAGGACCTCCTTTGCCCCACCTACCTAGAAAGGCAATTCTCAGTCTTCTGATTGTCTTAGGGTTAATCCTTTCCTGAGCAGGAAATCAGGCACTGCACACCCCATGGCTCCCTGTTCAGGGAAGCGCATCCCGGCTCTGGGTTGGAATGAACATGGAGCTCATCATATTTCATGCTGTCACTCAACACTTTCCCATGCCACCTCACTTAGGTTTCTGTGGAAGGAACATTCGAGCACCCTGAAGTGCTGCTTTATATGGGCTAACACTTCATAACCACAGAATAGTTTGTTACCTAAGGAGGCAAAGACTCAAATTCTGTTCCAGAGTTTCGAGCCATCTCATGTCAGGAACTCGTTTTGAGTGATGAAACAGCCAGTGACGTCATAACTGGGCTGTTACAACAGAAGACTCAGGATGCAAACTCTACTCATGCAATTCTGGCTCCATTCTAAAGATGCCTTAAATCAGGAGAAAATATTTGTCACCTGCACTTCAGATTGAGCATTAATCTCCAGCATGCATATAGAACTCAAAAAACTTAACACCAAAAAAATAAAATAATAATAATATAAAATAACCCAATCAATAAATGGGCAAAGGAACTGATAAGGCTGCACAAAAGAATAAATAGAGATGGTCAATATATATATAATATATGGAAAAAATGTTCAATTTTTCTAGCAATTAGAGAAATGCAAATTAAAACTATACTGAGACTCCATCTCACTCCAGTCAGAATGGCAACAATCAAAAATACGAGAATCTGTAAATGTTAAATGTTTATGAGGATGTGGGGGGAAAGATACACTCATACATTGCTGGTAGGAATGCAAATTGGTGCAGAAAGCAGTATGGAGATTTCTCAGGGAACTTGGAATGGAACCACCAATTGACCCAGTTATCCATCTCCTTGGTTTATACCCACAGGACTTAAAATCAGCATCCTACAGTGATACCGCCACACTAATGTTTACAGCAGCTTAATTCACAATAGCTAAGCTATGGAACCAACCTAGGTGCCCTTCAACCAATGAATGCATAAAGAAATGTGGTCTATATACACAATGGAATATTCCTCAGCCATAAAAAAGAATGAAATTATGGCATTTGCTGGTAAACGAATGGAACAGGAGACTATCATGCTAACTGAAAAAAGCCGATCTCCCCAAACCAAAGGCCAAATATTCTCTCTGATCTGCAGATGCTAACGCACAATAGGGAGAATTTTTGAAAGAACAGAAGTTCATTGGATTAGAGAAAGGGGGATGAATGGAAGGGAAGGGGGATGGGAATAGGAAAGACAGTGGAATAAGTGGGACATAACTTTCTTATATTCAGTGAAGCTCCACATCATGTCCAACCACAAGAATGGGAAGTTACACTCCATGTATGTATAATGTCAAAATACACTCTACTGTCACGTATATCTAAAATGAACAAATGAAAAATATTTCTTAGTCTAAAAAAAAGATACCTTAAATTCTTCAAAATGTATTATCTTGCATTTTTAAAAAAAGAGAGAGAGAGAATTTTTTAATATTTATTTTTCAGTTTTCAGTGGACACAACATCTTTATTTTTTATTTTATGTGGTGCTGAGGATCGAATCCAGCGCCCCACACATGCCAGATTAGCGCGTTACCACTTGAACCACATCCCCAGCCTATTATCTTGCTTTTTAAAACAAGTGTTTAAAGTGGTCATAATCATAATTATCATTATGAGGATCTATTTTCCCATTCCAAAAGCAAATATGTTAAATTTTAGCTACTTCAGAATCGATGATAAATTTAAATTGTATTAGAGCAGGATCCAGGTTATAAAATCCATATGAAGATAAAGGTTGCAAAGAAGATCATATAAGTAGCATTGGAGCATACTTAAGAAAAGTGACTTTCCTATAGAATATTAGCTTTCATTTGAATGCTAGTTACAAAAGTATGCCTCGTCCTCTTGAAAAAACAAATCCAGTCTCACAAAACCATAGAGCATTCAAAGTGGAAGGGGACTAGAGCTAGAGTTACTTTTCGATTGGTTACCATAAGTAAGTCTCCTCCACAGTGACTCCAATGATTACCCAGCCCTTTCCTGCACACCAGTATAGGAATGCATATGCTCTCATCTTCTTTTGAGGGGAGGGTACTGGGGATTGAACTCAGGGGCACTCCACCAGTGAGCCATATCCCCAGCTCTTTTTTTATATTTTATTTAGAGACAAGGTCTTGCTGAGTTGCTTAGGGCCTCGCTAAGTTGCTGAGGCTGGTTTTGAACTTGCCATCCTCCTGCCTCAGCCTCCTGAGTACCCGGTATCACTCATCTTTTATAGCTTTTTCCCTTAATTTGGGCAACCACCTACCTGATGTGCCTTCTCTGCACCCTTGAGTGGTACCACTGTCCATGACTGTAAAGTCATGAAGAATAAGCTGACTCCCTCTTCCTCAAGTCAGGTCTCAGAGTTCTCTCTTCTGCTCCCTTACATGAGGTTTGGTTATAACCTCATCATGCTTATTCCTCTACTCTAGTTGTACTCCAGTTTTCTACTGTCCCTTCTGCAGAACAGTAATCACAATTCAGCCTGGTACTACCGTTGTGGTGTGGCTTCCTACTTGGGACCCTGGTTGAGCACTAGAATTTCTACAAAAATGAGATACGGCCAGGCAATATGGCACACACCTGTAATCCCAGCAGTTCAGGAGGCTAAGGCAGGGCGATGGCCAAGTTGGAGGCCGGCCCCAGCAAATTAGTGAGGCCCTAAACAATTTAACAAGACCCTATCTCAAAATAAAAATAAAAAGGGCTGGGGATGTGGCTCAGTGTTTAAGTGCCCCTTAAGATTGGTACAATCCCTAGTACCAGAGAGAGAGAGAGAGAGAGAGAGAGAGGAAGGGAGAGAGAGAGAGAGAGATACAATGGGGTTTATTCTAGGAGTCTAATGACTTGCCATTGAGAATGACCTATCATTAATGAGCCCAAATTTTGAGGGTTTTTTTTTTGTTTTGTTTTCTTCTGTTACTCTCTCAAGGGTCCAAATTATCTTTTACGTCCTTATGAGCTATAAAAGTCAAAACAAACTTAAGTTTGCCTAAGAATCACTGCCAGGAATAAAAAAACAAAAAGTCAAACATGATTAGGTGTCATGTGGCTCTGTCTTAAAAACGAGCTGTAAAAGTCTCCTAACTTGATAAATTCCCTTTTAAGAACTTTCCCAACTATAAGCTGAAAGTGAGGGATATTCTTGCAATTGGAGTTAAGAAAAGATGATTCTAACGCTCCTGATTTTGAAACAAAACCCTAAAGGTACTAGTAAAATATTTGCTGGGACAGGTCTCAAAATTATTCCTTTAAAATGGTTCTCTTTAACCTCTTAGGATTTAGTCGGAGAAGCAGTGGGTTTTAAAGGTGGATGGGCTAAGGAGGGAGGAATGAGGACCCACAGGACCATGGGACAGGTTAGAGGCTGAGTTAGCACCCATCCCTGAGGGCTTGGCAGGTGCCTCTGGCTGAGAATGAACAGTTCACCCTACTCTCATACCACATTGTTATAATGAAACAAAAGACAATTTACCCTTTGGAAATTGGGCGTCTGAGTTTCACACCTTCTCATTCAGGCATTCTGTGCTTGGCCATCAACCACCACTGATTGAGAAAGAAAAACTCAGAGATTTCAATTACTGTTAATGTCGCCTGAGTGTTTTCCCTGTCACAGTCTAGGGCTTCCACTTTTTAATAAGTTTCCCGTAATTATTACAAGTTTTTGGTCTAATTCCAGCTGAGGATTTAATGGG
Source organism: Spermophilus citellus (assembly GCF_964194105.1). NCBI lineage: Eukaryota > Metazoa > Chordata > Mammalia > Rodentia > Sciuridae > Spermophilus > Spermophilus citellus. The sequence continues at coordinate 52,606,930 of NC_138184.1, read as the reverse complement.
AATCATTCTGACAAGATATAGGAGATTGTCCCAATAGATGCTCATTTGGAAATGGGCCACTTGCAATTTCAAGTGTGCAGAGCTGTGCAAGATTAAAAGTCCTGGCAGTATAATTTCCACCTTGTGTCCCAGGCTCAATGGATTTGTAGCTCATCCAGGCTGTCCATCTGGGGAGCAAACAGCATGTACTCCTTGATGAGAAACTCTGGCCAACCGACCAGCTGTGAAAAAAATAGATTACTCTTGTCATTTTTTTCTGCTAGGTAATTTGCGGGGAGTAAAAAAATATATATATATAATTTCTTAGAAGGTGTGCAGTTAAAAGCAAATCCTAGGGATGCATCTGATCTATATTTAAAACTTCACTACACTTCTATTTGTTAAATTTAATTTTTCAACAAGACACTGGCTGGGATAATATTTCCAGAATTGGAGGAAATGGAGAGGTGGGTTTCTGGTATGTGCACACTAAGCCAGCACAGGATGAGGGTGCAGAGGAGAAAGAACATAGAGCACAGGAGGGCTCATCTGGCAGGCTGAGCTGAGCACTGTGGCACTCCCTTCAGGTGAAGGGGACACTGTGATGGAATTAAATAACTGCTGGGAAAATAGATCTTCCCACTGGAAGCTAAAATGGTAAACGTATCTCTTTTTAAGCCTCTGACATATAACTTCATCCCTGTGACATTTCAGAAGGTCATGCTAGATAAATAATCAGGTAATTACAGATCAATCGAGCTGAAAACAGGGATGGTTAGGAAGCCTGAACTGAGATGTAATGCGTAAAATCTGTAGTTGCCATGTCTTGACCACGCCATGTGTTTTCAGCAAGTCAAAGAGGATGGAAAGAATGTGCCAAGTAAATCAAGCCCATTCCGTTTGTATCCAGTGGAGAGTTAAAGGTATGATTTGAAATGAAAGAATTTGCAGTAGTTCTGCACAATGCGTCACAAAATATGTAGACATTAATGAGTGCCATGCAGGAAATTCCTTTAGAATTTAGGGGTTACAAGTGTTATGTCTCATACAATCTATTGCCCTGACCCATAAATCATTCTTTAAAAAATTATCTTTCAATAAACCTTATCATTGTTTAACAATTGATACATTGTCACATATTACTCTCTTGACATTGGCTGTGGTTGACTACATATTCATATATATGTATGAGTGTATAAGTAGGTATACATAAAAGTACAATATGGTGTACACGGATGCAAAAGGGCTCATATCAAGAATACATAAGGACCCAACAATTTGATAAAAGATCAACAAAAAATAATAGGCAAATATTAGAACAGAATCTCCACAAAAGAAGACACATTAATAGGTAATAAGCACTCATGTTCAATACCACGAGTTATCTAGGAGATGCAGGTTAAAAACACAATGAGATAGCACTTCTTGTCTGTTAGGATGACTACATTTTTTTTGCTTTTTTTAATTCTAATTAGTTATACATGTCAGTAGAATGCATTTGGACACATCCTACATAAATGGAGTATAACTTCTCATTCTTCTGGTTGTACATGATGTAGAGTTACAATAGTCATGTAATCATATATGCACCTAAGGTAATAATATCTGATTCATTCTACTATCCTTTCTTCCCCTGTACCCGCCACTCCCTTCACTCCTCTCTGCCTCAACTAAAGTACCTCTGTTTTTCCGTAGCTGCCCCCACATGTCAGAGAAAACATTCAGACTTTGTTTCTTTGGAATTGGCTAATTTCACTTAGCATAATATTCCCCAAGCCAGGGATAGGAGCTAGGTTTGACTAAGAAGGGTACAAAGGAATCTTCTGAGTCATGAAAATTGTATATATCTCAATTATGGTGACAGTTACACAAATATATAAATACATCAAAATTTAGCAGGGTACATTTATTTCATTGTGTATGAATGTATATCTTAATAAGTGTGAATAAATAAAATTTTTAAAATATCACAATAACTATGCAATTCACTTAGAATAAATGTTTTTTAAATGACTATGGGACTTTTAAACTCATTGTCTCTCAACTCTCTTCCAAATCTACCTCATTAGCCTTCTCGATGGCTTTAAACATGCCAGACACACAAAAAACATCTTAGGCAATGGCCATTCCTTCTGCCTGGAAAAATATTATCCCAGACACCTACTTGGCTCACTTCCCCATCTCTTCCAATTCTTTTTGCGATGGGTTGTCATTTTTCTTTCCAGTGGGATCTACTCAGTCCACCATAATTAAAATTGTGACTTCCTATCTTAGTCTGTTTTATGTTACTGTAACAACATACCAAAGGCTGGGTAATTTATAAAGAAAAAATATTTTCTCACAATTCTGAAGTCTGGGAAGTCTAAGATCAAGTTAAGAGCATTTGGCAAGAGTCTTTTTGTGGCATCACAATATGGCACAGGGTATCACATGGCAGAAGGAGAAAGAGAGGGCCAGAGAGAGAAAAAAAATTGGGGGCCGATCATCGTTTTATAAAGAATCCACTTCCACTAAAAGAGAATTAGTCCACTGAGGACGGCAGAGCTTTCATGACCTCAACATTTCTTAAAGGTTCCATCTCCTGACATGGGCTATTGGGAATCAAGTTTCCAATACATAAGCCTGGCAAGTCATACTTAATATTAATTGACTTATTACATTTTAACATCATTGTCTCCCCAACTACAATATAAATACCACAAGTTTGAGGTTTTCTCTGATTTGTTCATTGCAGAATCTCCAGTATATTTGGCACATAGTAAGTACTTAAAATGTGTTTGTAGAATAAATGAGTAAATTCATGAGAGGAATGAAATCAGCTCTAGAGTCACAATAGTAAATATGGGAGAACCAGGTCCTCACATAAGGGACTGTCACATTAGGGTTTAAAGAAAAATGCAGCTGTGTTCATTCAACTAAAATGGAACAAGAAGGTTGAAAATTACTTTATATCAGGGCAATGCAAACAAAAGCAGCAACAGCAAGATTAATATTAGGAAAGAGAATAAATCTAATGGATATCATGTAATCATCAAAGTACAATTGATGAAGAAGCTCTAAGAAGTCTGTAGTCATTTAAAAATAAAAAGCATCTAATATATAAAGCTACAATATTACCAATGAAGGAGAGTTTAATAAACAAGAATAATAGTAGGAAATTTTTTTAGAGTTTAAAAGAAACAGTAAAGAAAAAAATAACTATGGACATAGAGGAATTGAATAAAACAATCAATAAACTTGATCATATACATTTCTCAGTGGGAAACTGTAATTTTACCAAATGTAAACTCCACAAAGCAAGGTAAAGACCTAATCTGTTCAAAACTTTATCACCCACACTTAGAAAGGAGCTGGGAGGAGCTGAGCTCAAGGTCTATTTGTTGAGTGAATATTTGTATTCACAAAATCTTATTTTGTACTTGACTTCAAAAGAATATTTTAACAGATATTTAAAAGTAGAGTTGATCCAGAACATGGCCGCCGACGAGGAAGCAGCGATTCTAATGTCTCCACATTAACGGGATCAGAAAGACCCTTTGGAACAGTGGCAGTCTACCTACTGAGGAACTTCTAGCAAAATTCCGTGAAGTGGGGTCCTGCCGGGAACTGGTAGGTTTATTAAAAGTGACAGTTTGTGGCCGCCGGGATGCGGGGCCTGGGGACTGCGGTACTTGCCGGACAGGGGCTGTCGCCTCCCCGGCCCCGGGCGCCGCTGGAGCCGCGAGCCGGAGAGACACGGAGCGGGCCTCGGTGCGGCCAGAAGCCGGGAACGCCGGGGGCGGAGAGAGTGACCGGGGCAGCGCTGGCTGTGGGGGCCGCAGCGGAGAGAGGCGCGGGAGCCCGAGGCTGAGACACACCGGAGGGAGCGGAACGAGAGCCCCACCATCATCCCGAAATAGCGAGAAGAGGAAGATGGCGGCGGGAAGTGAGTAAGCCTCTCCGTGCTCCGCGCCCCACGCCGTCGCGTCTGAAAAACTGAGACAGACAGCTGTGACTCTGCATTAATCCATCCGGCTGAGGCGGCTGGTCAGCCCTTCCCATCCTACAGAGGTGGATGCCTGCCGGGCCTTCGTGGGTAGTGGCCGCAGGTTCCAGGCGGGGCTTGGGAGAGACAGTGGGGACCCGCCCATTGCGTTGGTCGCCCGGCAGGGGGAGGCGAACTGTTGCCATTTGCGGGGGACACCACTGTGGCAGAGGGCTGGCGTCGCAGGGCTGCGGCAGAGGAGATAACTTCATTGAAGCCTGCTGCTACAGGTGTGTAACCCCCTAGCTTTCCCTCTCCACGCATCGGGGAAACCTTAAGGGCCCCTCCCAGCTCTCCCGTGAGTGCTACAGTCAGCCGGAGGGAGTCACAGGTGGTGCGGGACCCGCGGCGCGGGACTGCCGCTCCCACCAGGGCTGACTGCTGAGGTCTCTTGCACCAGCTACGGGGGAGTGGCTACTGGAGGGCAAGTAAAATTCGCTGAGGATTCTCAGCCCCAAGCTCTACAAACTTAGGGTCTGAGGGAATGGCAAACTGGAAGAGTGTGCCCAGTTGTTCATGAAAACAGGGCTCCCGGGAGCAGCAGACCTGGCCTGTAGGCAATATTGTGGTGAGAGGGGCCTGGCTAGAGGAAAAGTGGAAGTGATTGGACACAAGAGGAGGCCCTAGGCACTCAGGATTGGAGACTCGCCCAGTCTGGGAGGAGCTGCTGCACAGTGATTGGTTCCCGCGTACTGACAGGAGAGACTTGACCTGGTGGGCACAGCGCCACCTAGTGGAAGAGAAGTTAATCAAACTCTAAGACTGCATTTATTAGTTTTTTTTGTTTGTTTTTTTTTGATTTGGGTTTTTCTTTCATCTTCATTTTTCTATCTTCTTTTTTCTTTTTTTCTCTTTTTCTTCTTCTTTCTCTTCTAATTTTAATTTTAATTTTTTTTAATTATTATTATTTTTTTTAAATTTTTTTTCTTTTTTTAGTTCCTATTTCTTTCTTCTTTTGTCTTTTCATTTTTCTTATCCCCCCTTCCTTGAATTCTATCTGCCTACTCTCATTCTCTTTAGTGACTTCTTCCCTTCCCTTCTAATACCTTTCCTCCCAAGCATCAAATAAATTTATAGGAGTAAACAGTAACTCAGCAGTCAAACAGAACAAGAAGCAACATGAGCAGCTTCAAGAAGCAAGGAAGAAAAGGAGTACAAACAACGCAGGACAGCCTAAATATTCAGGAGGACCTAGAGTCATCAGAAAAATGGTCATATAAAGACCTCAAGGAACACCTTAGACAGATGGAATGGAACCTTAAAGAGGATACAAGACAGCAAATTCAAGCAGTGAAAGAACACATTGAGAATGAATTACATAAACAGCTAAAAGAAGAAGTTAAGCATCTCTATCAGGAGATAGAGATTATAAAAAATAATCAAACAATAATTCTAGAAATGAAGGAAACGATAAACCAAATTAAAAACTCAATTGAGAATATCACTAACAGAGTGGAGCAAGTAGAAGCCAGAACGTCAGATAATGAAGACAAAATATACCATCTTGAAAAGAGTCTAGCCAACTCAGAAAGGCTGGTAAAAAATCACGAGAAAAACATCCAAGAGTTATGGGATAACATGAAGAAACCAAACTTACGAGTCATCGGGATAGAAGAAGGTACAGAGATTCAAACCAAGGGAATGAGAAACCTGCTGAATGAAATAATTACAGAAAACTTTCCAGAAATAAAAAAGGAAACAGATATACAAATTGAAGATGCATACAGGACACCGAGCACACAAAATCACAGTAGACCAACGCCAAAACACATTGTTATGAAGATATCCAATATACAGAACAAAGAGAAAATATTAAAAGCTACAAGAGAAAGGAGACAGATTACATTCAGGGGTAAACCAATATGGTTAACAACGGATTTTTCATCACAGACACTGAAAGCAAGAAGGTCATGGAACAATGTATTTCAAACACTGAAAGACAATGGATGCCAACCAAGAATTCTGTATCCAGCAAAATTAAGCTTCAGGTATGACAATGAAATAAAAATCTTTCATGATAAACAAAAGTTAAAAGAATTCGCAGCCAGAAAACCAGCATTGCAAAGCATTTTGAGCAAAACACTACACGAGGAAGAAATGAAAAACAATAACCAAAACCATCAGTGGGAAGTGCCTCAGTAAAGACAGAGGGCGAGGGGAAAGATAATCACGAAGAAACAAACTAAATTTAAAAAAAAAAATGATAAACAATCAAACATGGATGGAAGTTCAAACCATATATCAATAGTAACTCTGAATGTTAATGGCTTAAACTCTCCAATAAAGCGACATAGGCTGGTATCATGGATTAAAAAAACAAATCCAACAATATGCTGCCTCCAGGAGACACATCTGATTGGAAAAGACATACACAGGCTGAAGGTGAAAGGATGGGAAAAAATATATCACGCACACAGTTCTCATAAGCAAGCAGGGGTGGCCATCCTCATATAGAATAAAATTGACTTCAAGACTAAGTTAATCAAAAGGGATAAAGAGGGTCATTATATACTGTTAAAAGGAACCATTCACCAACAAGACATAACAATTATCAATATTTAAGCACCAAACAATGGTGCTGCGACATTCATAAAACAAATTCTCCTCAAGTTCAAGAATCAAATAGACCACAACACAATAATTATGGGTGACTTCAACACACCTCTCTCACCATTGGACAGATCCTCCAAACAAAAGTTGAATAAAGAAACTATAGAACTCAATATCACAATCAATAACCTAGACTTAACTGACATATATAGAATATATCAACCATCATCAAATGGATATACTTTTTTCTCAGCAGCACATGGATCCTTCTCAAAAATAGACCATATATTATGCCATAGGGCAACCCTCAGTAAATATAAAGGGGTGGAGATAATACAATGCATTTTATTTGATCATAATGGAATGAAACTGGAAATCAATGATAAAAGAAGGAAGGAAAAATCCTACATCACATGGAAAATGAACAATATGTTACTGAATGATCAATGGGTTACAGAAGACATAAAGGAGGAAATCAAAAAATTCTTAGAGATAAATGAAAATACAGACACAACATATCGGAATCTATGGGACACAATGAAAGCAGTTTTAAGAGGAAAATTCATCGCCTGGTGGTCATTCCTCAAAAAAAGAAAAAACCAACAAATAAATGAGCTCACACTTCATCTCAAAGCCCTAGAAAAGGAAGAGCAAAACAACAGCAAATGTAGCAGAAGGCTAGAAATAATTAAAATCAGAGCGGAAATAAATGAAATTGAAACAAAAGAAACTATTGAAAAAATTAACAAAACTAAAAGTTGGTTCTTCGAAAAAATAAATAAGATCGACAGACCTTTAGCCATGCTAACGAAGAGAAGAAGAGAGAGAACTCAAATTACTAACATACGGGATGAAAAAGGCAATATCACAACAGATGCTACAGAAATACAGAAGACAATTAGAAATTATTTTGAAAACCTATATTCCAACAAAATAGAAGATAGTGAAGACATCGATAAATTTCTTAAGTCATATGATTTACCCAGACTGAGTCAGGAGGATACACACAATTTGAACAGACCAATATCAATGGATGAAATTGAAGAAGCCATCAAAAGACTACCAACCAAGAAAAGCCCAGGACCGGATGGGTATACAGCGGAGTTTTACAAAACCTTCAAAGAAGAATTAATACCAATACTTTTCAAGTTATTTCAGGAAATAGAAAAAGAGGGAGCTCTTCCAAATTCATTCTATGAGGCCAACATCACCCTGATTCCGAAACCAGACAAAGACACCTCAAAGAAAGAAAACTACAGACCAATATCTCTAATGAACCTAGATGCAAAAATCCTCAATAAAATTCTGGCGAATCGAATACAAAAACACATCAAAAAAATTGTGCACCATGATCAAGTAGGATTCATCCCTGGGATGCAAGGATGGTTCAACATACGGAAATCAATAAATGTTATTCACCACATCAATAGACTTAAAGATAAGAACCATATGATCATCTCGATAGATGCAGAGAAAGCATTTGACAAAGTACAACATCCCTTTATGTTCAAAACATTAGAAAAATTAGGGATAACAGGAACTTACCTTGACATTGTAAAAGCTATCTATGCTAAGCCTCAGGCTAGCATCATTCTGAATGGACAAAAGTTGAAGGCATTCCCTCTAAAATCCGGAATAAGACAGGGATGCCCTCTATCTCCACTTCTATTCAATATAGTTCTCGAAACACTGGCCAGAGCAATTAGACAGACGAAAGAAATTAAAGGCATAAAAATTGGAAAAGAAGAACTTAAATTATCACTATTTGCAGATGATATGATTCTATACCTAGAAGACCCAAAAGGGTCTACAAAGAAACTACTAGAACTAATAAATGAATTCAGCAAAGTGGCAGGATATAAAATCAACACGCATAAATCAAAGCATTTCTGTATATCAGCGACAAAACTTCTGAAACGGAAATGAGGAAAAACACTCCATTCACAATATCCTCAAAAAAAAAATAAAATACTTGGGAATTAACCTAACAAAAGAGGTGAAAGATTTATATAATGAAAGCTACAGAACCCTAAAGAGAGAAGTTGATGAAGATCTTAGAAGATGGAAAAATATACCCTGTTCATGGATAGGCAGAACTAACATCATCAAACTGGCGATATTACCAAAAGTTCTCTATAGGTTTAATGCAATGCCAATCAAAATCCCAACGGCATATCTTGTAGAAATTGATAAAGCAATCATAAAATTCATATGGAAAAATAAAAGACCCAGAATAGCAAAAGCAATTCTAAACAGGAAGTGTGAATCAGGTGGTATAGCAATACCAGATTTCAAACTATACTACAGAGCAATAGTGACAAAAACAGCATGGTACTGGTACCAAAACAGGCAGGTGGACCAATGGTTTAGAATTGAGGACATAGAGACTAATCCACAAAGTTACAACTACCTTATATTTGATAAAGGGGCTAAAAGCATGCAATGGAGGAAGGATAGCATCTTCAACAAATGGTGTTGGGAAAACTGGAAATCCATATGCAACAAAATGAAACTGAATCCCTTTCTCTCGCCATGCACAAAAGTTAACTCAAAATGGATCAAGGAGCTTGATATCAAACCAGTGACTCTGCGTCTGATAGAAGAAAAAGTTGGCTCCGATCTACAGATTGTGGGGTCGGGCTCCAAATTCCTTAATAGGACACCCATAGCACAAGAGTTAACAACAAGAATCAACAAATGGGACTTAATTAAACTTAAAAGTTTTTTCTCAGCAAGAGAAACAATAAGAGAGGTAAATAGGGAGCCCACATCCTGGGAACAAATTTTTACTCCTCACACTTCAGATAGAGCCCTAATATCCAGAGTATACAAAGAACTCAAAAAATTAGACAATAAGATAACAAATAACCCAATCAACAAATGGGCCAAGGACCTGAACAGACTCTTCTCAGAGGAGGATATACAATCAATCAACAAGTACATGAAAAAATGCTCACCATCTCTAGCAGTCAGAGAAATGCAAATCAAAACCACCCTAAGATACCATCTCACTCCAGTAAGATTGGCAGCCACTATGAAGTCAAACAACAACAAGTGCTGGCGAGGATGTGGAGAAAAGGGTACACTTATACATTGCTGGTGGGACTGCAAATTGGTGCGGCCAATTTGGAAAGCAGTTTGGAGATTCCTGGGAAAGCTGGGAATGGATCCACCATTTGACCCTGCTATTGCCCTTCTCGGACTATTCCCTGAAGACCTTAAAAGAGCATGCTACAGGGATACTGCCACATCGATGTTCATAGCAGCACAATTCACAATTGCTAGACTGTGGAACCAACCCAGATGCCCCTCAATAGATGAATGGATAAAAAAAATGTGGCATCTATACACAATGGAGTACTATGCAGCAATAAAAAATGACAAAATCATAGAATTTGCAGGGAAATGGACGGCACTAGAGCAGATTATGCTTAGTGAAGCTAGCCAATCCCTAAAAAACAAATACCAAATGTCTTCTTTGACATAATGAGAGCAAATATGAACAGAACAGGGAGGAAGAGTGGGAAGAAAAGAGTAACATTAATCAGTGACATGAGATGGGAGGGAAAGAGAGAGATGAGGAAAATTGCATGGAAATGAAGGGAGACCCTCATTGCTATACAAACTTACATATAAGAGGTTGTGAGGGGAATGGGAAAATAAACAAGGAGAGAAATGAATTACAGTAGATGGGGTAGAGAGAGAAGAAGGGAGGGGAGGGGAGGGGGGATAGTATGGGATAGGAAAGGTAGCAGAATACAACAATTACTAATAGGGCATTATGTAAAATTGTGGATGTGTAACCGACGTGATTCTGCAATCTGCATTTGGGGTAAAATTGGGGGTTCATAACCCACTTCAATTTAATGTATGAAATATGATATGTCAAGAGCTTTGTAATGTTGTGAACAACCAATAAAAAAAAATAAAAAAATAAAAGTAGAGTTGATGTGAACCTCTCTCTATGATCAACACTGAATGATATATTATGGATAATATTCGGAAGGAGAGATGAAAGTACATTAATTATTATTAAATTTTAAAAACACATATATAACTTTTGGGTTAAGAAAAAAATCCAAAGTATCCTTAAAAGCTATCCAGAAAGCAAAGAGCATAACACTTTATCACCCCAATCCACTGGCCAAGGAAAACGGTATACATACAAAACGAAATGCTCTAGTTTGGAGTTGCAAAATCATGTTGTAGCAAAACGGATTATCAAAACTAAACCAAGAGGGAGGAAAAAAATTAACTACCCTAAAAGAGAATAAATGTATGCTGAAAAAAGATATTGAGAAATTCACTAGGGTTAGATGTTACTTAGGACAGTTAAGTTTAGCTAAGAGAAATCTATTCCACTTCAATATAATACATAAGATGAAATTTTACTTTCCCTTAAATCGCACAATAAAGCATCAACACAATTTTAAATGAAAAACAATAGAAACGTATAGAAGAATGTAATTTTTGAGTAAAGATTAAAATTTTAAATAACAGTATTGGAATTCAGCAAATAATCAAAGAATGGTAATACCTTGTGATCAACTTAGGCATATTCTAGGAATGCAAGGTGATTTAATACCAGGAAATATAAAATTATAATTCATCATATCATTAAAGAGTAAAAACCAAAATATATCAGTATTTCAATTCTGAAATGATGTTGATAAAGCAGCCATCACTGATATAAATCTACATAAAAAGAGAATTTTAAGAGCTGGGTGTAGTAGTGCACCCTTGTAATCCTAGCATTTCAGGAGGCTGAGGCAAGAGGATCTCGAGTTCAAAGCCAGCCTCAGCAAACAGTGAGGCCCTAAGCAACTCAGTGAGACCCTGTCTCTAAATAAAATACAAAATAGGGGTAGGGATGTGGCTCAGTGGTTGAGTGCCCCTGAGTTCAAACCCTAGTACCCTCTCCCCCCAAAAAAATAGAATATAAGGCAATTACTCAAATATAAAAAAGTTTTTTGGGGCCTGGGGCTGGGGCTCAGCAATAGAGCACTCACCTAGCACATGTGAGGCCCTGGGTTGGGTCCTCAGCACCACATAAAAATAAATATATAAAGTAAAGGTATAAAAAATAAAATAGAATTGGAGTTGGTGGTCTTTAAAAAAAGGTGTTTTGTTTTGTTTTTTTTACCAGTGACCAAGAAATACTATCCTAAATTATAAAACACTAAGCTCATTTTAATTAGAGTTAATAGCTATACAAAGAAGCCTGTTATCATCATCTGTATTTAATAGTAATTTGGGTGTTTCAAAGAATACATCCAGAAAATAAAGTAAAAGGTATAAATACTAAAAAGAAGAAATAATGTGGAATCTTTAAAATTATAGTATTATGTGCCTTGAATACAAAAGAAACTCCATAAACTACTTAATAAATTCACGGGAGAATTTAGCAAAGATCTAGGTATCTATGAATATACAGAATCAATATCCCTCTAAATAAATGGAACAAAGTAATATATTCTTGAATGGGAAGACATAAAATTCACTACAAGACCCCCAAAGTCAATATAAAAATTTAATACAATTAAAACTGAGGAAAGAGATTTTTAGGAATTAGGTCCACTTTAGGAATTAAACCTAAGGGAAGAAAATGCGACAATTGACTAAGACAAACCTGAAGAACAATGAAGAATGCCTTTTCTTATCCGATATTAGAACTTTCTCCAATTATATCGTAATAAAAATCATATCCTAATTGCACTAGACTATTCACTAGAAGATTAATCTAACAGAAAATTCAGAATCAGATTCTTCTAAGTACTCTCAATAAGATATTCACAAATATTATATAAAAATAGATCTACACACACATATAGATATATCAAAAAAATTATTTCAAGTCAGCAAGGAAGGGATGGAGGGTGTAATGGTACTAACCAAATTAGCTATTCATCTACAAGAAAATATTGGCCCTCTGTTTGCAACATCATCAGAAAACTAACATATAAAAGGAATACTTGCAATAAATTTTACAGATTACCTGTATCATCTAATGGAAGACCTTTACATTCAAGCAGAAACCCAGAAACATTAAAGAAAAGATGAATTCAAATTATAAATCACTGTTAGATATTTTTATGGGAAAAAAGATGTCATAAAATCAGCAAACAAAATACAGATTGGAGGATGTATTTGCAAGAGAAATGAGATCAGGAGGGTTCATACCTGTAATATGTAAAGGTCTTTTGTGAAAAGGAACTGAACAGACACTTCACAAAAGAAGAAATACAAATGGCCAACAAATACATGAAAAAAAATGTTCAACTTCTCTAGTAATTAGACATATGGAAATTAAAACTACATTGAGATTCCATCTCCCTCCAGTCACACTGGCAACTATCAAGCATACAAGTAACAGTAAATGTTGGTGAGGATGTGGGGGAAGAGGTACACTCATACATTGCTGGTGGGACTGCAAATTGGTGCAACCACTCTGGGAGCAGTATGGAAATTCTTCAGAAAACTTGGAATGGAACCACCATTGGACCCAGTTATTCCACTCCTCTGCATATACCCAAAGAATATAAAATCAATATACTACAGTGACATAGCCCCTTCAATGTTTATAGCACCTCAATTCACAATAGCTTAAGCTATGGAACCAACCTAGGTGCCCTTCAACAGATGAGTGGAGAAAGATAATGTGGCATATATACACAATGGAATATTACTTGGCCATTAAAAGAAATGACCTTATGACATTTGCCTATAAATGGATGGAACTGAAGACTATCAAAATGAGTGAAAAAAGCCATTCCCCAAAAACCAAAGGCCAAATGTTCTCCCTGGTACACGGATGTTAACACACAACAAGTGGGGAAGGGAAGAATAGAATTTCATTGGATTAAACAAAGGGGAATGAAGGGAAGGGGGGATGGGAATAGGAAAGACAGTGGAGTGAATCAGACATAACTTTCCTCTGCTCATATATGAACACATGACCAGTGAAACTCCACATCATGCACAACCACAAGAATGGGATCCTAATTAGAATAAGTTATACCCCCATGAAAGTCTAATATGTTAAAATACACTGTACCGTCCTGTATACCTCCTGCCCACCATATCCCACAAGGGCAGTGGAAATGGGCTGGCTGAGAAATGAAAGCTAAGAAAAATAGAATGATGGAAAAACCACAGGACACAAAAAATATTTTTTAAAAGTGGGGGCAGGACAGGCAGGCCAATTATGCAGTTCCTAGCTTGTATAGTTTGCCAAAATGGAGCTCGCGACTGCTTTATTTATATTGGGAAATATCAAAGGCCTTCCATAGCATGTTCTTCCCCAGAAAAGGTTAAAAGGTGGGCTGTCCAGGACCTAACAGGTAACACCCATCTCTGGAGCTACAAAGAGGGTTCTTCCTAGGAGAGCTGAGATAAAAGTCACCTCACTGGGCGACCTATTACCACGGGAGAGCCAGGGAGAGCTCACAATGCCAAACCTAGATCTCCCTGGCTACCATACGGAGAGAAGCCCCCTCATGTAAATCACGATGGCTTCCTGCATATACCTAAAAAGAACAAATAAGAGAGAGAGAGAGAGAGAGAGAGAGAGAGAGAGAGAGATCTTTTGTAAATTAATAAAGAAAAGACAAACATCCAAATAGAATAATGGGGAAAGAATACGGAAAGAGAGTTCATGAGGAATGGATGTGAATGGCTACAGATACATGAAAATGATGATCAGTCTCCTTAAAAGGGAAAAGCAATAATAAATAATGATAATTTTCTATGTCCTTGAAAGGCACAATTTAAATAGTAAGAACATGTTATCCCTTGTGGGAATGACAGGAAAATGGACATATTTCTACTTTGCTGATGAAAATATGAATTGGAACGGCCGTTTTTTAAAATAATCTAACAATATTTACTAAAACTAAAAATATCATACCCTTGTCCTCAGCAATTTTATAGCCCAAGCAAAAAAAGATGCTACATTTTGAAAGGAAAGCCTAAAATACTACACTCTTAAGTCATATAAATGTGATCCCACATAGGTATATGAGGGTTTGTGTGCGGGCATGTGTGTACGACAAAAAGAAAAAATGAAGAAAATCTAACATAGTTCTCTAGTTTCCAGTGGAAAATTATTTTTTGAACTATTTTTAATTATTTGGTTCTTTTCTATTCACAGGAGTTGCTCAAATTGCTCAGAGGATGAAAGTAGACATGAAATTCTCAGGAAGTATTCTACACTCTATCGAAGTTTAAATTCACACTCCATAAAAGAAGAAAGCATTTTATATAAGCAACCTCTTCATAATGGATCATAAAGACTAATTAAAAATCACAGAACAATTAACATAGAACATACGTTACTTGAATCCAATCTCTTTTTATTTTAGGCCGTCCTCATTAGATTTTTGCATCAGAGAGAACATTGTGAAAACAGTAATTATTTCATTAAAAAATAAATGAGTAGGTTTAAGTCAACTGTTTCATCAATTGACCTCAAATCCAAGGATTTAAATCAGCCAAGAAATGTAGAGAGCGAGCCTAGGATTTGTCCACATTGAAAAAATATGGAAAGAGAGAAAAATTGAGGTTTACCAGCAACTATAGCCAGAGATTTCCGAGAGACAGAAGAAATTACTCATGCATCCTGTTGGTTTCTCGTGGCTCTTGTTAATGTACCACAAAACAATTTAAAATTTACTACAAATTTAGTGGCTTAAAACAATAAAAATGTATTCCCTCTCAGTTCTAGAGGCTAGATTTCCAAAAATCTGTGTCACTCAGCCAAAAATCAAGATGCTGGTAAGAACATAGTCACTCTGGGCTCTGGGGAGAGGTTCAGTATATTTCTTTTCCAGCTTCTGGTGGCTGTCAGCATTTTTTGGCTTGTGGTCACATCACTATAGTCCCTGACTGAATGGCCACATTGTCTTCTCATCTGTCAATTTATAATTTCCTTCTGTG
The DNA here is from genome assembly GCF_964194105.1 of Spermophilus citellus. Lineage (NCBI taxonomy): Eukaryota > Metazoa > Chordata > Mammalia > Rodentia > Sciuridae > Spermophilus > Spermophilus citellus. Next base: position 52,591,443 of record NC_138184.1, on the reverse strand, counting down.
TCTCTCTTATAAGGACATTCATGATGTCATTTTGGTCCACCTTGGTAATCCAGGAGAACCCATCCATCTCAGAATCCATAATTTAATCCATATCTGCAAAGAATCTTTATCCAAATAAGGCAACATTTACAGATTCCGTGGATTAGGGCTTGATACCTACACCTGTCCACACATTATGCACTATAATAGAATAAGTTAGTATACCATATGTATGGGGATTGATTTGTCAAACTCTGTTTAAATCCTTTGAAATGTGTATCTCTTTCTATGAAGCAATATCATTGCTAAGAAATGATCCTAAGAAAATGATTCATTCAACTAATAATTAATGTATACAATCATGGGAATATGGCTAACTCACTTAAATATTATTTATAATAATGAAAAGCTAGAAACAGGCTAGACACCTAACAAGAAATTGTGAACATTTTATGCCTTCATACAATGAAAAGTTTATGATCAATTACATAAATAATGGAAAACTAAGCAACCATAAAATAAAAATGTAGATGTATACTTCCAGACGTAGAAAGATGTATGATGTTTCACATCTTTAAACAAAATCAGGTTATCAAACAGTGTGGTCACACTGCATACTTATATTTTTGTGTTGGTATGTATTTATGTGTGTAAATAATATATGTGTGAGTATGCTGAACCATAGACAAATAATGGATACAATCATTCATAGTACATCAACAATGATTTTTTCATAAGTGATCAGATTAAAAATTATTTTTCTAAAGTGATTATGTACTATCAAAATAATTCTTCCTCCAAGTGTCACCTCATTAACATTAACTCAGGTATAACTGGAAGAGACTTAATAAAAATGTTCCTCTCGCTCCTATCACTCAAGGAATTAAAAGGATTTATAAGAGCTCTGTGCCAGAAACTAGGAGTGAAGACCAAACATATATTTTTGTTATATCACAATTTCATAGATTCTAATTATATTAGGCTAGCAAAAATGACAAAGGGAACCATCCCAGAACCTATGTAGAATAAAAAATAAATAAGACTGTTGTACAGCTCCTCACGGCTTTCTATCTATAAGCTTAGCACCAGTGTGGCATACCTATAATCCCAGCAGCTCTGGAGGCTGAGGCAGGAGGATCGCAAGTTCAAAGCCAGCCTCAGCAAAAGTGAGGTCCTAAGCAACGCAGTGAGACTCTGTCTCTAAATAAAATACAAAATAGGGCTGGGGATGTGGCTCAGTGGTAGAATGCCCCTCAGTCTAATCCCTCTTATATATAAAAAAAGTTCCATATCTTTAATATTTGATAGAGCTAAAAATAGTGAAAACATCAGTCATATATAATAATTATTTAATTAAGCATATAAGGTATACTGGAATTCATATGAAGTACAGTGTAGTACAGTAACATGGGAAATCTATGTTGTAGTAAATACACATTTCATCATTTTGAATTTTTACTCCTTTGACTCAAATTCCACAATTACATTTTGAGTAAAGCAGGAACATAAACCATCGACTCACAGACATTTATAGAAAAGTTTAAAAATATTCAAACCATGTATATAGATTCAAATGCAAAATAACCTCAAAAGAGCATGAGGGGTTACTCCTATGGAACAAAATGTGTCAACTAGGTCACAATTACTTAGATGACCTTGGAGACCTTGGGAAAGTAATATCCTGGCCAACTGGTTACATACCAAATTGTCAAATGACATAAAAGTGTTTCCAGGTTAGATGAGTTGTCACCACAACCCATAAGTGATATTTAAGTAAAAGCACATATTTTAACTAGAGTCATGTTTCGGGGGAAAGAAAAACATTCATGGGTTAGTTATTACCAGGGTTATCCATAAGACGGGGACTTATGCAAATACCTCACTCATTTTACTCCAAGATTCATGCCTGAGTAAAAGCCTATTTATAGTGAACCTATGCTGGGAAAAATCACTTTTGCTATCCCCTGGTAGAAGCCATTGCACTACAAGTACTACTGTTTCTTCTGTAGCTACAAAGAATCAGACTCCTGAAATTGTCCTAAAAGAAAAAAAAATTAAAATTGAAGCAGAAGAAGCATGCTAAAGAAATGGTGGCTTATTGGTTGATCTGAATATTTTCTTTTTCTTGAGCTGTGCTTACATGACACAGAGGTCATCAGCTGGGGGTTAATTTAGTCCAAAAGTTGGCTAAGCCAAAAATAAGAGAAAAAAAAACTAAGAAAAGTGATATGAGCTATTTTATTTGATTGTAGTCAGGTCACTTATTAACCTTGAGATATGATTACCAAATACTGAGCAGAGATGGAAACTATCATAAAAATGGTAGCTTCAGGCTGGGGTTGTGGCTCAGTGGTAGAGCGCTTGCCCAGTTTATGTGGGAGACACTGGGTTCAATTCTCAGCACCACATATAAATAAATAAAATGAAGGTCCATTGACAACTAAAAAATATTTTTTTTAAAAAAAGCGGTAGCTTCAGGTATGAAATCAATATTCACAGGTACATAGCAAAATATCTTTTTAGAAATTAGACATTATTCAGTTGGGGTTTGATTTTTAAATGTTAAATCTATAAACACATATGACCATTTACATTTTAAAACTTTTTCCTTTAAATGTTAAAATCTGTTCTTTGTAACAAAACCATATTGGGAAGCTTCCTATTAAATTTCTTAGACTACTTCAGTTAGTACAGGACAAGCCATTTTATTTTTATTTTTCTTTCTCTTTGCTAATTATAAATGAAACAGTTTCATCACATATCATTTGAACACCAGGAAAGGGTCAAGAAGTAGAAAGAAATCTTTACACTCCTACCAGCCAGTGCCTACAACTCTTTTTCTACATTTTAAACACAGGTCAGAGGTCATCCAAACATTATCGCTTCAGAGTGCCTGACCATTTTCTTTGGACTTATTTAAGAAGCCATGCTTTCATATTTTCAGATGTTGTTAGTTAAAAATCATGATAGTGTGTATTTAAAAACATTCTTGAGAGAATTCTGAGATAATGCTAACAAAGGACTAGAAATCAACTTTCAGAAGTGAAAAGATACCAATTCCAAACTTGAGGAATCTGACCGACATGTACTTATATATCTATGCAACTATAACCAAAAAAGGGAACCTTCAAAGAAGATTAGGAAAAGATTTTTTTCATATATGTCTTGTTCTTTTCTAGAATAGTTTATGAGTAATAAAGCTCTTGGAATAAAGCATTTGCTGTTATTGTTTTCTTTTTTTTTTAAGAATAGTTAGAATAACACATACATGTTTTCCTCAGAAAAATTGACACCTCAAATTGTTACCTCGGTAACAGTTTGGGTGCCCCAAATGACATGAACCAGAGAGTAATTAACCCCCACAACAATAACTTCAGCCCAGGAAAACAGGAAAGAACATTGGAAATGAGCCATCTGAACCCCAGATGTTAAGATTGGGAACATTCCAGAGCTCTGCATCTGGAGGCATCTACTGCCAAACGTGTCCCATCTGTAACAAAGGTGATCAATGGCTCCCTCGAAGGAGAGGGAAATGAGAAAAGGCAAAAAATAATCCTGTATCCTCAGTCCTCTAACACCCTAGTAACTTTCTCCTCCCGGAACTCTCATTTCCTTCACTGGTACCAGGACAGGAGTGACCGGGACCCAAGAAATCAAGAATTGAAGCAAGGATGCTAATCAAATTCAAGAGAAAAGACAGATTACCAAAATATATACATTAAGTGGGTTGCAAAGAACATTGTTGTTATTTTCTTTTTCTTCTCCCCCCACCCCCCAAGCAGTAACTAAGATACAACAGTGCACCCTTCTGGTAGAAATATGGAACTAACATTCAGGTCAAAGTCTAGTTACTATTGTCCTCTAGTTCCCTGGGGACAACTTAAAATAAAAACATTAAAAAAAAAAAAAAAAAGAGTTCCTGGTTTTCTCATTCAGTGAGAGGGTTCGTAACAATTCCTTGACTTGCAGCCATTTTTCCCCCCAAGTGATAAATGAGATAAATGAAATCGATTTTTAAATACATCAATTATTTCTATAAGGACAGCTCTTTCACTGAATGAGGCAAACAGGGTAGTAAAGGTAACAGCAGAACCCCAAGTCCCTTTACTTAGCCTGGGTATCTGGTGCTTTGTTCCCTAATCTTCCTTTGGAGTTTTCCTGGGGGACGAGAATGTCATGAAAAGTCACTAAATATCTGTTGAATGAATGAAACAGGCAAGATTACCAGATTTTCTTTTTTCTTTTTATTTTTTGGTACTAGGGATCGAACCCAGAGGCACTCCACCATTAACCCACATCCCCAGCCCTTTTTTGTATTTTATTTAGAGACAGGGCCTTGCTGAGTTGCTTAGGGCCTCGCTAAGTTGCTGAGGCTGGCTTTGAACTTGCAAACCTCCTACCTCAGCCTCCCAAGCCCCTGGGATTACAGGCATATGCCACTGCACCTGGCAAGGTTACCAATTTTTGAAACTCTGGCCCTCAGTCAAATCTGAAAATCTGTTGTATTCAGTCATAAATCTGACAGTTCTGGAATTTTCAATAAAGGGAGCCCAAAGTACTGTGCAATAGAAAAGCAAGTTAAAAAAAAAATCTCACCCCTCTGGTTACAAATTGGTACAAATGCATTAAAAGAGCATCAAGTTCATGAACAGTGCAATCTAGCCTACATAGGTTCCCTTATTATTGTTAACCTTATTACCCTGCAAGTGAAGGCCATGATAAATCACTACTAGAAAACCCTATGCACACTGCACACGTGCTTTGATGGGACTATAAGAAGAGAGTCATACACAGCCCTGTGTCAGAAGGCTGCCTCCAGCCCACCTGTTCACCTCTAAAATCTGTGGGTACTGAAGGGCATGAATGGAAATCATTGAGCATCTCCCATGAGCAAAGGAAAAGTGCTTCAGAAAGTCACAGTCTTATTTTTGGACACAGCTATAGATAGGCTCCCACAGACTTTCAAAAAGTTGAAAAGCAATTAGGACACGGATCTCTGCAGAATAATTAATAATGCAAATGGTCCATTCTGTCCCCAATAAAATAAAACCCAAATAAAAAATATCCAGCATAGTCAGGCTTGCTTCCCCTTCATCTTTGGTACGTTCACGGCACATCTTTACATAGTAGATTTTTTGGTTTGGGTTAGATAATTGAAAGTATCCTGAGACTCAAGACAACATTAGGAAAAGTCACAAATATTGACCAAACACGAATTTTTGCAATATAATCATGCTTCACACCTCTATAAAAGCATCTGCAGTTCCATAACTACCCTTGGCCTTCTCGCAGTATTCTTTAGAGAATGGTTTTCTGCCTTGACCACAATCTCTTAGAATGAAGGAGGCTGAGAATCAACATTCTAGTAAATGAGAACTCTTTCTTTGACATGAGGTTGACAGGATGCTAGGTTTTTAATTGTGTATTTGCCATAAACCTTTCCCCACCACAAAGTGAATTCCATGGTCTGTTTGGATCAATGATCCACGGGATACATAGCCCTCTAACAACAAAACAGCATGACTCGGTGTTAGCAAAAAATAAATCTCCTATGTTGACCAAAATTTGGGAACATTTCTAGACAAGGATCTGTCATATATCACTTCTCAGGTATCCCCCATTAAAAACCACTGTACTGCCCACCTATAAAAAAGAAATACTTATTAGACATGCTAGAGCTAAAAATAGTCTCAAAGAATTATGACTGCTGATTTCCAAAAACAGGTGTTAGCCTGAAACTGTAAATATCACCCAGCCACAGGAAATCAATAAAATCAGGAGAGGAGGTCTCGCTCAATACCCTCCTGAAATCTATACCGAAAGGAAAAAAAATACAGTTTCATAAGACACATTTGGGATTCGATTTTCAGCAATAAATCATCTCACCTATAAAGATTTCTTCCAGCAAGCCCAAGCCAAGCAGATATCAGACACTATAATGCTTGCATAAAAATTTATCACAGCACAATGGTAGGAAGCAAAGTGCACCTGATCCATGCTTCATAAGAGTGTCAGCAGGATGTAATCAGAGAAGAGGGAAGAACAGAGACTTTCTCAAGAAATGAAAGGCTCTGTTCCCTAGCTCATCGGGGCAACAGAAGAAACACATTTCAAACAGAAAAAGTGTAGCCAAAGAGACCCACCAAGGATTTATGTTGATTGAAACTGAGAACCAGCAAAGGTTTCAAGAGAGCAGATAACCTGCACCCCCAAATCTGAGAACAAAAGTACTGAGATGTTATAAAACACTTTGCCTGTGGCAGAAACACCTGGATCCAAGAGCATCAAAGCCAAAAAGGTGTCTACAGTAAATGAAATCCTTGAGAGGATTGAGACAGAGCAGGCCAGCTCTGGGGAGCTAGAATGTTGTGATCAGGAAATGGTACAAAAGGGGCCACTGAGAAAGTCTTTGCTAAGTACCCAGGAACAGGGGGAGGAGATTTATCTGGAGGAGATCATGCTCTGGAAATCTTTTGCAAAATTAACTTTAGAGGTCTGTCAGAAGTTAAATAGACAATAGAAGAAGCTAAGATTTCTAAGACAGCTATAATAGACTATCTGGGCTTTTAATTAATAAAACTTAACAAAAAACTAATAGACTTCTAAGACTCTGTTATAGAGTGCCACAGGAAAGGTTAGCGGTGGGGTGTGCGAATATAGAATCACGGCAAACTCTTTAACGAGATGCCAAAGTTCGTTGAAGTCAGTATGTAAGCCTACTATGTGCTTAAGCACCATGGTGGGATATGGATACCAGGGAGTCATAAGACACCATCTCTGCCTTCAGGAGCACAGGAAGCAACCACGGTAGAGTGCTTTCTTTCATCTTTACAATAATCCTGTGAAGTAGCTATTATCTGCATTCTACAGATACAGAAACTGAGGCTCAGAGAGGTTAAGTATCTTGCCAAAGATAGACAGCTAGGAAATTACTCAGTCAGAATTCAAAGCAACAAGATCTTTTCCCTCTGTTTTCTAATGGATTACAGAATAATGTGTGCTGTTAAAAAAACAGTTGCAGCCAATACAAAATAGCATATGGTAAGCCCTGAGGAAAACTGATATGGTGCAGCACAGATAAAAGGTGTGAATATAATGGAATGCTATTGCTGTCTCCCCGATGTCGATGCTGAAGCTCATCAGAGAAGACAGAGATCAAGAGGGCGGAGAGAGGAAGAAAAACGCTGGGGGAGGGAGGGATGATTCTTGGGAAGGGAACACCATGCACACACAGGAAATGGAGCTCAGTCTGTTCCTGGGGCAGGGAGGAAAGTGGCCTGTCCAGGGTCCAGCAAGAAGAGGCCACAAGGAAGAACAGCAATAGGACCAGGTGACATTTGGACTAGAAAGTGAGGGGAAAGAGGGGACACAATAGTTTTCAGAACTGAAGAGTGAAATCCCTACTGGCCGACTCCAGTTTAAATTTATTACCTGTCTACAGTAACAAATTACTACAAGCCCAATGCTTTAAAATAGTAGAAATTTAGCTGGGCGTGGGGGTGCACACCTAAATCCCAGCAGCTCAGGAGGCTAAGGCAGGAGGATCTCGAGTTCAAAGCCAGCCTCAGCAAAAGTGAGGCCCTAAGCAACTCAGTGAGACCCTGTCTCTAAATAAAATACAAAATAGGGCTGGGGAGGTGGCTCAGTGGTTGAGTGCCCCCTGAGTTCAATTCTCAGTACCCCCCCCCAAAAAAAAATAACAGAAATGTACCATTTTATATTTCTGCAGTCCAATATGGGTCTCTCTGGACTAAAATCCAGGTGTCCGCCAGGCTACATTCCTATCTGGGGACTCTAGGAATGACTTCCTTTCCTTGGCTGGTCCAAATTCCAGAGGCCACCCACCATTGCCTTCAAAGGCAGCAACGCCACACTTTTGCCACCATTCCTCCGTGGCCACACATCCCGCTGGCTACAGCAGAAGGATTCTGTGCTTTTAAGCATGGGTCGTATTCAAATGGACCCATCCAGATTACCCACGGTAATTGCTCCTGTGATTAAGTTTCTTGAACCGAATCACATCAGCCAAGACCTCTTGCCACGGGAAAGACATATTCACAAGTTCCAGTGACAGAGACCGACATATAGGGAAACATAATTTGGCCAGCCTTACCTATGAATGTCCCCTGCCCCATTCACGTGCCTCCAGCTCCCAAGCGGTAATGGGCTGTCCTCCTTGTTTCCTGGATGATTCTTCTCTGCTCAAAAAATCTCAGTGGCTTCCCAGTCACGGAACACCACATGCTTGGCCTGGGAAGACTTATTTACCAACCACAGAAAGGAATTCCAGCAGCATTCAAGGCAGACTTGCAAAGGATGAGGTCAAGGCAGAAGCAAGTGATCAGGGTAGGAGGCGGGTGTTGATCTGGAGCTGAATGCAATGGGACAGAGAGTCACCAGTGAAGGGGACAGTTATGTAATTGTTGTGAGCCCCAGCTGTCTAGTCTAATAAATGGGAGTAGCAGTCCCTGCTTCCTGGGCTGTGTGGAAGTTAATGACCTAAGTGTAATTAAACACACAGCAAGATTTTATCACAAAGTAGGCACTCAATAAATATTAGTTCTCCTTTCCCAGCACAAGAAAAAAAAAATAAAGCCACAGAATTAGACTGAGTGATTTATGAGACTCGTCAGAGGAATGCTGAGATATTAAACTTTAAGGTTAGGTTAGAACAATTGGGCTTTTCCACATGGGTAGAAAATGCCATATGGCTTTTTTTATATGATGTGTGACAATATTGTTATGAATCTGGTGGAAAAATGTCATTAGCAGTGTGTATTTAATTTAAAAATTACAATAGAGAAACAGCCGAAGTGAAGGTGGTAAGTACGAAAGTGAAGTTTTTAAGTGTGTGTGTGTGTGTGTGTGTGTGTGTGTGTGTGTTGTGTAATGCCATCATTAATAATCAAATGTTGAGTAGGAAAGACAGTAGATGAATCAGACATAACTTTCCTATGTTCATATATGAATACACAACAAGTGTAACTCCATATCATGTAAAACCACAGAATGGGAAGTTATGTTCCGGGTATGTAGGATATGTCAAAATATATTCTACTATCATGTATAACTAAAAAGAACAAAAAATTATAAAAGAATACATTATATAAACATAAAAAAATCAAATGTTGATTTTATCTCACCCCAGTCAGAATGGCAATTATCAAGAATGCAAGTAACAATAAATGTTGGCGAGGATGTGGGGAGAAGGGTACACTCTTACATTGCTAGTGGGACTGCAAATTGGTGCAACCACTCTGGAAAGCAGTATGGAGATTCCTCAGAAAACTAGGAACGGAACCACCATTTGACCCAGCTATCCCACTCCTCGGTATATACCCAAAGGAGTTAAAATCAGCAGACTATGTACATAGCCACATCCATGTTTATAGCAGATCAATTCACAGTAGCTATGGAACCAATCTATATTCCCTTCAACAGATGAATTGATAATGAAAATGTGGTTTATATATATATATATATATATATATATATATATATATATATATATATAAAATGGAATATTCCTCAGCCATAAAAAAGAATGACTTTATGACATTTGCTGGTAAATGGATGGATCTGGAGACTATCATGCTAAGTGAAATAAGCCAATCTCCAAAAAAAAACCAAAGAGCAAATGTTCTCTCTGATATACAGATGCTACCACACATTAAGGGTGGGGGATAGAGGTTCGGCAGGTTAGACAAAGGGAAATGAAGGGAAGGGAGAGGGGATGGGAATAGGAAAGACAATAGAATGAATTGGACATGACTTCCCTATGTTCATAAACGAATACATACAGGGAATCTCCACATCACGTTCAACCACAAGAATAGGATCCTTATTAGAATAATTTATACTCTATGTGTATATAATGTGTCAAAATACACTCATGTATATCTAAAAGGAACAAATAAAAAATATTCTATATGAAGGACTTGCTTTTAAAAAAAAATCAAATGTTGGTGTTCATAACCACCAAACACGAGAAAACTTATGACTTAGTCATTTGCTCATTTGAAAATATGTATTCAATGCCACCTGTAATTCTAAACACTTTGAGATAGATCCTGCCTTCTTGGTACTTATGTTCCAGAGGAGGAAAACAGACAATATGAAAGTATGGTAAGTGAACTATTCTCTTTTATGGGTCCTTCATAAAGCCTATTTGCAGTTTAAGTGACATTTTAGTTGCATCAGATTTTTTTCATATTAAAAGCAGGAAGAAGCTTTAATAGATTTTATACTCAGATATGACCTATGAATAAGGCAGAAACCATTTATTCTCAATTACTCTTAGAAGATGAGTGTACAGAAAAGTGTGCTACTTACTGTTATACCCCCACATTATTCAAAAATTTGTAAAGATGGTTTTAAAAAAATCTATATGCCCAACAGTACAAAATAAAAGAAAGAGAAAGAACAATAATAGAGACTTGGGAAGACAAAGGAAGAGAAAAAGGAGGAGGGAGAGAGGGAGAAAGAAGGAAGGAAGGAAGGAAGATAGTCAGGTAGGAAAAATGAAAGTAATAGAAAACAAGATGAATTCTAAACATGTGGGAAATTTACGGGGAGGGGAATTGGGGTTTTGTTTGGGAATTTGTTTCTTAGAAAGGTGTTAGAAGTTGTCAGCTGCATGGCGCACACCTGTAGTCCCAGCGGCTCAGGAGGCTGAGGCAGGAAGATCACAAGTTCAAAGCCAGCCTCAGCAAAAGAGAGGCCCTAAGCAACTCAGTGAGACCCTGTCTGTAAATAAAATACATTATAGGGCTGGAGATGGGGCCCTGAGTTCAATTGCTGGTACCCCATCCCCCAACAAAATAAAGGTGTTAGAAGTTTGGTTCTTGATATTTAGCAACCAAAGCAAAGAAGAAGCAGAACCACTAAAAATAATCACAGGGCTATAAAAATAAACATGTGCCTGAAGAGGTGCAGTGCATGCTTTCACATGTTCCCAAGACCTAAGAGGAAGCCCTCCCACCAGTCTCCATGGGGGCAGCACTACTTCATCAACATGGAGTTGTGGACTGGCAGGTGTCATGACTGGCTTGGGGGAGAGGTAGCTGATGTGAGAGGTAGCTCTGTGGTGTAAATATTCCAACCATGGCCAACTAAGACTTCCAAGATGACATCTCTGAACTTGGAGTTGGGAAGAGATATGCCATAGCCCACCATATATAAGACTTCCTCCACATTGACACACTTGCTACAAATAACCTCCAGAGCACAGAGTAAAATACAGATGAATAATTAGGAAGGGATAAGGTTTAAGTACTTAGTGCCTTTCTTTTGAATTATCCAATATATGTAGTGTATCTTTCTATCAATTAACTGTTTAGTATGGCCGCGTGTAGCTACCAGCTTGCTACCACTGGACATCCCTAAACTACACAGCAAGTTTCACACTTCTCAACATAGGCTTAGGGTCCAACACCCCAGAGCAATTCAACAGGAGTGATTCCATGATGAGTCAAAATCATGAAGTCCTGGGCTGGGGCTGGGGCTCCGTGGTAGAGCCCTTGCCTAGCATGTGTGAGGCACTGGGTTCGATTCTCAACTCTGCATATAAATAAATAAGTAAAATGAAGGTCCATCAACAACTAAAAAATAGATATATAAAAAAACAATTTTAAAAAAGTGTCATCCAACTATAAGATGGTGAATGTCTAGATGCAAAGATTTCAATGCTAGGATCATCCGCTCCCTGGAGAGTTGCAAGGAATAGCAGAGAAAGAGGCAGAATCCAAATCAGCAGGCCCCTACCCAAACCCCATAGTTATGCCACAGACCACACCGTGAGCGACTTTGGCCACACAAGTGTGCTGTGCCTGGAGTACTTTCCTCTGCTTATCTCTGAGAAGAAATAGGAAGCCACTGATCTTGAGGAATACACGGAGCAAAGATGCTTTAGACATTTGTAAATACAAACACAGTCAGTTGGTAAGCTTGCTAAGACCAGGGCAAAAAGGAATTTGAAAATCTGTCTTCTGCCAGGAACCTGGATGATGAATCTTCCAATCAACTGGATATCGGGTGGGTAGAACTGAGGGCCTCTTCAGAAAGTCATGGAACCTTCTAGAACACTTACCTGAAATTCAAAGACCACCTTACCTGTACATAGAACTCATCCAAGCCGATCTCTCTGATCAAAACAACACACGGTTGTGGACATTAGCTGCAGCTTAAATGTCTCTCTTGAACAAAATATTAAAACATTCAAAATGAATCATACATTTGAGGAAAACGGTCTCAGGATAATTTAATTCTGCTCCCACAATTTCATTGATTTAATATGTTCCTTTACTTTTACAAGACATTCAAAACCATTAACCCGAGTGGATTTTGACATTTGCTGTCCCAGAGAGTACTCTTAACTTTAATTAGATTCCAGAAATGAAGTAACAATATCTTATCAACAGGAAGACATTTTTGGGAATGGAAAAGTCAATATCAGACACAACAAGGAAAAGAGGAAAAGCCAAACTCATAAAACAGATAAATTAGTGCAATATAATTTACATTTTTAGAATTATCCTGACTTCACAAAAGCCTTCACTACGGGGATTCTTTACATAACAGATTCCTTTTGTGCATTTGAAATATTAACTAATTTACAGAAACTCCATTTGGGGGACTTGCATTTGGTGCTAATCTAGACACTGCAATCAACAAAGCTCAACTCTTCTATGCGTACCCTGCGTCATCCAAGGCAAGTTATTTCATTTCTCTGGTGCATGGTTTCCCCATCTCTCCCTACCCAGACTCCTGCTCAGAATTGTAGTAAGGTTTCAATAGATCCTATTCTTAAAAGGTTTTGTGCATTTTAAAGTCCTTTACAAATGCTTATTGCCATATAGGACTATAGGACGGAAGTGTTTGTTTAGTGCCTCATGCCTACCAGGTGGGCTCACATACATGATTTGATTTTTCTCTTCACCACGTTGTTAATATAGAGTCTCATCATCGTTAAATGAGGATTCAGTGACTCATGAAGGACCTTGCTCCAAGTCACACAGCTCCTCAGTGACAACACCAACCTATCAAGCCTGGTGTGTCTGACTCCAGATGCCACCGTTCATTCCTCTACATTACACAGGTTCAAGTACCTGTTCTGTCACTTACAAATGGTGAGACTTGAGCAAGTTAATGAGCCTCTCTGAAATACAGCTGCCTCATCTCAAAAAACAGGGTGATAAAATGTCCTACCTCAGAAGGTGGCGATGAGGACTGAACATAAAACTCCTAGCGCCATGCCTGACCAACTAAGTATCCAAAATACGTAGATTATTACAGATTTTTGAGCCCAAATAAAATGCAGGACTCGGTATGAATGGAATTTAATTATTTTTAAATGGAAAGGATTGCTTCTGCTAAGTAGCATACACAATCTCAGATTATTATTCTTAACATTACCAAGCCGGGTGCAGTGGTGCACGCCTGTCATCCCAGGGGCTCGGGAGGCTGAGGCAGGAGGATCTCGAGTTCAAAGCCAGCCTCAGCAACTGAGTGAGGCCCTAAGCAACTCAGTGAGACCCTGTCTCTAAATAAAATACAAAATAGGGCTGGGGGTGTGGCTCAGTGACCAAGTGCCCCTGAATTCAAACCCCAGTACCAGCACCTCATCAAACAACAACAACAACAACAACAAAACATTACTAAAGTACTTTAATTAATATGTACCCAAGAAAAGCTCTAGATTCAGTATCAGTAGTCAGGAAACCTGAATTCTAATCTCAGCTCTGTGTTATTCATGAGTAGTTTGACTTAATCAAAATCTCTGTATGTTTCACTATCAAAGGGAGAGAAAAGTATGAGAAAATTACCAAAATGAAAACAGAATATAAATCTTAGTGGTGCTGAGTTTTTCTTTCCCAAAAGATGTCAGACTCGCTTATTTGAAATGAACCTCACTGACAAAAGCCACTCAGAAAGGCTTGAAATTTTAAATCAAACAAACATCTATTTGAAGGTGGCAGAGAGCAACCGAGACCGAGTAGAAGAGAAAAGAGAGAAGCCCAGAGATGTGGACTGGCCAACTTTCAATCAGCAACTGAAAGATGAGAAAAACTGAGCAGAAAGTCATGTCTGAAAGTCTGTGGAGCTGAGCGGAGCTTACACAGTCTTAGAAGGCTGGAACTGGGGTGTGAATGGAGGTGACGTGTTCCTGTGCTACCTGCCTGCTAGGGACAAGTGTCAACCCTCTTCAAATAAGATAGGATCCACAGACAAATCATCTTTATAATTCTCAAAGTGGCTGCAGTCAGCTAAAAGTAACAAAACATGCCCCCAAAATTAGCTAAAAAAAAAAAATCAAAAGAATAAAAGTCAAAAGAAATAGATCTGTTGAAGATATAGACATTAAAATAATTACACTGGGATTTTGAAGCACTCTATTTAAGTACTGTATTTTAAATACAATATTTAAGATAGTAAAGGACAAAAGAGAATTTCAACAAAGACCTGAGAACCGTAAAAATCACCTGAGATTGCAGAAGGAAAAAAAAATCTAGTGAAAGAAAATAGGCACTCAATGAATAGGTTAAAAAGCAAAATAATCCCAGCTCAAAAGGAGAAATCAATAGGCTGGAAGATAAGTCTGAAGAAAATATACAATCAAAGAAGTCAAAGAGATGGGAAAATAGCTAAGGACCAGGTGTGATGAGGGGGAAGATCTGAAGATGTGATAATCAATACTGGGATCCCCAAAAGAACCAAGAAAACACAGGACAAAAACAAAACTTAGAGATAATGTGTGAGAATTTTTTTTTAATTTACAAAAAACAAAACAATGGGAAGCAGATGCTAAGCCCTAAAACTCCAAAAATACTATAACTCCCCAACAGAATAAATAGAAAGAAAAAGAAATAAGGGGGAAAAATTATGCCCTAGATACTTCATGGTCTGTCAACAGATGAATGGTTAAGGAAAATGTGGTGTAACCCAGGTGTAGTGGGTTACACCTGTAGTGGATTACACGCCTATAATCCCAGAGACTCGGGAGGCTGAGGAAGGAGGATCACAAGTTCAAGATTAGCCTCAGCAACTTGGCAAGGCCCTAAGCAACTTAGCAAGACTCTGTCTCAAATAAAAAGGGATGGGGATGTGGCTCCGGGGTCAAGCATCTCTGTACCAAAAAAAAAAAAAAAAAAAAGAAGAAAGAAAGAAAAGAAAATATGATACACACACACACACGCACACACACACTTACAGGGAGATTTTTAGTCTCAAATGCATATTCAAGTTGGCATTTAAGGGTAGAGGGTAAAATCAATTATTTCACTATATGTTGTGATGTGAATTGGCTACCAGTACAGAAAACAAAATGACTTTCAACATCCTCCCCCCAACCCCATTAAATTCACATCACACACAAAATTTAATTCCAAATACCTTATAGATCTACTTGCAAAAGAATATGTAGTTTTTATATGAAACCACAGAAGTATTAGAAGATAACACAGGAGAATAGTCTCAGGACCTAGGCATAAGCAAAGATTTCTTAAAACACATAAACAGAGAAAAAGAGTTCTGCTACATTAAAGATTTTCATTTATCAAGAGTCCTCATTAAGACAGTTAAAAAAAATGTTGGAATGTTTTTGGGAACACATGTGTCCCATAAAAGCTCAAAAATAAAGAACACTTAAAAAATCAATAAGAAAGGGCTGGGGGTGTGGTTCAGTGGTAGAGCGTGAGTGAAGCCCTGTTTTCAGTCCTCAGTACTGAGGGGAAAGAAATCAATAAGAAAAATAAAAGGGCAATCCATTTGAAAAATAGGTAAATGTTACTTCACAAAATAGGATATCCAAATGGCCAATGCACATATTAAAAGAGATTTTGATGTATTGTATCTCTTTTCTCATTTGTTTCTAAATATATCTTGTTTTCTTCTCTCATTTCTTCTAAGATCTATTCATCTTTTAAAGGAGTATGATTCGGGCTGGGGTCATAGCTCAACTGTGGAGCGCTTGCCTAGCATGTGCGAGGCACTGGGTTTGATTCTTAGCACCACGTAAATAAATAAATAAATAAAGGTATTGTATCCAACTACAACTAAAAAAAAAAAAAAAAGAATATGGTGCAATCTCCACGTGTTTATGTGGTTTCTGTTATTTTACTTGCTGTTGATTTCTAGTTTCATTATCTGATAGTATTCATGTGATTATATCAACTGTTTTACTTGCTAAAAACCTACATTGTGAGCTAGAATACGGTCTATTTTGGAAAAGATTCCATGAGTTGCTGAGAAGAAAGTAAACTCAACTGTTGTAGGGTCAAATATTCTGTAGATGTCAATTCTTTGGTTCCTTTGATTTACAGTTTTATTGAGGTCAGAAATATCTTTACTGACTTTATGTTTTGATGAACTCTATTGGTGATACAGGTGTGTTGAAATCGCCCAGTATTATTGTACTGGGGTCTATTTGGAATTTAATATCAAGAAGTATTTTTTCTTGTGAAATTAAGAATCCTGATATTTGGAGCATAAGTATTTACTACCAATTAATCATCCAAGAAAATATCAATGAAATTACAACTACAACAGACACCACCACAATCCAATGCAATAGCTAAACAAATAGGAACACCAGGTGTTGACCAGGAACGGCAATAGCCGCTGCTCTCCTACACTGTAGTCCGCATACACTGTGGTGCAGCAATTTCTCTCATGTGTATACCAATCATCACACTCAGCAACACGGATGGATTATACATATAGTAACATTGATGGGAAGAAGCCAGACACAAAAAAATTATGTTACATGATTCACTTTACATATAGCACAAAAACCACACAAAACCAATCAAGGCTTTAGAAGTTAGGAAAGACACCACCTTTCTTCTACATGGTAAAATATATATCACCTAATATTTACTATATATATATATATATATATATATATATATATATATATATATGATTGAACCCAGGGACACTTAACCACTGAGCCACATCCCCAGTCCTTTTTATATTTTATTTTGAGACAGGGTCTCACTAAAATGCTCAGTACCTTGCTAAGTACTGAGATTGGCTTTGAACACACAACCCTCCTGGAATTACAGACATGTGCCTCCACAACCATTTCCATTTTAACCACTTTTAAATGTACAGCTCAATGGCATTGGGTACCCTTGAACACTGTGCAACCAATGGTACTATCCACCTTAAAACTTTTTCATCATTCCTAGCTGAAACTCTACCTAATTTTCCCTCCCAACCATGTCTGGTAACCTGGATTTTACTTTCTGTCCCTATGATGTGACTCTTCTAGGTAGCTCCTATAATGTCATCGTACAGTATTTGCCCTTTTGTTTTTCTAGCCAATTTTACCAAACCAATTATTTTACCAATTTTACCATATATATTTGAAGGTTCACCTATTTTGTAGCATGGTCAGAATTTCATTCCTTTTTAAGGATGGATAATATTCCATTTTATATATTATGGAGGAAGACAAAAAACTCTCCCCTCTCTCCTCTTCAGTTCCCTGGGTGAGCCTGTGTATTGAATTGAGACAGACAGATAAATGGAAGCAAAGCAGACAAACCTACTTAATATAAGTTTCGCACGACATGGCAGTATTGTTATTTGGATTGTGATGGAGAGAAAGCAGATCAGCAATAGCTCAAAATGGATCCGGAGGTGCCACTAACATTCCACACATTTACAATTTGTGATTTTACGGTTTACATATTTTGGGGTGTTTGCATGACTGGAGAATACAGACCAAGAGGAAAGACAATTTACCAGGTTTGGTCTGGTTTAACAGTCAGTTTAAACCCAGAGCTATGATTCTGTTGATCTGGCCATTAAGTAGGACCAAAAAAAAAAAAAAATCAAATTTACTTAAACCATTTTTAAGGGCTTATTTTAAAAAATTTTTAAATAAATAAATGTTAGATGTGCTATTTTGAAAGCTTTTCTTAAGTGGTAATGTTATTGCAAAATTACAATAATTGACTAGTCAAAAGGTATTTATATCTAAGTATCATCCTCGTAGGTTGTCAGTTTCCTAAAGTCGTGGATTTCTTCACTATCATGGTGATTATCAGACAATTATGTGCTGACAGGGAAACTATTTCTGAAAGGCAATTTGGTAAAACGTATCAGAAAAAAAATCTTTAAAATATACTTATTTCTTGACTCATCTATTCCAGTTGGAGGAATATATCCAGAGGAATAATTACTTCAAGTGTAAAAATGTATGTGCAGAGCGACTCCCTGAAATGATCTGTAACAGCAAACAATTAAAAACAATTATCCAGCAACAGGGGATTGCTTAAACCAAATATTTCTTCATATGCTATAAAAGAGCATGCATGCATGGTTTTTATAATTTAAATCTAAACAAAACAGGGAAGAATAAAAAATCACATTATAAATCCAGTTTAGAAAAATATAATTTATGGTATAGACTCATATTCTAATATGAAGGGGGACAGACATGAACAGCTTAGTGGGGTTATATCTGGGTGGTAAAATTATAGCTCAGTTTTCCCTTTAATTTGCCTGTTAGGAATTCTAACTTTTCTGCAGTGCAATGTATTATTTTGTATTAAAAGCACTCAAAAAGTGACTTTCCCTGTGGAAATAAAAAGTGTCATCTTGATTCAGATTTATAGCAACTTAATTATTAGCTGATGAGCTGGAATTCTACAGTTCTTAATAAGCAGATATGCATAATATGCTCAAGTACACACATATATACATATGATGAAACGATGGTCTTCATAGCAAGCCAGCATTTCCCAGTTCTAGATTAAAATTTCAATGCCACCTTGCAAATAAGTATCTAAAGGTATCTACAAGTTCACACTGGAACATCTGCAGTACATTCACACACATCAAGAAAAAAAAAGAGAGGCATTTTGGTCTATTGAATGGACACCAATGGGAAAGCAGAATTTTAATTATATCATTTACTTTATACTGTTTTCATTTCTTACTTGGACTGTGGTTTCTTATGACTCCATTGGTATGACTGAGCAAAAGCCTGGGCTTACCTTTTAGACTGGTTTAATGGTCAGTTCAACTTGTTGCTATGCTGCGTCAATTGACTGCAGAAATTCCCCTTGAAGTTGACCCCACAGTCAGACGGACCCTGCCACATCCAATTTGGATGTATCACCCAGACACGACCTTTGGCAAGGACTCACTCACTCAGTTTTTCCACAGTCTCATTTCTTGAACTTTATTAATTCCTATTTGATATGTTTTCTGACACAAAAGACAATAAAAATATATTATGTCATTTATGAAAAAAAAATGACATTTCTTTTTAGTTTCAATTACAAGATGTAGACAACACAGGGAGATCAAAAGGGACCTTTCACACAGCCAGTGTTTCTTCTCTCACTGTGGGGAGTGGCTACCGCAGGTGAATCATTAGGATGAAGAGTTTCTACTCTAGTTTCTGCCAGAAGCTGTGTTAAAAAAAAAAAAAAATCCATGTAGAATACACCAGAAAGCCCATACTGTAGCTTGTCCCTGGAACATATAATTAGTGGGTTTAATGCTGGAGAGAATGTTTACATGAAAGTCTGAGAATCAAGCTGAGTTATGAGAAACCCAGAGCTGTGATTCTGTTGATCTGAAGGCATGGAATTGGGGTCTCTGGAGTAGACACTCTGGGGAGGTGGAAAACAATTCATTTGAGGCATATGACACTGTAGCAGACACCCAGATGTCACCTGGTTACCTTTATAACAAGGACTTCTGAACATAATGAATGGTAACATTTATCTCTGGAGTAACTCCCAGTTCAATTGTTTTCTGAGACTTAACGTTTCTCAGTATACAGGTTCTTTAAGTGGTATATTCTGTCAAACACGTGACTTATCACCAGGCGCAGTGGCACACACCTGTAATCCCAGCAGCCCAGGAGGCTGAGGTAGGAGGGTTTCGAGCTGAAAGCCAGCCTCAGCAACTTAGCGAAGCCCTAAACAACTCAGTGAGACCCTGTGTCTAAATAAAATAGAAAAAGGACTGGGGATGTGGCTCAGTGGTTAAGTGCCCCTGGGTTCAATCCCTGGTACCATTAATTAATTAATTAACATTAATTAATAATTATTGAGTATAATTCATTATTAATTGATTATTTATTATTATTATCATCAACTAATAACTCTGCACCATTCCTCACTGGTTTTCTTTCTCTTATTACCATCCAAGTGGAAAAACCCATTTACAACCGGACAGAAAGGTAGGCTACCCATAGGCAGAGACAGGACAAGGACCTTGGAGGAGAAGGGAAGGAGAGAATGAGACAATGCCATCCTAGTCTGGAGAGCATCTGGTCCCTGCCCCTGACAGCTTCAACCACAGTGGCTCTACCTTAATTACCCCTAGCAATGGCCAACCCCAAAATCTTCTCTAAAACACTTCCTCTTGTGCCAACAAACTCTGGCCCCACTCTTGTACTGAAAAGCTTAGAAATCAATTTTCTCCCAATTTGTTGAAGAACATGAAACAGAGTTGACTGACCTCTTTCTGAATCCTGTATTTACATGTCATCACACCAATCAAACAAAGGTACAGCGGAAACCCATAAAAACAGTGACACCGCCACATTAATGTTGATGGCAGCTCAATTCACAATAGCTAAGCTATGAAAACAACTTAGGTACCCTTCAACAGATGAATAGATAAAGAAAATGTGTTTTATAAACACAATGGAATATTACTCAGCCTTCAAGAATGAAATTATGGCATTTGCTGATAAATGGAAGGCCAAATGTTCTCTCTGATTTGTGGATGCTAATTCACAATGGGGTGTGTGGAGGGAAGAATAGTGGTATTTTTAACTACACAGAAGGTAGTGAAGGAAGGGGAGAAGGTATGGGGATAGGAATGATAATAGAATGAATCACACATTATTATTCTATGTGCATATATGATTATATGACCTGTGTAACTCTACATCATGTACAACCAGACGAATGAGAAGTTATACTCCCTCTATGTATGATGTGTCAAAATGCATTCTCCTGTCATGTGTAACTAATTAGAACAAATAAATAAGCAGATAGATAGATAATAAAGGTATACTTTGCTTAAAAACAAAACAAAACCTTAGATAACAGATATTCGTGGGCAATCTCTCTTGGGACCTCTCCCCCTTTTCAAGTGATCTGCTTTCTTCTGTCACTCTAATAAATCCTGTTATTTCACTCTCACCCTGGTGTCTGTGGATCTCATTCTTCGAATTCACAAGACAAAGAACTCACCCAACCACATTCCGTGTTACACAAGTACCTATTTTGAAAAGGAACCATTCTGGTCAATCCAGTCAATTTTTTTTTTTTTTAAATCAACCACACTTTTCAAGATTTGGTGTGTTACATTTTAAAATAGGATTGTACTTTAAAACAATCAATAGACTTTTATTGATAAAAGCAAGAAAAAAAATCTAAAAAGCGAACTGAAGATTTGACCTTGTGAACTACAGCCTATTCTGCTCTCGGTCCTTTATTCCTGGTTCCAAGAGAAGCAGAATCGTGCCACTTTGATCAGTGAGGAGAAAAGGATGTTCCAAGGAGGCTCATGGTCAAGGGGACTAGGGAAACACTAGGTCATTCCTGTCCCCATGGAAACTCACATCTTCTACCTTCCATATGGAAGGATTCTGTGACCCAGCAATAAATGTTTAAGACTTTCCTTACTCCAGTGCTCCAATCTACTAAAAATTGGTATTTGATAAACCCCAGTTAAGCTTAAAGGGAGATAATGTGAAGACTACTTTCCAATAGAAATAAAATGGGAGCTAGATAAGTCATTTTTAAATTTTCTTAAGGCCACATAAGTATAAAATCAAAAGAGCTGGAATTGATTTTACTAGTGTTTCATGTAACTCAATATATCCAAAATAATACTCCAACATAAAATCCGTGCAAAATTATTAAAGAGATATCTTACGTTGTTTACTAATAATAATTCTTTGAAAACTGGTGTGTTCTACACTAAAGGAACATCTCAATTCAGACTAGACACATTTCAAGTGCTCAAGAGCTACATGTGATCTGGGGCTACCTTCATGAACAGAATACACAGATAAATGACATGAATCTGAACGTTTAAAAGGCATCATATTTAACCAAAACGTGCACACGATAACTACATATTAACATTGATTATACAAACAATCTAATCTTCGATGAAATTGTAAATTGTTTTCAAATGAAAACAGAATCAGCAAGAAACGTTCAGTGGCTTTTTTGAAGACAGACATTTTTATGGAATTTGTTAATTGCTAGATCCACGGCACCTAGGGCCAGGCTATAGTAGATGCTCAATAGAATTTTGTGAAGCGAAAGCCATTCTCATTTAGGGGAGAGTCCTAATGAGGTGTTTCATATCAGATGGTCAACAAATGCTTTCAACTCTCAGTATTGAAATTAACAAACCACATCCTCTTCAGAGCATTGACTGTCCTATTTGCCAAGAGTCACATACTTAAAGAATTGAATAAACCCTCAAAGAAGGAGATTACAAGAGGGGGTCAGCCAATTTCTTTCTAGAACATGCCAGATAGTAAATATTATAGGTTTTGTGGGCCATGCCTCTCTGTCAGGGCAGAAGCAGCCGTAAGTAATATATAAACAAATCCTCATGGCTGCATTCCAATAAGATTTTATTTACAAAAAAACAGGTGATGGGCCTGAGAGCTATAGCTGGCCAAACTCCAGCTCATGCAGTCAAGTGTAATTCAGGTGTAGAAAACCCAATTTTAACACTCTCCTCAATAATACAGAAAAGATAACACACTTAAAAGAACAAACAGACTAGTAAAGAGCAGAAGTTACGCAAAGAAAAGTTTAAAAGTCTACTGCACAATATAAGCAACCCATATCACTAAATAAAGGCCAAAAACTATAAAGAAAGAACCGTGAAAAATAAATAAGTAGATGCAGTAATCCAATAGAGAAGAGACCAACAACATAAACAGGCAAGTTGAGAAAATGCAAAAGGCTCTTCAATACAGAAAAAAAAAGTTCAACCTCAATCATAATAAGAGATTTCATTCAGAGCAACTACATTGACCCTACTGGCAAGAATGTAGGAGAGCAGTGAGAGTTTAAATTGGTATCAACCTTTTTAGAGAGACGTTTAGTAACATCTATCAAAATCAGAATTGCGCATCTCTTTGACTTAGCCATCCCACTTCTAGGAATTTTTTTTTTTTCTGTAAACATATGAGCATATTTGCTTAGGGATGAAATGGCACAACAACAAAGTTATTCTCTACAGAATTGTTTTTTTAATAGTAAAATAAAGGGAAAACCTGCGCCCATCATTGAAGTGCTATAATATAAG